>NC_058088.1:11710027-12310027 GCF_014858855.1 Bufo gargarizans
AAGTGCAAACAAAAAGAAGTATATAGAGTAAATAACAGTTTGATCCATCACGACAAAATGGTATACAGTAGGTGATTCTGTGACAAGAGATATATCATTCATATCTATGGCATTTTCTGCGGAAGTCCATGTACCGGTATTTCAATTGCATGCAAAGAGCGGCATGAACATAATAAAATGAATGTGTCATCTACTACGTAATAGAAGTATTGTGGCATGACAACCTGCTGTCACAAGGCGGAAATCCAAGACACATAAAGCATATAATCGTATGAGGGTAGAGGTCAACCATAATATTACTGGTGTACAGGACGTGCATCCAAAGCGTTCCCAAAATGAGTGCTGAGTCATCCTAGTTAAGAAAACTTTGTTTAAGAAATGGTGGAGGAGCAGAGGCAACAGGGCCACTCACTGGGGACTGAACAGATAGCATTAACCCCACGGGATAAAGATAACTACCAGAGAATGCCATGCTGTGACCAGTGCGGTCGGCATCTTATGAGGCATGTGCGCTAATCAGTGGCTGGCATGTGCGTATGTAGTGTCCCACTACGTAACTGTGGACACTACTCAAGGGTCAATTGGGTCACGTTATTCCCCACCTTTTGTGGAACATGGTCATGGTATTTTGTATTGCATTTTAATGTATATTATCTCCTGTGTACCAGGCCTGTTAGGGGGGTAGTTCCTCCTCTTAGGCAGTAGAGGGAGCTATGGAACCCCCTAGTATATATAGTTAGACCCAGACAGGAAAGAGTCAGTCCAGTCTAGTCCACAAGGCTAAGTAGTGCAGTCTAGGCTGCCTGAAGTGCTGAGCAAGTGAAGCTCAGAAGTTAATCTAGGAGAAGAAGTTGCCTCCTGAAGATATCTAGCACCTTGAAAAGTACAGAGCAGAGCCACTTTTATCCAGCCAAGTAGAAAGCTGAAGGGCAGAAGGATATTTACAGGAAGAGGATTTATACCTGAGGAAGGTTTCCCTACCCAAGGATAAAGCCAGCTAGAGGGAATACGGGCCTTGGAGAAAGCCAGACAGGATCTGAAGAAAGTACAGCCTGATCTGTGAGTGTTATTCCCTCTGAGTATCTTGCAAGGACTTTGCCTGCCATTTATGTGAAGCCTGCCTGTTACCAAAATCTTGCATATGGAACTAACTGAAGCCTGTATATAGTTGAACTGTTCAGTAAAAAGGAGTTCTGGTTCACTACAACTGTGTGTACCTCAATTATTCCTACAACAAATCGGTGTGCCACCGTTACCCGCACTGGCGTCATGAACTATAAGGGATCTTGCTACCGGCACACTAAACCTACAACACCCAGGGCACCTCACCTACCACCAGGCCTGGTCCCTATACCCAGAGAGTGCCCCAGAGGATCTATGTGCCAGCCTCTCCATCACTGCTGTACGCCTGCCCAGGGTATATTAAAAATCGTGAGTACCAATAGCAACCCTCGGTCTGTTAACTGTCCCCTGTGACCTCACGTTCGCTCACCCTGCAGGACTGGCATACTGCATATTTTGGATCCTGTTCATGACTGCCAAATATGTACAGTATGCCAGTCCTGCAGGGTGAGCGAACGTGAGGTCACAGGGGACAGTTAACAGACCGAGGGTTGCTATTGGTACTCACAAATTTTAATATACCCTGGGCAGGCATACAGCAGTGATGGAGAGGCTGGCACATAGATCCTCTGGGGCACTCTCTGGGTATAGGGACCAGGCCTGGTGGTAGGTGAGGTGCCCTGGGTGTTGTAGGTCTAGTGTGCCGGTGGCAAGATTCCTTATAGTTCAGTGACGCCAGTGCCGGTAACAGGTGGCACACCGATTTGTTGTAGGAATAATTGGGATTGAGGTACACACAGTTGTAGTGAACCAGAACTCCTTTTTACTGAACAGTTCAACTATATACAGGCTTCAGTTAGTTCCATATGCAAGATTTTGGTAACAGGCAGGCTTCACATAAATGGCAGGCAAAGTCCTTGCAAGATACTCAGAGGGAATAAACACTCACAGATCAGGCTGTACTTTCTTCAGATCCTGTCTGGCTTTCTCCAAGGCCTGTATGCCCTATAGCTGGCTTCATCCTTGGGTAGAGAAACCTTCCTCTGGTATAAATCCTCTTGCTGTAAATATCCTTCTGCCCTTCAGCTTTCTACTTGGCTGGATAAAAGTGGCTCTGCTTTGTACTTTTCAAGGTGCTAGATATCTTCAGGAGGCAACTTCTTCTCTTAGATTAACTTCTGAGCTTCACTTGCTCAGCACTTCAGGCAGGCTAGACTGCACTACTTAGCCTCCTGGACTAGACTGGACTGACTCTTTCCTGTCTGGGCCTAACTATAGATACTAGGGGGTTCCCTAGCTCCCTCTACTGCCTAGGAGGAGGAACTACAGCCCTAACAGGCCTGGTACGCAGGAGATAATATGACAACATACATTAGAATGCAATACAAAATACCATGACCATGTTCCACAAAAGGTGGGGAACAACGTGACCCAATTGACCACAGTTACGTAGTGGGACACTACATATGCGCTGGGCGCTTGCGTCCCAACTTGCGTGTCAGACCTCAGTATGAGTTCTGTAGTATGGAAGACTTCCAGCCGGAGCGATAGTCTCGCGAGACTACGCTCCCGTGGTGTGAATTTTAAATGTGTGCATGTTAAACTGTGCAGGACAATCGGGGCACTAACAGTGAAAGAGGGATAATGCCGTACAGCTAGAATGAGAGAATCGCTATCGGAGGGAATGTATGTGAATACGGGAATAGGAAGTAATGAGAACAGATCGGATGTATAGAGAGGAACATTGTTGAAAGACAAGTAAAATGAAACAAAAGTAACATAAAATGAAAAAATAATGAAAATAAACAAAATTAAGTGATAGGTAAGCGAGAAAATGGAAACTCCAAATAGAAAGGCTGGAAAATTGCTGAAAAATTCAGGACAAACGAATAAGAGAAAAATGAGGAAAAAGAGAGAATACAGGGAAAGCAAGGTGGACCATGGATTGAATGAAAGAAGTGAAAGAAAGGTGTAAAAATGGAAAAAAAAAAAAAGGAAAAAGATCAAAAATGACAAGAGGAACCAGGAAAAATAAATAAAAAAATAAGAATGTGGATAAAATGTGAAAAAAAGGGAAGGTAAAATTGGAACAAAAAAATAAAAGTAATGGACATTTAGGTCACGATGAATGAAGGAGAGAAAAAAAGGGGGAAGGAAAGAAGAGAGGGGGAGATTACTATGTAGAAGATGTGAGAGGGATGGAGGTAGAAGCAGAGACTGGATTGGAATACTACCCAAAGGATACAATGTCTACGGTGGCACCAGGATTACAGCCATTCTATGTGATCTGTAACAAAGAGAACACAAATTAGTATAAAGTGAAAAGACAGGTTGTAACTGTAACAACAGTAAGGCGAAATCTTAAGTGTATGAGGCGAGAATCTCGTACTCTCTGTTCATCCCCTTAGGTTTAAGGCTGTCCAATCTGTGTATCCAGAATACCTCCCTGGTCTTAAGAATTTTTACACGATTGCCCCCTCTCCTTGGTACAGGTATGTGTTCTAGAACCTGAAATCTGAGTTGGGAAACTGTATGGCCAGCTGTGTGAAAGTGTGCCGGAACCGGTCGTAAGAGGTTTTTGCGTTGTATGTGTGATTTATGATGACAAATGCGGTCGCGTATTTTCTGTGTGGTTTCTCCCACGTACACCATTCCACAGGGACATTTCAGTGCGTAGACAACAAAGTTGGAGTCACAGGTGAAGAAGTTGTTGATCTTGAAGGGTTTTCCTGACGTGGGGTGATATGTGGAGGGGCCCTTTTGGATGTTGGAACATTGGAAGCAATGTAGGCAGGGAAATGTACCCTTGCGTTGGGTGTTCAAGAAGGTCTGCCTAGGGGTGGTTCTCAGGGGTCCAATGTCCGCTCTAACTAATAGGTCACTCAGGTTCTTACTGCGACGGGTGCAAGGTAAAATTGGGTTGTGGAATTCCTCCATGTCAGGATGCGCCTTCCGTAATAATTACCAATGAGATCTTATGCTGTTCAGTATCTTGTTGGCTGCTGGATGATAGGTGTGAACAAAGGCCAAACGTTTGGTGTTCTGGGGTCTTGGTGAATTGGGTGGTCATGCATGTCTAATGCTTTCAGAGGGTAGCCTCTGTCTAGGAAACGTTGTTGCATTTCCGTGAGCCTGGTCTGGCAAATGGACGTGGTTTTCACAATGCGTTTGATTCTGGTTACTCTGATCTTAGTATGGACCTTTTGATATGCGGTGCATGGAAGCTGGTAAAATGTAAAAGACTGTTACGGTCTGTCGGTTTGCGGTATAAGTCGGTATATAAGGTGTCCGTTGTAGATCTGCTAACTGTGGTGTCCAAAAAGTGGATGGTATCTTGGTGGTGTTGGATGGTGAACTGGAGTTCAGGGTAAACTGAATTAAAAAACCCATGGAATCGTAGGAGTGAATCTGTTGTCCCTTCCCAAATGCAGAATATATCGTCGATATATCGTTTCCATGTCTTGACATGGTTGGTGAAGTCCGCATTGGAATACAGGAAGGACTCCTCAAAATGTGCCATATAGCAGTTACCCATCGCGGTCCCTTGTAACTGTAAGAAAAAATCGTCGCCAAACAGAAAAACGTTGTTGTGCAATACTATCTGGACTAGATCAATACATAGGGAAACAACCTCTGATTTGTATGTAGATGTCTGGAGAAGGGCTTTGACTGCTCCTATTCCCTTATCATGTTGGATGGACGTGTATAAGCTGGTTATGTCCCAAGTTACTAAAATGGAATCTTGTTTGAAAGGGGGTAGTCTGTCAATAAGTTCCAGAGTCAAGTAAAAATGTGTCAAGTAGAAATGACCGTGTATTTTTTACCAATGGTGTCAGAATCTTTTCTAAGAAGATTGAGAGAGGGGCCAGTATGGACTCAGTTGAGGCTACAATCGGGCGGTTATGAAGGTTCTTGTGGATCTTAGGTAGAACGTAGAACACTGGAGTTATCAGAAGTGTAATGGTAAGGAATGAGACAGTTTTTTCATCGATTATTTTGAGCTCACGATAATGTGTCAATGTGGTATTTATTGTTGCTGCAATATTGGTAGTGGGATCGTTACATAATCTGCAGTATAATTTGGGGTCGTCTAACAGACTTTATATTTCACTTTTGTAAGAGTCTTTATCCATTATGACCAGTGCACCCCCTTTATCTGCTGCTTTAATAATAAGGTCCTTTCATTTTTGTAAGGACTGTAGGGCCTGTTTGTCACTATTGCCTAGTTTGTGTGTGTATTTGAATTTCCTTCCACTGAGGTCTTTCTGAAATTTGGACATATCTTTTTGAATAAGCCCAATAAAGGTTTCGACTGCGGGTTGGTTTTCTGGAGGGCAGAAAGTGCTTTTATTGCGTAGGCCTAGGTCCTTAATGGAAATCTGTGGTGGAGAAATGGGGACCACTCGTATGTATTGTGTTCTCTGCAAAGTGTACCTTCAACCGTATGTTCCTAAAAAGTCTCTGTAGGTCCATCTCGAGATGAAACAGTCCACCTGTCTAGATAGACAAAAGAAAAGGCCTCTTTCAAGTAGAGAGAGGTCGGCGGGTCCTAGTGTGTGTGATGAGATATTGGCAACCAAGGAATTTACCTGTGATCTTGTTGTAACTTGTTGGGTGCCCCTTGTGGAAAGTGGTGGTCCTGGTCTTTGGCCCCTGCGTCCTCTTAGGGGGCGTTGGTCTCCCGGTATGGTTTGTGGACGTTCTGCTCCTGATCCTGAGTGGGCGGAGTCTGATGATGAGGAGCGCCATCTTGTTGGATTTGGATACTGGTTGGTGGTGTCGGGACATCTCTACACTCTGTTATATCTGTAATCCTTGGTATCCTTAAGGAACTTCTGTCTCTTTGTGGTTTCTACTATTTTTCTAATGCTGTGAAAGGGTTGATTCGATTTGGGTTTTAAGTTGATTAAAGCCGTCTGTGGGAAGAATGGCTTTCAGTTGTTCTTCTGTGGCTTGGATTTCGGCTCTCATGGAGGTGATTGCAGTCTGCAGATATGAAAGCGTGAGGGTTATCAGATCAAACGAACATTTGTTGAGTATTTTCCGCAGAACTCAGCGTCGTCTCTGAAGAAAGTAGGTCTCGTGCGTATACGAAGTCCATGCGGGATTTGTTGTACTTTTAAGTATTCGGCCAATGTGGCACTGTGGAGTTCGTAGTTTAGTAGTCTCCTTGACTCTCGTTCAAGGTCCCGTGCTTCAAGCTCGGACGAAGGTGTTTGCAAAAAGATCTGTGATATCTCCTGTTGATTTAAAGACAGTGTACCACTGTCTTTTACCAGTAATATTATGGTTGACCTCTGCCCTCATACGATTATATGCTTTATGTGTCTTGGATTTCCGCCTTGTGACAGCAGGTTGTCATGCTACAATACTTTTATTACGTAGTAGATGACACATTATTTGTATTATGTTCATGTCGCTCTTTGCATGCAATTGAAATACCGGTACATGGACTTCCGCAGAAAATGCCATAGATATGAATGATATATCTCTTGTCACAGAATCACCTACTGTATACCATTTTTGTCATGATGGATCAAACTGTTATTTACTGTATATACTTCTTTTTGTTTGTACTTCAGTTTGAAAAAGGGCGTGTTGGCCGAAACGTCACAACTAAGCCGCATAATAATTAAAAATCACTATTCAAGAAGATTTACTTATGTCAATGGAGTTATTTTGAGCTACACTTAACGGGGTAGGAACCCTACTTCCAGGGACAAGGCTCAGCATCTGCTGACTGCATCCAAGCTACTGCTTACACTTCATATATATATATATACTGTAATAATATGTATGGCAGGCCTATCTATGTGTTTGTCAGCATGTTAACTCTGATAGGCTGCCATGTGCATTATAATATGTATAATATTATACTCATAATTCACTACTTGTGTCCCCCAAACTCACTGGCTAAGCAACACAGTGACAACAGGCTCAGACGACACCATAGCAGGTCTAGCTCCAGTCCTGCCATTCCTCCGGTCACTAATGGAGGCACTGGCAGGTCAGTAGTGACACATTAGTGATGGCAGTCGAAGCAGGGATAATGCCAGCACTCTTGACTCCGAAAGACAATGTCCCCCCCCCCCCCCAAGTGTAGCACCTCAGGAGGAGAAGCTGTAGTAGCGCTGGTGTAGCTGTAGTAGCAATGGCATAACGGCAGCACACACTTTATTATGGTGGGGTGGTGCACACAATGGCTGTCCCTGGTTGTCACAAGTATGTCTAGCAATTGCCACTGACTGTTAAGATGGGACCTGCACCTCTGAAGAATTGACATATTATAGCAATATGCCATAAATGTCCCACATGGGACAACCCACCTGAGCTAGTGCATCAGAGTTCCTGTTTTTGCTAGCTTGTGTGTCCATTGTGTGCCATAACAACTAACACCCTATGCACCTTCCACTCCCTGCCACATTTGCTACTATCTGGCTCCATGCTGATGAAGCCCAAGGTTGTGTGAAATCTAAAAAACAAAAAAAACATCCAAACTGAATGTCACAAATCAGAAATGTTTTTTGTTTGTTTTTTTGCTGCAGTTTCCTGAACAAACAATATATCTGCAAACAGAACTTATTATCAAGTATACATGCAGTTTCAATGATAAGACTGTTCCATGACAAGGTCCTTGATATAAAATTGTGGAAAAACCCAAAGCAGATTTCATTTACATCAGTCTTGCTGTTCTGCAAGAAGCAATCTTCGACAAAAGGCAAAATAATGAGTCGTAGACTGAATGGCTTCATGGTGCTGGCCCTCTGTGCACTTGGTAAGATGCAAGATTTCGTAAATTGGTGTGGTTGAAGGTTAAATGTGGAGATTAGATCAATAGAACTTCTCAGGCCATTGTTTTCGGTAGCATCAGGTTTTTTTTATAAGTCAGGGATTTGTAAATCATCATGACGTTGATGAGTTGAGATGCTCCACCAGGCAATGAAATTGGTCAGTTGGTTGGTGGATCTTGGATGTGTATGTAGACACTTGTATTGCATGCAAAGATGTCAAGTCTGATGCTCTAAAAAAAATCCAGTGACCAGCACATTGTAGTAGAAGGCAGCCACCTGCAAAAAGGTTACATAGGATGAGATTGTTGTGCACATCTCTCGCCACTTCTGTTTATAGGCCATACAGAAGCAGATAAGAATACCAAAAAGATCAGGGAGACCCATGTTGGGCATGACAACAGGGGTTCCCTGTCCTCCATCTAAATGAAGCGGTGGTCACACATAGATCCTGCGGGTCCATTCAACGTTTATAGGACTGATGACAATAGCCTCATTCTCCATCAGTTAGAAAGAGTTGTAGTGGTTGTAGTTTAGCCTTTTCGTGACGGGTCCCTCTATGGTGGAAATCTCAGTGATTAGGCACAGAATGCCAATCCTGTGGAAAGATGATAAGTTAGGATTCTGGCCATATGCATCCTTCGACCTCCCCACGAGCATGCACTCCCAGCTATTAGCCTGCATGAGTAATTGCCACTCTATTTCAAAGAGGAGACAAGACCTCCATTTTTGTGATTGGTGGGGGTCTTACCAGGATGGAAATCCCACCGGTTACACTGATCACCTGTGGATAGACGAGACGTTAGGATTCTGCCCATATCCATCCTTCGACCTCTCCGTGAGCGTGCATTCCCATTTGGTCAAGCATGTCTAATTATTCAAGAGACAAAAACAAAGAATCAGACCTGTTGAAATGAAAAAAGAAAAGCCAAGAAGCCGATCTGACAAATCCAATGTGTATGGGCAACTAAAGTCTATATCTTGTGTTATGGCATTGGACAGTTGAGCAGTGGGTACATCTTGAAAAGTGAGAAGTTTTCTAAGCATTTTTTTTCAATTTTTTTTAAGAGGTAGCATTCCTTATATTGTGGACAATCTTCTCTATAGAATACAGATCTACTTTGTGAATCCTTTGCAAGCAAATGACTTGAGAACTGAGGCTAAAGACAGGTTTAGACTACACGATGTAGCAGTCGATTGTCAGGAAGGAAGTGTTTCTTCCCGACAGTCGGCTGCTCGTTAAGTGAAGGGGACTGCCCATGTACATGGAGCAATCTCATTCACAGCATGAGGATGAGTGATCACTATTGCTATTTCTCATCCGCATACAGAATCATTGTGTCTGGGCGGCAAACCGCTGTTTAGACCACAAGATCTGCTGCCCGGAAACGATGATTGGGGTGCCTGTATAAATGACAGGATCACCCGATGAATGAACGTTTCGCTCATTCATCGGGTGATTGACTGCACACTTACACATGCAGATTGTCGGGAACGAGCATTCACAGCAATATTCGTTCCCGATAATTTGCCCGATAATTGGCTTGTGCAAACACACTTTAAATTTATCTCATAAGTGATTTACTTGTAGACAGTTAATGGATAACTTTTGCAAATGCTACATAAACCTCTCTATTGTGCAGTTTTGGGCTTTTCTGGTGGTAGGAGGTGGTAGGAAGCCAAATTGCAAGAAGCTGTTTCCTCTTACAAGACCAGACTAAATGGAGTTTCAGTGATATGCCACATTGGCGCCATGTTGGAAGCGTCAGTAGCACCACTAGGGGGAGCTCGGGAGCTTACTGCAGACTGTTTAGATGTTGAACACAATAACAAAACAGTATACAAGAAGCTTTTGAGCTCCCCCTAGTGGTGGCTTCAGTCATACAGAATGTTATTGAAATCTATGTCTCTGTAGAAGATCTTAAGTTCTGTATCAGAAAAACAGTTTCCCAGGTGGTAGCTGCTGGCATCCAGATATATGTAATCTGTCTCTGTATCCATGGCACAGAGGTTTGGAGTTCTACACTAGAATAACATAGGGTCTGGTCACAAAAAAGACATAGTAAATCAGATCAGAATGTTGGACCTAAAATAGTGTTTAAGGGTAGATATGAATATTTAGAATGGAGATTAGAATGCGGAGCCTCTTCTGATGAAGATTCAAGCCATTGCTGGAGAGAACATCCTTTTTATGTCTATGTGGTGTCTTTGTTAATTGACTAGTTTCACAAGTTCCAAGAGCCATAGCCTCTTCTCTATAGGGGCTGCCTCTATGGTCCATAACTCTTCATGTAATACTAGATAAAGATGACAATGATCCTTTAGGGTACTTTCACACTAGCATTTTGGCTTTCCGTTTCTGAGATCCGCTCAGGGTTCTCACAAGCGGTCCAAAAAGGATCAGTTTTTCCCTAATGTATTCGGAATGGAAAAGCACCAGAACCAATCCCAGCATAGAAATACAGCACCAGAACCAAGTACAATATATAAATATAGCACCAGAACCAAGCTCAAAAACGGCTCAGTATAGATACCATTTCTATACTCAGGTTAGCCCTTGCCATATACGTTTGCACAGTTCGAAACTACAACTCTCAGTATGGCTTGAAGAGCTGTAAAGGTATGCTGGGAGTTGTTGTTTTACAAAAGAGAATGGTACCACCCATCATTTCTCTGTAGGCTATATGAGGGGCTACAATACCGATTAGACACAGTCAGTGGAAGACTAAACATTTTCTTTTAATGACTTACAGGTTCTTCTCCATCTGGTTCAGACCACCATGGTGACTTCTCCCAGCCACAACTTGCCTCTGCATAGTTTGCCAGACAGATGTCTTCAACTTCTTGCTTTTTCAACACATCTATACCCTACATAATAACGCAAACTCCTCTTACTGCCACATGCTATGTCCTGAATATAACAGCAGAATACACTGTGCCCCTGAACACTATCATGTCACATACTATATCCCCTGAAAATAGCACCCCTAATAATAGTGCCCCCTATAGATAGTGCCCCATGCACTGTGCCCCTATTTGTAGTGCCAGGCTCTGTGCCTCTTGCTCTGTGCTCCCCTTATATTATGTTTCTTGTCCTGTGCCCCATAGTGCTTTTTTCTCTGTGCCCCCAAATTGTCTCTTGCTTTTTGCCCCATAGTGCCTCTTGTTCTGTGCCCCTATAGTGCCTCTTTCTCTGTGCTCCTACAGTGCCGCTTGCTCTGTGCTCCCATACTGTGTGTCATGCTCTTTTCTACCATACTTTGCTTCTTCTCTGTACCCTATATTGTGCCTTTTCTCCTTGCACCCATTATGTGCTCTGTGCACCCAAAATGTGTGTCTTCTCTGTGTCCCCATACTTTGTCTCTTCCCTGTGCCCCCATACTGTGCCTCATCTCTGTGCCCCCTATAGTGTCTCTTGCTCTGTGTTCCTATAGTGCCTCTTGCTCCGTGCTACCATACTGTGCCTCATCTCTGTGCCCCCATACTGTGCCTCTTCTTCATGCCCCATACTATTCCCTTTCCCTGTGCCCCCATTTATATATATTGTATTAATATGTATGGCAGGCCTATGTATGTATATACATTGTAATGTGTTCGTCAGCCTGTTAATAGGCTGCCATATGTATTATAATATGTATAATATTATACTCATAATTCACTACTTGTGTCCCCCAAACTTACTGGCACACTGTCCCCACATAGAAATTACCCCACACTGCCCCCACATAGCAATTTCCCCCACACATGTTCCCACATAGCAATTACCCCACACTACCCCCACACAGAAATTACACCACACTGCCCCCACACAATAGTTTCCACCACACAGCCCCCTATAGTAATTTGCCCCCACATAGTAGTCCCTCCCATAATAATTTGTACCCACACAGCCCCCTATAGTAATTTGCCCCCACATAGTAGTCCCTCCCATAATAATTTGGCCCGACACTGCTCCATATAGTAATTTGCCCCCACATAGTAGTCCCTCCCATAATAATTTGCCCCCACATAGTAATTTGCCCCCACATATTAGTCCCTCCCATAATAATTTAGCCCCACACAGCCCCCACATTCCCCCTCCTATGTACTCGAGGTCTCTTCCCTAAAATGTCCTCCTCTGTGTGTCGTCCCCCACATGTCCCCCAAAGTAGGCACATGAAATAAAAAAAATAAAAAAATTAAAAGCTAAATACTCACCGTCCAGGGCCAGGCGCTTGCTCGCAGACGAAGGCAGGATGAGGCAGGCATGCACACGTCAATGTACTGTGTCCCGGCACAGGCGCGCGATGACGTCATCACGCATGCCTGCGCCGGGATTTCACTTCCGCATAGGCCTGAAGCCTATGGCGGTGATAGGCGACGGGACAGGGAGCGTTTGGGTGTGGGCGTTCGGGTCGGCGTTGGGCCCCCTAGCGGTGCTGGGCCCGGGGCTGCCGACCCGAATGTCCCTATTGTAATCCGCCACTGGGCTAAGCAACACAGTGACAACAGGCTCAGATGACACCATAGCAGGCGCTCCAGTCCTGCCACTCCTCCGGTCACTAATGAAGGCACTGGCAGGTAAGTAGTGACACATTTTCCTTAAAGTGGGTAAAATTGGCTTCTACCTCACAGTTTTTCTTTTTTGCCTTCCTCTGGATCAACTTCCAGGATGACAGGCCGAACTGGATGGACAAATGCCAGCACTCTTGACTCAGAAAGACAATGGGGCAAGTGCTGCCCCCCCCCCCCCACCACCTAAGTGTAGCACCTCAGGTTAAGCTGTAGTAGCGCTGGTGTAGCTGTAGTAGCAATGGCATAGCGGCAGCACACACTTTATTATGGTGGGGTGGTGCACACAATGGCTGTCCCTGGTTGTCACAAGTATGTCTAGCAGTTGCCACTGACTGTTAAGGTGGGACCTGCAGTTTGAAGAATTTCTGACATACAGTCAGGTCCATAAATATTGGGACATAGACACAATTATAACATTTTTGGCTCTATACACCACCACAATGGATTTGAAATGAAACGAACACAATGTGCTTTACCTGCAGACTGTCAGCTTTAGTTTGAGGGTATTTACATCCAAATCAGGTGAACGGTGCAGGAATTACAACAGTTTGCATCTGTGCCTCCAACTTGTTAAGGAACCAAAAGTAATGGGACAGAATAATAATCATAAATCAAACTTTCACTTTTTAATACTTGGTTGCAAATCCTTTGCAGTCAATTACAGCCTGAAGTCTGGAACGCATAGACCTCACCAGACGCACAATTTTAGAATTGTGTCAATGTCCCAATATTTATGGACCTGACTCTATTATAGCAATATGCCATAAATGTCCCAGATGGGACAACCAACCTAAGCTAGTGCATCAAAGTTCCTGTTTTTGCCAGCATTGTGTGTCCGTTGTGTGCCATAACAACTAACACCCTATGTGCCTTCCACTCCCTGCCACATTTACTACTATCTGGCTCCATGCTCATGGGGCCCAAGGTTGTGTGAAATCTTAAAAAAAAAAAAACAAAAAAAAACTGAATGTCACAAATCAGTACAGAATGTATTTATTTTTTTGCTGCAGTTTCCTGGACAAACAATATGTCTGCAAACAGAACTTATTATCAAGTATACATGCAGTTTCAATGATAAGACTGTTCCATGACAAGGTCCTTGATATAAAATTGTGGAAAGACCCAAAGCAGATTTCATTTACATCAGTCTTGCTGTTCTGCAAGAAGCAATCTTTGACAAAAGGCAAAATAATGAGTCGTAGACTGAATGGCTTCATGGTGCTGGCCCTCTGTGCACTTGGTAAGATGCAAGATTTTGTAAATTGGCGTGGTTAAAGGTTAAATGTGGAGATTAGATCAAAAGAACTTCTCAGGCCATTGGTTTCGGTAGCATCATGTTTTTTATACTTGGCCCTAAGTCAGGGATTTGTAAATCATCATGACGTTGATGAGTTGAGATGCTCCACCAGGCAATGAAATTGGTCAGTTGGTTGGTGGATCTTGGATGTGTATGTAGACACTTGTATTGCATGCAAAGATGTCAAGTCTGATGCTCTAAAAAAAATAGGTCCAGTGACCACCATATTGTAGTAGAAGGCAGCCACCTGCAAAAAGGTTACATAGGATGAGATTGTTGTGCACATCTCTCACCACTTCTGTTTATAGGCCATACAGAAGCAGATAAGAATACCAAAAAGATCAGGGAGACCCATGTTGGGCATGACAACAGGGGTTCCCTGTCCTCCATCTAAATGAAGCGGTGGTCACACATAGATCCTGCGGGTCCATTCAACATTTATAGGACTGATGACAATAGCCTCATTCTCCATCAGTTAGAAAGAGTTGTAGTGGTTGTAGTTTAGCCTTTTCGTGACGGGTCCCTCTATGGTGGAAATCTCGGTGATTAGGCAGAGAATGCCAATCCTGTGGAAAGATGATAAGTTAGGATTCTGAACAGAGGCATCCTTCGACCTCCCCACAAGGAGACAAGACCTCAATTTTTGTGATTGGTGGGGGTCTTACCAGGATGGAAATCCCACAGGTTACACTGATCACCTGTGGATAGATGATATGTTAGGATTCTGCCCATATCCATCCTTCGACCTCTCCGTGAGCGTGCATTCCCATTTGGACAAGCATGTCTAATTATTCAATAGAGAAAAACAAAGAATCAGACCTGTTTAAATGAAAAAAGAAAAGCCAAGAAGCCCATCTGACAAATCCAATATGTATGGGCAACTAAAGCCTATCTTGTGTTAGGATATTGGACAGATGAGCAGTGGGTACATCTTGAAAAGTGCGAAGAAGTATTTTTTTTTAAGAGGTAGCATTCCTTATATTGTGGACAATCTTCTCTATAGAATACAGATCTACTTTGTGAATCCTTTGCAAACAAACGACTTGAGAACTGAGGCTAAAGACGGGTTTAGACTACACGATGTAGCAGTCGATTGTCAGGAAGGAAGTGTTCTTTCCCTACAGTCGGCTGCTCGTTAAGTGAAGAAGACTGCCCATGAGTGATCACTATTGCTATTTCTCATCCCCATACAGAATCATTGTGTCTGGGCGGCAAACCGCTGTTTAGACCACACGATCTGCTGCCTGGAAACGATGATTGGTGTGTCTGTATGAATGACAGGACCACCCGATGAATGAACATGCAGATTGTTGGAAACGAGCATTCACATCAACGGTCGTTCCCGATAATCTGCCCGATAACTGGCTTGTGCAAATCCACCCTAAGTTTATCTCATAAGTGATTTACTTGTAGACAGTTAATGGATAACTACATAAATATCTCTATTGTGCAATTTTGGGCTTTTCTGGTGGTAGGGGGTGGTAGGAAGCCAAATTGCAAGAAGCCTATTCCTCTTACAAGACTATACTAAATGGAGTTGCAATGATATGCCACATTGGCGCCATGTTGGAAGCGTCAGTATCACCACTAGGGGAAGCTCGGAAGCTTACTGCAGACTGTTTAGATGTTGAACACAATAACAAAACAGTATACAAGAAGCTTTTGAGCTCCCCCTAGTGGTGGCTTCAGGCATACAGAATGTTATTGAAATCTATGTCTCTGTAGAAGATTTGAAGTTCTGTATCAGAAAAACAGTTTCCCAAGTGGTAGCTGCTGGCATCCAGATATATGTAATCTGTCTCTGTATCCATGGCACAGAGGTTTGGAGTTCTACACTAGGATAACATAGGGTCCGGTCACAAAAAAGACATAGTAAATCAGATCAGAATGTTGGACCTCAAATGGTGTTTAAGGGTAGATGTGAATATTTAGAATGGAGATTAGAATGCGGAACCTCTTCTGATGAAGATTCAAGCCATTGCAGGAGAGAACATCCATTTTATGTGGTGTCTTTGTTAATTGACTAGTTTAACAGGTTCCAAGAGCCATCGCCTCTTCTCTATAGGGGCTGCCTCTATGGTCCATAACTCTTCATGTAATACTAGATAAAGATGACAATGATCCTTTAGGCTACTTTCACACTGGCGTTTTGGCTTTCCATTTCTGAGATCCGTTCAGGGCTCTCACAAGCGGTCCAAAAAGGATCAGTTTTGCCCTAATGCATTCTGAATGGAAAAGGATCCGCTCAGAATGCATCAGTTTGCCTCCGTTTAGACACCAAAATGCTGCCTGCTGCGGTTTTCTGTCTGCGATGTGGTGCGGAGCAAGACAGATCCGTCCTGGCACACAATGTAAGTCAATGGGGACGGATCAGTGTTCTCTGACACAATAGAAAACTGATCCGTCCCCCATTGACTTTCAATGGTGTTCATGACGGATCCGTCATGGCTATAGAAGACATAATACATTAGTTCATGAAGGATATATGCGGTTGTATTATAGTAGCAGAAGTGTTTTTGCAGATCCATGACGGATCCGCAAAAATCGCTAATGTTAAAGTAGCCTTATTAAACCACAAATCTGTTTAATTTTTGCCCCACAGCTCAATCTGTGTCCAGTAAGCTGGTCAAAAATGACCTGTTAGATCTAAACTCTCCAGATGAAGCCGGAGGGCGCGAGCTGTCTGCTATCAACGAAGCCATGGATATCAAGGTGACTGTTCTAGTCTCCATACCTCCATCTGAGAACGGTAGTGCACAGATAGTGTCCTCAGATCTGACCATGTCTGGAGAGAACCCATGCCTCTTCATCATTAGAGCTGAAGAGATATGTAACAAACCTTCCAACACCAGTGACCCCGGCACATCACTGAACAAGGAGCCAGAACTGATGGTGAAGCTGGTTGGTACAGTAAACCATGGAACACCTCACATCTATAGAACCAGTGTCACCGGCGGAGCGCT
This sequence comes from Bufo gargarizans, assembly GCF_014858855.1. Classification (NCBI taxonomy): domain Eukaryota; kingdom Metazoa; phylum Chordata; class Amphibia; order Anura; family Bufonidae; genus Bufo; species Bufo gargarizans. The sequence goes on from NC_058088.1 coordinate 11,726,692, forward strand.
AGTGCTGACGATAGACATGAAAGAAGACCTTGTCGTTACGCGCAAATATTATCCTGAGCTGAAAAACACAACAATTTATCTCAATTTCATGTTTGAAAGCTATCAAAGCATAGAGAAAGATGCCAACTCTACTGATGTTTTTGTTAATGTACAGACTTTGTTCACTCCTGTCACTCCTACATTACCTCCAACCACCACCTTGCACAGTAAACAGTCTGGTCTAAGTAAGTATGAAGGATCTTCCTAAATCTTATATGTGAGAGATGGCCTACATACATAATTGGATATAACATAAGTCATTTGAAATTTTAGCATTTTTAAAGGGAGAATAAAAATTTGCCAGTAATTACAACAACATTTCCTTACTCTCAGTTCCCATTTGTATATGATCTCCAGAGAATTCAATAAAACATTTCCCTAATTTATAAGAGGAAGTACTGAGGTTCATAGAATATTAACTGGCTGTCCTTTTCCTTGCAGCTTGGCCAGTGGAGACTCCTGTTCATCCGCGTCTGGAATGAACAGGTCATCTCCCGCTCTTAACCTTATTTCAGGGATCCTCAGGGCTAATCATGGTCCCAGATTCCTGTGTATGAGCCCACTGACCATCTGGGTCTGCTCATACGGTTAGGAGCCAGTGCCAGGATTAGGGCGGTTTAGGAGGTGAGCTGCTCCCTTTTCCTGATGTCCAGGCATGGTTGCTTCCCGTTTACCCACGCTATATGGTGGGGAGTTTTCTCCCACTCCAGGGGCTGAGCGCATTACCAAGCACAGCCACTATACAATGTACGGAGCTGTGTTTGGAAAGCCGTGAGGAGCGCCGCTACCTAGCCGTGAGGAGCTGATCGGCGGAGGTCCCGGGTGTCCGACCCCCACCAATCAGATACTGATGACCTATGCTGAGGATAGTGTCAATAACAGTTGTAGAGCAGCACTTATGGACCTCGTAACCACACTGGAATGCAATAGCCAAGCCACAACCGCAGATCCTCAGCAGTCCAACGAATAGTGTACAAAAAGAGGCAACGGCAACATGTTCAGTGAATTCTTTATTGGATGAGCTTCATAGAAAGGGTGCCATAAAACCAGACAGCAAGGTTTCGGCTATGTGGTAGCCTCTATCAAGCCTGAAAAAGGCTACCACATAGCCGAAACCTTGCTGTCTGGTTTTATGGCACACTTTCTATGACGCTCGTCCAATAAAGAATTCACTTAAGATGCTGCTGTTGCCTCCTTTTGCACACTATGCTGAGGATAGGTCATCAGTATGAAAATCCTGGAAAACCCCTTTACGTTTCTGCATCCACTGTATATGACTAGATGGCGACATGCGATGATACAATGCACCATAAGGTGGCAGGGAATTCTCCTGCATTATTTCTAATGGCTTAACTGGAAGGGGAGCTGTAAACTGACAACTGGATCAGTTAGCTCTGTAGCAGAACCAGGCAGAGCAAATATAATAACCCCACCAGGGAGCGTGAACACAGCAGTAATATGGGAGCGTGCATGAGGCCAACCTGAAACGATAGGAGTAGTTGGTGTAAACTGTAGATTATAATATTATTTTTCTCCCCAGGTCCCCTGTATGGAATCATCTTGTTGCTGCTTCTCGTAGTTTTTCTCTTCAACTAAATCACAAACAGAAGATTTCTCTGTAAGTTATGATTAATACTCCATTCATATTCCAATATACTAGAGGCAGAGACTGTTTGGTATAAAGTGTCCTATTAATATCAACATCCTATAACACATAATAGTATAAGACAGAGCTAAAAAATGAACAGCACCATGGAATGGCTAAATAATACCGACACACAGTATCACATACAGTGACCTTAAAATAGTGCAGTACAGACCTTAAATACCAGAACTATGGCGTAATAACAATACCCAGTATCAGATAACGGTACAGTGTCTTCAAATTAATGCAATGCAGAGCCCAGGTAGTAACCCCATACAGTGCCTAAATAATACCGTAGCTGGAAATGTAGGGTCAGCCTGGAATAAGCTTCTCGGGAAAATTACTGGTTGGGGCTTGGTGGCGAAGGCCAGAGATATTGCCACTTTTGCCATTGCTGTACTCTAGCACTCCACTGAAATAGCGAGCATGTTCATTACGTCTCAACAAATGCATATTTCACTGGGTTATCTGCTGCTTATCTTATGTTTTTTCTCTGTATAGATCAATAATTCTCAGCTCTGCGGGTGCAGCCATGTGGTCACCTCTGTACATCATGACACAGAACCTGTGTGCAGTTTATCCGAGGACCATCCGAGTGCACTTTCTTTGAACCGCCTTCATGGTGTTAAGGATCAGTCAGGGAAAGTCCATGTGTATTCCTGACTCGAGGGGAGGTTCTCTGAATGTAGGTTAATATAGTTCATAATAAACTTGATAAAAGTAAAAGCATCTCTGCTGCCTTATCTAAAATACCTTTGCTTTTTATTTATCAAGGATTTGCTCTAGGAAAAATATTCTATATTTTCCAATCCAGCACCTGAATCTGAATATTTTTGTAACTTGATGTAAATAAAAATGTTGTATCGCCACCGAGTTATTCAATAAAATCTACTTGTATAGTGCCACCTGCTGGTTGTTCTTTCTCTTACTTCTCTGTCCCCTTCAGTAATATTGCATTATCAGTTCCATCCTTCAACTGTTGCAAGCTCTCTAGATCTACTTGTAGTGTCCCACATATGTGTGTAAGGGCCACTCCAAAATGTTTATATTCCATTCTATGTCATTTTTCACTGTTGAATGTATTTTTCCTTTGTCACAGCTACTAAGTTCCTATTACAGGCTGGTGGATGCTCTACACACATCCAACACCATATATATAGGTTAGAACACAGGAAGAGACAGGAGATTAGAAATGGGAGTTTAGGAGTGAGGAGTTAGGAGGAGAGGAGCCAGGCTTGGCTCTGTCCTGTGGGCCATGCCCCAGAGAGTGAAGCTACTTCAGCCTATGTAGTTCAAGCCTAGTACTTATTGACTTATTGATCCGTAACTGTAATATCCCTACTAGGAACCCTTCTGGAGACTTAGGGAATAATTGCTGTATCTACTGCAACCTCTTCAAAGAATAGAGCAGAGAGTTTGCCTGCCATAAGGGAGACTGCCCTTGGGTTGCTGGATTATTGAACTATAGACTATTGGCAAAAGGAAAATAACTGCAGTTTATCAGGTTTTAGTCACCTTTGCATTAGGTGGAGAGTTTTTAAGCTACAGGCTGCCCACCATAACCAAGGACAGAAAGGCCATCTGTCAGAATATTTACTTGCAGAGGATCTAAACTACTATTGAAAAGCTAAGTAACAAAAGCAAGATCAGGAACCAAGTACAAGTAAGATCATCACTTCTATACAGTGGAGCTGGAACCTATAGACACCACCTCACTGAGCCTGGTATGGGAATTTATAGCTTTACCATCTGTATTTATGACAAAGTGCTACTAATTGATGATGTTTATTGCAAGACTACAATTTACAAGTAAAATTCCTGTTTGGTTCAACCATTGCCTCCCTCATCATTCCACTCCATCTCCTAATTGCACCTAGCGGTGCTGGAGTCACAATCTCAACACAGGGGCCTAGCCACCAAAGCACCCTAAGCATACCCATTACCATCAAGGGCACCTCAACTTCCATCTGGCTGGTGTTCCCTGCAATAGAGAGTGCCCCGGAGAATTTAGTGCTGTCTTTCCATCCACTGCATGTCGGCCCCATGGGACAACTGAACTGTGAGTACTACTCACCTCATCACTAGTACACTCACTCACCACACATCACCCCTAGGTTGTTCGGTGCGCTGCATACTGTTAGTAGCTTTGAAAATTACAGGGAGAGTGCTTCGGCAGAAAAGACCCCCCCCCCCCCTCCCCTGAGAAAGGAACCTCCCCTGAGCTGCCAACCTGAAGTAAATCTAGCAGAGTGATTGCAGTAATGAATGGGGAGATCTCTGGATCCATGAGAGGTACAGATGTAGTAGAGTTAACACACATGAATTATGAGACGTGTTATCTAAACTAAATGCGTTAAGCAAACACCTTCAATTGCTTTTTAATAGCTTTTGTTTCAAGATAACGTGATGAGTTAAGAAATTTGTGTTAGGCTACTAGTCATAGTATCTCAATAGCGGAAGAAAATGCTTCAGTTTTGTCCCTGTTTATTGTTAAAACTGACACCAAAATGCATTCTGTTCCATTTCGTTGCGTCCCCATCGCGGACAGAATAACGCTGCAAGCAGCGTTTTTCTGTCCGCGATGTGGTGCGGAGCAAGACGGATCCGTCTTGACACACAATGTAAGTCAATGGGGACGGATCCATTGTCTCTGATACAATGGCAAAATCTGAAAAAAAAACCCTGTTCCTTGCCTCTTTATCCTTAAAGAAACAGATCTAAAAAAACAAAACTATCTTTTATACTGGCTATACATAATGGTCCGGAGAGCCCCTGCTCTGAACGTATACGGCTTTCCTTTTTTATGAGGTCTCTTCGTCCCACCACTCTTGAAGAAGGCCAAAAGGTAATCATATTATGCTCCTCCACTTGGATTGGCTACCAATCATGCAATAGAAGTAAAATAAAATAAAAACAATATCCGATATATACCCCAACCAGGGGAGGATTACTTATACAAGTAATTAGCATAAGCCTATGGCATGCCACCGTAACATGTAAACCTACACAGAAAATGCCAGGCCGCTTATATTGAATCTATACTTTATTACAAAGAATCACAAAATATTGACAAACATGATTAAAATACAGTGGATGTGAGTCCATATAATAGTCCATCAATGTATTACATAAACCAATAAAGTGCTAATGCAGACAATTCATCAATATCAAAGGACATCGGACAATTACCCATACTGTGTCTCCTCCAGGATGGCGCCAACCCCAATGCCCGTTTCGGCGTACCTTCGTCTGGTTCGCCGAAACGCGCGTTGGGGTTGGCGCCATCCTGGAGGAGACACAGTATGGGTAATTGTCCGATGTCCTTTGATATTGATATCTGTTATGATCTTATGAGTTATGAGTAGACTGTGGACTGCAGCTGCTGAACTATAGCATCTAGATCTACTGGTTACCAACCAAGTTCATAGCCTTTTCATTAATTCATAATTAGTGGTGCTCCAATGCCCCAAACTTCACCAAGTGTCACGATGCTAGTGGAATACTGCTGTAATCCAATTGCAGGGACAAGGCCTGAACACAGGAAGCACCGGAGTCTTGAACAGGAGGTAGCAGCATAGAAGGATAAAGCAGAGCCAGGCAGGCGGAGCCATTACCAGTAGCAATGATGCAGGATTGAAGGAAGAAGCAGAGCTGAGGTCAGACGAGCAATGGGTCAGGGCAGGCGGCACAGGAATGTAGTCAATCTGTGTCGGCAACAGGAGATAGCAGGGTAAATCGCAAGGAGGAGAAACAAACTGGAGAGCAAGTTCCAAATTATGGTGATCAGTAAGAACTATTATTTGCTGTGAGGTTCCTTGAAGATGATGTCTCCATTCCTTAAAAGCTGCAATGATAGCTAACAGTTTTTTTAATTCTTCTCAGCAAGGAGGATAAACGTTGGGAGAAAAAAGCGCACGGATGCAATAAACCCTTGTCTCCCATTCTCTGAGACAGAATAACCCCTATAGCATAGTCTGAAACATCTACTTCCACAATGAAGGCGAGTTCTGGGTTGGGATGAACTGATACAGGGGCTGTAGTGAAGTTGGACTTTAGGAGACAAAATGATTCCTGTGCTTGGGGAGACCAGACAAAAGCATTTTTTTTTCTTAGTCAACTGTGTAAAAGGAGTAATTATTTCTGAGAAATTCTTAATGAAGCGTCTATAGAAATTGGCAAAACCTATGAAACGTTGAACATCTTTTATGCTCCTGGGGTTAGGCCAGTCTACTATTGCTTTAATCTTGCTAGAGTCCATGTGTAGACCATGAGGTGAAATTATATAGCCAAGGAATTTTATCTCAGTCTGGTGTAATTCACATTTTTTTAATCTTAATGTAAAGTTGATTCTTTCTTAGACGTTCCAAAATGAGTCTCACGTGTCTCTGATGTTCTTCCATAGAGTTAGAGAAGATCAAGATATCGTCCAAATAGATGACTACGAACTGGTCCAGAAGATCTCTGAAGATATCATTGACGAGATGTTGAAAAGTGGCCGGGGCATTGCAAAGATATTCAAAATGTCCGTAAGGTGACCTAAAAGCTGTTTTCCATTCATCTCCAGATCTGGTACGGACCAAGTTAAAGGCGCCTCGCAGGTCTAACTTGGTAAAAAATATTGCATGTCACACTCTCTCCAAAAGCTCGGGGATTAATGGTAGAGGATAACGGTTTTTGTTTGTAATTTTGTAAAGTTCTCGGTAATCAATGCAGGGTCCTAGAGAACCGTCCTTCTTCTTAACAAAGAATATGGGAGCCCTGAGGAAGATGGGCAGATAAACCCCTTTTCCGAAGGCCTGAACACAGGAAGCACCGGAGTCTTGAACAGGAGGTAGCAGGATAGAAGAATGAAGCATTGCCAGGCAGGGGGAGCCGTTACCAGTAGCAACGATGCAGGATTGCAGGGATGAAGCAGAGCCGAGGTCAGACGAACAATTGGTCAGGGCAGGTGGCACAGGAATGTAGTCAGGCAATCCGGGTCAGCAACATGAGGTAGCAGGGTAAACTGCAAGAAGGAGGAACAAACCGGAGAGCAAGTTCCAAGCGAGAGGACTGCACAAGCAGGAGCTCAAATACAATACTCAAGCTATTAGTAACAGGCTTGAGAGGTTTAAATGTGAAACTGTCAGGGAACAGAGAGGAAGGAAAGAGGGTGCACTCTGACTCCACCCACAACCCCTGTCCCTGCCTACTTACACTACCAGCCCTAGGCGACAGGGCATAACTGGGCGACGGTCCTTTACTTACATCAGTGCACAGAGGAAAGATACGGAAGGTCAACAAGCCAAGGGTCAGAACCAGGAGAAGCGGGAGTACAAATGAAGCGGGCAAATGTAAAGTCAACAGTCAGAGCCGAGGTCAATCCAGGAGAGCAATACGTACAAAGGATGAGACCAAGTCGAGGTCAAAGAACGTGCCGAGGTCACAAGGTCAGGAGGTCAATCAGAACAAGCAGCCGCAGACTAGAACCAAGGAACAAGGAAGCACCAATGGATCAGTATCACAGGCAACCTGTAGCCAGCAGGTTGCCTGTATTTAAAGTGGGGAGTGAGGGTCATGTGACGTGGCCAGCATCACATGACCGACAGACAGACAAGTTGAGCACCAAGTGATCAGCTCGGCGCTCAAGGCAGACCTAGGAGCAGGGAGCCTCCCAGCTAGCAAAGCCTCCCTGGGAACGAGGCCAAACACAGATCCTCGCTCCCGAAGCTAAGTAGCAGGTCTGCGGCTGATGGGAGACCGAGTGCACCTTCGGCGCCCCGTTACAGTACCCCCCTTTTATGAGTGGCAACCGGACCCAAGCCCTTAGGTACAAATCTCCCAGGATGCTCATCATGTAACTTCTTGATGAGCCTCGGGGCGTGGATCTCAGTAGGTGGGACCCAAGACCTCTCCTCGGGTCCATAGCCTTTCCACTGGACAAGGTACTGCCAAGAGTTTCGGACCTTTCTAACATCCACATTCTGGAGACTACAAACTCCTCTTTATCGTCCATTTGTAAATGAGTCTGTCAATCTCAATCTAAAAGATACAGGATTAATAACGCCAATAATATCATACGGCCCAAAAACCGTGGCGCCAGTTTCCTAGAAGACACCTTCAGCGGTTGATTCCGAGTAGACAACCAGACCCTGTCACCAAGCTAAAAATTAACCCCCTTAGAATGCTTCTTATTAGCCATCCGTTTTTGTTGTTCTTGGGCTTTTTGCAGGTTTCACTTGGACCCATGCCCAAACTGTGCACAGTTCAGAAGTTACTCTATCAGCCTCAGGATTAGGCCTTATGCACACGACCGTTGTTGTGTTCCGTTCCGCAAAATGGGGTTCCGTTGTTCCGTGATCCGTTTCTGTTTCCGTGTGTCTTCCTTTATGTTTGGAGGATCACCAGACATGAAGGAAAGCAAAAAAAAAGTCAAAGTCAAGTTTGCCATGCAAATGATAGGAAACTGTTTTCCGTGAAAAAAATAGGACAGGTTATATTTTTTTGATGGACTGGAACCACGGATCACGGACGCGGATGACAAACGGTGCATTATCCGAGTTTTCAACAGACCCATTGAAAGTCAATGGGTCCGCAGAAAATCACGAAAAACTGAACAACGGACACGGAATGAAACAACGGTCGCGTGCATGAGGCCTTAGATGAAGGTATCAACGAGCTATAGTTAAATCGAGGATGGATTCCAAGGTTACAAAAGAAAGGGGAAACCCCAGTAGAAGAATTCACAAGGTTATTTATAGCAAATTCTGCCAGCGAAAGATATTTTACTCACACATGTTGATTTTCAGAGATGTAGGATCTTAAAAATTGCTCAAGAGTCTGATTTAATCGTTCCGTCTGACCATTAGTCTCGGGGTGAAAAGCAGACGAAAAGGCCAAAGAAATCCCAATTCTCTGACAGAAAGCTCTCCAGAATTTAGAAACAAATTGAACGCCTCTGTCAGAAACAATATTTTTCGGGATCCCGTGAAGCCGTACAACGTGATCAATAAAAACAGTAGCTAGACTCTTAGCACTAGGAAGTTTACTCAGAGGAACTAAATGTGCCATCTTACTAAATCTGTCAACCACTACCCAAACCACTGACTTAACCTCAGAAGACGGCAGGTCAGTAATAAAATCCATAGAAATATGCGACCAGGGCTTACTGGGAATGGGTAGTGGTTGTAACTCTCCGGCAGGCCGTCTCCTAGGAGTTTTGGATCTGGCGCACACTTCACAAGCAGATATGTATGCATTGATGTCTCTTAACAAAGTAGGCCACTAGTATGATCTGGAAACCAACTCACGAGTGCCTTCCATGCCAGGGTGACCACATAAAACTGAATCATGACATTCACCCAATAACTGGAGCCGAAAATGCGCGAGAACGAATAACTTATCTGAAGGTGCATGAGCAGGCGCTAGATGTTGAGCTGATTCAATATCAGAGGCCAAATTAGGGGATACTGATGCCATGATGATATTGGCTGGAAGGATGGGTTCCGGAGGGGTATCGGAAGACTGAAAGGCAGAAAAACTTCTTGACAAGGCATCAGCCTCTATGTTCTTACTTCCTGGCCTGTAAGTAATGGAAAAATTAAAACGAGTAAAGAATAATGCCCATCTGGCTTGACAAGGGTTTAGACACTTAGCAGACTCAAGAAATAACAAATTCTTATGATCAGTAAGAACGGTAATTCTATGTTTTGCCCCCTCCAAAAAATGTCTCCATTTCTCAAATGCCCACTTAATAGCTAGCAACTTACGGTTCCCAATATCATAATTCCTTTCTGTAGGAGAACATTTTCTGGACAAAAATGACACAGATGAGAGTGGGGGAAACCCTCATCCATGCGATGTTAAAGGATAAGGGAAGCTGCTAGGCCAGGACAACAGAATAAGGGAGCAGGTCACCTCCTAAGGCATCCCTAACTCTGACCCTGACTCATAACCGTATGAGCCAACCCAGATGGTAGGAGGGCTCATACTCAGGAACTTCGGGTCCCTACTAGCCCTCAAGAGATCCCTGGACTAGGAGCAGGGTAAGACGACCTGTTCCTCCTAGACACGGATGAACAGGAGTCTAACCTGGCCAAGCTGCAAGGAAAGGGGAACATCAATAGCATATGGATATGGCAGGCGAATAAAACACCTTCCACAGTACCTGCCACAGACACACTAACTGGAACCCGTGCTCAAATGCTGTTGTCCACACCACACACAAAAGGACACAGCACACAACATAACTCACACAGGAAACCAGATCCAAAGCTGCAATAAGGTGAGACATCACAGGAACATAAACTTAACATCACAACATTTGTTTTTATGACCACAAGGGTGGCCCTCACTGGAAGATGGTATAAGACCAGGAGGATGACTCCAGCATATAACAAGGCTGGAGTACCCCTCAGCTTCAGGTCTCAACAGAGGCTAAATAGCCCAAGTAGCCACACCCACACAGACACACACTGGAAAGGGAATTAACCCTTCCAAGACCAGACAGGGTAGTGAAGCCACTTAAAGGGGAAGTGCACACACAAATAAACCTGATGAGACGAAGTCGAGGTCAAAGAACGAGCCGAGGTCACAAGGTCAGGAGGTCAATCAGAACAAGCAGCCGCAGACTAGAACCAAGGAACAAGGAAGCACCAATGGACCAGTATCACAGGCAACCTGTAGCCAGCAGGTTGCCTGTATTTATAGTGGAGAGTGAGGGTCATGTGATGTGGCCAGCGTCACATGACTGACAGACAGAGAAGTCAAGCACCGAGTGATTAGCTCGGCGCTCAAGGCAGACCTAGGAGCAGGGAGCCTCCCAGCTAGCAAATCCGCCCTGGGATTAAGGCCAAACACAGATCCTCGCTCCCAAAGCTAAGCAGCAGGTCTGCGGCTGATGGCAGACTGAGTGCGCCTTCGGCACCCCGTTACAGAAACAGGAAGTAAGATGGCACCCAGCTGAGACAAAAATCCACCATCTTAACTGAGGGAAAACTTGAGGGCAAGACAATCTGAACTAAACAGACATAGCAGGATGATTCCTGACACCAAGGGATCTACGCACATGTATCTATGGTATATCAGAAGATCATTTTTACTGTGTTTCCCCTTTACATATGTCTCCTTTCTTCATTGTATAATGACAGAAGCTTTAACAAACCCATGAGAGAACAGCACCGAAATGCTGTCTATGATCAACCGGTTTTCCCATCTGAGGTTGTCAGCCACCTTTCTATTTACGGTACCTTGTAGTTAGCTAGACTTGAAGGTATTTTCCATACTCTGTATGTTTTCTCCTGAAAGAATAATATTATGTCATACTTTTTGATGTTGAGGAGTGGTATATTCTATGTTTACACTGTTGTTGCTGGCTAGGTATACCATAGTTATGTGCACTGTAATTATTGAGAGGCCAAGTGTAGGTCCTATGTCAGATTATTAACCCTTAGGCTAGTTTTTACATCTGTGGCAGGGCAATCAGGCCTCCAGTTTTGGTGGAGAATACTGGGATTCAGCCAGACAGAAACCACAGAGTAGCAGCCGGATCTCTGCCGGACACATTATAGTCAATGGGGTCTGGCAGACAGGCAGCAGTATCCTGCAATACCAGATCTGGAGAACTCCAGCAGGCTGCCCTCTGCCAGAACAGCCTGCCGCAGGTTTGAAACTAGCCTTACTTTTGACCCTCTGTTAACTGGAATAATACATTTATTTTTATTGACATAATTTAGTTATAGTAGAAATTGGAAATTGGGCATCATATTACCTCAGTGACAATCGGTATATAAAAAGCTAGGGAGTAGGCATCATTGTCACCCCCATTGCAGTTCCTCTTTAATTCTGGTCAAGAAAACACCTTGTAAGGAGGGTATACATGCATTCCCCTTTTCAGGTTAAGAGACAATATAGATTTAGACTGATTGGTTTTCTTAGAGACTACTCAGCTGTTTGTGAGGAGAAACGTTCATGTGATATTGTGTTATGTAATGACCCTAAAACTTTGGATCCTGGTTTCTGAACTAGTGGGCTGTGATACTCATCAGCATCGCCACAGCCAGCCACAGTAGCTGGCAGTGAGAATGCTGGTTCTTAGCTGTGAACTAGCTGGAGGAGATACCAATATTAGAGTGGACTGATGTTGACGTGTCTTGTGAAGCCAGAGCACCGTATATCATAACGTGAATAGGAGAGACATGGGGGAGCTGATTGAAGAGTATGTTTTGGTGGCAAGAGGCCAAGCCTATATGGCCCATGTGTGGTACCAAGTAGTCTTGTGATAGATATGTGTGACCTTTTAGGCCTGGGCTTTGTCAGAGAACTGGAGGCCAGAGGGCTTGTTCATCAGGGGACAATCGGTGGGCTGTGATGCCAGAGTTGCTAGTCCATTGTAAGATAGAGGAAGTAGGACCTTGGAGAACTTGCCTTGCGTTTCACCCGGCGTTAATTTTGGTCCCCATGATTGAGAGTTGTTATTTTGCTTTGCCAAAGCCAAGCAAGGCCTGGAGAGCCATGGAGAGCAGACCAGAGATCACTCCACTACTCTCTTACAACCTGAATCACTCGGAGGGTGGGCAGTCTTCCAAAATCTAGGAGTTTGCTTGTCAACAGTGACTAACCATTTTTCTGCACACCTAAATTTCCCTGGCTATGGGCTCTAATAGCACATCTATGGTATAACACAAAGCTACATCATTACCAATCAGAACATTCATGATAGACACTGGAACCAGTGGTCATTTAAGCAAAATGTCAGAGGGCTAGGAAAGAGATGAAGCTACAGTAGGAGAGTGAAGCTACAGTAGGAGAAGTAACGGTAGGATGTTTTCCTACAGTGCTGCTGCCACTACATTCCAGTTATGGCAAGGGTCACATATTATCCTATGTTAAAACTGAAAAAAAATCAAATTGGGTTGTTTCATTTAAGTTTGATAAGTAAATAAATTCTTTACAGTAATTGGCCAATGTCTTGGGCAATTTTTGATATGATTTCTAAACAATGAGCAAATCTACCGTTTCTTCAAACCAACTGGAAAACTCTTTTGCTGTGGATTTTTTCCACAGTCTATGCGGGACATTCATCAAGTTTGCTATGGTAGTTTTGTGGGGTAAAAATGTTGCAAGTGATGCCTGTGTCTGAAATTTGGTGCTTATTTGAGACATTTTAGACATGGATTGAAAAGTAGGTCAGGATTTCAGAATAGAACACCTTTAAAGGCTATGTACACCTTTAGAGGCCTTTTTTATTAAATTATTATTGCATTTAACTTATTTTTAGATAAAATCATATTTTCAATTAGCCTTTATTAAAAATATTGAGCCATTCTGTCACAAAGGGTTAACAGTTTTTTTTACTGTGTGACTGGTACTTTCACTTTGTGTCGGTGATCTAATAACCCTTATCTCTAAACTACTAAGAGGTCATAAACACTTATTTAAGCCACATTCTCATCAGTAAGATATGAACTGAGATTAGAGACAAGGAACCCGTCAGCTCCCCAGATGACAGAAAGGACAAAAAATCCACAGGCAGCTAGTAGAGCATGTCAGCTCTGTACACAGAAAAGGATTCCATATTGTTAGAAAAAGACCCATTGAAAAAAGGATTTTTAGCTCAAAATAAGTACAATGCAATAATAAAACAAATTATCCCCAAAGGTGTACATAGCCTTTAAGTCTCAGTTATGATGTGTGACTTTTTAAAAGTCCTTAAAAAGTTGCATCTCCATGCCAGGCAACCTCCTGATGTACGTTATTTAGGACCTAGGCGTACACCACCTGGTACTTGCGCCAAATATATTATTATTATTGTGTGCCATTTCATAAATTTGGCACAACCTCACAAAGCAAAGATAGACTCAAAACCGACACCAAAACCAGCACAAATGAAAAAATTCAAGCCTATGTGTTTTTTTGCAAGGTGAAATATTTAAAAGTAGAGTTCAATTTTCGTGCCATCTCTTAGTTCCGAAAAACTGATGGCCCAAAAATTCAGAACTGCTGGATAAAGTGGATTCTCCAAACCTGAAAAACAAACATATAATAAGGACTATTTCGGAAAACACTACCTTCCAGGTCCTTGCCCTAAGTTTGTGACCTAAATCCCTAAAATCATTTTTATGGACACTCTACCTACCTCTAACTTTGTCATTGGTTCCAATATGGCCATTGACTGCTGGATCTTCTCCAGTCCCTCCCTCTTATTCACCGATATGTCGAACTCGATTGCCAGGAAAACAACACACCATTCGATGCTCCCAGTCTTTGTGACAGATCGCCCCAATCTGTACCTGAAATAATTGAGTCTCCCATTACCAGCACCTGTCTGGCCTGCCCTGCTCTCCTGGTCCCCTGCTTACTGGAGCTGACATTGCCCCGACTAGCAGAGAAAGTGTCTGGCTGCAGCAGTGCTCTCCCTAAACTGACATTCCCCTCATCTGCCAACCTTGCAAACTTGTTGGGGTCTGTGAGATCTGAGATAGCCTGGTCTTCCCTCTACCCTGTTTTCCAACTGTTATCCAGCTACCTACCTCACTTTCCTGAGCCTCCATGCTACCACCCTCCCCCACATCTACCCCATAGAGTGCCTGCCGGATCCTCACAACGCAAGTGTGAAAGTAGCCTAAAATGGTTGTTCTAGAACTGCATAAATTTGACAGATGTGCACTGGACTGCGTTGTCAAAAATGGAAAACATACTAATGGGCATTACGCAAGAAAATAAAAATAAAAAATACAATAATACAGTGCAGTGATAAGGAAATTACTTACTGTAGTCCCCTCCTAAAGTCTGAATCTAAACTCACTTAATCTTAAGTCACACTCTTAATACAAACACACACTGTAAATCAAACACACGAGAGCTCATAAACTTGCGCTGTTTGTCTGCTTGTATAGGTGCTGCTCCCAGATAACCAGAATGGTTAAAACTCCTCAAGAAACCCATTTTCACATTCAAACTCAATGCTCAGTGGTACATATCTTAATATTTATTGGTTCTTTACTGGCTGTTACTGAGACGTGGTTCAATGGAAGTAATGACTGGGATATAACAATACCAGGGTTCTCTCTATATAGGAAAGACAGAGAAGGCAAGAAAGGGGAGGGGTGGCCCTGTATGTGAAAGATAGCATAAAATATAATTTAATACAAGTTAGCGAGACCAATTTAGAGTCAGTTTGGGTTACCTTGCAGCTTGATAATCATAAGGTAACTCGTGTAGGTGTGATATATAGACCACCTAGCCAAGTCAAAGAATAAGATGATCTACTAGTTGAGGGAATAGCTAAAATGACATTGAAGGGGGAAGTTATCATTATGGGAGACTTTAATCTTCCTGATGTAAACTGGAAAACCAAAATAGCTAGTTTTGCCAGGAGTACAGATATTCTAAATTCCCTACTGGGATTGTCTCTACAGCAAGTAGTGGAGGAGCCCACCCGGAAGGAGGCCATTTTAGATTTAGTATTCACAAATGGGAATTTGGTATCTGATATTACTGTAGGGAAAGCTTGGGATCTAGTGATCACCAGTCAGTGTGGTTTACTATAAGTACAGTGACTGATTCACACCACACAAAAACTAAAGTTTTAGATTTTAGAAAAACTGACTTTTCTAAAATTAGATTAGTGGTATACGAGTCCCTATCAGATTGGAACGGTTTCAATGGAGTCCAGGAGAAATGGGACTACTTAAAAGTGGCACTATTGAAGGCAACAGAAAATTGCATTTGGCTTGTCAGTAAAAGCAAAAAAAGGGAAGAGACCACTGTGGTACTCAGCAGAAGTGGCCAAATTCATTAAAAACAAAAAGATAGCATTTAGTAATTATAAAAAAAAACCGAGGATGACAGGCAAATTTATAAGATTAGGCAGAGAGGCCAAACAAGTTATAAGAGCTTCTAAAGCGCAGGCAGAAGAGAAATTAGCTCAGTCAGTGAAAAAAGGCGATAAGGCATTTTTCAGATACGTAAATAAAAAAAGGAAACTAAAACAAGGAATTGCCAAATTAAAAACAAAAGAAGGAAGGTATATGGAAGAAGATAAATAACTAGCTGACTGCCTCAATGAATACTTCTGTTCAGTTTTTACAAAGGAAAATGAAGGAAAAGGACCTCAGTTAGGAAGGAAGACTAATGAATCTGTTGATGCATGTGTCTTTACAGAGGAAGAGGTTCTACAAATAAGTCACAGGGGCCTGATGGGATACACCCAAAGCTATTAAAAGAGCTCAAGTGGTGAACTAGCAAAACCATTAACAGATTTATTTAACCAATCACTGGTAGCAAGGTGTAGTCCCAGAAGATTGGAAATTAGCAAATGTGCCCATTCACAAGAAAGGTAGTAGGGAGGAATCAGTAAGCCTGACATCAATAGTGGGGAAATTAATGGAAACCATACTCAAGGAGAGGATTGTGGAACATCTAAAATCCCATTGATTGAAAGATGAAAAACAGCATGGGTTTACTTCAGGGAGATCACTAATCTTATAGATTTTTTTTGATTGGGTAACTAAAATAATAGATGGCGGAGGTGCAGTAGACATCGCTTATCTGGACTTTAGTAAGGTTTTTGATACTGTCCCACATAGAAGGCTTATCAATAAATTGCATTCTTTGGGCTTGGACTCCCAATCCTTGTTGAATGGATTAGGCAGTGGCTGAGGGACAGACAACAGAGGGTTGTAGTCAATGGAGTATATTCAGACCATGGTCTTGTTACCAGTGGGGTACCTCAAGGATCTGTTCTGGGACCCATATTGTTTAATATCTTTATCAGCGAAATTGCAGAAGGCCTTGATGGTAAGGTGTGTCTTTTTGAAGATGACACAAAGATTTGTAACAGGGTTGATGTTCCTAGAGGGAAACACCAAATAGGAAAACTAGAGCAATGGTCAAAAATCTGGCAACTAAAATTTAATGTGGATAAGTGCAAGATAATGCACCTGGGGCGTAAAAACCCAAGAGCAGAATATAAAATCAGTGATACAGTCCTAACCTCAGTATCTGAGAAAAGGGATTTAGGGGTCATTGTTTCAGAAGACTTAAAGGTAGGCAGACAATGTCATAGAGCAGCAGGAAATGCTAGCAGAATGCTTGGGTGTATAGGGAGAGGCATTACCAGTAGACAGAGGGAGGTGCTCATGCCGCTCTACAGAGCACTAGTGAGACCTCATTTGGAGTATTGTGCGCAGTACTGGAGACCATATCTCCAGAAGGATATTGATACTTTGGAGAGAGTTCAGAGAAGATCTACTAAACTGGTACATGGATTGCAGGATAAAACTTACCAGGAAAGATTAAAGGACCTTAACATGTATAGCTTGGAAGAAAGACGAGACAGAGGGGATATGATAGAAACTTTTAAATACATAAAGGGAATCAACAAGGTAAAAGAGGAGAGAATATTTAAAAGAAGAAAAACTGCTACAAGAGGACATAGTTTTAAATTAGAGGGGCAAAGGTTTAAAAGTAATATCAGGAAGTATTACTTTACTGAGAGAGTAGTGGATGCATGGAATAGCCTTCCTGCAGAAGTGGTAGCTGCAAATACAGTGGAGGAGTTTAAGCATGCATGGGATAGGCATAAGGCCATCCTTCATATAAGATAGGGCCAGGGCTATCCATAGTATTCAGTATATTGGGCAGACTAGATGGGCCAAATGGTTCTTATCTGCCGACACATTCTATGTTTCTATGTTTCTTTATTTTCCAGGTATTAGTAGTGGTGGAATAATGGAATTACGCTACAAATTTTATCAGTTAAAAGTTCATGGGAGAAGGATAACTAATTGATGTATCTACTGATAATTATAGTTTGAAATGTAATTAAATTTCCCTACTTTTTAGGCTCCCAACCAAGGAGACCAGTTGAGTACACACCATGACTCTTGGGGGTACTCATACAGTCCTTGCTGTGCTTTTAATAGGTCATCATGGAATAAGTTTATAGTCTTGGAGACACTTTAATATAATTTATGGCAGTAGGGACTTCCTAGATCATGAGCAATGTTCATGGACACTGACCTAGACCATGGGTTCTATATGTTCCTAATGTACAAGTTCCCCACGGAGTACACATCATCTATCTGGGGGTACTTTCACTAGGGGGCTTTTTCATGCACTTCATTTGAGTATTGTGTACTGTGACTACAAAACACATCACTAATAGAAGGCTAGGTAAAGTTATACCATCATACCACTGCTTGGGTAGTGTAAGACCCCATTGCGGTTCCTCTTAAAACTGTTGTCAAGATATACTTGAGTCTGAGGCACATCTTCCACAAAGACCAGAGTCTGTCCGTCAGGAGAAGCTGTGCCAAATACACAGTTACATAGTGTGGTTGAAAAAAGACATACAGTATGTCCCTGTTTCTTCCACATGTTCATGGCTCTTACAGTAAAGATACTTCTAGACCTGTTTTCCAGATGGAGACAGTGACCTCTTGTCTTTCTGGAGATTTTACATGGAATAGCATTTCTCCATATTTTTTGTACATGTCATTTATATATTTTTTTTAATTTTCCCTTCATCTCTTCTGAAGGCTACATAAACTTGTTTAGTCTATATTCCTAACTAAGATCCTCCATGCACCACATCATGTGCAGCAGAAAGCAACCTTAAATGGGGTTTTCTAGCATTTTAATATTGATGACCTAATCTCAGGATAGGTCATTAATATCAGATCGGCGGGGGTCCAACACCCAGCACCCCCGCCGATCAGCTAGTTGAAGAGAAGGAAATGAATGGAATGAATTGTATTTACACCTGCTCAATGTCAAGCAGGTAAATAAAGAGAGATCTGCGTTGAGATGGAGCGCAGCCTTCTCTTCGACCAGCTGATCGGTGGGGGCCTGACACCTCCGCTGATCAGCTGGTTGGAGAGAAGGATAGGTAATCAACAGTAAAATCCTGGAAAACCCCTATAAATGTTGTTGTTTTTTTAAACTCTTTTTTTTTAAAAGTAGTTTTAAATGTTATAAAACAAAGGGAGAGAACAAAAAAGGGAAAGGGAGGACAATCAAAATACTTTCTGACAGAATTGCTAAACAATTGACATTTCATCTGCAGCATATTTCTAGACACATGTCGATCACAGAATGATTTTACAACTTAAGGGCACCTAAAGTGCCTTTCAATGAAGAAGTAAGGTACCAAGAGGTGTATCGGAATGGGCTGACTATTTCCTGGATCTCAGGGGAACTAAAGTGAGCAATGAGGAAAGTTTTCCATTTCCTGAAAAACTTCGTGGCTGAGCTCTCTTTGTGCCTCTCCGCCTCCAGTCGATTATGTCTCAGTAACATTTTTAATTGTGAGATCACGTCCGTCATCTCAGGCATGAAGTCAGACAACCAATGCTGTAACAAGACTCTCTTCGCAACTAGCAGGATCGAGTGGAGGAAGAAGGGAACAAATTGAGGCATTTAGAGGCAAATATAATGGAAAAGCATCACCTGGGGTTCTATAGGGAGGTCAACCTTCCAATGTTTTCTGATATAAGCTATCAGGTCTTTCCAAAATCCCGTCACCTGTGTGCAGTTCCATATTCCATGCCAAAAATCCATATAGGATTCTTTACATTTAGGACAAAGGGTGATGCATTCTGGAAAAGTAGGTGAGGCTGGGAAATTGAAGCCGTATATCGTATTATGCATCATCTTAAAATACGATTCCCGCCACCTTTCATTGATGACACAGGAGCGAACTTTGGTCCAGCCCTCCAGTATTTTCTCCCTGATGTCAGCATCACCTATAATTTTTTCCCATGTATGGAAAAGCTTAGCTGGAGGAGCCTTCGTAAAAACCTGTCACGGATGGTGTTGCAGATAGCTTGAACTTATGAATAAACGTCCAACTGGCTTGATCCCATACTAAGGAGCATATAGGTGAGCCCTATAAAACCCTAAGAGCTCTCCCTGACTGCTATGCCCATGCAAGGGTCTCAAAGGTAGACGATTGCATGCCCACGTACCTAAGACTGTGTGACACCTGAAAACCCTATAATAGTGAGGGGACATGACCACCGGCTCCCTGCACTTAATATGGACGGAGTCAGGGTCACCTAGAATCAAGCCAGCAAGGAAACACAATACATGAAAAGACTTATCTGAGTAAACAGCAGCAGCCTCCAGCAGTGAACACTTCATCCAGGAAGTAGTATAAACCGCAAAGTGAGGCAGTATGGGAGGGAATATAAAAGGGAGACAATTAGTTTAAATAGGTGACACCTGGGAGAAGGAAAGGAGATGACAAAGTGAAACCAAAACAAAGAACATCATGCAAGAGGTAGAGAAGGACGTCTGTCAGATCTTCTCACAGAACTGGCAGTGACAAAACCCCAGACATGGCTCTGTAAAGACAAGAGAGTGACACCATGTGTTCCTTACTATGTCATCAAAGTTGTGTGGCTTCTTTAGAGAGGTCACGAATCCTAGATCCGCAAAATCTCGCTACTTGTATGATATGCAAAAACTGGGAGCTTGGTAGTTGGAATCTTTCCTTCATCTCCCTAGGAGACAACCATCTCCTTTCCTCCACATGCATCAGATGCTCCGCCCTAGTGATGCCTTTTTTATTTTCCAGTTCTCCAAAAATGCATTTTGTCTACCCTGAGGGAACTCCGGGTGATCCCATAGTGGCATCCGTTTGGATGTTAAGTAAGGGAGCCCAAATGCTCTCCTAATCACTTTCCACGCTACTACCGTGTCTCTTACTAGTACCGAATTTTTGACTCCCAGAGGTAGGGCATCTAAATTAGAGTGGAGGCATGACACAAGACCCCAAGGAGCTACTAAATTATGTTCTCTATTGAAGTCTCTATTGGAGAAATGATCTGTCTCGAGTAACCAATCTAAGATACCGTACTTTCAGGCGTATAAATTATTTTCAAAAGTTGGGGGTCATCTTATACGCCGGGTATACTAAGATCCGATGGTATATTCTAACCCCCAGGTGTTCCCATGGTGACAGGGATGCTTGCCTGGGGTTTTCAATATACAGGGCCCCGCCGCTCACAGGAGTACCGTATACATTTATAAACTGTAATCTGTAACTTTAACTTTAAATCAGCTCTCTTTTCTTTACTCTTAGCTCCGGTAACAGGCAGTGCGGGCGCCGCTCACCCACTGACGTCAGGCGCCTGCTCCTCCCACTAGGCGGCGCAGGCGCGTGACATCAGTGAGTGAGCGCCGCCCGCCCTGCCTGTTATCGCCTGCTAGCTACGCCTCCCGCCTCCTAGCCCCGCCTCCCGCCTGCTAGCTCCACTACGCCTGATTCCTCTGGCTTGCCACAACACCACCGGTAATGAAGTAAGTGACAACTTGTAGGTGAGGACAGTGCAGACGTGTATGTGTTTGGAGGGGGGGGGGGTGGGGGTTGTCACTTAGCTTTCCCAGGCTATTCCTGTGCACATATGCCATTCAGAACAGGAGGAAAGCTGGTTGTCACTACATTATGTAATGACTCTGCTTTCCTGATGTCCTGCATGGCACAAGTGCAGAGGCATGAGAAGATATGGGGGTAGGTGGGAGTTGTGTTACTCAGCTTTCTCAGACTATTCTCATGTGGTATTATATCATGTAATGCCCCAGATTCTTGTCAATATATGCTGAACACCGCCAGAACCTACCAGATCCCAATCACTATAATGGGTCTGTTGGGTTCCGGCATGAGTACTGCCATTTTGTAGAACAAAATACTGCTACATGAGGTGGGGCAGGTAAAAAAGTTAGGGGGGGGGGGTAGTGAGAAGAGCCAGGGCGCATAGTGGGAGGGACTAGGAACGGGCATAGGGGCCCAATTTAAATTCTTGCTATGGGGCCCAATGATTACTGTGTACTTGGTAGTGTCTGATAGAGCAAAATGAGAGGGTCAAGAAAGTATGGGAAGTAGGGAAAAGGAGAAAGGGAAGGAAGAACAATAATCAACAATTTAACTCTTGCGTGGTAACTGAGTTAGAAACTAGTGCTACACCATATGTGGAAGTCAGAATGGTAAATATACACTTCCCGGTGTTAAGCTAGAGACTCTTTTTTCTGCCAGCGATAGCTCTTATCTGTAGGCACTGAGACATTTTCGCATATCACAACCCCCATAACTTCACACTGATTATAAGAACAAAGAACAAAGAACTAGCTTAAGGCACATGAAAGTCCTGGGCTGCGGAGGTCTCGCTGTGCAGGACTTCAGGTGAGTTAGAGTCACAATCATCCTTCTATGGGGTCTGATGGTTAGCACCTATGCATATCTTCCCGGCGACTGTGGGGTCAGTCGCCTGATGCTTCTTGATCTCCCTGCCGATTGTCTTTCTGAGCGATCTCTGTGCTAGCGTCCGTTTTTCCTCCCTTGCGAATGTCCGTATGAATGTGGCGAAGAGGATACTGGAGTAGAGGCGTTCCTGGAGATGATGGGGTCCAAGACTGTCTCTGCTTCCGCAGAGGACTCATAGGTAAGAACCTCTTCCTGATGAAAGACGGGAGCTGCAACCGAATATTTCCACAGTATAGCTTGGTACAGATGGGGCTGAAAGCTTTGCGCTTTTTTGCTACCTCAGCTGAAAAATCTTCGAACAACATGACTGTGTGTCCTCGGATAGATATCGGGCGATGTCTCCTCCAGAAGGCTCACATCATGGCTGTTTTGTCATTAAAGTCCAACAGGCGCATTATAACTTGGCAAGGTTTCTCTCGGAGGGGGGAGGGGCAGAGCAGGAATTTTGCCTCGTTGCGGTT
Source organism: Bufo gargarizans (assembly GCF_014858855.1). Classification (NCBI taxonomy): domain Eukaryota; kingdom Metazoa; phylum Chordata; class Amphibia; order Anura; family Bufonidae; genus Bufo; species Bufo gargarizans. Next base: position 11,749,082 of record NC_058088.1, read on the forward strand.
TCTGGCCCCACTCTGTGTGCTCTTTCCACCCGACAGAAAAAGTTGAGGCCCAAAGCCTCCGGCAGCTCCTTCTTGCATATATCTAGCAGTTCTGGAGGCCGAATACTCTCTGGCAATCCCACCATCTGCAGGTTGTTGCGGCGGGACCTGTTTTCAAGGTCCTCCATTTTGTTGCGCATTTGATCAATGACCCGCTGCTGGGTTCGAATAGTGGTCACTACTTCGGCCGAGGTGGCGCGGAGCAAATATACCTCTTGTTCAAGTTCCCCCACCTTGTGGCTAGTTTGACCTACCTCCTCCTGCAATGCGTTCAGAAAGGACTAGATGGTGATTTCCAGGGTCTTTTTAATGTCCGGGGTTATGAGCAGCGCCACTTTAATGGCCAATCGCTTGTAGTCCAGCATATCTGGGTCCCCGTTAAAAGGTACAGGATCCTGAGAGCAGTCCTCCTGGAGCAAAAGGGGTGAAGTCACCGCCATATTGGTAGGCTGTGAGGTGAGGGGGGAAGCAGAGCGTTGGGATCCCGTCGATTTCTGGCCACTGCGTAGCAAGTATCGATCCATGTGCAGCGAGTGAGATCTCCCGTTGTTGCGTACCGATGTCGGGGGAGAGAATGCTATGTAGGCTCACGCTAAAGTCGTTTGTCAGATCAGTGCCGCAGTGGAGCTCTTGCCGATGCGTTCTCACATGGCAGCGCCGGGACCGCAAGTCTTAAATGTTGTTTTGAGGTTGTATTCTTTTTGATGTTCATACATTGGAGACACAGTGATGGGAGGAAAGGGTTGCTTATAACGTTAGTGCACAGGGTCCACCATTGTGTTACAACTGTCTGCATTCCGAACTGATTAGGAAATTGCTCTTGTGTGATCACCACCAATAAATGTGCTCAGATTTCTTGTCCTACTGGTATCAATGTTTCTCAATATCATCTCCTGATGTGTCTGTGCACCGTGGGGAGGAGCAGGCAAAGATATGCACATACTGTGAGGAGGAAGGACTCTGGGCAACAGATTTACTGTATAAGGACTGGAGATCACGTAGCCATCATTAGACTACATCCGGACATCAAGGTAATGCTCTGTGTGTGAGAGGTAGTCACTGAATATCTCATAGATGTCACTTATTGCTCTTCATAGTACTGAGGCTGTACTTGTGAGGCTGTACTTTTCTCCATCTCTTATGGACAGACTTGTACAGCGTTTATCCATAATTTGCTAATTTAAATATAAATGTTGAACCACTTTAAGGCAGACATTTATGGAATATCCATAGGTAACAGTACAAATGTCTAGTAAGCCAGCAGTTATATATAAAGTATAGTCTGCTCTAGGTGTTCTCATAACATATGGAAATATGATATGATATAGTGCATTATAATGAGTAGAGATGAGCGAATGTCATATTTCGTTTGGGTGTAAAAGGTGAATTGTGTTATGGATTCCGTTACGACGTACCATAACGCAATTCTATGACTGAATGCATAACGGAATGCCTTTATTCATTCCGTCATAATAGAAGTCTATGGGCTGCAAAACGGATCCGTCCCGTTTCCATTATGCAGGGGAGTCCTCCCTTGGTCTTTTCAATGCAACATCTTTCAAGTGCAACTCTTTAAGTGCACATACCAAATTATACCAGAATGTAATATTATGGATATGGAATCCACTTTGTCATCACTGCCTGACTATCACCCAATTCTCTCCTCCCAAGGTATGTCTACATTGAAGCTAACTCCTGCACCCAGCTTTTCCACAGTCTGATATTGTCCATACCTCTCATCTTTCCTTCTCATCCCTGGTATGTCTACATTGAACTTTAATGTCTCTTTCCCTGCTGGATTTATTGAGTATTTGTTTACATTGACTATTTCACCCCTGTATCTGGTCCTCCCTTGATTAGGCCATATGTAGCCCCCTCCCCTCTTGGTCACACCTGATTGAACACTGAGTCGTATAAATCTAAGTCCTTAGGTATTTTCAGACCTTGGTCTTTTCAATGCAACATCTTTCAAGTGCAGCTCTTTAAGTGCACATACCAAATTATACCAGAATTGAACCAGAAGGAGACCACAGGTAATTACAGAAAAAGTTAATGAAAACAATGTTTTACTTTTTCATCTTACTCTTCCCACTTTTCCAAAATCTCCTGAAATACCACCACATCCATTCACCCAGCAAGGAACTATTCATCTCTTCATCCATCTTACCTTCTCATCTGACCGCTTGCACAAACCTGTTTGGCAACGTAAAACACTTTCTTCCCAAACACACACAGATACCTCATGCCCTCTCTTATTCTCATCTTTTAACACTTTCTCTGCTTCTCCTTACTGCTGGTGATATCTCTCCAAATCCAGGCCCCCCTCACAAATCCCCACTATCACCTCCATGTCCCAGTACAAATCTCCTTCTTCAAATTTCTGCAACCCCTTAAACCTAATAACTATTCCTCTGACCCCTGCACCTTTGGTTCCTCTTGCAGGAGCATTACGGAATGCACGCTCTGTCTGTAACAAACTGCCCTACATTTATGATCTTTTCATCTCTCAAAAACTTTCCTTTCTGGGTCTCACAGAAACATGGCTGACACCCTCTGACACCTCCTCCCCTGCTGCACTCTCATATAGTGGATTTCATTCCACTCACACCCCCCGCCCCTCCACATAGTGGAGGAGTTGGTCTTCTCCTATCAGACACCTGCTCCTACAGCCCAACTCCACTGCCACCCTCCATTACGCTCACCTCATTTGAAGTACACTCTGTTTGCATCTAGTCTCCCTCCAACCTTCAAGTAGCTGTCATTTACCGCCCCCCAGTCCCAGCCACCATCTTTCTTGGCCACTTTAACACCTGGCTACTACACTTTCTTTCTGCCGACATGCCCACTTATCATCATGGGTGACTTCAACATCCCTATTGACACCTGTCACTCAGTTGCCGCTAAACTCCTATCACTCTCTTCCTCCTTCGGCCTCTCACAGTGGTCTTCATCTCCCACCCACAGAGATGGTCACACTCTAGATCTTATCTTTACCCGCCTCTGCTCCCTATCTAACCTTTCTAATTCGCCTCTCCCCCTATCCGACCACAACCTACTCATCTTCTTTTCATTGTTCTCTTCTGCTGATCCCCCGGTCCATACACTAGCACACCCCCTCAGGAACTTTAAAAATCTCAACTTTTGCTTGCTTTCTGACTCTTTTTTCCCACTCTCTACCATCTGTTCTCTCCAAAACCCAGATGCTGCCACCACCCTATATGACACCAACAACAAGGTGCTGGCGTCATGACAATACTTAAGTCAGGGGCCCAGCCGCACAAGCACTCAGAAACCCATTCACCATCAAGGGCACCTCAATCACCACCTGGCCCGGTGTCCCCTGTAACCAAGTGTGCCCCGGAGAATCCAGTGCTGTTCTCCCCTTCACTGCACTGCTGGCCCAGGGAGGCGTTTGCTAAACCATGAGTAACCAATGAACTGTATGTACATTCCGGCACACCGTGAACCTCACGTGTTCTACCCCTGCGGACTGGCACACTGCACTACTAACAGCCAAAACAAAAAAACATTACTCTGTCCTCCTTCTCCTTGACCTGTCCTCTGCCTTTGACACTGTCGATCACTCCCTTCTGTTGCAAACTCTCTCATCTCTTGGCATCACTTACCTGGCCCTCTCCTGGATCACATCATACCTCACAGATCGGACGTTTAGCGTACCCACCTCCTCGTTTCATTCCCTCTCTGTTGGTGTCCCGCAAGGCTCTGTTCTAGGACCCCTGCTTTTCTCTATTTACACTTTTGGCCTGGGACATCTCATAGAGTCCCATGGCTTTCAGTATCACTTTTATGCTGACGACACACAAATCTACCTCTCTCGTCCAGACATCACCACCTTATAATCCAGAATCCCACAATGTATATCTTCTATATCATCCTTATTCTCCTCTCGCTTTCTAAAACTTAACACGGATAAAACAGAATTCAACATCTTTCCCCCATCTTGCTCAACCCCCCCCCAACAGACCTATCTATCACGATCAATTGCTGCACACTCTCCCCGGTCAACCAAGTCTGCTGCCTTGGAGTGACCTTGGATTCTGCCCCCTCCTTCCGACCGCACATCCAAGCCCTTTCCACCACCTGCCGCCTCCAACTTAAAAACATCTCCCGCATCCGCGCTTTCCTTAACTTTGAATCTGCGAAAATGCTTGTACATGCCCTCATTATCTCCCGCCTAGACTACTGCAACATTCTCCTCTGTGACCTTCCATCTAGCACTCTCGCACCCCTCCAATCTATCCTCAAATCTGCTACCCGACTAATACACCTCTCACCCTGTTACTTTTCTGCCTCTCCCCTCTGCCAATCCCTTCACTGCCCAGCAAATTCAGTTCAAAATACTAACAAATACATACAACCCCTTTTCATATGTACAGCGCTATGGAATGAATGGCGCTTTAATAATGAATAATAATAATAATGAGTCAATGTATCTAAGCAAGGACACGTAGAGCCACAACACTACATGAAGGGGGCAGAGCTGTAATGAGTAGTGATGAGCGGCATAGGCAATGTTTGAATTCGCGATATTTCAGGAATTCGTGATCTCCAGTCATTATTTACTTGATTTAAAAAATCGTCAATGTAATCTATTCGCGATAAAAATTAGCAATTAGAATATTCGCGATCAGCAGTAAGGGGTAGGCAACTTTCCTATTGGTTGCTAGGGATGTTGATAAGTGCCGATATTCGTGATAAATTCGCGATAAATTCGCAATTAGAATATTTGCGATCAACACTATTCGCGAATATGAATATATAGCACTATATTGTAAATATTAGCGAATTCTCGAAGTGGCGATATTCGCAATAAAAATTTGCCATTCGAATATTCGTGCTCAACACTAGTAATGAGGAGCATAAGGCAGAAGAAGACTCAGGCAGTCAACGACTAGGAGCAGCCATGACATCTGAAGTCATATGTACAAGGGTTTTACAGGATTAGAAAAATATGGCTGCTTTCTTCCAGAACCAGCGCCACACTGGACTGTGGTTTGAGTCTGGTATTGCAGCTCAGGTCCATTAAAGTTACCAGGTCTGAGCTGCATTATCTCACACCACCTATGATCAGATGTGGCGCTGTTTCTGAAAGAAAGCAGTCCTGTCTTAGAGATAAGAGGCCACTATTACCGCCACTAGAAAAGGGGCCATAATAATCATAACCTTTCAATTTCCTGAACACTATAAATATACTTACCGCTTGCTATACAGTAAATAGTCTACTGGGTTCTTCTGCCAGTAGATCCCATTCTGCACCAGATCACCAAGTCAGATCCGACGAAGGCCAAATGATGGACTGTGGAAAGACAACCCTGATTTTCCTTACTCTCTGCGCACTTGGTAAGAGAAAATTAATGATGATGAGAGTGATGTTGGGAGGCACTATAGGGGTCATTTACCAAGTGATATATGCCAGTTTTTAGCATATACAGTGGGATGCGAAAGTGTGGGCAACCTTGTTAATCGTCATGATTTTCCTGTATAAATCGTTGGTTGTTACAATAAAAAATGTCAGTTAAATTTATCATATAGGAGACACACACAGTGATATTTGAGAAGTGAAATGAAGTTTATTGGATTTACAGAAAGTGTGCTATAATTGTTTAAACAAAATAAGGCAGGTGCATAAATTTGGGCACCACAAAAAATAAATGAAATCAATATTTAGTAGATCTTTCTTTTGCAGAAATTACAGCCTCTAAACGCTTCCTGTAGGTTCCAATGAGAGTCTGGATTCTGGTTGAAGGTATTTTGGACCATTCCTCTTTACAAAACATCTTTAGTTCATTCAGGTTTGATGGCTTCCGAGCATGGACAGCTCTCTTTAAGTCACACCACAGATTTTCAATTATATTCAAGTCTGGGGACTGAGATGGCCATTCCAGAACGTTGTACTTGTTCCTCTGCATAAATGTCTTAGTGGATTTTGAGCAGTGTTTAGGGTCGTTGTCTTGTTGAAAGATCCAGCCCCGGCGCAGCTTCAGCTTTGTCACTGATTCCTGGACATTGGTCTCCAGAATCTGCTGATACTGAGTGGAATCCATGCGTCCCTCAACTTTGACAAGATTCCCAGTCCCTGCACTGGCCACACAGCCCCACAGCATGATGGAACCACCACCATATTTTACTGTAGGTAGCAGGTGTTTTTCTTGGAATGCTGTGTTCTTTTTCCTCCATGCATGCCCCTTGTTATGGCCAAATAACTCAATTTTAGTTTCATCAGTCCATAGCACCTTATTCCAAAATGAAGCTGGCTTGTCCAAATGTGCTTTAGCGGCCACTCAAGCGGCACTTTTTGTGCTGTGGGTGGAAAAAAGGCTTCCTCTGCATCGCTCTCGCATACAGCATCTCCTTGTGTAAAGTGCGCCGAATGGTTCAACGATGCACAGTGACTCCATCTGCAGCAAGATGATGTTGTAGGTCTTTGGTGCTGGCCTGTGGGTTGACTCTGACTGTTCTCACCATTCGTCGCTTCTGTCTATCTGAGATTTTTCTTGGTCTGCCACTTCGAGCCTTAACTTGATCTGAGCCTGTGGTCTTCCATTACCTCAATATGTTCCTAACTGTGGAAACAGACGGCTGAAATCTCTGAGACAGCTTTCTGTATCCTTCCCCTAAACCATGATGGTGAACAATCTTTGTCTTCAGGTCATTTGAGAGTTGTTTTGAGACCCCCATGTTGCTACTCTTCAGAGAAAATTAAAAGAGGAGGGAAACTTAGATTTGACCCCCTTAAATACTCTTTCTCATAATCGGAGTCACCTGTGTATGTAGGTCAGGGGTCACTGAGCTTACCAAGCCAATCTGAGTTCCAATAATTAGTTCTAAAGGTTTTGGAATCAATAAAATGACAACAGTGACCAAATGTATGCACCTGCCTAATTTTGTTTAAACAATTATAGCACACTTTCTGTAAATCCAATAAACTTCATTTCACTTCTCAGATATCACTGTGTGTGTCTCCTATATGATAGATTTAACTGACATTTTTTATCGTAACAACCAACGATTTATACAAGAAAATCATGACGATTAACAAGGTTGCCCAAACTTTCGCATCCCACTGTATCTGTCGCAGATTGCGGCACAAAGTTTATTTGCACTGCAATCAGCGACTTTTTCCTGCTCACGCCAGGTATAAAAAAGGGGGAGTGGTTTTCATTCAGACTGGCGGTGGATGCGCCAATACATAACTTCAACAGATCCACCACCATGGCAAGGGGTTATTAAGACTGGTGTCTAAAACACCGGTCTTAATAAATGACCCCCTATGTCTCCAAGATATGCCTACAGGGCAAACACTCGTACCTTAGACTATGTTCATACTGTGGGTTTTGCTGTGGTTTTGCATGCTGCAAACCGCTCGCGGTTTAGCCCCATCGAAGGGAACCAAACTGCAAGCAGACCCCTGCCACGGCTTCCAGGAATAATCATACCGACTGTCGACCGACATATCCCTTCTTGGAACAGTTGAGGCTTTAAACCATTGACCATGCAAGCTGCAGTGTTGCTTCCAGGAATAATCATACCGACATATCTCTTCTTGGAACAGTTGAGGTTTTAAACCATTGACCATGCCAAGCTGCAGTGTTGCTTCCCATTGAAAGCAATAGGATGCAGACATCACGTGGCTGCTGCAGAAATTGTGGCGCTGAATACAAAAATTCCGGAGGCATAAACCGACATGTGAACGTGCCCTAAGAGGAAAAGCTTTAGTTAGATTACATTTTTAATAGCTCTTGAGACATCTCCTACCAAGTGCTATAAGTAACATAAAGAAGGTCCAAAAACAGGGGCCAAAATGATGCCAGGAGTATGGGCCGTCTTGGCTTAAAGTTTTTTTTAATTGAATGTAAATAAAAATTCTGTATAAGTAGTGAGTTATCTATTAAAATGTATCTGTATAGCGCCACCTGCTGTAGTTTTTTTTTGCCTTATATCTCTGTCCAACTCAGTAACATCACTGACACGGACGCACATGCTCAGTTCCATCCTTCAAATGCCACCTGCCGTATCTACTGTTAGACGTTGTTACAGTTAGGGTTCATTCACACATGCGTATTTTTTTTCCATGTCTGTGCCATTTATTTTCTGCGACCTTTATGCAGAACCACTTCAATAGTGCCTTAAAAAATGGAAATGACTCCGCATGGCCGCGCTGCAAAAAATATTGTCCGGATAGGACTTCTCTATTAGGGGCCGGCCGTTCAGCAAAATGCGTAATGCACACGGCCGGTATCGGTAATTTGCGGACCGCAAAACATCAAATGGTCGTGTGCATGAGCCCTTACAGGGAGAGAGCTGCAGTAGAAAGGACATGCCCCTAGAGCTGTGATAGAGTGACATATGCAGCAGAAAGAACATGCCCCTGACAAAGGACATGCCCACTGAGATAGACTATACATCCTGAGAAAAGACACTCTCCTTGAGAAAGGACACGACCCTGAGCTGCCAACCTGAAATAAATCTAGCAGAGAAACTGATGCCATGAATAGGGGGATCTCTGGATCCAGGTGAGGTACAGGGATGGTTCTCACTATTGCCAAGTACTATAGGATGTCTAATATTTATTTTTTACATTAAGGAAACCCCATTTATGATATGGGCCCTTCTCTCCACTTTGACATTATGGAATATTAAAGTTCATAGGCAGTTATGATACTTTGATGGGCACAGTTCTCTTGATGGTTGCAGAACTTGCAATTACGTTTTGTCCTAAACAGTCCCCTACCAGGATTGGGGACCTGCCATACTCCATGAGTCCCCCAAGAATGAGGTCCTTCATCTGAAATATGGTTTAAGAGGTTCTTGTTCCTTTATACAACTCATATTCTTTTGTTATTTCTTCTGCAGTCGGATCCCAAAATGTTCAAAGAAAAACAAACAGTCTAGAAATTTTAGTTTCTGTCCCTTTGACCCACATCGGAGACACAGAAATTGGGCCAGCAGTCGTCCCTGTATCAGCCGGCCGCCGACTCCTGTACAAAGTTGTAGCCCAGAAGAATGAAACCAAATGCATCAACTCCACCGATCCCCTCTGCACCTCCATGATCAAGGAGCCAAAAGTTGATATATCAGTGTCCTCAAGAGGAAGCAATGGAAAGAGCTTAACCTATTCCAATTCCATTAATAGGTCACATAAGCTCGTAATCCGTGTTGGCTCTGAAGTCACTCTCACCCCCCAGATAGTTAATGATGGAAGTGCCAAAATCACGATTTTTCTAGATATTTTGTATGATAGAGCCTTTACACGTTATAGCTCATTGAGGTCAAGCAGAAAACCTACATTTAGCCTTAATGTTGAATTTGCCACTACTACCACCATGGATGAAGGAAATGGACAATCTACCCTCTGTGAGTAAAAAAATATATATATGAATGTGTATGTCTGTAATGCAGAGGGGGAAATGGATGATTATATGGGAAGTTCACAAATACTTTAAAAAGCACCTGTCAGCATGATCAACTCGATAAAACCAGGCATGCTGCCTGACAGAGTTGATCCTGCTGAGTAAAAGGATACCTGTCTTATTAAAATCAGATGCAGCGTTCCTGAGAAAATAGACTTTTACTCTTTAGGCAAGTGAGGGCTTCAGTGCACTGAGGGGCGGGGCCTGGCTTCTGTGCACCTCAGCTCCTCAGTAATGGCCACACCCCCTTGGAGCACTGAAGCCCTCACTTACATAAAAAATAAAAGTCTATTTTGTCAGGAACACTGCAACTAATTTTCACAAGACAGGTATCATTTCACTCAGCAGGTTCAACCTTATCAGGCAGTGTATCTGGTTTAATAGGGTTGATCATGCTGACAATTTTTTTGGGGGGCTTTTAAAGGTCTGCAAGTCTGTCTTTTGGAATCCTGCTCCTGCAACCCCACCGTTGAGCAGATTGAAGGGTCTGTGGTGCTGCGCCCCCTTCATTACATTTGGTAGTGGCTGCTCCTGGTATTACAGCTCAGTCACGTTAACTTGAAGGGAGCCAAGCAGCAGAGATGTCAAAGGCTACTTTCACACTTGGGTTGTTGGATTCCGGCAGGCAGTTCTATTGCCGGAACTGCCTGCCGAATCCGGCAATCTGTATGCAAACGGATACCATTTGTAGATGGTGCCGGATGCGGATCCGTCTCACAAATGCATTGCAATACCAGATCCGTCTCTCCGGTTGTCATCTGGAAAAACGGATCTGGTAGCTATCTTTTTTATATTTTTAAAGGTCTGCGCATGCATCCGTTTTTCCCGAACACTTGGCATTATGCATTTCAATGGAAAATAATGTTGGATCTGGCATTCCGGCAAGTGTTCCGGAATTTTGGACGGAGAAACTACCGCAGCATGCTGCGGTACTTTCTCCGTCCAAAAACCGTACAGTGACTGAACTGAAGACATCCTGATGCATACTGAACGGATTGCTCTCCATTCAGAATGCATTAGGATAAAACTGATCAGTTTTTTTTCTGGTATTGAGCCCCTAAGACGGAATTCAATACCGGAAAAGTTTAACGCAAGTGTGAAAGTACCCTAAGGCTATGGTTACACAGCGACTGGGGTCACAACACACGCTGATTAGCAAAGATCGCAGTGTAGAGCAGTCTGAATGGTATTGAATGGAAGTGAATAGAATGCATTGTGACCCCCAACTAAACCAGTTTTCCTTTATACCATTATGTACCATATTTTTCTGCCTATAAGACGCGCCTCTGTTTACAAAAAAAAAAGGAAAGAGTTACCGTAATTCAATGTCAGTACAAGCTTTGTAAAGTTGTACAGTAAAGCTTCTGTTTCCTATAAAATAGCAATTCTTGAGTCTTACCATTCTCCTTGTCTATCAGGCGTATCTCTACACATTTTCACATTGCCCAATCACCACTGACAACATCAGATTGTGTACGGACACACCCTATTGACAAGGGAAATGGGTAAAAAAAAGGGTAACGCCCAGTTGACAATTTAGTCAAGCTTTTCCAGTAGGAGGACAGTTCAGCACTCTGAACAATGGCAGAGATTACTGAGTGCAGCTCGGATGAGTATTATGTGATTTCTCCCCAGATTCTGGTCCATTGAGCGCTCTCATTCTCCTGGCTCTGCTTCCGATTTTGCTTCTCAAGTGATTGATAAGAGACTGATGACCGAGGTAAGTTCTAAGAATGACACCGACAGTCACACATCTCCACCTCTTCTCCACTGGATAGGATTGAGGAAGGCCATAGGGGGATCCCCATGTTCCTGGGAAGTGGGGTCCAGATGTGAGCAGTATCTTCAGTGGAATACAGTCCGCGAACAAAAGGCCCTTCGTCTTTTTGATATGATGAAGAACCTGAAGCTTATTGCTCCCACAGTATGCAGATACAGTGGGGCAAAAAAGTATTTAGTCGGCCACCAATTGTGCAAGTTCTCCCACTTAAAAAGATGAGAGAGGCCTGTAATTTTCATCATACTATGAGAGACAGAATGGGGGGATAGAATACAGGAAATCACATTGTAGGATTTCTAATGAATTAATTGGAAAATTCCTCTGTAAAATAAGTATTTGGTCACCTACAAAGCAAGATTTCTGGCTCTCACAGACCTGTAACTTCTTCTGTAAGAGGCTCCTCTGTCCTCCACTCGTTACCTGTATTAATGGCACCTGTTTGAACTTGCTATCAGTATAAAAGACACCTGTCCTCAACCTCAAACAGTCACACTTCAAACACCACTATGGCCAAGAGTCAGACCAAAGAGCTGTCGAAGGACACCAGAAACAAAATTGTAGACCTGCACCAGACTGGGAAGACTGAATCTGCAATAGGCAAGCAGCTTGGTGTGAAGAAATTAACTGTGGGAGCAATTATTAGAAAATGGAAGACATACAAGACCACTAATAATCTCCCTCGATCTGGGGCTCCACGCAAGATCTCACCCTGTCGGGTCAAAATGATCACAAGAACGGTGAGCAAAATTCCCGGAACCACACAGGGGGACCTAGTGAATGACCTGCAGAGAGCGGGGACTAAAGTAACAAAGGCTACCATCTGTAACACACTACGCCACCAGGGACTCAAATCCTGCAGTGCCAGACGTGTCCTCCTGCTTAAGCCAGAACATGTCCGGGCCCATCTGAAGTTTGCTAGAGAGCATTTGGATGATCCAGAAGAGGATTGGGAGAATGTCATATGGTCAGATGAAACCAAAGTAGAACTTTTGGGCAAAAACTCAACTCGTCGTGTTTGGAGGAGAAAGAATGCTGAGTTGCATCCAAAGAACACCATACCTACTGTGAAGCATGGGTGTAGAAACATCATGCTTTGGGGCTGTTTTTCTGCAAAGGGACCAGGACGACTGATCAGTGTAAAGGAAAGAATGAATGGGGCCATGTATCGTGAAAATCTCCTTCCATCAGCAAGGGCATTGAAGATGAAACGTTGCTGGGTCTTTCAGCATGACAATGATCCCAAACACACCGCCCGGGCAACGAAGGAGTGGCTTCGTAAGAAGCATTTCAAGGTCCTGTTGTGGCCTAGCCAGTCTCCAGATCTCAACCGCATAGAAAACCTTTGGAGGGAGTTGAAAGTCCATGTTGCCCAGCGACAGCCCCAAAACATCACTACTCTAGAGGAGATCTGCATGGAGGAATGGGCCAAAATACCAGCAACAGTGTGTGAAAACCTTCTGAAGACTTACAGAAAACGTTTGACCTCTGTCATTGCCAACAAAGTGTATATAACAAAGCATTGAGATTAACTTTTGTGATTGACCAAATACTTATTTTTCACCATAATTTGCAAATAAATTCTTTAAAAATCAGACAATGTGATTTTCTGGATTTTTTTTCTCATTATGTCTCTCATAGTTGAGGTATACCTATGATGAAAATGACAAGCCTCTATCCTCTTTTTAAGTGACAGAACTTGCACAATTGGTGGCTGACCAAGTACTTTTTTGCCCCACTGTAAGTCTGCAGCCACTATATAGATGCTATGCGCTTGTGACTTTTTAAATATAAAATAGATAGACAGAGATAGATAGATAGATAGATAGATAGATAGATAGATAGATAGATAGATAGATAGCCAAAAAAGCAGCAGCACTAGTCAGGATGATATGGGTGCAATCCCTCTAGGCTGTAGGCTCTTGTGGAGTGATGCCCCATTTTCTGCTTTTCTAGATAGATAGATAACTAAAAGATAGATAGATAGATAGATAGATAGATAGATAGATAGATAGATAGATCTAAAGTGTGAAGAACTGTAACCCTTTAATAATATTTTCTGACCAAGTGGCTATTTCTATTTTATTGTTTGGCTATTAAATGGCATTTCCTTCATTTTTATAACAATACTGTATTGTCTCTTCTCGGATCACCTCGTCACTTCAAGCAAATCCCATCCAAAGTAATAAAGACACAGATATGAGGAGGATCAAACTTAAAGGGGTTGTCCACCTTTTTTTTCAGACCTCCTAAAGAGGATAGACCCACAGAGGTGATCATGCTTACCTGATCCCCACCTCTGGGTTCTGGAACCATTGCTCCACTGCCGACTCTGCAACCCCCGGGTGACCCAACTGTTTGAGTTGGGTCACGTGACCGCCCCAGACAATGATTGGCCTCTGTAGTGATGTAACACCTATGTGTCACGTGACCCAGTGAAACATGGGTGAAATGTCACTGCTGCTTTAAAGAGGCTGCAGCGTTCCGGTTTTCACCGCGGCCTCCTCTCAGCTCACCGAGCACAGCCGCGTTCATTGTATAGTGGCTGTGCTTGGTATTGCAGCTCAGGACCATTCACTTGAATGGAACTGAGCTGCACATAGCCCTTGTGGTCGATGAATGTGATATCACCGGCCTAAGAAGAAGCCTCTTCAAACAGCTGTTCGGTGGGCCCCCACAAATCAGGCACTGATGACCTGAGAATAGGCCATCAATAACAAAATCTCAGACAACCCCTTAAAATTTCATACAAAGCATTAACCTTTGCACACATCATTACTCTAGACCTCAAATCACCCATCTGGCACTTAAATAAAGACAAAGCTGCTTATAACAGCAAAGGATTCTGGGACGTAGTATATACCCGCCTGGCAGTAGTGTCTACAAATAAATATATTTTCTAATATCAAGACAGATCTGGCTCGGCTTAGCCATGTCATGATATAGGTATTCCATGGAGTCAGTGTTTTGTACAAAACCCACACAAGCATGAAGAGAGCGGTAAAACGCCACAAAGACAGAAAACCATAAAAAATAATGCTCATAAATATGCAAAAACAATAAAGAAAAGAGAGAATGGCTGGAATATGACAGCCGTTCCATGGTGACAGCCACTCCATAATCTGTCATTTTGAAACGATGCCCTGATCTGTGTGCAGACGTTAAAAAAGCAAAATGATCATTAAAATTGTCAAAGCAGATTTTATCTCACCGTGTACGGGGTTTTTTTCTTTTTCTTTTTTTTCTTACAAATACCTCGTGCTTGTGAAAAATTATGTTACAATTATGTATAAAACGAGGAATAGCCGCAGGTTGTGTCTTAATAAATATAATATGCTCTTCTCAAGTGCAACCCACCGTAAACCAAGGGACATCAAATCTACAAACACATTAAAAAAACTTACAGCGGGACAGATCGCAGATTTCCAGGCTTCCGTCGATGCGGGGGGCATTTATAAAATCATGGCTCATGACTGCTTTTGTGATCTGAGCAGGGCTCGAAATGTCTCCCCAATGGGCTCTTAGATGACTTCTTTATATGGGGTGGAGATGCATGTGCCACAGGTGTTGGGGCCAGTCAAACAACAAGCCACTCTGCCCTGGTCAGTGTATTTAGATGAAGGGCAGCAAACTAAGGGCTGTATTACACCAACAGATTATCTGACCAATATCTGTCCAATCAGACCAATAGTTGGGCAGCACGGTAGCTCAGTGGTTAGCACTGGTGTCTTGCAGTGCTGGGGTCCTAGGCTTGAATCTGACCAAGGACAGTATCTGCATGGAGTTTGTATGTTCTCCCTGTGTTTGTGTGGGTTTCCTCTGCGTTCTCCAGTTTCTTCCATACTCCAAAGACATACTGATAGGGACCTTAGATTGTGAGCACCATTGGGGACAGTGTGATGATAAAGTGCTGCAGAATATGTCAGCGCCATATAAGTGTGTAAAATAAATAGATAGTTATAGGTGTGTGTGTGTAGATGGCCATCTATCAATGTTTGGTCAGAAAATCTGTTGGTGTAATACAGCCCTGAATGTTTGCCTCATGGTACCTTGAGGCCCAGACCTGCTCAAATAACATTGCAGGACCTGAGCGACCCTAGTGAACATCTACCGTACTTCATGGAAATATAGATGCAAAGTTGTCTATATATTGGTATCACTTGCCCTTATGGTCTAGTGGCAGATGGCCCAATGGACATTGTAATCTCAAGGGTCCCAGAGGCCACAAGACGTTATAATAGCAGCTGTTCTTCACCTTTTAGGTCCTATTTTAAGGACTATCTGAGTGCACTGTCTGAGTATCACCTGGATTTTCCAGGGATTATCGGCGGGTATCCAACTCCCTAGTACCCTCGCCTATCAGCTGTTTGATTGTTCTTAGTATCTCATCTCAGCACTATTCACTTGAATGGGATTGAACTGATGAATGTGATGTCACATGGCCTAGGAAAGGGCCTAAGCACTTACCGGCGGCCTCTTTATACAGTTAATCAACGAGGGCCCTGGTAGTCGGATCACCAATACTGTGGATAGGTGATAAGTTAGGATTGTGGCCATATCTATCCTTCGACCTCTCCGTGAGCATACATTCCCAGCTGGTAGCCTGCATGTACAAATATCACTCCGTCTCAAAGGGGGTGCACAAGACCATTTGCGTGATTGGTGGGGGTCCCACCAGGGTAGAAATCCTCGAGATCAGACACTGATTACCAATCTCATAGATAGGTGATAAGTTAGGATTCTGGCCATAGCCATCCTTCGACCTGCCCATGAGCATATATTCCCAGCTTGGCCACTCCTGCAGAATTATTCATTAGAGAAAAACAAAGAATCAGACCTACCGTATTTTTCGCTTTATAAGACGCACATGATGCTCAGACACACCCAGGTTTTAGAGGAGGAAAATAATAAAAATATATTTTTCATCAGACCTCATATCAGATCCTTAGATCAGACCCCATATTAGATCCTCAGATCAGACCCACAAATCAGGACCTCATATCAGACCTTCATATCAGGAACTTAGTTCAGATCCCCATATCAGGAACTCACATAAGACCCCCATATCAGGACCTCACATAAGACCTCCATGCCAGACCACCATCAGACCTCCATGTCAGACCCCATCAGACCTCAGGTCAGACTTCCATGCCAGAACCCTATCAGACCTCCATGTCAGACCCCATCAGACCTCAGGTCAGACTTCCATGCCAGAACCCTATCAGACCTCCATGTCAGACACCCAGCAGACCTCAAATCAGAGATAAAATAAAGAACTTCTCTTGCTCCTTTCCAGTTCCAGAGATCCCTCCTCCAGTCACATTCCCTTGTTTTCTCCGGCCCGCACTGCCAACTGTCTGTGTGCAGCGTCGGGTCATAGTGTGCGCACTGATGCTGTACGCAGTCAGGACCTGCAGGGCAGCACGGCTCCATAGAAGAAGAGAAGGGAGAGTGAGTACAGGAAGCACTCACAGCGCTTCACCCATTCCCCGCACCTGATGCATACTATTGCTCAGTAGTATTCGCTTTATAAGGTGCACTGACATTTTTCCCCCACTTTTGGGAGACAAAAAGTGCGTCTAATAAAACGAAAAATACAGTAAATGCAAAAAATTCAAGAAGCCCATCTAACACTCAATGTGTATGGGCAGCGGAAGTATGGTTGCACTTGGAGTCTATTTTGTGGTGGGGCATTGGACAGATCAGCAGTGGGTACATCTTGATTCGTGTTAAGTTTTCATGGTTCTCCTTTTGTTATATTTTTTAAGGCCTTCCTTATATTGTTGACAATCATTTCCATAGAATACAGAGATTCTTTGTGAACACTTTGCAATCTCTCTACCTGGGCTTTCTGTACTAAGTGGGCTTGTGAATAAGTGGAGTTCAAGACAAGGAGCTAGAAACTAAGGTTTGATAGATTCTCCTTGTGTGTTGGCTTGATTCTAGCTAGTCCTCCAACTACAGCAGACAGGGTCTAACTCTAACTTATATTTACTGTTTTCCTACTTTACTGTTCATCTCCATTTAAACATGTGCTCCATGGCCAATGCTACTAAGTGTGTGTCCTGTGCAGTGTGTCCGTGCCTTGAAGAGCCATTTGAGAGTGAATACATTTGCACTAGATGCAATCATTTTGCATATTTGGAAGCCCAGATCTTGGATCTAAATAAGCAGCTTGAAATACTTAGGGGCATTGCAAACCTGGAGAGAAGCTTAGACCTCACTGTGCAGGCACTGACTGGGGTCAGTGAAATGGAGGTGGGAGGAGGAGGGCAAGTTTAGAACTATCAGGTTAGCAGTTGGGTTAATGTAGGAAGAAGTGGCAGGAAGGATGGGAAAAGGAGTGCAGCAAAGGTCAGACAGATGGGGGTGGTAGGGGACTCTATTATTAGGAGGACAGACAGGGTCACCTGTCGCCGAGACCGTGAATGCCGAACAATGTGTTGTCTTCCGGGTGCTCGGGTTCGGCATATTGCGTATCGGATTGACAGAGTGCTGGGTGGGGCTGGGGAAGACCTAGCGGTCATGGTACACATTGGCACCAATGAAAAATTCAGGGGGAGATGGAAGGTCCTTAAAAATGATTTTAGGGAACTAGGAGAGAAGCTCAAGTCCAGGACTTCCAAGGTAGTGTTTTCAGAAATACTACCAGTGCCACGAGCATCACCAGAGAGACAACGGAAGCTTAGGGAGTTAAATAGGTGGCTCTGCATCATTAGAAGTTACCAGATCCAACAGGGCATCGCCCCTAGTGGGAGCTTCTACAAACTGCCCCATAAAGTGGTCCTGCAGCAAGTTGAGGAATTTTCTGCCCTTTGCAGTTGAGGCAGAACCATGACCCCTGTGTTCGTGACGCCAGCACCGCTAGGTGCAAATGTTGAGTGTAGTAGTGGAAAGGATGAGGAGTCAGATGTTACAGTCCATCAACAAATTGTATTCGTATGGCATAAGTGATGACTCAGAAAAAGGTACAGTTGTATTCCACTTATCAGTTTTAGGCAATTGTCAATTGAGGTGTTCTCTTTAGGATTGACTCTTTACAGGCAAGACTTCTATAATTATTCTAGGTATCGACTATAGCACATTGGTACTAAATATGCTGTTTTCTACTTATCTTGAACTATCCAATAAGGGTGTTCCCCTTGCAGCAGGCAAACACTTCTGCTTCATTATTTGCAGGATGATCCACTGAAAAGTTTTAGATTTTTCCAGAAGGCTTGTGTAGTGGATAAGGACAATTATGGCCTTAATCATCCAGTTGTGTCCAGGTACTCGGAAAGCTACTCCTGGTCACTTGTGCTGATTAGGTCTATAACAGGGGTACTCAACTGGCGGACCGCGGGTGCCAGCTCTCAGGGGGTGCCACAGTCCAGAAGCAATGAGCGCTTCCATCAATACAGATGGAAGCGCTCATTGCTGGAACGCTGGGAGCTGCAGTCCTGTCACTCACCGCTCAGCTCCCCGCGCTCCTCCCCTCCTTCAGGCCAGCGGCTCTCTGAATGGTGAAGCAGGAAGACTTCTTCCTGCTTCCTCATTCAGCCTGCAAGCACAGATCTGGCAGCCGGCGTGTGTGGGCGGAGCCTGCAGTCCGGAAATCTTCATAAGCCCTGCCCACACCTTGCTGCAGAGTGATCTGTGTCTGCAGGGGAGAGAGGACTGTGAGCTTCAGGAACGGGACAAGGTGAGTAGGTACTGTGTTTTTTTTTGTTTTTTGTTTTTTTAACACAGAGGGGGCAAAATAGGCATTTCTACTCTGAAGGGGGCACAATGGGCACTGTGAATGTGAAGGGGGCACAATGGGCACTGTGAATGTGAAGGGGGCACAATGGGCACTGTGAATGTGAAGGGGGCACAATGGGCACTGTGAATGTGAAGGGGGCACAATGGGCACTGTGAATGTGAAGGGGGCACAATGGGCACTGTGAATGTGAAGGGGGCACAATGGGCACTGTGAATGTGAAGGGGGCACACTGGGCATTTCTACTCTGGAGGGGGCACACTGGGCATTGCTAATGTGAAGAGGGCACAATGGGCATTTCTACTATGGAGGGGGCACAGTGCACAGAGGGCATTACTACTCTAAAGGGGGCACAGTGCACAGAGGGCATTACTACTATGAAGGGGGCACAGAGGGCATTATTACTGTGAAGGGGGCACAATGGGCATTACTAGCACAGAGGGCATTACTACTATTAAGGGGCACAATGGGCATTATTACTTTGAAGGGGGTACAATGGGCGTCAGTAGCACTGAGGGCATTACTACTATTAAGGGGGCACAATGGGGATTTCTACTATGGAGGGGGCACAGAGGGCATTATTACTGTGAAGAGGGCACAATGGGCTTTATTACTGTGAAGGGGGAACAGTGGGCATTACTACTATTAAGGGGGCACAGTGGGCATTACTACTATTAAGGGGGCACAATAGGCATTATTAATTTGAAGGGGCTACAATGGGCATTACTACTATTAAGGGGCATTATTACTGTGAAGGAGGCACAATGGGAATTATTACTATGAAGGGGGCACAAAGAGGGCATTACAACTGTGAAAGGGGCAAAGAGAGGGCATTACTACTATGAGGGGGTACTTAGGTTATTCATACTCTGTGGGGAGGAACTAAGGAGGCATCGCAAAGTGTCAGAGGCACTAAGGAGCATCGTAATGTGTGGGGGCACCAAGGGATCACCCTGCTGTGAAGGTGCACTTAGAGGTATCACACTCTGTGGAGCACTAAAGAGATATCATACTGTCTAAGGGGCATAATTATTGTTAGGGGGCACTAAAAGGACATTTTTACTGTTTGTTCGGCAGAAAGAAGATTAGGTGGGCTTGGAGGTGTGGATTATTGTAATAAAAAATTATAATAATGCAGCGCTACACGCCAATGGTCTTTTCCCTCCTTGTATTTTTTTTTGTTTTGCAGCTCGGACCTTCATCCTACGGCAGACTCGGCTATGTGGACCTTTACAAAAACTACTTGAGTACCCCTGGTCTATAAGCTAGGTTGAGCTGTTACCCTCACTAGGCTTACTGCATATTTTTTTTGGGGGGGGGGGGGGTAAAAAAGGTAAAATGGCACAAAAATAATGTGCAACTTGGATCTTTTCTGGATTGTGGAGTCCATAGTAGAGTCCTTAGAAGGGTAAAGGGCTCCATAGTGGTTTGGAGAAACTGCCACCACAACAACAAACATTAGAGTCCCTTTGACAACAATGTCTCTTGCTCCATTTTAGTATTGGCCAACTGGCCTACTCACAGGTATAAGGGTCCCATTTCCGGTGGGGCTTCTTCTTCCTGATGGTCTGGAATCTTTCTTGCTCCCATAGACGATTCGGAGCTTGATCGGGACCAGACTCTTGCGGAGGTGGGTCCTGATCCATTAGATCCTCTAGGTGCTCCTGCTGGGTTAGGCAACACTTGATTCTCCTCGCTCTGGTGCACCGTCGGCTCTTCAGCCAGGGCTTCAGGGACCGGGGCTCTCAACTGAGTCAATCGCATTGTCGAGCCCCACGGGACGAGCTGCGTGGTTGCGCTGATCCGGATGGTCCGCACTTCCTTTATCAGGCACGGGCGTATTGTCGGCTGTGGATCTACTGAGTTGAAAACGATCCTGTTCCTCCTCTGGGTGGCGAGGTAGAAGTTCCGTCCGCCTCCGCTACACCAGCCATTGCAGGGTTTACTGATGGCTTCCCTTTCAGAGACTGACGGTGGCTCTCGTAATCCAATCCTCCATTGGGGCCGCTCAGGATGCGCCATGGTGTTGTTACTTTCGCGGGCCAAAGCTGGAGACGAAGGAGGAGCTCTAGGGGTGGAGTTTTCACTTCCTTGCTCCATAATACAAAGTAGTTCCCTGTGGGCATGGCTGAATTTTTGTGCTTCCAGAGGGGCGCAGCAAATTAATCCAGAATGCCTCCGGCAGCAATTTTAGCAAATAGCAAACTGTGGTAGCAACACAGAAACATGCAATTTTTCCACTTTTAACACAGCAATTTGTCTGCAGGTGACTTGTATGATACGTCCATGTAACTGCGCCCCCTTCCCTGCCCCTTCCCCAGTGACTGACAGCTGGCTGTTCGGCAAAGACACTCGTGCATAAGCGCTGTCAGTCACAGTGAAGGGGCAGGGAAGGGGGCGATAGATCTGTTCATGCCGGATGCATGCAGTTGTATTATTGTAACGGATCAGTTTTTTCAGATCCATAATGGATACGCCAAAAACGCGAGTGTGAAAGTAGCCTTACATCCCTGCCCCGTGAGTCCATGCCTTGTTTAATGCATGACAATATCCTGGTGGCCTTAGAAGCAACTGATTGACATTGTGTGCTGCTATTTAAACTACCATCCACAAGGACAAACAAATCCTTCTCTATAAGTGACTCTCCCAGTGTTACATCCCCTAGGACATATGAAGCACAACTTTAACTTTACATTTATCCACATTGAACCTCATTTGCCAAGTTGATGCCCAAACTCTCAGAGTGTCCAAGTCAGCTTCTAGTTTATGGACATCTTCCATCGACTGTACAGTAATACACAGCTTCTAAGGCCACCAGGATATTGTCATGCATTAAAAAGAGGCATGGACTCACGGGGCAGGCATTTTACAAAGCGCTGGTGCAGCCTCATCTGGAATATGCAGTTCAGTTCTGGGCACCAGTCTATAGAAAGGATGCACTGCAGCTGGAAAAAGTACAGAGGAAAGCGACTAAACTGATAAGGGGCATGGAGGGTCTTAGTTATGAAGGAAAGATGAAAATAATTGAATTTAGTTAGCCTTGAGAAGAGATGTCTAAGGGGGGACATGATTAACCTATACAAATATATAAACGGGCCATACAAAAAATACGGTGAAAAACTGTTCCATGTAAATTGCCTTCAAAAGACAAGGGGGCACTGCCTCCGACTGGAGAAGAAAAAGTTCAGTCTCCAGAAGCATCAAAACTTCTTTACTGTAAGAACTGTGAATCTGTGGAATAGACTTCCTCAGGACGTGGTCACAGCAGGAACAGTGGACAGTTTTAAAAAGGGTTTAGATGAATTCTTAAAAGTAAATTACATTAATGCTTATGGAAACGTGTAGAAATCTGAGTCTCGCTTCCTTCTGGGATTCACGTCCCCACCAATCCCTTGGTTGAATTCGATGGACCTACGTCAACCGTATTAACTATGTAAACGACTGAAAGCTGAAGCTCCATTTATCTTGGCAAGTGATTTGCGTATAGACGATAACAGACAACTTTAGCCAATATACATAATCTACCTATAATCTCCCTATTGTGTTGTCACAATTGGTTTACTGTATTTCTGCCACCATTTCCTGGTAACCACATCTTATACTAATGCTTGGAGGGAACAAAATTGCAGGGAGCGTGCCAGGGGTCTGCAGCATTTACCGTATTTTTCGTCCCATAAGTCAAATCTTTTCCCCCAAAAGTGGGGGAGAAATGCCCCTGCGTCTTATGGGGCGAATACTAATAATCGTTTCCATTATGGAAGCGTGCATTAGTACCGGAAGACCAGAAAGGGGTGAAGGCTTTGCACTCACCGCTTCCTTGTCCTCGGCTGTCGGCTGTGCAGGGCTGCGCACAGAGTGAGGGCACACTGTGACATCACACTGTGGGCTGCACAAGGAAGAGGATCGTGCTGGAGGAGAGGGGCGGGGGTGTCCGGAGCAGGAAAGGTAAGTGCTTTTTTATTTTATTATATATGAGGCTGATGGGGGCTAATATAAGGATACTGGTGGCTGATATAACGCTGCTGGGGGCTAATAAAACACTGCTGGGGGATGGTGACAGGCATTGGTGGCTAATATAACGCTGCTGGGGGCATGGTGACAGGCAATGGGGGTTAATATAACACTGCACGGGCTGGTGAGAGGCGATGAGGGCTGATATGAGGCATGGGGCTCTTATCTGAGGTCTGATTGGAGGTCATTCACACTGGGAGTCTGATCTGAGGTCTTATTAACATTGGGGGTCTGATTGGTGGTCTGACCAGAGGTCTAATGAAAAAAAATTTTTTTCTTATTGTCCTACTCTAAAATTTTGGTGCGTCTTATGGGCCGGTGCATCTTATAGGGCAAAAAATACGGTATTTCCATATTCCTTGGAATGGCATCTGTCCCTATTGAGATGGTCTAAGGGGACTGGTGGGGCTGACCTCTTTGCCATATGCCTGGCCTATATAGTTGATTGGTATGGGCTGATCTGAGGCAGCACTGCTCTGGTCATGTTGTCTGGGACAGTGCAGCTTGGTCCTTTTCTGGGGCTAGGAGGTCAAAGAAAATAATAGCTGAAATACTGTGGAGCCTCATTTAAGAGTCACAATGTAAGCCGTGTACCGGGGTGGGCTCCCCAAGATACAGCAAAGTCACGAACGAGGAAAACAACTCCACCACCAGCTTTTGCCAAAACAGAATTTTACTTAAACGTGGTAATGAACACAACCACAAATGCTGGGAACACACAATAAATTTACATACACCCAGCCCGGAGGCTGAGACCCTTGTGCTGCACAGCGTGGCACCCTCCGATGGATGCAGGAGGAAAGCGTGGTAATTTGCTTACTGGCAGGCACAACTAAACTGCTACACCTTACCTGTTATTACCCTAAAAAAAAAACAAGAATAACTGTATGGGTGTGTGGTATGGGCTAGCCTGCTGTTCAGCACAACAGCTTACAATCTTACAGTGCTCTACAGGATTCCCCCTCCCATAACTGGTGTTGTAGCACGTGCCTGAGTATTCCTCCTGAGCAAAACGCCAGCCTGGTTTGAGTTTGTGGGGAAGTTTATCAGCTCTCCGGTGTGAAATGTCCCTTTAAGTTATAGAGTCTTTGCAATGAACAATAGCAACACTTGAGGCAAACAGAGACCCTAACTAACTAACTACAGGCCTGGTCTCAGTCTCTAGGCGCCAACACTGTAATCAGGTGCGTGCACGATCTTACTGACCTGGGTCTGCTCTGCCTCCGCTAGTGACTCTGAACAGAACAAATGCCTCTCCCACAAGCATGTGGTACCGCAGTGTATGTCGCTTTGCTCCTCAGCTCTCATCAACGTTCCTGAAAGGAATCCTCGTTCCTCTGGACAGGATCAGGGTTTTGGACACAATCAGCTTTACTTAGCTGCTGCTCTGGTCACTGAGGTATGCTCCCACACCTGGATGCCGTCGGATCCTCTGCTGACACAGTTCCTCAGTCTCACCTCCCTCTAAGATCGATGCTTCCTTTTCCTTCCTCTCCAGGCTCTGTGTAACTCCACCTCTCATGAATATGGAAATATAAGCAGTCTGTAGCTGTGTTTAGGAAACAGCGGCATCTTGTGGCCAAACAGCAGAATGTCAGTCCAGATCATTTAATTTAATTTACACAAACGGTGTTCAGACAAGGAGAGCTGTTTCCCCATCTCACAGCAACATCAATCCAAAGTGTAAATCTCCCTGAAAAACTGTAATATACAAAATAACTGTGGAATCCCAGTTATGGGTCATCAACACAGTGAAGGCCAAGGAGGGTGGGAAGGATGGACTAGGAAGTGGGAAGCCAAATGGAGCTATCCCTTTGAGATGCAGAGACTGGACTAGATGGATCTGCCCTGGTGTAGTGCATCAGCACCATATTGGATGTGTTACTAACAGAGGAGATGGCACCGGCGGGAATGAATTGCTCAGGAAGCAGAAGAGTCCTGTCAAGGTGGGGACTACAATGTAAAAGGGATAGGGGTAGCAGCTAGGCCAGGCTGCCAATAAAAGGGAGCTGGTCACCTCCTATAGCATCCATAAATCTGGCCCTGTTCTCCTAACAGTATGGGCCCTCCTACCTTAAGGGTCGGCTCATACACTGGAAACCTCAGAACCCTGAAATCCCTGTATATCCCTGAGGTTAGGAGACAGGGACAAGAGACAACCAGGTTCATCCAAGACACGGATGAACCAGAGTCTCCACAGGCCTAGTTGCAGGGAAAAGTGGACAACTGAATACAGCAACAGAGTCGGCACGTAAGAACACCAGAAACACACATACCTGCCGCAGCCACCATGACTGGACACACCAAATAGGACACCGTACAGACAACACACACACAGGTATCCAGCACTTCTGATACTGCCTGGACCCCATGCCGCAAGGAGCACGGCAGCCCCAGGCAGCACTGCACACAGACTAATGTTTAACCCCTCTGGGAAACCAGCCCCCTCACGGAGGTATCAACATACCGGGTGACGAATAGCATACATGCAGGGACCAACACCAACAACAGCCCAGACATGTAACAACCAACAAAACGCTACACACACCCAGAACATAAACTCACACCACACATACAACAAGTGAGGGTAAAAGTACAAGGAGGGTACATAAGGGAGGACAATTTATGTTCCATAAGGTGGCCCTCAAGGACTGGGCAGAAACACCCAGGCAAGGAGCAAAGCTCCAACACCAAGCAAGGCTGTAGTACAACTGCCCTCAGCCAGCAAGCCACATATATATATATATATATATATATATATCAAGCCCGCGGCCACACCCAGGAAACACCTTAATCCCAACTAGCCAGAAGATTAACCCCTTGTCACCAAACAGCAGGGAGGCAAACCTTAAAGGGGAAGTGCACATGCAAACCACAAACTACACGTTGCCCCTGGCAACCAGTCTGCATGGCAACCGCGTCACGGTCAAACACCAATATGACCATGACAAGTCCTTTACATTTAAAGGGCTTCTGTCACCCCCCAAAAGTCATTTTTCGTTTTTGGGCTACTTAAAATCCTTATACTGCGATTTTTCACTATATAGTGCTCTTACCCTTTTTCGTTCAGTAGTTTCTTTAAAAACAGCACTTTTATAATATGTAAATTACCTCTCTACCAGCAAGTAGGGCGTTATCCTGCTTTCAAAAAAACGCCCCCTCCTCCTGTTGATTGACAGGGCCAGCAAGCGCTCTCCTCCTCCGGCTGGCCCTGTCTGTGTTCTAAATCTCGCGCCTGCGCCGTACTGGTCTTCAGTCGGCGCAGGCGCACTGAGAGGAGGACGCACGCTCGGCAGCTCCTTCCTCAATGTGCCTGCGCTGATGACGTCACATCTACACCCGGCGCAGGTGCACTGAGCGCGGAGCGGCCGAGCGAGTGTCTTCCTCTCAGTGCGCCTGCGCCGACTGAAGACCGGTACGGCGCAGGCGCGAGATTTAGAACGCAGACAGGGCCAGTCAGGGGACAAGAGCGCTCGCTGGCCCTGTCAATCAACAGGGGGAGGGGCCGTTTTTTCTAAAGCAGGATGCGGCGGCTACCAGCAAGTAACCGCCCTACTTGCTGGTAGAGAGGTAATTTACATGTTATAAAAGTGCAGTTTTTAAAGAAACTAGTGAACGAAAAAGGGTAAGAGCACTATATAGTGAAAAATCGCAGTATAAGGATTTTAAGTAGCCCAAAAACGAAAAATGACTTTTGGGGGGTGACAGAAGCCCTTTAAGTCATCTACTCATCAGGGCAGCTTTAAGAGAAAATGTCAGGAAGGCTCAAGGGGTTTTCTGAGATTTACATATGGATTACCTATCTTCTAGAAAAGTCAACAATATCAGATCAGCAGGTGTGCGACTGCCAGAACCCACTGCCGATTAGCTGTTTGAGGAGACCACAGTACTCCAGTGAGCGCTGTGTCCTCCTTGCAGCTCACTAAGCACAGTGCCATCAAATGGATAGCAGCTATGCTTGGTATTACAGCTCAGGCACATTCACACGAATAGGACTGAGCTGCACCTAGACCATGTGACCGCCGAATGTAACGTCACTGGCATAGGAAGAGGCCGCGGTGCTCATCTACTTCGTCAAACAGCTGATCAGCATGGGTCATCAATAGGTCATATAATATCTAAATCTCAAAAAACTTCTTTAAAGGGAACCTGTGACCAGTTTTATGGTGTCCTAACTAAGGGCAACATAAATAAGTGACTGATTCTCTTAGCAAAATTGCTGGGTCACTTTCTTTAATTGACCCAGTCAATCTGCCAACATCTTGTATTGAAAAGCTCCAGCTGATAATGATGAGTCCTGACTATTCATGAGCTCCTGACTCTCCCCGCCTCTACCTGCTGCTGATTGACAGTTTTTTTTCCATATGAATCAGCAGCAGGTGGGCAGGGGAGTGGCTATAGCTCTGAATTAAATATACGCTGGACTCACTGACATCACGCTGGACTCAAATCAGCTCATTAGCATGTGGCATCTTTGTGTGTATATTATGAGGTAACCATCTGTCAGAACAGTAAGTGAATACATCTAAGGCACTTTTTAGTAGTTAATGATTGTATATAATTAGTTAGATTATAATCAAATATCCACATGACAGGTTCCCTTTAAATAACTTGTCTAGTGATGGAGAACGAAGATGGACACATCTTTACATCACCATACTTCGGCTATGCCCCCACCAACATTTTCGTTTAAACAAGAAGAATGTCGTGTGATAACAAGTCCAGCCCATTAAAATGCACTTTCAATAAAATACCTGGAATAAAGCATAAAATTGAATAAAAAGTGATTCAATAGTAATAAACACCCCAAAATAGTATCGATAAGACTACAACTCACCCTGCAGAAAATGTACACAGTTCCATTGACTGAAACATAAAAGCTATGGGTGTCGGAGTATGGTTAAAAAAATTTCGAAGCTTTTTTTTTAGAAACGTTAAAGGGTATCTGGACTGTCAGCAGGTTTGTACCTATGAAACTGGCTGGCCTGTTACATGTGTGCTTGGCAGCTGTTTAGTTTTTTTTCCCCCATTAATGTATTTACCATACAGGATAAATACTATTATGTTGTAATAGTTTGGACTTTTTCAGATAAGACAATAGACAATATGTAAGTGATTACAATTTTAGAGTGAAAGTAGAAGTTTATTGGGGAAAACTGTACAATTGGAAGGAGGCCCTAGGACCCTGTTGGGCCTCTTCTGGTCTGGATACAATATGAGATACGGCCTCTGGCCTGGAAACAATATGACATACGGTCTCTGGCCTGGATACAAGATCAGATACGGCCTCTGGCCTGGATACAAGATCAGATACAGCCTCTAGCCTGGATACAAGATCAGATACGGCCTCTGGCCTGGATACAAGATCAGATACAGCCTCTAGCCTGGATACAAGATCAGATACGGCCTCTGGCCTGGATACAAGATCAGATACAGCCTCTAGCCTGGATACAGGATCAGATACGGCCTCTAGCCTGGATACAAGATCAGATACGGCCTCTAGCCTGGATACAAGATCAGATACGGCCTCTAGCCTGGATACAAGATCAGATACGGCCTCTAGCCTGGATACAAGATCAGATACGGCCTCTAGCCTGGATACAAGATCAGATACGGCCTCTAGCCTGGATACAAGATGAGATATGGTTGGTCATGCGGCATGCAGGTTCTGTATGATATCCTGTGGCACATTTGCCCACAGATATTGCAGCTGGGCCTGTAGATCCTGCACACTTGTAGGTTACCAAAACTGGTGTCCGAGATAGTCTCACAAATGCTCAATTGGCGATAAACACATAGACTAGGCAGGAAAATAAAAAATTTCAATCTGACTGACAATTTTTCAACATTTTTCCTGTAATCAACCAACTTTTATGAAGACTGAAAATAAATGGAATTAATAATTTCTTATACAAATCCTCCTTGATACTCCTCTTTCCGAATAATGCATTTGGTACACTTGGAGAGGGTAACCGATTGTTATACTTTACCACATTTTTTACGGTGGGTTATTTTCTTTATTTCATTTGAGTATTGTGTACAGCCCTACTTGATGGATAATAGGTGACTGGGTAAAGTTATATAGCCAAACAACTGCTTGGGTAGTGGTAGACCCCATTGCGGTTCCTCTTTAACTCTCTTGTATAGAAAACACTACACATGAGTCTGAGGCATGTCTTCCACAAAACCTAGAGTCGGTCTGTCAGGAGAAGCTATGCCAAATGCACAGTTACATAGTATGGCTGAAAAAAGACATATGTCCATGTCTCCTCCACAGGTTAACTGCTTTTAAAGTAATAAATAGAGACGAGCAAATTTTTAAAAAATTTGATTAGGCCGGTTCACAGAATTGAATGAATCGTGTTAAAAAAGGCTATTTCCTGGCTGCAGAGAGGCTTTATAGTGGTGTAGAACACTGTGCCTTGCAGTAACACGCATAGGGAGTCTGCTGTGGTAGTGAAATAATACTGTGAGTCCGTATGACATTCAGATGACAGGCGTTGCACTTAGAATCACTGCACACTTCACTTATTTGGGCAGTCACGGGGCCAAAACTGACCAAATAACTCAAGTATGAACTAAGCCTTACAGGTCGATGTAAGCGCCAAGAAAAAGCGCACTGCTTTTACACCGTCATTAGCTGATTCCACATAGATGTCTGCAGAACCTGTTCTATTAAATGCTTATACAAGTAGAGCCCCAGACAGAGTGGAGAGGGTGTCAGCAGTAAGTGTGT
Organism: Bufo gargarizans; assembly: GCF_014858855.1. Taxonomy (NCBI): domain Eukaryota; kingdom Metazoa; phylum Chordata; class Amphibia; order Anura; family Bufonidae; genus Bufo; species Bufo gargarizans. Next base: position 11,778,814 of record NC_058088.1, read on the forward strand.
GTTGACGTCATTGATTATTTTGCCCTTCCTTTGATCAGTCAGAACAATAACCACCAAAAAACGGATCCTGTCTGTGGAGCATCCACCTTCACTCGGTCAGCATTTGGTCAGTAATCCATCAGTATTACTAATGCCCAAAAAAAACAGGAGTGGATCCAAAACAGAGATGACATGTGAATGGAATATTTGCATGTCTTCTGTGTTTTGTACCCACTACTGCCTTTGGCTAACAAATCACAAGCCAATTCTGATGGGACCATACAGGCCGTACAGCTGCTACACAAAAAGGATCCGTTGTGTGTCTCATTTTTCCTTCCTTCTGACAGATGAGAAGAAGGATCAAATAAATGATGATGTCGGCCAGGCTGAAAGGCAAAATTGTGGCCCAGTCATGAAGTGGGGAGGGTGGGAACAGCATGAGAAGTCCACAGAGTGGCCCTATGACATAGTGGTGATGCGGAAGCAGCATGAGGAGACCACAGAGTGTCTCAATGACAGAGTCTAGAGGTGGCGGCAGCACCAGGAGGAGACCACACAGTGGCACAATTACAGTGTGGACGTGGCAGCAGCATCAGAAGACCACAGAGTGGCAAGGTGACATAGTGTGGAGGTGGTAGCAGCATGAGACACAGAGTGACAAGGGGACATAGTGTGGAGGTGGCAGCAGCATGAGGAGACCACAGAGTAGCAAGGTGACATAGTGTTGAGGTGGGTGGCAATACCAGTACCAGCTGAAGATTGTGGGTAAAAGAACGAGCACTTGGCTTCAGATGTGTGGCATTAGGCGGGTGGCAGCATCAGAATAGTAGCTGAGGCAGGTAGCCAGAAGAAACCCGTCTCTTTTGTCAAAGTGTTGGTGTGTCACCATGGATGATCTAGTCTGATGCATCAGGCATTGGTGGATTGAAATCCAGGCTAATCCACGCCTGATTCATCTTGACAAAGGTCAGTCTTTCTACATTTTGGGTGGACAGGCGAGTTCTTCTTGGGGTTACTATGGCCTCCGCAACACTAAACACTCGTTCTGATTCCACACAACTGGCTGGGCAGGACAGCTTTTCCAAGGCAAACTCCACCAGTTGCAGCCACAAATCCAGTTTGGCTGCCCAGAAGTCCAGCGGATCTTCAATCTGGGTTGGCAGGGTGCTGTCCAAGTATGCCACCACCTGCTGGTTCAGGTCCTGTTCCAGGTCTAGCTGCTGCTGGTAAGTAGTTTCTTCACTAGGCGGGTGAAGAAAGCTGCTCATTAGCGAATCCAGACTCAAGTTGCTGCTCATGGAGCTGGAACTGCTCCTACCCCCCCTCTTCCCACACACCCTGCCACAGCAGCCATGACAGAGGAATGTGAGCGCAGAGGGCCTTCCAGGTCAGACCTGCGAGAGGATGGACTATGGTGAAGATAGGCAGCAGCCAACTGACTACATAGGATGTCTTTCCTATGTCCTCCCTCTCAGCGGGTGTAAAAAAGGCCCCCATTTTGGACCGATAGCAAGGGTCCAACAAGTTGGAGAGCCGGAAGTCATCCCTTTTCCGAATGGTGACAATTTGGCTGTCACTACGCAAGCAACTGAGCATGCATCTGGCCATTTGTGCAAGTGACTCGGAGGGACTATCTGCCTCCATCTCCACTGCATACTGCCACGGTGTGTCTGGGTCCTCTGCCTCGTCTTCCTCATTGCCCTGTAGCTACTCTGGCTGCTACTGCTCCTTCTCTCCTGTCACCTGTGTATAAAAACCACCCATTTCACTACACATTGCTTGTGCTCCAATGTCCTCCTCCTCCAGTTCAGCTCCCCAGGATTCGATTTCTTGATGAAGGACACGGAGCTGTTTATCCCCTGTGTGACTGAGTTCACCCAGGCAAATGAGGTGTAGAACAGCGTGACACCGCCGTGCCCTGCACATGTGGTATGCTGGAGGAGCACTGTGAATTATAGTGGAAGCTGAGGACACAGTGGAGGATGAGGAGGCAGAGGTGGACGTTAAAATAACAATATAGTGGCTCACCTGTCTATAATTAGAGATACGGTGCTCTTGTCGTGTTGACTCACCCAGTCAAAATTTGAGTAAAATTAAATATATTGAAACGACAGGCACTCACTATCTGCAACCACCCAGAGATGTCCTAAAAGGTTAATGTTTATTGACAAATAAAAAAATCAATTAAAATAAACATTAAAATAAAATTAATATCAACACATAAAAAATGCTAAAATGATGATAGTACTTTCGCAAACCAATCACATACTATGACCAGGTGGATGGGTTCCGTCCATTAAGCTCACACCACCCGATGCAAGTATCCACCTACGCAATATAAATCACTGCAAATTGAGTTTTGAGTGAATCGCACTTCCTCAACCTCAAAAAACTCTTCAATATACCCTCTTATGTGAGAGGTTGCTAATATTCAAAAGATAAGGCCATCTTTCTCTACATAGTGACAAACAATTGAAAAAGAAACGAAAAGCGCTGATAATCCAGTTTGATAGAGACGGACATTGTCACAGGAGCAACGGCTTGAGAATGTGGAGGCGGAAGCGGTGTCACCTGGCCAAGTTGCTGGTGTGGCTGGGCAGGAACCACATTTACCTAGTGGGCTGTAAAGGACATATATTGTCCTTGACCGTAGTTACAGCAACCAACCAATTTTCCCAAAAAAGGATATATCACAAACAAATTTCACCACTGAATGGCTAATCGACGTAATTCGGTTCATACAGAAGAAAGTCCACAATCAGCCATAAATTTTCCCCATAAAGGGTGTTTCACAAAAGAATTGCACCACTGAATGACAATGTAAATTCACCGCAGAACGGCTAATAACACGTACTTATTTTTCTCATTAATACACCCCAACAATGGCTGTATAACAATGTCGGTTCACTGCAGACCGGCTAATAAGACGTATTCTTTTTTCTATTAATTCACCCCAAAGAAATAAATATAACAATCACAATTCACCGCAGAACCGCTAATAGGAAGTACCGTATTTTTCGCCCTATAAGACGCACCGGCCCATAAGACGCACCTAGGTTTTTAAGGAGGAAAAAAATAAATAAAAAAATTTGAACCAAAAGGTGTGCCTAATGGTGTTATGTGGGATCTGGGGATGGCACTGTTATGGGGGGGTCGGTGGATGGCATTGTTATGGGGATCTGTGGATGGTACTGTTATAGGGGTCTGTGGATGGCACTGTTATGGGGGGTCCGTGGATGGCACTGTTATGGGGGGTCCGTGGATGGCACGGTTATGGGGATCTGTGGATGGCACGGTTATGGGGATCTGTGGATGGCACGGTTATGGGGATCTGTGGATGGCACGGTTATGGGGATCTGTGGATGGCACGGTTATGGGGATCTGTGGATGGCACGGTTATGGGGATCTGTGGATGGCACGGTTATGGGGATCTGTGGATGGCACGGTTATGGGGATCTGTGGATGGCACGGTTATGGGGATCTGTGGATGGCACGGTTATGGGGATCTGTGGATGGCACGGTTATGGGGGGCACTGTGGATGGCACAGTTATGGGGGGCACTGTGGATGGCACGGTTATGGGGGGCACTGTGGATGGCACGGTTATGTTGGGCACTGTGGATGGCACTGTTATTGGGGACTGTGGATGGCACTGTTATGGGGGATCTGTTGATGACACATAAATAGCATTTTACGCTATGTGTCCACAGACCCCCATAACAGTGCCATCCATAGAATGACCCCCAATAGGGATGAGGGGCCGGCATCCAGCTCTGTAATTACAGCGGTCCCGGTGCAGTCACTGTATTGTGCTACACCGGGCCCGCTCACTGTAGGAATCCTAACTGCAGGCAATGCTAACAGTCTTTTATCCAGCCTGTACTTACGATGCTAACTTTCCGGCAGGCAGCGGGCAGGAGGCTGAACTGGTGGGCGGGCGCTTACAACGTAACTCACTATGTCACGCGCCGGCTCTCCCTTCTTCATTTATAAAGTGGGCGGAGCCGGCGCGTGACATAGTGAGTTACGTTGTAAGCGCCCGCCCACCAGTTCAGCCTCCTGCCCGCTGCCTGCCGGAAAGTTAGTATCGTAAGTACAGGCTGGATAAAAGACTGTTAGCATTGCCTGCAGTTAGGAATCCTACAGTGAGCGGGCCCGGTGTAGCAGAATACAGTGACTGCACCGGGCCCGCTGTAATTACAGAGCTGGATGCCGGCCCCTCCTCCCTCATCCATGCCCACTAATACACCCGCCACCGCGCTGCGCAGCATGCGGTCGGCGGTATACAAAGTCAAGTATTCGCCACATAAGACGCACTGCCTTTCCCCCCACAATTTTGGGGGGGAAAAGGTGCGTCTTATAGGGCGAAAAATACGGTACATATCTATCCTATTAATACACCCTGTAAATGGCTGTAGTACAATGGAACTTCACCGCTGAACAGCAAATATTTATTTTTTGCCACTATTACACACCAAAAAGGGCTGTCATTTTTTCACTTCACCAAACAAAGGCTAATAAGCCCTTTTTCTTTTTCCCCACTAATACATGCTACAAAAGGCTTTAGAACATATAACTGCACCACTGAACAGCAAATATGTTTTTCTTTTACCACAAATACACTCCAAAAAGGGCTGTAATTTTCGCACTTCACCACACAACGGCTAATAAGCCCTTTTTTCCCACTAACACAAGCCAAAAATGCTTTAGAACATATAACTGCACCGCACAAGGGCAAATAAGACATAGAAATATTTCCTTGTAATAAACCCTGTTGATGGCTGTAACAAACAGCACTTGCACCCCAATAACAAGAACGGTTTGCTGAAATTACAGAGCTGTATAAAGGCAATTTGGATCCCCAGTCAGTGCAGCAAGGTGTAATAGGATTGTTCCTATTACCCAGTCTGTCACCTTCCCTACTCAACCGTGTTCTACATATATGCTGTGGAATGATTCCTCCCTATCCTTTCCCTACACCTCGAATAATCTTTCCCTAAACTTGTCAATAGTTTTTTTAGCGCAATAAAGTCTTTCCTAGCACTGTCCCTACTAGCACCTGCTGACGTCTCTCCCTGCACTGGAAACACTGGAAAATGGCAGAATCCAAGATGGCTGAGGCTATTTATAGGGCTGTGACATCACAGGGCTGGCTGGCTGCTGATTGGCTGCATGCATGGCAGTATGGGTGATCCCGCCTTCCCAGAGTTCCTTGCTGCATGTCCTCACACGTGCAGCAGCCATTTTAGGAAAAAATGCAATTCGTTACCATGAATCGCAGGGAAATTTGGATTCGGTGCGAATCAAATAAATTCGGATCGAATTCCACTTTGTCAACTTCGAGACCTTTTTCTCTTTAGACGGAAGCAGTGCCCCCTTGTCTTTTACATGGAACGACATTTCACCATATTTTTTGTACAGGTCATTTATTCCCCCCTTCATGATTGTGATCCAACTGTCTGGATTCAGAACCGATTAGGAAATTGCTCTTGTGTGATCACCACCAATAAATGTGATCAGGTTTCTCGTCCTGTTGATATTAGAGTTTCTCAACATCTTTTCCTTGTGTATCTGTTTTCATCAGGGAGGAGCAGGCAATGAGATGCAAATCCTGTGTGGAGGCAGGACTGCGAGCAACAGATTTATAAGGACTGGAGATCACGTAGCCATCATTACACCGCCTCCGGACATCAAGGTAATGCTCTGTGTGTGAGAGGTAGTCACTGAATATCTGATAGATGTCAATCATTGCTCTTCATAGTACTCAGGCTGTACTTGTGATGCTGTACGTTTCTCCGTCTTTTATTTAGGGTGTATTCACAGGGCCGTATTTATTTTGCGGTCAGCAAATAATATACGGATGACGTTTGTGAGACGTCCGTGTTGCGTGCTTTTTTTTATTTATTTTTTTATGCTGGCCTATTATATTAATGCCTATTCTTGCCCGGAAAATGGAATTGAAATTGATGAGTCCACATCCGATCTGCAAAAACTGATGCGGATTAAAAATACAATCGTGTGAACAGAACCTGCATACCTGTACAGTAATTATCTAGAATTGCCTAATGTAAATTATGGTGTTGAACCCCTTTAAATGGGGGGTTCCAAAGACAGACATTTATGGACTATCCATAGGTAATGGTATAAACGTCTGGTGAGACTCTTCCCATAGACTGTAACAGAGAGAGAAGGAAGAGAACAGCAATATGGGGACTAAAGTAGCTATTTCTAAAATAACCATATAATGTTCTAATGACACCGTGAAATATTATACAATGTAGTTCAGTGCCTCTAATGTGCTGTAAGTGTATCTAAGCCTATTGTGCGATACTTTCTGCTGAGCCTTGTATCTAAGCCTATCATTCGTGATATTGTTTACCAAACTGTGTGTCTTAGGCTACTTTCACACTTGCGTTCGGTGCGGATCCGTCTGGTATCTGCACAGACGGATCCGCACCTATTATGCAAACGATGGTATCCGTTCAGTGCGGATCCGTCTGCATAACAGCTTTTTCAAATCTGAGTTTCCACCATCGTGAAAACTCAGATCCGACAGTATATTCTAACACAGAGGTGTTCCCATGGAGATGGGGACGCTTCAAGTTAGAATATACTACGAACTGTGTACATGACTGCCCCCTGCTGCCTGGCAGCACCCGATCTCTTGCAGGGGGCTGTGATCCGCACAATTAACTCCTCAGGTGCCGCACCCCCCTCCCTCCCCAGTATTAAAAGCATTGATGGCCAGTGCGGCCCCCCACCCCTCCCTCCCTAGTATTAAAAGCATTGGTGGCCAGTGCAGCCCCCCCTCCCTCCCCAGTATTAAAAGCATTGGTGGCCAGTGCGGCCCACCCTCCCTTCCAGTATTAAAAGCATTGGTGGCAGTGGCTACAGGCTAACAACCCCCCTCCCCCCCCCCATCATTGGTGGTAGCGGAGCGGCATTGCCGATCAGAGTCCCAGTTTAATCGCTGGGGCTCCGATCGGTTACCATGGCAGCCAGGGCGCCACTGCAGTCCTGGCTGCCATGGTTACTTAGCTTATACTTACCTGCACTGTCTGTGGCCGGCCGGCGCTCCTCCTACTGGTAAGTGACCGGTCTGTGCGATGCGCCGGTAGGAGGAGCGCTGTCTGTGGCCGGCCTGCGCTATAATTCGTGATATTGTTTACCAAACTGTGTGTCTTCTGAGCCATGTATCTAATTAGTGGCGTCGCTAGAGGGGGGCGAGGGGGGGCAATTGCCCCCCCTATGTTGTTCCTTGCCCCCCCAGGTGCCCCCCCGCTGATTCCCCCGAGTGAATACTAATGAGCGCTTCCATTAAGGAAGCGCTCATTAGTACAGAAGGACCAGGAAGTGGTGAACGCTCTGTACTCACCACTTCCTGGTCCTCGGCTGTCGGCTGTGCAGGGCTGCGCACAGCGTGAGGTCGCTCTGTGACCTCACGCTGTGCGCGCCAGTTTAGAGCACGCACAGTCGACTGAGGAGGGAGAAAATGGCAGGCGGCGTCCGTCCAGGAGCAGGAGAGGTAAGTGTTTTTTTTTTTTAATTTTATAAAAAATGTGGCTGCTGGGGGCATTATGGGGGCTAATAGGAGGCATATGGGGCTAATAGGAGGCATATGGGGCTAATTGGAAGCATATTTGGGGGCTAATTGGAGGCATATTTGGGGGCTAATTGGAGATGTATGGGGGCATTTGGAGGCATATTTGGGGGCTAATTGGAGGCATATTTGGGGGCTAATAGGAGGCATATGGGGCTAATAGGAGGCATATGGGGCTAATAGGAGGCATATGGGGCTAATAGGAGGCATATGGGGCTAATTGGAGGCATATGGGGCTAATAGGCATATGGGGCTAATAGGCATATGGGGCTAATAGGAGGCATATGGGGGCTAATTGGAGGCATATGGGGGCTAATTGGAGGCATATGGGGTCTATGGGGCTAATTGGAGGCATATGGGGGCTAATTGGGGGCTAATTGGAGGCATATGGGGGCTAATTGGAGGCATATGGGGGCTAATTGGAGGCATATGGGGGCTAATTGGAGGCATATGGGGGCTATGGGGCTAATTGGAGGCATATGGGGTTAATTTGAGGCATATGGGGGCTAATTGGGGGCTAATAGGAGGCATATGGGGGCTAATTGGAGGCATATGGGGGCTAATTGGAGGCATATGGGGTCTATGGGGCTAATAGGAGGCATATGGGGGCTAATAGGAGGCATATGGGGGCTAATAGGAGGCATATGGGGGCTAATTGGAGGCATATAGGGGCTAATTGGAGGCATATAGGGGCTAATTGGGGGCTAATAGGAGGCATATGGGGGCTAATTGGAGGCATATGGGGGCTAATTGGAGGCATATGGGGGCTAATTGGAGGCATATGGGGTCTATGGGGCTAATTGAGGCATATGGGGTTAATTGGAGGCATATGGGGGCTAATTGGGGGCTAATAGGAGGCATATGGGGGCTAATAGGAGGCATATGGGGGCTAATAGGAGGCATATGGGGGCTAATTGAAGGCATATGGGGGCTAATTGGAGGCATATGGAGCTAATTGGAGGCATATGGGGGCTAATAAGAGGCATAATGGGGGCTAATTAGAGGCATAATGTGGGCTAATGAGGCATAATGGGGGCCAATGGGGCTAATAAGAAGAATAATGGGGGCTAATGAGGCATAAGGGCTTATATGGGGGCTGATATGGGAGTGATGAGAGGCATAATGAGGGCTAATGAGAGGCATAATGTGTCATCCACAGATCCCCCATAACAGTGTGTCTTCCACAGATCCACCATAACAGTGCGCCTGTGCACTGACGAGAGACAGAAAGAAGGGGAAAGAATCCGTGGAAGCAAGCAGAGGACAGCACAGCAGACGACTGAATAGCTTCTTTTGTAAGTAAATTGTTTTATTATAACTGTATCCCTGCAGACCGCAACTCTCTCGTATTTTGTAATCTTATTTTGTTTTTGCCCCCCCATTTTTGACTGTGGTATCTTTGTGCCCCCCCTATATATTGTTCCTAGAGTCGCCACTGTATCTAATCATCCTATTGTGTGTGGTAAACCATGTTTCTAATTCTATCACGTGTGAGACTGTTTTTGTATCTAAGACTACTTTCACACCAGCGGTAGGAGACATCCGGCAGATTGTTTCATCATGCTGGGATTCAGACAGACAAAAACAGCGCAGGCAACAACTTTTGTTTGGCCGAATCCCCACATATTGCCCAGGGAGCATCCGGATCTCCACCGGTTTCCATTATAGCAGATGGGGTCTGGAGGGCAGGCTGACTATGCGAGATCTAGAGAACTCCGGCAGGCTGTTCTCCGGTGTGAAACTAACCTAAGCTTATCATGTTTGATACTGTCTGCTGAGCCATGTATCTAGCGCTGTCACCTGTGATGCTATCATGATCTAATCCCATCATGTTTAATACTGCCAGTTGAACGGTGTACATAAGTCCATTGTGTGTGATACTGTCTACTGAGCTGTGTATCTAAGCCTATCAGATGTACTATCTGATTCACCAATGTATCTAAGCAAGGAGCACAGACTACTAGGGCCACGATGCTCCATGAAGGGTGCAGAGCTGTAATGAGGAGGATACAGGCAGTCAATGACTAGCATCAGTCATGAAGTCTGAAGACACCTGCTGCAGGAGACCATGATGAAGCCACTTCATGTACACTATTAGAAGGGTTGTACAGGATTAGAAAAAGATGGCTTCCTTCCAGAAACAGCACCGCTCCGGACTGTGGGTTGTGTCTGGTATTGCAGCTCAGGTCCATTAAAGTACGGTAAATAGTGCTGAGCAGCAATGCCACACACCACCTATGAACAGATATGGAACTGTTTCTGGAAGAAAGCAGCCATGTCTTATACATAAGGGGACACTATTGTAACCTAATTCACAGAGATGGATGCCTAAAATGAAAGCAAAAAACCTGTATTACTTCACATGATTAAAAGTGGGTCAAAAAACTCCCTAAAAAATATCAATAAAGAAAAATAAATAGCTGATTAGGTCTGACTGTATGGCTCTCAAAGAGAGCGGGATTTTCGGGCCAGCAGTCATTACCCAATCCAAATAATTGAGGCACCTCTGCATGTGTGAAGACACTAGGCAGAGATAACAAAGCTTGATGTGTCTCAGATCAATAACCAAAAGGAAGGCTTGGGGAAACGTGTTATATTGCATACATCTCATCCTATGTATGCATGCTCCCTTCACTCTTACTACTCATGTTACAATTGAAGTGGAGCAGTGCCCAACACCATTGCCTAAATCAACGGACTAATATCAGCAGCTAAATTGTGCCCGATAATAAATCATCCCTATCTCAAATACAAGTCTCGTGAATCTAGGCTCGACTCGATGCGTTTCAACATAACTACATGCCTCATCAGGAGCACTGTTTAGTAATGCTAGCCCTATGGAGACGGACAAGCAAAGTCCTGCGCTCGCAACTTCAGCACATGTGGCAGCGCTACCTTGACGGATCCACAAAAAACGCTAGTGTAAAAAGTAGCTTTAGTTGGATTGGGTAATCACTACTGGCCCGAAAATCCTGCTCTCTTTTAAGGAATATACTTTTCAGTGGAGCCATACAGTCAGACCTAATCAGCTATTGATTTATTTCTTTATTTATATTTTTTAGGAAGTTTTTTCACCCACTTTTACGTGAAGTAATAAAAGTTTTTTTGTTTTCATTTCAAGCGTCCATCTCTGTGAATTATATCGATTATGGATGCTTGTCTAATCAACACGATCTGTGAGTCACTATTACAACCACTAGAAAAGGAACCATAACAATCAGAACTTTTTGATTTCCTAAACACACTTAAATAGACTGTAGGATAAAACTGTAATAAGAGGAGCCGTTACCTCCTGCTATAAAGTAAAAAGTCTGTTGGGTTCTTCTGTCAGTAGATCCTCTTCTGGACCAGATCACAGGGTCAGTTCTGACGAAGGCCAAATGATGGACTGTGGAAAGAGATCCCTGATTTTCCTTACTCTCTGCGCACTTGGTAAGAGAAGATTGAAATTGATGATGATGATGAGTGATATGAGGTATGAAGCACCGTGAGATGTCTCCACAATGGGTCTACACAGCAAATACTTTTTCCTTAGAGGAAAAGCTTCAGTTAGGTCACATTTTTATTAGATTTGGAGACATCTCCTACCAAGACAAGGTCTGACAACAGGTTCCTCGGAGTGAGGCGTGCAACATGTCATGAAAGACTTTAGGAACTTAACGCACTTTCACTTTAAACAGAGATTTCTACAGGATGCCCATAGAGGGTGTAGAAAGCCAAAATCTACACGTCAGAAGTTAACATCACTAGGAAAACGCATTACCTTTACAGATTATCCATGGGACTGGGTGAGCTGCCCATTGCCATCAAGCCCTACACCAGAGGTCTCCAACCAGCGGCTTGGGACCCACAAGTGGCCCTTGGATAGACTTTTTAGTTCAGTGTAGCTCAACACTAAAAGTCCAACTGGAAAGTGAATCATAATTGACGAAAGGTCAGGGGCCCCAACCCTACAACTTGGGAAGCCAATTAACTACCCATTAACATGATGTAAGTAATAGGAAAAGTGTGCCCAAAGCAAATGTAGATTTTTGCATATTCTAGAAGTGACCCCCTTCCCCAGAGGTAGCTGCGTTTCACCAGAATTTTTGCATTTTAGGCTATGGACGATATTATACTCTAAGCCATATAATATTACATTTTATTACCGCTGCAGTGATAATGTGTGGCTGAAGACAACTATCCATGTCGAGTAGTTAATCACTGGGGCATCTTTCTTCAAAGAATGGGTTGCCTTGCCTTAAGGGGGTTATGCCATGAAAATTTATTGTACACTTTTCAAACCAGCAAGTGGACCACAATGCTTTTGTAATAGCATGTAATCAAACATGTAAGTTATTAAATAAACATGTATTTGTCTAGTGCCACCTGCTGTTTTTTCAAAGGACATGTCTCTGAGGTGTCAGCTTTAAATGCATCTAGCAGGGCATTTTGGGCATCCCTGGGTCCATGTCAGGTACAGGTTTTGTTCTAGCTTGGCGTGTATGGGCTCATAAATAGGGACTATTAATAGATTATTTTAATAAGGGGGTTGTCCAGTTTTTTTTTCAGATGCCCTCAGCGTGGTCAGAACCGTGATGATAATCATACTTACCTAATCCCTGACCACTGGGTTTTGTACCATCCTGGGTCCATTTCTACAGGTCCCGGGTCTCTCTGCATTAGCATCCATTTCGACTGCACAGGAGAAGGGAGTTGCGGAAAAGTTGCAGCGGAGGGGGGCGTTCAAAGCTTTGCTATGGAGCCTAGTCATTTCTAGCACATAACAAGAGGTATTGAGGGCACTGTCCTCCCACCTGGGAATTGAAGGAACACAATCCTGGCCTGATCCGACCGTCCAAGAAATCGGGGTGCAGAGCTTGAACAGAATGAAATGGAGAACAAGATGCAGAGATAAGCCGCACTCACCATTCGTGTTCACGCTTCTTTATTGTAGGGCATGTTGCGGGGGCAGACTCACATGGAGTATCAATCCACAGCGACGGCTGTTTCGCGGTATGACCGCTTCCTCCGGCTGTTTGATCCACTCTGGGAATCAAGTGTGTGCTAGTTTATAGCGTCATATGGGGGAGGGTCAGCTGACCGTCGCTGTGGATTGATACTCCATGTGAGTCTGCCCCCGCAACATGCCCTACAATAAAGAAGCGTGAACACGAATGGTGAGTGCGGCTTATCTCTGTATCTTGTTCTCCTAGTCATTTCTAGTTATGCCCCTGGATACCTTGATGAGTACAGTGCTCTTGATGATTTCATGGTTTTAGAACGTACTATTATGTTCAGACATGAGCAGTCTCCTAATGGGGTCGGGGACCTGCACTACGCCTTGAGTCCATCGAGAGTGAGGTTATCCTTCTGAAATGCGACTTATTTAGTTCGTGTTTCTTTGCACAACTCATGTTCTCTTGTTACTTCTTCCGCAGTTGGAGCCCAAAGATTTCAACAAGTCAGACATGATGTAGAAATTTTAATTTCTGTCCCATCAACTCACAACGGAGACACAGAAATTGGGCCAGCAGTCTTCACTGCATCAGCCGGCCACCCATTCAAGTACACAGTGGTAGCCCAGAAGAATCAAACAAAATGCATCAATTCCACCAATCCCTTCTGCACCCCCATGATCAAAGAGCCAAAAGTTGATGTTTCGGTGTCTTCAAGGGGAACCAATGGAAAACGTTTAACCTATTCCAAGTCCATTGATAGGTCACAGCAGCTCGTAATCCGTGTTGACTCTGCAGTCACTCTCACCCCCCAGATAGTGAATGGTGAAAATGGCAAAATCTCGATTATTCTTGATGTTATCTATGACACAGCCATGACACAACATGGCTCATTTAGCTCAAGAAGAAGACCAACAACCTTTAGCCTTAATGCTGAATTTTTTACAACTGTTTACTACCCTCCGTGAGTTGATTTATTAAGAAAAAAACTTATGACTGAATTGGGGTAATTTATCAAGCTGGTGTAAAGTAGAACTTGCTTTTGCTGCCCATAGCAACCAATCAGATTCCACCTTTCATTTTCCAAAGGAGCTGTACAAAATGAAAGGTGGAATCTGATTGGTTGTTATGGGCAACTAAGTCAGTTCTACTTTAAACCAGTTTGATAAATGAGTCCATATATGTATGCAAAGAACAGGTGAGAATGGATTATTATACGTGAAGTTCAAAAATACTGTAAAGAGCAACTGTCGGCGGGACAAACCCTAACAAACCAGGCATACTGCCAAATATAGTTGACCCTGCCAATTAAAATGATACCTCACTTGTGTAAAATGGTTGTGGCGATCCCGAGAAAAAATACTTTTAAATTTATGCAAATTAGAGCACAAAGTGGGTGGGGCCTATCTCCTCAGTGCATCTCAGGTCCTCAGGTTTCCAGTGCTGGCCCCACCCCTTGATGCACTGGAGATTTTTCTTGCATAAAGAATAAAAGTATTTTTTATCGGGAACACCAACCAATTTTCACAAGACAGGTATCATTTTAATCAGAAGGATCCACCTGACTGGGCAATATTCCACGTTTAATAGAGTTGATCCTGCCGAAAAATGCTCTTTAAAGGCTATGTACACCTTTGGAGGCAATTTTTTTAATCATTGCATTTTACTCATTTTGGGCTAAAAATCATATTTTCAATTGGACTTTATTAAAAATATTGACCTTATCTGTCACAAGGGGTTAACAGTTTTTCTAGCTGTGTGACTGCTACTTTCACTTTGTGGGGGTCATCGAATAAACCTTATCTCTAATTTACTAAGAGGTCATAAACACTTATTTAACCACATTCTTATCAGTAAGATAAGAACCGAGCTATAATGAGGCTTTATAAGATCAGAGATAAGTAGCATCAGATTCAGATCCTGCTACTAGAGCATCTCAGCCCTGCACAGAGAAAGGGGCTTCATATTTGTAATAAAGTTTAAAAAAAGATTTTTAGTTCAAAATGAGTACAATGCAATCATAAAAAAATTGCCCCCAAAGGTGTACATAGCATTCAAGTGCTTTTACAGGATCACAAGATTGACGGCCTATCTTTTGGAGTCCTGTTTTTGGTGCCTTCACGCATGAGCAGACTGAAGGGGTTGTGGTATTTCCGTGGGGTGTTGCATCCCATTTATTGTTAACCAGACATGGCTCCCTACATTTGGCAGTGGCTGTTCCTGATATTACAGCTCAGTCGCATTCACTTGTCTAAGGCTGGGGTTACACAGCGACTTTTGACACAACACGCGCTACATGACCGAACATCACACCATAGCGCAGCCAGAATTCCAGTTAATAAATAGGAACAGGATGAGTTGAAATCTGCAAATTGCTGTGACCGAGTCGCAAGAAATCTGAATGTGTCCCCAGTTGCTTTCATTACTTCCGATTCACTTAAATTTTTGGTCGTGCAATGTGGGTCACGCCCAAAGTCTTCCTGTAGCCCCTGCAAGTACAGAGCTGTGACTGGTAGATAATTAAGGAAATAAAGCATTATGGGGACCAGGAGGAGCGCCCCCATCTGGTACCAGAGAAGAAAACATTATGCAACTCAATGTCAGTATGAGTTTTAGTAAAGTTGTAAAGTAATACTTGTATTCCCCATGAAATAACAATCCTGGAGTCTGCATTATGTAATTCATCTGTAATTCCTCCTGGAAATGCATGAATAAATAGACTACTGGGTGTTACAAATCTCTTGTCTGTGAGGGGTGTCCCTACACATTTTGACATTGTCCAATCAGTGCTGACATCATCGGAATGTGTACAGACACAGATTAGTCATCCTTTTTCAGGAGTAATAAAAGAGGGACAGAACAGATTAAAAAGTACATTTTAAGGAGGAGAATTTGGCACCCAAAGAACAAAGACAGAGATTACTGAGTGCAGCTCGGATTGTAACGAGTATTATTTCATTTCTTTCCAGATTTTGGCGCAATAAGCGCTCTTATTCTCTGGATTTTCCGGTGATCCAAAAGTGACTGATGCCATAAGTAAGTTGTAATAATGATACCCACAGTCATACATCTCTACCTAACGTGATGTGCCATTTTAAGACATGTGACCATTGAGGCCAGTGAATGGCCATGGGCAGTAACGGGGCCCCCTATGGTCTAGCAGGGAATGGAATTGACAGTGAATGGGGCAGCCCTCTGGGAATGGCGGGGGCGTGCACGGGTGGCTTGTTTTATGATTTTTTTTTAAAATTGACCACAGTCTACGACTATTGTCCTAGGCCGGACAACCCCTTTAATAAGAGGTTCTGACTAGGGATGAGCGAATCGACTTTGGATGAAACATCCGAAGTCGGATCGCATAAAACTTTGTTTCAATACTGTACGGTGCGAGCGCTCCACTTGGAACCGAAACCGAGTTCGGGAAATGTTTTTTTTAAGGTATAAATCAATTTCTGAAGGTTTTATGCAAAGTCTCACAAGACTTTGTGAAGTAATAACTTCGGCTCATCGGAGCCAATACATTCTAATACTGTACGGAGCGCTCGCTCTGTACAGTATTGAAACAAAGTTTTATGCGAATCAACTTCGATGTTTCATCCGATGTCGATTCGCTCATCCCTAGTTCTGACCAAGTGGCTTTACCATGATTTATTTTTTTTAGGTTATTAAATGCCATTTTATTTCAGTTTTTTATGACACTAATGAATTACTGTATATCTTTTCAGATTTCCTCGTCACTTCAAGCAAATTTATATACAAAGCATCTGCGTACACAGTCAATCTAGATCTCAAATGATCTATCTGCACTTGGATAAAGACAATGCTGCTTATAATAACAGAAAAGAGATTAGTGACAAAATATACCAACATAATACAATGACCATCATGTACCGCCTGGCAGTAGTGTCTGCTTATCGATATACTCTCTAATATCCTCAATAAAATCAGATCTGGCTTTGCTTATTTCTGTTGTATAGAACCGTCAATGGATAATAGTAGTACAACACAAAACATAGCCAAATTCAGATACATTAGAACCTCCTGGCACTGATATTTTTGTCTGATACCATCTCCTTAAAGGGCTGTTCCCACCTTGAGTTACCAGAAACAGCTTGGGCTGCTTTCACATCAGCGTTTATACTGTACGGTTTTGAGATCTACGGTTTTGAGATTCGGCCGGGGATCTAAAAACCACAGCAAAACGCTTCCGTTCAAATAATATAACTGGCTGCATCCGTTCACAATGGATCCGGTTGTATTATATCGAAAATGAAGAAACTGGATCGGCACTAAAACCATTGTAAATCAATGGGCGCCTGATCCGTTTTTTTTGTGTCCGAAAAAAAGATATGGCACCATTGACTTACTTGGTTTTTGGTGCTCGATCCGGCTTCTTCAGTTTCCCATGCTGCACACAAGAACGCTGCTTGCAGCGATTTTGTGTCCGGCATGGGAACGCAACAAATCGGAATGGAAAGCATTCTGGTGCACGCCTGTTGCGGTTTGTTCCCTTTTGTCCCCATTGATAATGAATGGGGACAAAAGTGAAGCGTTGTTCTGTAGTTTTCAGACCCCATGCAGGATCTCAAAACCGGACAGCACAATGCAAGTGTGAGAGTAGCCTTAGCTCACTGTGCTACATGGTTTGCGGCCTTGTATTCTTTGATGGGTGAATACTGAATAGTAGAGATAAGCACATTTTTTTAAAATCCGTTTTAGGTTTGATTCCAAAGAATTAGTCCGAAAATTCAATTTGTGTACTCATATTCTCTCTCTCTTGTCTTTCTTTTTATTTTTAGAATTTTGTCTATTCCCTCCCCCCCCCCCCCCCCTGCCTCCATCCCATCCCATCCCATCCCCTCCCTTTCAAGGTCTTTAATGCAAAGACAGCAATAATAAATAGCATCACAGTGACACTGACATAGCTATGGGCAATGCATGGCTGACAGTGTTAACAAATAGCATGTTTAAGAACACACTGCACTGTAGCATTTGTTATGCTACATTTGAAAAACATTAAAAAAATATGTTCCTTATTGGAGCAGATTCCTGTCTTTGTTTATACACTCACAATTAAATACATAAAAAACTGTGGCTTGTTCTCAACAATTGGTCCAAAATTATGATTTAACAGGGGCAGATGCCTACCTGTGTTTATTCACACACACAGTGCTATCAGAAGAAGCAGTGCCTTGTTCTGAACAAGTGTTTAAAAATGTTCCCAGGAACAGCAGCAGTACAGTATAGATGTGGAAGCTCATGGACAAGGCAGGAGATGTGCCGCTGTCTAGGGGCAAAAGTAGCAGGAGCAACACCGTATGGAACCTGACAGACAACATAGGAGATGAGTGTGGCTGTGTACTAGTGGCAGTAATGGCTGTGACAGCAGCAGTCATAGAGTATTGAACCTGATGGATAGGATATGTGTGCAGCAAGCCCCTCAGGAGTCGGTGCAGAGGATGGGAGTGGTCCTGGCCTTGATGAGATGTTGTGTCACTGTGTACTCCCTCAGGCAGTTCCTCTCTGGGGATTGGTCAAGTGGATATGTAGTTTAAGGAATCAGGCCAAAAGTGAATGTATAAGTCTCTTTTTACTTAGTACAAAATCTAACTTGCTGTACATCCAGTAGCAGCAAATTCAAAGTGTCGCTTCTGGCACCAGTTGAGGAGGCATAGTGGCAGGTTGGATGACTGTATATTGGAACTTATGGGCATAGGTGTCCATTGTAAGATTCAAACTTGAGCTTTATCTGGCCTAGTGGTGGTATAGGTGATGGGTGCCTGAGCCACAGTCCTTCATTTTGCAGCAGTGTCTGTAAAGCAGTATTTTGCTGATCACTCTGCTGCACTTTTTGTATTCCCCCATTTACTGTACTTCCAAATGGCCACAAATGTTCATTTCACAGAACTTCCATAGCTGCCCCATATGTTTTGTATATAATATAAGGTATCAAATGGTTTAGAAGATACAGTATATCTATCGGCTTTTGATATAATCACCGCCTCTTCTATCTGCCTTTATTTTTTCTGTTCCTCCAAAACAAGAATCTCTAAATTGGCCATCATATCCATCAAATTTCTTTTTAATATAATTCATATGTTCGGTGCTCGCTTTGTTCTGCCCACATAATTCTTATTACAGGGGTATTTTATAAAGTAAAAAACTCCTGTATAAAGTAAATAGCCCCTTAAAGGGGCTCTCTCACTTCAGCAAATGTAGTTGTAAGACCGTGAACCGGGGAGGGACCCCCAGGATACAGCAAAGTCATGGAATAAGGAAAAGCGACCCGAGCAGACATATAATGTGGAGGCAATATAGACAATCACAATACATCAGTAAGTGCCTTGTATTAACTTTCTCTACATGATAAATGCTATTTTCTGAAGTGAGACAACCCTTTAATCCTAAACTTTATGTCCATATTTTCCACACATAAAATAGGGCTAGAAGAAGATGTGGTCCAGCATGCTTGGCACATGCCTCATGGATGGAAATCAGTCCTTGACGTTGATTTATCATACCTTCACTCCAGAATTATGGCATCAAAAAGTGGCAAAAATAGTGCTTTTACGACTTATTGCACTCGCGCAAAATTTAAGGAATCGTGCAAAAAAGCTGTGAGGGAGAACAAAGCAGTAATATGAGGCCAAACTGAAATGATAGTTGGTGCAGATTATAATATTGTTTCTCCCGAGGTCCTCTATTTGAAGTCACCCTACTGATGCTTCTTGGTGTTTTTCTCTTCAACTGAATCACTAATGGAAGATTTGTCTGTAAGTCATTATCATAATCATCATGGGTGATGCCTAAAAAAACAACTTTCGTATTCCAGCCAGTTTTGAGAAAGAGGAGTTTTGTGGCTGCCTGCAAGACCTGTGCTTGTGCCAAGGTCCCTCATTCACGACCTTCCCGTTCTTGGACACATCTGTCCATGGACTTCATTACGGACCTGCCTCGTTCCTCGGGGAAGACTGTGATTTTGGTAGTGGTAGACCGTTTTAGCAAAATGGCGCATTTTATTCCTTTTCCTGGGTTACCCAATGCTAAAACACTGGCGCAGGCATTTGTTGATCACATTGTCAAACTGCATGGCATTCCTTCAGACATAGTCTCAGATAGGGGCACGCAGTTTGTTTCCAGATTCTGGAAGGCCTTCTGTTCTCGCTTGGGGGTTAGGTTGTCGTTCTCTTCTGCTTTTCACCTGCAGTCGAATGGCCAGACAGAGCGCGTCAATCAGAATCTGGAGACATATCTGCGCTGTTTTGTGACTGAGAATCAGGAGGATTGGTGTTCTTTTTTGTCCCTTGCGGAGTTTGCTTTAAATAACCGTCGCCAGGAGTCCTCTGATAAGTCACCATTTTTTGGTGCATATGGGTTTCATCCGCAGTTTGGGACATTCTCTGGAGAGGGGTCCTCTGGTTTACCTGATGCAAAGAGATTTTCCTCGTCTTTGTCATTTATTTGGCAAAAGATTCAGGGTAATCTGAAGAGGATGAGTGAGAGATATAAGCGTGTGGCAGATAAGAGACGTGTGCCTGGTCCGGACCTGAATGTGGGTGATCTGGTGTGGTTGTCTACTAAGAATATCAAATTGAAGGTTCCCTCCTGGAAGTTGGGTCCTAAGTTTATTGGGCCTTACAAGATTCTGTCCGTCATCAATCCCGTTGCCTTTCGTCTTGATCTTCCTCAGACTTGGAAGATCCATAATGTTTTTCACAAGTCCCTGTTAAAACCTTATGTCCAACCCACTGTACCCTCCTCTTTGCCTCCTCCTCCGATTGTGGTTGATGGTAATCTTGAATTTCAGGTCTCTAGGATTGTGGATTCTCGCATTATCCGTGGTTCTCTCCAGTACCTCGTTCATTGGGAGGGTTATGGTCCTGAGGAGAGGATGTGGGTCCCAGTGGCGGACAATAAGGCCACTCGTCTCATCAGGGCTTTCCATAGGTTCCATCCTGAGAAGGTGGGCTCTGAGTGTCGGGAGTCCACACGTAGAAGAAGAGGTACTGTCACCGCCAGATCTCTGAGAAGCTCTGACAGACGTTCTTCAGTACCTCTTGCTTGAGGTTCTTTTGTTTTGGTTTCGTTTTGTCATCTCGTTTCCCTCTCTCAGCTGTCATCTAGTTGCACTGATTGCATCCCTTTATATCCCCTCCCATACTGCATCACTTTGCGGTTTATACAACTTCCTGGATTGTGCACACTGCTAGATGCTGCAACTGCTGGTTCCTCTGATAAGTCTGTTCCTTTATTTGTGTTTTCCTGTTGGCTTGATCCTAGGTGACCCTGACTCCCTCCGTATTAAGTGTAGGGAGCCGGTGGTCATGTCCCCTCACTATTATAGGGTTTTCAGGTGTCACACAGTCTAGGTACGAGGGCATGCAATTATCTATCATAAAGATCTTTGCATGGGCTGAGTAGTCAGGGAGAGCTCTAGGGCTTTTATAGGGCTCACCCTTATGTTCCTTAGTTTGGGATCGAGTCAGTCGGATCTTTATTTGTGTCTTCTAGTTTTCTGCAACACCATCCGTGACAGAGGGTAATTTATTACCATACATGCCTCCCTGATAAAGGCCAACATGGCACACTCTAGACTTTAGAAATCAGGGCCAATGTGTTCATTAATATAATAATAAAAATTCATAATTGTGGCAGTGGTAAACAGTATTATACGGCTAGCATGTAGTAGTGCAAAGCAGAGCTTAAATAACAGGACTATAGAGTGCCAAAATAATACTGCCACACAGTATAGTATACCGCGACCAATATATAGTGTAACACACAATTTCATTAACAGCACTGTGGAGTGAAAAAATAATACTGCCTCACGGTATCACATACAGGGACTATAGTATAGTGCAACACAGAGATCAAATAGCAGCAATATTACTGTTATACAGTGACCAAAAGAAAAGTACAATACAGAGCACAACTAGTAACCCCATACAATTCCTAAATAACACCATAGCTGGAAGTTAGTCTGCAGTGAGCCTCTAGGGACCATGTATGGTGAGGACAGATATTACAGAATTAAAATTATTTCTCTTATTGAATCTATGAACAGCAGGAGGTAAGCTCCCTCTAGTGGTGGCTGCAGACAGACAAATGGTTATCATTTAAATGGGTTGTGCCAAGATTTAAAGGCCAGTTCTTACCAATGCTGAGTAGTCTTAATCTTTTGGTGCCACTGGTGCAAATTCTGAAAAACTGCTCCTTGGTTTCTTAGATTTAAAGAGACAGATCTAAAACAAAAATATGTTTTATACTGTTTAGAAGTTCTACTTTTCAATCTCACGCTTCGTAATGACTTAGAGAGACTCCACCCTGAAGGTATAAGGCTTTCCTTCTTTATGTAGCTTCTTTGATCTACCCCTCTTGGAGAAGGCTCACAGGTAATCATGTCATGCTTCTCCTTCGTAGTTTTGCTACCAGACTTGCAACAGAAGTTGTTGTTGCTATAGTGCACCATTTTCGGAGCTATTTCTCTGTGATGAAGTAGTTGAACTATGTCTGTGAAGGTTCTCATTTATCCAGGTCATGGTATATCTGTAAAGAATAAATCAAGGCAACTGGACTTACTGTAGATTTCTTGAAAATGTTTCACTCGTTCTTCCAACGAGCTTTCTCAATTCTGAGTGACTGTACAAGAATTCTCTGGGAATAAATTTGAAACTGAATCTACATCTGGTAATAATACCCAGCATGGGCAAAATACTTAGCCAGAATCCTCAACTGGTTCACCCCAAAGACCCAACGCCTAAACACAAGATGGAAAACATTGTGTACGAAGTCCAGTGCAATGAGGAATGCTCAGAACTGTATATCAGCGAAACAAAACAACAACTACATCAGCGTATGGCTCAGCATAGAAGAGCCAAAATCTCTGGTCAAGATTCAGCCGTGTACTTACATCTAAAAGAAACAGGTCACAGCTTTGAAGACAGTCAAGTACGTATTTTGTATAAGGAGGCCGATTGGTACAAACGAGGTGTGAAGTAGGCTATGTAAAAATGGAGAAGCCAAGCTTGAATAGAGGCGGGGGGGGGGGTTAGACATCTATTGTCTGCCACATACAATGCTGTCTTGACACCTTTTTATGGGAGGTCATTATCACCTACTGACTCCAATTAGGATAATGGCATCAACACCTTTGACCCCATGCTGGGTATAATGACCTCTGACCCCATGCTGGGTATAATTACCAGATGTTGATTCAGTTACATATTTATTCCCAGAGAATTTTTGTACAGTCACTCAGAATTGAGAAAGCTCGTTGGAAGAACGAGTGAAACGTTTTCAAGAAATCTACAGTACGTCCAGTTGCCTTGATTTATTCTTTACAGATATGGTTGAACTATGGCATCTCGATCTACTGGTTATCAACCAAGTGCATAGCCTTTTCATTAATTCATAATTAGTGGTGCTCTAATGTCCCAGACTTCACCAAGTCATCAACATATTATTCTCATTCTCATTTTCACAGCATTTCTCCTTCACATATGTTTCTTTCCTCTCTGTGTAATGGCAGACACTTTCCCATCGGAGGCTGTCCGCAGGGGCGTAGATAAGGGGGGGGGGGGTAGGGGGGGCGGGCAGTGCGGCACACAGAGAGGTGATGGAGGCTGAAGGGCGGGCAGCATCAGTGGTGGATTACAATAGGGACGTTCGGGTCGGCAGCCCCGGGCTCAGCACCGCTGGGGGGCCCAACACAGACCTGAAAGCCCACATACTGCGGCGGGGCACGGGGGCGCATAGCTCCCTGTCCCTTCGCCGATCACCGCCATAGGCTTCAGGCCTTGTAGGCCTGAGGCCTATGCGGTAGTGAAATCCCAGGGCAGGCGTGCGTGATGACGTCATCGCGCGCCTGTGCCGGGACACAGCACTGTGACGCGCCTGACTTATCCTGCCTTCCTCTGCGAGCAAGCGCCTGGCCCTGGACATAGGTGAGTATTTAGCTTTTCATTTTATGTTAATTTTTTTATTTCATGTGCCTACTTTGGGGGACATGTGGGGGGACACACACAGGAGGACATATTAGGGAAGATAAATCGAGTACATGGGGGGGAATGTGGGGGCTGTATGGGGCCAAATTATTATGGGAGGAAATACTACGAGGGAAAAAATTACTATGTGGGGGCAAATTATTATGAGAGGGACTACTATGTGGGGGCAAATTACTAGATGGGGCAGTGTGGGGGCAAATTGCTATGTGGGGGCAAATTATTATGGGAGGGACTACTATGTGGGGGCAAATTTCTATATGGGGGCAGTGTGGGGGAAACTATTGTGTGGGGGCAGTGTGGGGGTAATTGCTATGTGGGGACAGTGTGGGGTAATTTCTATGTGGTGACAGTGTGGGGAAATTGCTATGTGGTGGCAATGTGGGGAAATTGCTATGTGGGGACAAAATACTATATGGGGCAGTGTGGGGGCAAATTACTATGTGGGGGCAGTGTCGGGGAAACTATTGTGTGGGGGCAGTGTGGGGGAAATTGCCATGTGGGGTAATTTCTATGTGGGGACAGTGTGGGGGAATTACTATGTGGGGGCAAATTACTATGTGGGGGCAGTGTGGGGAAATTGCTATGTGGGAGCAGTGTGGGGAAATTGCTATGTGGGAACAGTGTGGGGAAATTGCTATGTGGGGTCAAATTACTATGTGGGGGCAGTGTGGGGGCAATTTACTATGTGGGGGCAGTGTGGGGCAAATTACTGTGTGGGGGCAAATTACTATGGGGGGGATTACTATGTGGGGGCAGTGTGGTGGAAATTACTATATGGGGGTGTTGCTATTGGGGAGGCACTGTAGGGGCAATTCTATACAGGGATTATTGCCTGGAGCACAATAGAGGGTGGTATTATTACTGGGGGCACTCTAGGGGACATTATAGCTGCTGTGAACACTATAGGAACATTTGGGGTAATTTATCAAACTGGTGTAAAGTAGAGCTGGTTTAGTTGCCCATAGCAGCCAATCAGATTCCACCTTTCATATTTGACAGCTCTTTTGGAAATCCAGTTCTACTTTACATCAGTTTGATAAATTCCCCCAATTATGTCTATTAGGGTCACTATTTTTTCAGCAGTATAGTTCCTGGGGCATTGGGGAGCACAACGGGCACAGGTATTGGGGGTGGCAGCAGGATGACACTGTGGGGACACCAGGATGAGGAGGTTGATGGAAAAATTGAGAAATCGAACGTGTCTGTGTTACAAACTGTAGAGATGAGATGCGGCTGAAAGAATTTGCCATGGTGGTCTGGGTCAAATGGAGGAAAAAGAAGGGCTACATGACAGGAGATGTCACTGGATGTAAGAGATATGTGGTGCTGTATTCTCCTCCATGTCTTTTTTATTACAATTATATGCATTTTAAATTTGGCGACCACATTTTTCAGTTTAGGACCCAATTTGGGGTATTGTAATGACCGGCAACACGCACAGGGAGGAAAACAGGGAAAGCCCTGCCCAAGGGAGAGGGAAAGGTGGTGACCCCTAACTCACCTTGCAGCTGGCACCTGCCTGCCCTGACGTCCCTAGACGGGTTCCTCACCCGTGCGGCGATCACGTGCCTAAACCCTGGCTTTCCCTGAAATGAGCCCTAGATAATGAACGGGCCGGTGGGATCGCTAGTCCTCACCACTGCACTAAGAGGGAAACACCAGGGAGAGGACAGACAAACACAGACAAACACAAACACCCAGGTGGACGACAACAATTGTTCACAAAGGTCCAACAGGGATCCGGAGGGTAGCGTTCTAAGGCAACACTCAGAGAACGCAGCAACACAGCTCCAGTGGGTCAGAATAGATGTCCAGGCAGGAAGCTCTATATCTGGCAACCAGAGAAGTGTGAGAGGGGAATATAAGGAGGATTGGGAGTGCTGGACAAGGAACAGCTGAGAGAAGGAGCTACGGATCCCTGAGTGAGCCAAAAGGGTTTGTAAAGCAAACCCAGAAAGCTACAATAAGGAAACTTCCCTATCTGACATAGAGCGTGCAGCCAACCGCTGCGACCTCCTGACCCCGGGTACAACGGAGTCAGGCGTGGCTCTTGACACCCTCGTGACAGTACCCCCCTCTCTACGAGGGGCCTCCGGACACTCAGGACCAGGTCTCTCAGGATGAGAGGCATGAAAAATCCGGACTAGCCTGTCGGCGTTTACCTCAGACGCAGGAACCCACATTCTTTCCTCGGGACCGTAACCTCTCCAGTGCACCAGATATTGGAGAGAGCGGCGGACCCGACGAGAATTAACAATTTTGGATATCTGAAATTCCAAACTACCATCCACGACAACAGGAGGGGGTGGCAGCGGTGACGGTTCTAGAGGTGGAACATATTTTTTGAGTAACGACTTATGAAAGACATTATGGATTTTAAAAGTCTGAGGTAACTCCAGGCGAAAAGCCACGGGGTTGATGATGGCTACAATCTTGTAAGGACCAATAAACCTAGGACCCAGTTTCCAAGAGGGAACCTTCAACTTGATATTCCTAGTAGACAACCACACATAGTCATTCACTCCTAGGTCCGGACCTGGCGACCGTCTCTTATCAGCCATGCATTTGTATTTACCTCCCATATTTTTCAAGTTAGCTTGCACCTTCTGCCATACTGATGAAAGAGATGACGAAAACCGTTCCTCTTCGGGAACCCCAGAAGACCCCCCCTCTTTGAAAGTACAGAATTGGGGATGAAAACCATATGCACCAAGAAAAGGTGACTTGCCAGTGGATTCCTGACGGCGATTATTTATGGCAAACTCAGCTAACGGTAAATATGACGACCACAACTCTTGGTTTTCAGACACAAAACATCTTAGATATGTCTCCAGGTTTTGGTTGGTACGCTCAGTCTGTCCATTCGACTGAGGATGGAAAGCTGAGGAAAAGGACAAGTGAACCCCCAAACGGGAACAAAAAGCTTTCCAAAATTTAGAAATAAACTGGGTTCCCCGATCCGAAACAACATCGGAGGGGACCCCGTGAAGCTTCACGATCTCACTGACGAATACCTGAGCAAGAGTTTTAGCATTAGGTAGTGCGGGTAACGCAATAAAGTGTGCCATTTTGCTAAACCTGTCCACTACTACCAAAATCACTGTTTTACCCGCAGACAAAGGTAAGTCAGTGATAAAATCCATAGACAGATGTGTCCATGGTCTATTGGGAATGACGAGTGGTAATAGAGACCCTGCAGGACGTGTATGTGAAACTTTTGCGCGCGCACAGGTAGAACAAGAGGACACAAAATCCATTACATCCTGACGCAACCTTGGCCACCAAAAACGACGAGACAATAGCTCTAAGGTTGCTTTACTACCCGGGTGCCCAGCAAGTGCCGAATTATGATGTTCCTTTAATAATTCGAGACGTAGGTTCAACGGTACAAACAATTTCTCTGAGGGGCAAGAGACCGGGGCGTCCCCCTGGGCCTCTAACACCTTCCCCTCCAAAGCAGAGTGTACCGCAGAGACAACCACTCCTCTTTGTAGAATGGGCACCGGATCACTCACATTACCCCCTCCAGGGAAACAACGAGATAGTGCATCAGCCTTGGTATTCTTTACCCCAGGACGATAGGTAATCACAAAGTTAAACCTGGTAAAAAATAGCGACCACCTAGCCTGTCTAGGGGTGAGACGCTTAGCTGATTCGAGGTACAGCAGATTTTTGTGGTCCGTAAACACAGTGACGGGGTGGACTGCCCCCTCTAAAAAGTGACGCCACTCCTCAAACGCAAGTTTAATAGCTAACAGTTCCCTATTGCCAATATCGTAGTTCTGTTCTGCTGCAGATAGTTTTTTAGAAAAGAAAGCACAAGGACGCCATTTGCCAGGAGACGGACCCTGAGACAGTACAGCCCCCACTCCCACCTCTGACGCATCTACTTCAACAATAAAAGGGTGAGAGACATCAGGTTGGACTAGTACAGGTGCCGAGGTAAACCTCTCTTTTAGAGAGGAAAAAGCAACTTTAGCGGCGTCAGACCATTTAGAAAAATCAGTCCCCTTCCTAGTCATGTCAGTAAGGGGTTTTACGATCACCGAATAATTTTTAATGAATTTCCTATAGAAATTAGCGAAGCCCAAGAACCGTTGTAGTGCTTTGAGGTTCTCAGGAAGATCCCAATCCAAAATTGCCTGGACCTTCCTAGGATCCATACGGAAACCTGACGCAGATAAATAATAACCTAGGAATTGTATCTCCTGAACGGCAAAAACACATTTTTCAATCTTAGCATATAATTCATTCGTCCGTAGGACCTGTAGTACTTGTCTGACATGCTCCTCATGTGTTTTCAGATCAGACGAATAAATTAAAATATCATCTAGGTATATTACCACAAACCTGCCGATTAGATGACTAAAAATGTCATTAACGAAATGTTGAAAGACGGCAGGCGCATTTGTCAGGCCGAAAGGCATAACTAGATTTTCATAATGCCCCTCAGGGGTGTTAAAAGCTGTTTTCCACTCATCCCCCTCTTTAATACGAATCAGATTGTAGGCCCCCCTAAGATCGAGTTTGGAGAACCACCTAGCACCCGCAATCTGGTTAAACAGGTCAGGAATGAGAGGAAGAGGGTATGGGTCTCTGATGGTTATCCGATTTAATTCACGAAAATCTAGGCAAGGACGCAGGCCCCCATCTTTCTTTTTAACAAAGAAAAACCCTGCAGCCACGGGTGAAGAAGAGGGTCTGATGTGTCCCTTAGCCAAACTCTCGGAGATATAATCCTTCATGGCTTGTCTCTCTGGACCTGAAAGATTATATAACCTGGTCTTGGGTAATTTTGCGCCGGGAATAAGGTTAACCGGGCAATCATAAGGACGATGAGGTGGTAACTTCTGACAACCCTTTTCAGAAAAAACGTCCTCAAAGTCCGAAACAAATGTAGGTAGGGTAGTTATGGAGGCGACTAAGCAATTGCTATTTAAGCAATTTTCTCTGCACGGCTCACTCCACTCCAATATCTCCCTGGCCTGCCAATCCACCACTGGATTGTGCGCTACCAACCAGGGAAGGCCCAGCACCACCGGAGTGGGAAGCCCCTCCAGAACATAACATGAGAGCATCTCGTTATGGTAGTCCCCTACCCGAAGGTGTAAATTATGAACGATGTGGGTGAGGTTTCTCTGAGACAGAGGAGCAGAATCTATAGCAAATATGGGAATAGGTCTCTGTAACGTACAGAGAGACAAACCCATAGTGCGGGCAAAATGGGCATCTATCAAATTTACCCCTGCTCCACTGTCTAGAAAGAAAGAAACAGTCTCTGTCTTATCACCAAAAACAATAACCGCTGGCAACACAAATTGCGATGTACGTATGGAGGAAACGTATACCCCCCGGCTGACATCCTCCACACAGCCTGGGGTTAGTAGTTTTCCGACGGTTTTTTTGTTTCTGAGGAAAGAAGGACAGACGTTAATGAAATGACCCCTCTCCCCACAAAAAAAACAACCCCCACGCCTACGGCAAACCTCAGGAGGACGGACCTGACGAGTAGTTCCTCCTAGCTGCATAGGCTCGTCTAAGTCCGTACAGACTAACTGCTGCTTGGGAGGGGTTACCAATGGCTCCGGTTTTTTCAACCTGTCCCTAAGGCGTCTATCTATACGGATAGAAAGGGACATAACTGCATCAAGGGAAAAGGGGGTCTCATACAATGCAAGCGCATCCTTAACCCTTTCGGATAACCCAGAGCAGAACTGACTCCTGAGAGCCGGGTCGTTCCATTGGGTATCCGTAGCCCACCTACGGAACTCTGAGCAATATTCCTCTACCGGCCGCTCTCCTTGTAGGAGTCTCCGTAATTTTGATTCAGCCAGTGCGACTCGGTCAGGGTCGTCATATATGAGACCCAAGGCCCCGAAAAACTCATCCACTGACCGAAGAGCCTGGGAATCAGTAGGTAAAGAGAACGCCCAGGACTGCGGGTCCCCCTGCAGCAGGGAAATAACAACACCCACCCGCTGTTCTTCATTACCAGAGGAGTAAGGACGCAGTTTAAAGTATAACTTACAGGCCTCACGGAACGTCAAAAACTTGTCCCTT
Source organism: Bufo gargarizans (assembly GCF_014858855.1). Taxonomy (NCBI): domain Eukaryota; kingdom Metazoa; phylum Chordata; class Amphibia; order Anura; family Bufonidae; genus Bufo; species Bufo gargarizans. Next base: position 11,808,392 of record NC_058088.1, read on the forward strand.
CCCCCAGAAAATCTGTCAGGGAGAGGGACCTTGGGTTCCGCAACAACCTGGTTACCAGTAGCAACCGCTGGGCTTGCGGTCTGTTGTAATTGCTGCTGTTGCTGGAGGACCGACGCCTTCAATCCTGCCACCTCCAAAGACAGGCCATGAAATTGTTCAGACAGAGCAGCAATTTGATCCATACTGGATTCTAAGTAGGTAAAAAAAAATTTTTTTTTTTTTTTTACCTACACAAAAATAAGGGCCAGATATAATGTAATGACCGGCTACACGCACAGGGAGGAAAACAGGGAAAGCCCTGCCCAAGGGAGAGGGAAAGGTGGTGACCCCTAACTCACCTTGCAGCTGGCACCTGCCTGCCCTGACGTCCCTAGACGGGTTCCTCACCCGTGCGGCGATCACGTGCCTAAACCCTGGCTTTCCCTGAAATGAGCCCTAGATAATGAACGGGCCGGTGGGATCGCTAGTCCTCACCACTGCACTAAGAGGGAAACACCAGGGAGAGGACAGACAAACACAGACAAACACAAACACCCAGGTGGACGACAACAATTGTCCACAAAGGTCCAACAGGGATCCGGAGGGTAGCGTTCTAAAGCAACACTCAGAGAACGCAGCAACACAGCTCCAGTGGGTCAGAATAGATGTCCAGGCAGGAAGCTCTATATCTGGCAACCAGAGAAGTGTGAGAGGGGAATATAAGGAGGATTGGGAGTGCTGGACAAGGAACAGCTGAGAGAAGGAGCTACGGATCCCTGAGTGAGCCAAAAGGGTTTGTAAAGCAAACCCAGAAAGCTACAATAAGGAAACTTCCCTATCTGACATAGAGCGTGCAGCCAACCGCTGCGACCTCCTGACCCCGGGTACAACGGAGTCAGGCGTGGCTCTTGACACCCTCGTGACAGGTATTTTTTTTTAGTCTGAAGATGTCATATGGCCTAAGAAGAGACTGTGGCGCTCATAAAGCACAGCAGCCTCTTCATACAAAAAAAAATAAACTAAAATGGAGGGGGGGGGGGGCCCAAGTTGGGTAGACAGCCCCTGGCCTATCATGCACTTAATCCGCCCCTGGGCAGCATAGGCGTGCGCACGGGGTGTGCCGGGTGTGCCTGGGCACACCCTAATCACATCCCTGTGCTCCGCCTCCTGCACTGCCGCCTGCCAGCCCCGCACTAGTGTAATTTGAGAAAGCTGAACCCCCCCAGGAAAAAAAATTATCTACGGCCCTGGCTGTCAGCCATCTATTTACCTTTGAGTTAGGTACAATTCAAGGTATTCTCCACCTTTGTTAGGTTTTCTCCTCAAAGGCTCATACAATGTAAACACAATTCATTTCTTCCATTGCTAGTCACAATTCATACTTTGCAATGTTGAGGATAACGATTTGTTATTTATATGGGATGTGCACTTGACAGAGTGTATACTACAGTGGTACATGCTATATTCACACTGTCGCTGCTGGCTAGGTATTCTGAAGTTATTCAGAGTCCAAGTGTAGGTCCTATGTGGAGTTGTTAATACTTTATTTTGGCCTTGTAATAATTGTGCAAATAAAAACTATGCTTTAATGTTTTAAATTACCAATTAGTTATAATAGAGTGGTAATTGGGCAACTGGTCTCAGCCACAATTGACATAGAAAAAGGTAGGGCGTAGGCATCACTGCCACCCCCATGGCGGTTCCTCTTTCGCCAAGAAAACACCATACTTGAGACATCCTTATAGAGAGGCCATACATACATTCCTCTTTTCAGGTTAAAAGACTTAAGCAGGGTGTTGTTTCTCCTTAATGCCCTAAGCCGCATTCAAGCCATTGCACCCAGCCATCCACAATCCTACTCCTTACTGACGAGGGTCAAAACAGCTGTCTATGGATAGATATCTGTCTTGGCTAAATTCCCTTGTCAAAAAGTCAGATTTTGACACATAGTGAGTTACTTCCACAAAGCAGCGCTAGCGAAATGGTCCTCTTTTTTGGGAGATACCTCTTTTTATATTAGGAGACCTGGTTTCTGGACTAGCAAGTTGCGGTACTCATCAGCACTGCCATGGCCTATCACAGTAGCCATCACTGAGAATGCTGGTTCACCATGATGGAGGAGGTGCTATCATTAGGGTTAGCCGAGGAAAAGCCTGATGTTGATGCGTAAGGCCAGAGAGCTGTATTATATCACAGATAGGAGGGACAGAGAGGAGCTGATAGAAAGGTGTGTTTTGAGGCAAAAGGCCAAGTGTGAATGGTTCATGTGTGGCTTCAAGTCAGAGAACTGTAGGCTAGATATTTTATGAGGTACTGTAGTAGTGGCTTGTCCATTATAAGAGAAAGTTGGTGAGGTGGAGGCCAAAGTGGTGTGTGACGTAGGACCTGTGGAAACCCTGTGATCTGCATCGCCATTGCGTTGATTTGCGTGGCCCACTAGCGCTAGTTGTTATTCCATCAACCGGAGCCTGTAGCGTCCCAGAGAGCAGACCAGGGACCAATCGACTACCTTCTTACAACCTGAAGCACAAGGAAGGCAGGAAAGTGTTCTAAAATCAAGAAAGTTGCTTGTCAAGAGTAGTGTTGAGCGGCATGTCCCATATTCGAATTCGCGAAATTTTGCGAATATTCGTAAAATATTCGCGAATATTCGAATTCGTTATTATTTCGCATATGCAATAATTCGAATTTTCGCATCGCATAATACATATTATGCGATGCAAAATTCGCATGTGCGCTAATGAAATCGCCTTACGAAGATTCGCAACTCAATTCAATCACTAATGTATGAATGCAAAGCCCTTTGCCTCTGTTCTGGGACAAGTGTAGATATTCGCATGTGCGCTAATAAAATCGCCTTACGAAGATTCGCGCCTCAATCACTTTCTAGGCAATGTGAGTAAGATCTGAGCTTTTGGGAATCAATCGAGATACAGTGGGGGGTGATGACAGTAGTTGACAGAGTACAGATCAATGTAATCTGTAAGGTGGAAACTAAAATAAAAAATACGAATATTCGTAAATCGAATTTTACGAAGTTCTAAGTATTCGCGAATATGGTGCTATACTATATGAATGCACAGGCCTTTGCCTTCTCTGTTCTGGGGACAAGTGTAGATATTCGCATGTGCGCTAATAAAATCGCCTTACGAAGATTCGCAACTCAATTCACTAATGTATGAATGCAAAGCCCTTTGCCTCTGTTCTGGGACAAGTGCCGATATTCGCATGTGCGCTAATAAAATCGCCTTACGAAGATTCGCGCCTCAATCACTTTCTAGCCAATGTGAGTAAGATCTGAGCTTTTGGACCTTTGGGAAACAATCAATTATATGTGTACTGTAATTTTGTGGAAAAAAAACAAAAAAAACGAATATTAGTTTTTACGAATATATAGCACTATATTCGAAATATTCGCGAAATCGCGAAGTTGCGATATTCGCGCAAAAAAATTTGCTTTTCGAATATTCGCGCTCAACACTAGTCAAGAGTTACTAACTGCTTTGCCGCACAGTTAAAGGGGTATTCCCATCTTAGAGCTAGCGATATGCCCCCATTGTCTGAGATGGGAAAATCCCAGAATGCATTATTTCCTTTGAGTTTGGTAACTAAATGCATTACTTTCAAATTTTTAAACAATTTGCAAATCTACTGTTTCCTATTTTAATGACAAGGTTTCTTCAAACCAAATGGAGAACTTTTTGCTGTGGCTTTATTCCAGAGTCTATGTGGATTTTTTCAAGATGAAATATTCAAAGGTAGCATTCATTTCTTGTCCAAACTCCAGAAAACCTGATAGATGAAATTGAGACGGACCCATAGATTTCTTTTGATCCTGGATCGTTGAGGAGCTCAGCACTCTGACCCGTACCAATCAAAACTTTCAAACGTCTCTATGACATATCAAATGTTTTATTGAAATCTCAATGACCCTTTAATATTTATTGATCCTTCATTTGCCAGCTATTAGTAGTGGTGGATTAAAGCAATTATGCTCCAATTATTATCTGTGGAAAGGTCATTGGAGGAGGATAACTAGTTTATGTGTATGCTGCCAATTATAGTGTGGAATGCAATTCAAGTTCCCTACATTTTAGGCTCTCAACCTAGGGGACCAATGCAGTACACACCATGTCTTTCCTAGGGGGTACTCATATTGTCCTTATGCTGTGCTTTTAATAGGTCATCATTGTGTAAGTTCATAGTCTTAGGAAATTGTCATATAATTAATTGAAGTCGGGAAATTTTGGGTGATGAGCAATGATGAGGGACACTAATCTAGACCATAGGTTCTTATTCCACATCTACACCATGCAGTACATAACATATCTCTAGGGGGTACTTTTACTGGGGGCCCTTTTCATGTAATTCACTTGAGTATTGTGTACTTTGCTTATAAAACATATTGCCACATGATGGATAATAGGTGGCTAGGTAAACATATATAGCCATTGCTTGGGTAGTGGTAGACCCCATTGCGGTTCCTCTTTGTTGTCAAGAAAACACTACACATGAGTCTTCTGCAAAGCCAAGAGTCTCCACCCAAAAATAGGGAGCTAATACGATACACATATGTCAAAAGTCAATACTCACACTCATGTATACAACGCAATACTCATGTATCCAATCATCATATATTGTAAAAAAAGGAATAATTATGCCTATGGTAAATTACCAATTATAATCCCCTAAAAAATATATTACTAGACCGCATATGAGGTAAAAATATACTTTATTAATATATCAGATTAAAATGAATTCATACAAAGAACAGGTGGAGGTAGTACCCCCTTGTCTTTTACATGGAACAGCATTTCACCATATTTGCAGGTCATTTATAGAAATGTCCCCTTCACTATTGTTTTACAACTGTCTGGATTCACTAATGTTTAGAAAATTGCTCTTGCGTGATCACCACCAATAAATGTGCTCAGATTTATTGTCCTGTTGTTGTCAATGTTTCTCAATATCATCTCCTGATGTGTCTGTGCACCGTGGGGAGGAGCAGGTAAAGATATGCACATACTGTGAGGAGGAAGGACTCTGGGCAACAGATTTATAAGGACTGGAGATCACGTAGCCATCATTAGACTACATCCGGACATCAAGGTAATGCTCTGTGTGTGAGAGGTAGTCACTGAATATCTCATAGATGTCACTCATTGATCTGTATAGCAGTGAGGCTGTACCTGTATTTGTCTCGAATTAGCTGGTTTCAAATATAGGTGTTCACCCTTTTAAATGGGGGTTCGTAAGACAGACATTTATGGAATATCCATAGATAATGGTATAAATATCTAATTAGTAAGGCTCTTCCCCATAGAAAGACCTGGAAGAGAACGGCACTACGAGGACACGTTAAAAGACAATCACTAAAGTAGTTATTGCTAAAATAACCTGATAACATAGCAAGAAATGTTACCTAGAAGGGAGCGACATGTATCACACTAGCCGGCAGTAATATATAATGTATAGTCTTCACTGCTGGGGGGGGGGGGGTTGTTCTCATAACATATGGAAATATTATGTAATATAGTGCAGTATAATGTGCTAAGGCTACTTTATCACTAGCGTTTTAGTTTTCCGGTAGGAGCTCAATACCGGAAAAAAAACACTTCAGTTTTGTCCCCATTCATTGTCAATGAGGACAAAACATATCTGAACAGAACGGAGCGCTCCAAAATGCATTCCGTTCCGTTTAATTGCGTTCCCAGACTGGAGAGCAAACCGCAACATGTTCATGACGGATCCGTCTTGGCATTCTTAAAGATAATTAAACCGGATCCGTTCCTAACGGATGCCCATGGTCGTTTTGAAGCGTTTTTGCTGAACCCTGCCCTGAAAGTAGCCTAAGTCAGTGTATCTAAGCCTATCATGTGTGATACTATCTGCTGAGCCTTGTATCTAAACCAATTATGTCATACTGTCTAATGAGCCATGTATCGAAACCTATCATGTGTGATACTATCTGCTGAGCCTTGTATCTAAACCTATCATGTGTGATACTATCTGCTGAGCCTTGTATCTAAACCTATCATGTGTGATACTATCTGCTGAGCCTTGTATCTAAACCTATCATGTGTGATACTATCTGCTGAGACTTGTATCTAAACCTATCATGTGTGATACTATCTGCTGAGCCTTGTATCTAAACCTATTATGTGTGATACTATCTGCTGAGCCTTGTATCTAAACCTATTATGTCTGATACTATCTGCTGAGCCTTGTATCTAAACCTATTATGTCATACTGTCTAATGAGCCATGTATCTAACCCTACCATGTGTGATACTATCTGCTGAGCCTTGTATCTAAACCTATCATGTGTGATACTATCTGCTGAGCCTTGTATCTAAACCTATCATGTGTGATACTATCTGCTGAGCCGTGTATCTAAACCTATCATGTGTGATACTATCTGCTGAGCCGTGTATCTAAACCTATCATGCGTGACACTGTCTGCTGAGCCGTATATAAAATTGTATTATGTGTGAATTATGAAATTGTATCTAATCCCATCATATGTGATACTATGTACTGAACCTTATATCTAAGCCCATACCTCCCAACTGTTCGGGATCTGGTGGGACAGTCCTGGATTCCAGTGGCTGAACCGTGGTCCCAGAACGGCTGAGGCAGGGGCGTAATGATCGCGACCGGTCTGCTCAATCTCGGCGATACCCGGCGCTGGAGGTCACGGGTCTCACGGGAACAGCAGCAGTACTCAGAACTGCATCTGCTGGGCGCTGCCGGCCGGCTAGTGTGTGTTCCCACTGGCTGCGCCTGCGCTGCTGCGATAGACAGATACCCTGACCTACTCACTCACTTAACTTAAGTTACTGCCTGACTGTTGCCGTCTAGGACGGGATCGGGATGTTTGCTTGTAGACAGGATGCATCCACCTCCCGCCCTGTTATCTCTGCCCCCTAGTGACGTCAGTGGCGGGTCACATGACAAACCAATGATCTTCTGAGCAGGCCACATGCAGTCAGTAGTGCCAGTAAGTTTTGGGGGTAATGATGGGCTGCTTGGACATACATAAATAAGAGAAATAATAAGTGAAGAGAACATAAAAGTAGAGTAGAGAGATATAAATAATGTGCAGCCAGCAGGTGAGGTGCTGGTGAAACACATCATGGCAGCCAGCAACAGAAGGCTGCAAAATACTGCATAGCAGATATATATATATATCCAGTACAGACCAAAAGTTTGGACACACCTTCTCATTCAAAGAGTTTTCTTTATTTTCATGACTATAAAAATTGTAGATTCACACTGAAGGCATCAAAACTATGAATTAACACATGTGGAATTATATACATAACAAGAAAGTGTGAAACAACTGAAAATATGTCATATTCTAGGTTCTTCAAAGTAGCCACCTTTTGCTTTGATTACTGCTTTGCACACTCTTAGCATTCTCTTGATGAGCTTCAAGAGGTAGTCACCTGAAATGGTTTTCACTTCACAGGTGTGCCCTGTCAGGTTTTATAAGTGGGATTTCTTGCCTTATAAATGGGGTTGGGACCATCAGTTGCGTTGTGGAGAAGTCAGGTGGATACACAGCTGATAGTCCTACTGAATAGACTGTTAGAATTTGTATTATGGCAAGAAAAAAGCAGCTAAGTAAAGAAAAACGAGTGGCCATCATTACTTTAAGAAATGAAGGTCAGTCAGTCCGAAAAATTGGGAAAACTTTGAAAGTGTCCCCAAGTGCAGTCACAAAAACCATCAAGCGCTACAAAGAAACTGGCTCACGTGCGGACCGCCCCAGGAAAGGAAGACCAAGAGTCACCTCTGCTGTGGAGGAGAAGTTCATCCGAGTCACCAGCCTCAGAAATCGCAGGTTAACAGCAGCTCAGATTAGAGACCAGGTCAATGCCACACAGAGTTCTAGCAGCAGACACATCTCTAGAACAACTGTTAAGAGGAGACTGTGTGAATCAGGTCCTTCATGGTAGAATATCTGCTAGGAAACCACTGCTAAGGACAGGCAACAAGCAGAAGAGACTTGTTTGGGCTAAAGAACACAAGGAATGGACATTAGACCAGTGGAAATCTGTGCTTTGGTCTGATGAGTCCAAATTTGAGATCTTTGGTTCCAACCACCGTGTCTTTGTGCGACGCAGAAAAGGTGAACGGATGGACTCTACATGCCTGGTTCCCACCGTGAAGCATGGAGGAGGAGGTGTGATGGTGTGGGGGTGCTTTGCTGGTGACACTGTTGGGGATTTATTCAAAATTGAAGGCATACTGAACCAGCATGGCTACCACAGCATCTTGCAGCGGCATGCTATTCCATCCGGTTTGCGTTTAGTTGGACCATCATTTATTTTTCAACAGGACAATGACCCCAAACACACCTCCAGGCTGTGTAAGGGCTATTTGACCATGAAGGAGAGTGATGGGGTGCTGCGCCAGATGACCTGGCCTCCACAGTCACCGGACCTGAACCCAATCGAGATGGTTTGGGGTGAGCTGGACCGCAGAGTGAAGGCAAAAGGGCCAACAAGTGCTAAGCATCTCTGGGAACTCCTTCAAGACTGTTGGAAGACCATTTCAGGTGACTACCTCTTGAAGCTCATCAAGAGAATGCCAAGAGTGTGCAAAGCAGTAATCAAAGCAAAAGGTGGCTACTTTGAAGAACCTAGAATATGACATATTTTCAGTTGTTTCACACTTTTTTGTTATGTATATAATTCCACATGTGTTAATTCATAGTTTTGATGCCTTCAGTGTGAATCTACAATTTTCATAGTCATGAAAATAAAGAAAACTCTTTGAATGAGAAGGTGTGTCCAAACTTTTGGTCTGTACTGTATATATATATATATAATGGCAGCCTTTTGGAAGGCTATGGACATTATAAAAAAATAATAATACAGTGCCATATAATTAAAGGGGTTGTATCATCTCAGACAATGGGTGCATATCTCTAGGTGCAGGTCCCACCTCTCGGACCCGCATCTATCTTGTAAACGGAGGCATAAAAGTCGCGGAGGGCACACCGCTCATGCACAGCCGCCTTCCATTTATTTCTATTGAGCTGACGGAAATGAATGGAGGACGGCTGTGCATGCACAGTGTGCCCTCCGTTACTTTCAGGGCTCCGTTTACAAGATAGATGCAGGTCCAAGAGGTGGGACCTGCACCTATCAGACAATGGGGGCATACTCTAGAGATATGCCCCCATTGTCTGAGATGATACAACCCCTTTAAGATCAGCCCCCTCCAATACAGTCCTATGTAAATAACATTTTCAGTTCCCTTCTGTTAGCTCCTCCAACATACATTCCCATGTAAATAACATCAGTCCCTCTAACATACAGTCCCAGAAGCATCTTCTACGCTTTGCTGGTACTATAATACGCTGCGGTTTTTCAACATGAGAATCTGTGGACAAAAAACTGACGTAATCTGCAACGTGTGCAGGTCGTCTGGGTGGGGGCCAAGTGAAATATTTATAGTCTGGGTGGGGGCCAAGTGAAATATATATAGTCTGGGTGGGGGCCAAGTGAAATATATATAGTCTAGAGTGGTGGGGAGGGGTAATGGGGTTGCGGGTTAATGGGGGTGGGGGACCCAGTCCAAAGTTTGCCCTGGGGCCCATAGACCTCTAGTTACGACACTGGGCTGGGGTATGTCCCGTTCTCAGCTGATTGTAATGGTCAAGTAGGGAGCCAACCTCTCCCCGCTTCACCGTTCCTCCCAGCCCACGGTGTTCCACAGCAGCAACACAATGCCCTCACACATCGCTCTGCTGCTCTGTGTAGGAGGAGCGGTGCCGGGCGGGAATCAGCCTCTGCTCCTCCTACACAGCAAGCACGATGTGTGACAGCATCCTGGAGTTATTACCTCTTGCTATATAGTAAAGAGTCTGTTTGATTCTTCTGCCAGTAGATCCCGTTCTGGACCAGATCACCGGGTCAGATCGGATAAAGGCCAAATGATGGACTGTGGAAAGAAAACCCTGATCTTCCTTACTCTCTGGGCACTTGGTAAGAGAAGATTGGAATTCATGATGATGATGATGATGATGATGAGAGTGATGCAAGTTATGAAGCACTATGAGATTTCTCCAAGATGTGCCTATGAGGCAAATACTTATTCCTTAGAGGAAAAGCTTTAGTTAGGTCACATTTTCAATAGTTCTGGAGACATCTCCTACCAAGAAAAGGTCCAAAAACAGGTTCCAAAATGATGTGAGGAGTGAGGCGTTCAACATGTCATGAAAGACTAGAGGAACTAGACCCACATTCAGGACAATTAAAAACTTTATATAGGGGTTTATACGGGATGTTCATTGAGGCTTAGTAAATAAGGAGACAAAAAAACTGAATCTACACATCTCAGGAATCAACATCACTACTTTTAAATCTTATCAATAGGGTTGGTTGAGCTGCCCATCGTCGCCAAGCCCTACTGCAGAGATCCCAAACCAGTGGGGAATAGGCTTTTTAGGTCAGTGTGGCTCAACACTAGCAATCCAATTAGGAGATCAACTCTGGCAGGCCACATAATCCACGGCACGGTGGTTGGGGTCCGCTGGGCAACATGATAAATTCCATTTGCTGAAGTGACAAACCCCTTTAATGGAATCAGTGTGCCTAACATGAATGTGGATTATTGTGTATTCAGGAAGCGCCCCCTAGAGGTGGATGTGAGTCATCAGAATTTTTGCATTTAAGGCTGTGAAGAATGAGCAGTAGAAATGGAGCTCCCACCGCTACAACAATACAGTATTAAAGGGAATTTGTCACCAATATTTTTTTTGACTTTTAGGAATAGTGATACATCAGTTTTTTTATCTAATCTGTTTTTTATGTTCTATTTGTAGATTTTTTTTATTTCCTGTACATGATTACAAAGGCAGCCATCTTGCCTGAGCTGTTCTTTACAGCAACCTCTATGGGCCATAGACACAAAGGTCAGGAGGGGACCTCATTGACCTCCATAGGAGAGTTTTCCAGGCATGCTCTGTGACCTGTGCAGAGGTTAAGACGGAGTAGATAAGCCGTGACATCACCTAATCTAAATGTTTCTCTCGAAATATATTCAACATTTTTCAAACCATCACATGGATTTGAGTACTTTTGTAATTGCATATTTGATATAACCACTGAGTTAGTCAACCAAATTTATCAAAAGAGCGCCACCTGCTGTTTGCTGTTTTCCTTATTTCCTTGTCCACCTAAGTAGCATCATTGAAGTGGTCGCACATGACAGTTACAGGGTTAGAGCTGCAGAGAAATTGGAGAAATTAATGGAGGGAACTCAAGATCCATGTGAGGTACAGGGCTGGTTCTAGCTTTCTTAATAAGAGATTGTAATCCACTATATAATATCTGGTTTTTATTTTGCATTTATCATGGGATAACCCTTTAAGGAAAACTCCTTTTATGATATGTGCCTTTCCCTGTATTTTGACTTAATGGTATATCAAGGGTCATGAGCATTTATGATATCTTGATGGGCACAGTTCTCTTGATAGTTGCAGAACTTGCTATTATGGTTAGTCCTCTCCCTTGATCGAGGACCTGCAATACTTCATTCCTCCATCAAGACTGAGGTTCTTCTTCTGAAATGTAGTTTATGGAGCTCTTGTTTCTTTACACATCTAATTTTCTCTTGCTATTTCTTCCGCAGTCGGAGCCCAAACATTTCAACAAATCAGGCACGATCTAGAAATTTGGGTTTCTGTCCCATCGACCCACATCGGAGACACAGAAATTGCGTCAGCAGGCCTCACTCCATACCCTGGCCGCTCAGTCCGATACACAGTCGTAGCCCAGAAGAATCAAACCCAATGCATCAACTCCACCGATCCCCTCTGCACCTCCATGATCAAAGAGCCCAAACTTGATTTATCGGTGTCCTCAAGGGGAAGCAATGGGAACAATTTTACCTATTCCAATTCCACTAATGGGTCACAGCAGCTCGCAATATATATTGACTCTAAAGTCACTCTCACCCCCCAGATACTGAATGGTGGAAGTGACAACATCACGATTATTCTAGATTTTTTCTATGATAGAGCCAACCCAAGCGTGCGATTAAGCTCAGCTAAAAGGCCAACAACATTTAGTATTATTGGTTATATTGCTACTACTACCATTGTTGAAGACAATCATGGACAATCTACCCTGAGTGAGTTGAATATATATATATATATAGATGTATATACAGTATATGTAATGAAGAGGGGAGAATGGATGATTATATGTGAATTTTGCAAATACTTTAATGCCCACCTGTCATCAGAATCAACCCTATTAAACTAGTCATAGTGCCTGGTTGGGTTGATCCTGCTAATAAAAATTATATCTGTCTTGTGAAAACTGGTTGTTAGGTTCCTCGGCAAACAAAACAAAATGTATTCTTTATGTAAGTGAGACCTTCAGTGCACTAAGGGCGGGGCCTGACTCCTCAGTAATGGCCACACCCCCTCAGAGTACTGAAGCCCTTGCTTGCATAAAGAATTAAAAAAAAAAATCTGAAGACCCCATCAATCAATATTCAAAAGACAGATATCATTTTAATTAGCAGGATCAATCCAACCACGCAGTGTTCCTGGTTTAATGGGGTTGATTCTGCCGAAAGGGGCAATTTTTTCACAAGACGGGTATTATTTTGCAGTAGATCCTGCTGAGAAATGCTTGTTAGGTGCTTTTACATGACAACTGACGGTCTGTCTTTTGGTGTCTTGCTCCTGGAAACCCCACCGATGAGCAGACGGAAGGGGCTGTGGTGCTCCAGGTGGTGCTGCGCCCCCTTCATTACATTTGGTAATGGCTGCCCCTTTTAATACAGCTCAGTAGCCTTCACTTGAAGGGGGCCGAGCAGCAGAGACACGAAAGGCCGGGGTTACAACACACGCTGATTAACAAATATCCCAGTGTAGAGCAGCCTGAATGGCAACAAATGGAAGTGAATAGGATCGTGTTGCGATCTGTAAGTTGCTGTGACCAAGAAGTCGAAAGAAATCAAACTGAGGAACAATATGTCTTTCATTACATGTGATTCAGGCTGTGCTACACTTGGATTATTGGTTGTGTCGTGCCCAAAGTCTTCATGTCGCCCCAGCCTAATACCTAGCATAGCCACTACTACAAGTACAGAGCGGTGACTGGTAGATAAGTAAGAGCGGAGATTACTGAGTGCAGCTCTGATTGTAAGGAGTATTATGTGATTTCTCCCCAGATTCTGGCCCATTGAGCGCTCTCATTCTCCTGGCTCTGCTTCCGATTTTGCTTTTCAAGTGATTGACAAGAGACTGATGACCGAGGTAAGTTGTAAGAATGACACTGACAGTCACACATCTCCACCTCTTCTCCAGGACTGTGGAAGGCCATCGGGGGATCCCCATGTTCCTGGGAAGTGGAGGTCCACATTTGAGATAATCAGAAGCCTATAGATAATACTGAGCATCATGGAAAGCCCATCTGTTATATTTTGGGATCTCATTCTGTTACAGATACACTCTCCGCAGAGTGGATCTATAGATCATAAATATTTACCGTACTTAAAGGGTTAATAAATATAATTGATAAATAAGAGATAGATAGATAGATCTCATGTGTGAAGAACTTTAACCTTTTAATAACACGTTCTGACCAAGCCGCTATTTCTATTTTATTTTTAGGCTATTAAATGGCATTTCCTTCATTTTTATGACAATACTGTATTGTCTCTTCTCGGATCACCTCGTCACTTCTAGAAAATCCCATCCAAAGTAATAAAGACACAGATATGAGGATCAAACAGCAACAAGCCCTTAAAGAGGACCTTCCACCTCTCCTGCCATGCCTGGTTTAATAGCTTTATGCATTCCCCATGTAATAACAATTCTGGAGTATCTATTCTTATGGCTCTATGTTGTGCCGTTCCTTTATTATTTCTACTAGAAGTTATGAATGAGTTGCTAGCAGTCTGCAGTAAGGGTACAGACTTGACGGGTGGTAACCAGTTGGGGGTGTGTACCTGCACAGACTAACTCTATCCAATCAGTGCTGCCATTTTCAGACTGTGGAGGGACACACCCCCAACTGGTTACCACCCCTCTGTACCCTTACTGCAGACTGCTAGCAATTCATTCATAACTTCTAGTAGAAATAATAAAAGAATGGTACAACATAGAGCCATAAGAATAGATGCTCCAGAATTGTTATTACACAGGGAATGGATGAAGCTATGAAAACAGGCATGTTAGGAGCGGGGAGGGGGCCTCTTTAATACAGGACAAGATGATGGAAAACAACAGTCACAGAAACAGAGAAAACAGAAAAGTCCGGGAGATGAACAGTCAGTATCTCTGGATTATCCACAATATGTTCGCACTTCTCCTCCACAGACAGGACCACTTCTTCCTATGGAATAAAACTTCCACATCAGGTTTTTCACAGCTCGGGACACAATCCCTAATGAAGCCGTAAAGGGGAATCCTGGTAGGACAGGGATCAGCATCCTCCGGCACTCCAGATGTTTGGAAACCACAACTCCCAGAATGCTCCAATTATTTCTATGGGAGTTGTGAGAACAGCCGAGCATGTTTGCAAGCTGGGAGTTGTAGTTTCACAGCAGCTGGAGTGCCATAGGTTGCTGATCCCTGTGGTAGAAGGTGAGCTCCTGGGTGATGTAAGTCTTATGGAAGAAGCCAGGTATTAAATGTTAACACTGATCCTATCCATCAGTCCCTCGTGTCTTGATCTCCCCTGTCCCATTAGTGATGTGATGAATGGAGCCTGAACACTGAGTGAATCTATGTCCAGAGGACAAACCTGCTGTAGAAGTTTTATGTCATAGGAAGAAGTGGGTCCTGTCTGTGGAGGCCCTAGTAGAAGACGACGAGAAGTGTGGACATGCTTTTTTAAAACGACAAGTGACTTCTCAGCTTCGTAACATTTTTTCTCTATTGAAAGGGGTCGTCCAAAATTTATATATTGATGGTCTATCCTTGAAATAAGTTATCAATATCTGATCAGTGGGGGTCAGACTCTTGGCACCCTTGCACATAAGCCATGAGACTGAAGAACGTGATGTCACTTGTCTAGGAGGAAGCCACAGTGTTCACCGGGGAGCAGTGGTCTCTTCCAACAACTGATCAGTAGCAGGTGGCTGTCTCAAGATTAGAGTTAGATGTCATTTATCTCATATATCCTGTCCAAACCCATAGATGTATCTCTGCGGTGTCCCTTAATTTTGCTTTGGTCTCTGACTGCGATACCTCTTCTTGGCTAAATTTAATCAGTATTCAAAAAGTAGACCCTCCTATTGGGGTGTGGAAATCATCGACGTAAGCTCTTAAACAGGGAGGTCTTTTGGTTATTTACTCCTCCTAATACATTGTGTACCCAACAGGTTAAACTGCAAACAAGACCTGATGTTACATTGTGTCTTATACTCTGTATATTTACATCTATACTGTTAGCACTCCAATTGTGATTTTATGCAAATCGTGTTTTATTGTTACAATGGCTGATGTATTTGTGCATACATTTGATCAATGATGTTTAAGTTATGTTTTATAATTATTGAAACGTTTGTGAGCTGTGTGGGGACTCGCTCTGGTAGTCAGGACAAGCGGCAAAGACCAGTTTATAACTCAAAGACTTCATTGTTTATTCACACTTGTTGCAAGTACACAGTACAACAGTTCATTTGCAGTATTGGTGTTAGTTCACACCCAGATAGCTCAAACAAGCAAAACAGTCACCTTTTGTCCTAGGTGTTAATCCACACCCGACAGGCATAGCTCAGAACAGAGCAGTAGTCCTAGATTCAGGCCTCCAGCCTGGCACAAGGCTAAGATCCCGATACAGAGATTGCCAGAGCTCCAATGCCAGAGAGAGATAAATCCCCACACCTGACACTGCTGGCTGTTTTTTATAGGCCTGACAAAACCCAGCCTGGAACGTGGGGAGTAGTCACCCACCCAGCACTTTGACTACTCCCAGTAAGAGCCGTTCCTGATCAGCTATTTACAGCCATACTAAATAGCAAAGTGTCAAACAGGAACTGCTGCTGACACATGAAAACTGGCTCTTACTCCATCGAGGCCAGGAACCTCGGTGACACATACCTATAATCCACGATGATTCCTTGTACATTCTTACAGCTGATAAGTTATGATAAAGACCCCACTGAAGGGTTAAAAAGTGTAAGCTTTGTCTATGTCGGATGTTATCTGAAAATAAAACCTGTTTTTAACTGGAGACGCTGGAAGCCATCTCTACGTTTGTTGCTGTACTATAGTGCTGTCTATAGTCTGTGGGTCTGGGATATAGACAAGTGAGGTGGATTGGTGCCAGTTACCAGGGGCGGATTAAGTGCATGATAGGCCCGGGGCTGTCTACCCAACTTGGGCCCCCCCCCCTCCATTTTAGTTTAGTTTTAGTTTTTTTTGTATGAAGAGGCTGCGGTGCTTTATGAGCGCCACAGTCTCTTCTTAGGCCATATGACATCTTCAGACTAAAAAAAAATACCCCAAATTGGGTCCTAAACTGAAAAATTTGGTCGTCAAATTTAAAATACATATAATTGTAAAAAAAAAGACATGGAGGAGAATACAGCACCACATACCTGTTACATCCAGTGACATCTCCTGTCATGTAGACCTTCTCTTTCCTCTTCTCCTCCATTTGACCCAGACCACCATGGCAAATTCTTTTAGCCGCATCTCATCTCTACAGTTTGTAACACAGACACGTTAGATTTCTCAATTTTTCCATCAACCTCCTCATCCTGGTGTCCCCACAGTGTCATCCTGCCACCCCCAATACTGTGCCCGTTGTGCTCCCCAATGCCCCAGGAACTATACTGCTGAAAAAATAGTGACCCTGATAGATATAATTGGGGTAATTTATCAAACTGGTGTAAAGTAGAACTGGATTTCCAAAAGAGCTGTCAAATATGAAAGGTGGAATCTGATTGGCTGCTATGGGCAACTAAGCCAGTTCTGCATTACACCAGTTTGATAAATTACCCCAAATGTTCCTATAGTGTCTACAGCACTGTCCCGAGTAATAATACCACCCTCTATTGTGCTCCAGGCAATAATCCCTGTATAGTGTCCCCAGAAATAATAGAATTGCCCCTACAGTGCCTCCCCAATAGCAACACCCCCATATAGTCATTTCCACCACACTGCCCCCACATAGTAATCCCCCCATAGTAATTTGCCCCCACACAGTAATTTCCCCCCACACAGTAATTTCCCCCCACACAGTAATTTCCCCCAAACTGCCCCCATATAGTAGTTTGCCCCCACACAGTAATTTGCCCCACACTGCCCCCACATAGTAATTTACACCACACTGCCCCCACATAGTAATTTCCACCACACTGCCCCCACATAGTAATTTGCCCCCACACTGCCCCCACATAGTAATTTGCCCCCACATAGCAATTTCCCCACACTGTTCCCACATAGCAATTTCCCCACACTGCCCCCACATAGCAATTTTCCCATAGCAATTACCCCACACTGTCCCCACATAGAAATTACCCCACACTGTCCCCACATGGCAATTTCCCTTCCCCCACACAATAGTTTCCCCCACACTGCCCCATATAGAAATTTCCCCCCACATAGTAGTCCCTCTCATAATAATTTGCCCCCTCATAGTATTCCCTCATAATAATTTGCCCCCACACAGCCCCCACATAGCGATTTGCCCCCACACTGCCCAATCTAGTAATTTGCCCCCACATAGTATTCCCTCTCATAATAATTTGCCCCCCACATAGTAATTTGTCCCCACATAGTATTCCCTCTCATAATAATTTGCCCCCACATAGTAATTTGTCCCCACATAGTATTCCCTCTCATAATAATTTGCCCCCACACAATAGTTTTCCCCACACTGCCCCCACATAGTAATTTGCCCCCACATAGCAATTACCCCACACTGTCCCCACATAGAAATTACCCTACACTGTCCCCACATAGAAATTACCCCACACTGTCCCCACATAGAAATTACCCCACACTGTCCCCACATAGAAATTACCCCCACACTGTCCCCACATAGAAATTACCCCACACTGTCCCCACAAAGAAATTACCCCACACTGCCCCCACATAGAAATTACCCCACACTGCCCCCACATAGAAATTACCCCACACTGCCCCCACATAGAAATTACCCCACACTGCCCCCACATAGAAATTACCCCACACTGCCCCCACATAGCAATTTCCCCCACACAATATTTTCCCCCACACTGCCCCCATATAGAAATTTGCCCCCACATAGTAGTAGTCCCTCCCATAATTATTTGCCCCCACACTGCCCCATCTAGTATTTTGCCCCCACACTGCCCCATCTAGTAATTTGCCCCCACATAGTATTCCCTCATAATAATTTGCCCCCACACTGCCCCTACATAGCAATTTGCCACCACACTGCCCCATCTAGTAATTTGCCCCCACATAGCAATTTGCCCCCACACTGCCCCATCTAGTAATTTTCCCCCACACTGCCCCATCTAGTAATTTGCCCCCACACTGCCCCATCTAGTAATTTGCCCCCACACTGCCCCATCTAGTAATTTGCCCCCACATAGTATTCCCTCCCATAATAATTTGGCCCCATACAGCCCCCACATTCCCCCCCATGTAATCGATTTATCTTCCCTAATATGTCCTCCTGTGTGTGTCCCCCCCCCCCCAAGTAGGCAAATGAAATAAAAAAATAAACAATAAATGAAAAGATAAATACTCACCTATGTCCAGGGCCAGGCGCTTGCTCGCAGAGGAAGGCGCGTCACAGTGCTGCGTCCCGGCACAGGCGCGCGATGACGTCATCACGCACGCCTGCGCTGGGATTTCACTACCGCATAGGCCTCAGGCCTACAAGGCCTGAGGCCTATGCGGTGAATGCCGGTGATCGGCGACGGGACAGGGAGCTATGCGCTCCCGTGCCCCCGCCGCAGTATGCGGGCGTTTGGGTCAGCGTTAGGCCCCCCAGCGGTGCTGGGCCCGGGGCTGCCGACCCGAACGTCCCTATTGTAATCCGCCACTGCCAGTTACTGCCAGGAGTCAGACGCCTGTGGATAGTCTGTGGATAGTCCATCATTATCAAAATCTAGACAACCACTTTAGGGTACGGCCACATGGTCAGGTTTTTGCAGGCAGTTCTAGAAGCCAAAATCAGGAGTGAATAAAAAAAAAAAAAAAGAGAAGTGGTGTCTGTCCTGTATACCTTCTCTCATTTTACGATCCACCCCTGATTTTGGCTTTTAAAACTGCATGCAGAAACCTTACTGTGTCGCTGCACCACACTGACCTCTGCATATACGGTCAATGTAGACAATTTACATCTGACTTTTGAATAAATGCAAAGCTTCTTATAATAACAGCTAAAGATTCTGGGACATAGTGACATAAAATGACGATTATTTACCCGCCTGCCAGTAGTGTCTGCATATCAATAAAGACAGATCTGGCTCTGCTTGGTATTGTCATAAAGAACCACCAATGAATACTAGTTATACAATACAAAAAAATAACCAAATTTAGATATATTAGATACATCTGTCACTGATATTTCCTGTCTGGAGTTACCAGAAACCGATTAGCTCGTTGTAATACATGGTTTGTGCTCTTGTAGTCTCTGATGGATCAATAGTCATTGTAATTGCAGTGGCGGGGTTTGGGTTGGTCCCAAAACTACACTGGGTCCCCAGGACACCCTTGAGGTGTCACCACGTGTTACTGTTCTCTGGAAGGGATGGTAAGGCGTGGTGCTCCCCAATGGAAAATAAGTCCAGAGAGTCAGGGTTTGCAGTAAACCAGGGTGCTTCTTTACTGGAGGAACTCAAGTGCAAAACAGGCAAGGCACTGAGCTGGGTTCTCCTCCCTGTCAGAAGAAGGTTTTATGCCGAGGAAAGACTTGAGCTGGCTTTCCCTCTCTCACTCAAAAGGCTGGTTCCCTGGAAAAAGGCTGGTGACCCATGGTCTGTTGCAGAGTATTCCCATCTCAGCGTCTTCTTCTTGTCACCCAAGTAGTCTAGCAGTCTCTTCTTCTAAGCACTGATACCTAACTGCTCTACTTATATACCATTTCTAGCTGAAGTAGAACCTTCTAGTGGGAAGGTTGGAGTTGAGAATCACTGCCTAAACAGACACATTGTTACAATTATCGTCTGTCATAGACTTGCATTAGAACTTCAATAATAGTCAATGAGAATGACGGAGCAGTTTTTACAGACAAAAACAAGTCTTCAGAAATAATAACATAGCTAAACCAGACATCCAAAAGGTCAGTCTGTCTGGTTTTGGTGGTAAACAAGTCTAGCTTTTTCCTTCCAAAACAGGCCCTTCTTTAATCATTACGGTAACTGTGAAAATTTACTTTCTTCTCAATATTAACTAGACAGTCCCAAAGGTCTCTTAGGATTCATTAACCCTTTCCACAGAATCGTGAAAATACTATGTAAATAAACAGGAAAGCTATCATAACAAACACATGAAATGCAGTTACACAGAATTAAACAGTATACAGTAAGTCAGTCAGCTAACCCTTTAAAGTGCAATAAATTAAGGAGTTGATAACTTTGCATAGGGAAAATTGAGGCAAAAACTTCAAAGTACCCCTGCTCCAGGGCACTACATAATCTAAGGTGACCAACTATCCCTTATAATTACTCCTGGAGCCATATTCTTGTAGATACCGACCAGTACCAGGGCTTATTGTAGTGCAGACCTTTTTACATGAGTACAGAGTTTGGGACATGATGCTCAATGCTGCTGGTTATTGACTGGTTATTGACTCCACTACTCCATCCGATGGCCCTCTTCACTCCTGCCCAGAACCTATATGAACTCCATTAAGGGCACCCCAAATTATTACCAGTCCAGAACCCCCATTATCAGGGTGTGCCCTGAATGAAGATAAGGTTCTGACCTCCTAACCCAAACATACACCCACATAAGTGCTGTGGTGCACTTCTTACCACTAGCTACAAAACAGCTAAAGATGTGTAACCAAGGAGAACCATTAAAACCAAACCATAAGCAACAACTTGCTTACTAGGGTCTACTCTTTAGAGAAACCCATATACTGTAGGTCATATTATACTGAGTTTTCTTATGGTTCCAATTCAATAGGATAATGAACTCTAAGTCTGCATACTCCACCAAACACAGACCTAAACTCCAAAACTTACACCAGGCCAAAACTGAACACATCCAAACTTAAAGTGTAACTGGCATGTTATTTTTTTGCTAATGTGTAGGTATGTAGTGTCCGTGCTAGTAGTGAGTCCCTAAATATTTCAGCATGTCATTGTGTAACACCCCAGAGTTGTGTTACTACACGCCTCTACCCCGCTACTATCTTCTAAGAGCCTTTATAATATGATCAGATATAATTTACATTATGTCTTCCACAAACGTGCATACAAAACTATGTTAAAATCAATTGTTCATGTAATTTGCCTGGTTACCAGTAGGTGGAAGCAACCCATTGGCAGGTACAAGCTACAGTTTAGTGTATCTGAGCTGGAATGGATTATTCTAGCTTAGTTCCCCCTCTGTGGAGAGGTGGGCTGGACCCACATCCTGCAGTATGGGTGAAGAAGGAAGTTAGAGTCAGTGTACCAGCCACCCCTGTGTGATAGTGTCCAGGAGAACCACTTTCTTAGGGAAGACAGCAAGGACCTAGTCTCGGCTGAGACTTGGCCATATATATACTCAGCTAGAGCACCTTCAGCTCAGCTTGATGAAGAAGCAGAAACTACAGAAAAACTCCAGAGTTCCAGGAAGAAAGCATCCCCCGAGAATCCATTTGTGAGATAAGTCCAGAGTCCTAGGAGAAGCCAATTCCTCCTCAGCTAGTCTGATCCCACACAGCAGAAGGTACCAGATAAGTGCAGAAGCTAATCCTGCCACAGTTACGGAGCTACCAATCAGATGTTTTATCATGCAAGCTCCACATTTAAAGCAGAAGTACTCATTCCTGCCAATGATTGCCAAAATCTGCTGAGACCAAGAGACCAATGCTGTATGCTGTTTGGATGCAAGTTATTCCAAGTAAAGCAACTTGATCTAAAGGTCTGGACATCATTTATTCTGCCAAGTTCCTCTATTACTCCTACTATCACTACACTCAAATTTATTGCAAGTCAGCCAGGAAGCCAAGAGTCCAGCCATACCCAGGTGGGAGACACAACATGACACAATTCCCACAAAACTATATAAACATTATAGGCCATTACACCACTTTGGAATTCCTAATCTGGGACGTGCGTTATAACACCTTGGAAGGGCCCTGGGATAGTACCATGTGCACGCTAAAAGTGGCGTCATGAAAAATACAGAATATTATCCACCTGTACCTGGCCACTGCAATTGTATGCTAATGTATATTTCGTATGTATTAAGCTGCACATTCCTAACAACAGGATGGTACTGTAACCGCACTACATTTTAGTTACAAATAGATGGTCCTAGTACATCTTATATAAGTAACAGGCCTTTCACAGGGAGTTGAGGAGTGAGGAGAGTAAGGAACACCATGTAGTAGCCGATGTGTGTCCCCTTGGCACTTGCCAGCTGGGGAATCTAAGGAAGAAACCAAGACCTAGAGTACAGGATCATTTTGCAGTACCACAGTCCAGCATGGGACATAGTAGACTTTTGTGTGTAAAGGCAACCTTTATAAATAATGGAGCAGAAGATTGATGCCTGACGCTATGGAGACCGCCCTGTAGGTTGCAGAAGCTAAATGTGAATTCTGATAAAGATCCAAGTACCTGAAGTCCAGTTTAATTGAGAGGAAAAGCACAGCTAAAAAAGTTATCTCTTCTTTACCAGCTAAGCTAAAGCCTGTGCCAACCGACCACCAAGCCTGTTGTCTGGAGTTGCAGCTCTACCTCATGACTAGAGATGGGAAGTTTGAATCTTTTAAATGAATCGGTTCATTTGAATCAGTTTATTCAAAAGAACTGATTCGGCTGACAAACAAGTGAACCGAAGCTCAGGAGCTGTCTGATCCTTCATAGAAGATAGACTGCATCTACGGACAGCGCAGCCAAACTCATAGCAAGTCTAACACAGAGTTAATGCAGTAAAGATGCCACGCAGGACCGCTGGATTTCTAGAAAAAAAAATGAAGGGGCATAGATTCCCGTGATAAGAACATAGTCCTACCACTTTACAAATCGCTAGTCAGACCACACATGGAGGACTGTGTACAGTTCTGGGCTCCTGTAAACAAGGCAGACATAGCAGAGCTGGAGAAGATCCAGAGGAGGGCATCTAAAGTAATAACTGGAATGGGGCAACTACAGTACCCTGAAAGATTATCAAAATTAGGGTTATTCACTTTAGAAAAAAGACGACTGAGAGGAGATCTAATTAATATGTATAAATATATCAGGGGTCAGTACAGAGATCTCTCCCATCAGCTATTTATCCCCAGGACTGTGACGAGGGGACATCCTCTGCGTCTGGAGGAAAGAAGGTTTGTACACAAACATAGAAGAGGATTCTTTACGGTAAGAGCAGTGAGACTATGGAACTCTCTGCCTGAGGAGGTGGTGATGGTGAGTACAATAAAGGAATTCAAGAGGGGCCTGGACGTATTTCTGGAGCGTAATAATATTACAGGCTATAGCTACTAGAGAGGGGCCTGGATGTATTTCTGGAGCGTAATAATATTACAGGCTATAGCTACTAGAGAGGGGTCTTCCTCTGGATCAACTTGCGGGATAACAAGCCGAACTGGATGGACAAATGTCTTTTTTCGGCCTTATGTACTATGTTACTATGTTACTATGTTAATAAAGTGTATAAATAATAATCCTGCATCATATTCCATCAAAGCTCCAGATGCCAACCTCAAAAAATAAGAATCAAAGGCTTATTTATTGGTGATATATAGGGAATATTACACCGCGCCAGACAGGCAGCCCAATATGCAATTGGTCCATGTCTGATCCGCATAACAAACCCACTACTTTTTTTTGTTCTACTGGAGGTGACAGACGATTCTTTTAACTCAGTAACTGATCTGATGACTCACAATCAGGGCCGTCTTTAATATTGATTGGACCCTAGGCAAAAATTTACTTGGGCCCCCTGGATCCTGCCTTCCCACACCCTTGCATGCAATCACGCCTTCACCACAACACACACACAAAAAAAGTCCACACATCTGGTAGAGTACAGTGAATGACTGTAAATACTTCCAGTTCTGAAGACTCCAGCGGCTCAGGATCAGTGCTCTGGGCTCAGGCTGGAAGTGGGCACCGCTCTGCAGGAAGGAGACCGGGGCTCAGCTCACACTAGTGTTACAGTGCACCCCAGCACCCCACAGTATGCAGTATAGCACCCTATAGTATACATCACCCCACAGTATGCAGTATAGCACCCTATAGTATACATCAACCCACAGTATGCAGTATAGCACCCTATAGTATACAGAACCCCACAGTATGCAGTATAGCACCCTATGGTATACAGCACCCCACAGTATGCAGTATAGCACCCTGTAGTATACAGCTCCCCGCGGTATAGCACCCCATAGTATACAGCACCCCACAGTATGCAGTATAGCACCCCATAGTATACAGCACCCCACAGTATGCAGTATAGCACCCTATAGTATACAGCACCCCACAGTATGCAGTATAGCACCCTATAGTATACAGCACCCCACAGTATGCAGTATAGCACCCCATAGTATGCAGTATAGCACCCTATAGTATACAGCACCTCACAGTATGCAGTATAGCACCCTATATTATACAGCAACCAACAGTATGCAGTATAGCACCCTATAGTATACAGCACCCCACAGTATGCAGTATAGCACCCTATAGTATACAGCAACCCACAGTATGCAGTATAGCACCCTATAGTATACAGCAACCCACAGTATACAGTATAGCAGCCTATAGTGTACAGCACCCCACACTATACAGCACCCCACAGTATACAGCACCCCACAGTATACAGCACCCCACAATATACAGCCCCCCACAATATACAGCACCCCACAGTATACAGCACCCCACAATATACAGCCCCCCACGGTATACAGCCCCCACAGTATACAGCACCCACAGTATACAGTAGAGCAGTATAGCACTATATACTATACAACACCTAGCAGTATACAATATACAGCACCCCACAGTATAAAGTAGAGCAGTATAGCACCCCACAATATACAGCACCCCACAGTATACAGCACCTTACAATATACAGCCCCCCCCCCACAATATACAGCACCTCACAATATACAGCCCCACAGTATACAACACCCAACAGTATACAGCACCCCACAGTATACAGTAGAGCAGTATAGCACACCACAATATACAGCACCCCATTGTATACAGCACCCCACAGTATACAGTAGAGCAGTATAGTACACCACAGTATACAGCATCCCACAGTATACAGCACCACCACAGTATACAGCCCCCCACAGTATACAGACCCCCACAGTATACAGCCCCCCACAGTATATAGCACCCCACAGTATACAGCACCCCACAGTATACAGCCCCTAACAGTATATAGCACCCCACAGTATACACCCCCCACAGTATACAGCACATTATGCAGCACCCCACAGTATACAGCACCCCACAGTATACAGCCCCCCACAGTATATAGCAACCCACAGTATACAGCACACCACAGTATACAGCCCCTAACTGTATATAGCACCCCACAGTATACAGCCCCCCACAGTATACAGTACATTATACAGCACCCCACAGTATACAGTAGCTTACAGTATATTAGCATAACAGCCCCTGTCACCTTTTCCTGATGTAATCTTCGCAAAAAATGCTCCACAGTTAAGGTAAACTTATCCTGCAGCAACACTCCTGGTAGAGAGGACCTTTGATTACCTCATAGCCATGTGACCAGTAATATTACTAGGTTAATGGTCACATGGTGATGATGTCATCTAAGGTCCTTTCTCCTAAGAAAATCAAAGCTCTCACTGTTCGCTGCCTGGAGTGCGGGCAGGCATGGCAGCACCCCCCTGTGTAGCTGACAGCCTGACACCAAGGGCAGTGGCTAGCAGTGCTCAAGAGGCAACTGCTTTGGGCCCCCCAGGAGCAACTGGGCCCGGGGCAGCTGCCCCTTTTGCCCCTTGTTAAAGACGGCCCTGCTCACAATTCTTTAGCTCAAAGAATCAAATGAGTCTATAACTAAGTAGAATCATTTGATTATTTTAACTAGTAGACTTATTAGATTCTTAGACTCAGTGTACTGGGTGTGACTCAGTGCTTATTTCACAGATCTGATTGGTTGCAGGGGTGGGCAGAAGCCTGGCTTTCACTCTAGGATCATATTACACAAGACCTGCTAGAGTCCCTGCTACTTCCAGGGCTGGCACCACCCATAAGCAAAGTAGGCCACCGCGTAGAGCGCACTCTTGCTGGGGGGCGCCGCTCTGACCGCAATAGAAGTCACAGCGCTTTCCGCTCTGACTTTCCTGCACTACTCTACACCGGCCCCGCCACTCACAGGAGTATACATTTATAAACTGTAATTCGTATCCTGCAGTAACTTTAACTTTAAATCAGCACTCATCTCTTTACTACCTTACACTCAGCTCCGGCAATTGGCAGTGCGGGCAGCGCTCACTCACTGACATCACGCGCCTGCTCCTCCCACTAGGCTGCCGCCCGCACTGCCTGTTACTGGAGCTGAGTTTAAGGTAGTAAAGAGATAAGCGCTGATTTAAAGTTAAAGTAACTGCAGGATACGGATTACTGTTTATAAATGTATACTCTTGTTATAGGGAGGGGGATCTGTGGATGACACTGTCATGGGGTGGATCTGTGGATGACACATATAGCATAAGATGCTATATACGGTATGTGTCATCCACAGATCCCCCCCATAAGTGTCATCCACAGATCCCCCTCCATAACAGTGCCATCCACAGATCCCCCATAATAGTGTCATCCACAGATCCCCCATAACAGTGCCATCCACAGATCCCCCATAACAGTGCCATCCACAGATCCCCCATAATAGTGTCATCCAGAGATCCCACATAACAGTGCCATCCACAGATCCCCCATAACAGTGCCATCCACAGATCCCCCATAACAGTGCCATCCACAGATCCCCCATAACAGTGCCATCCACAGATCCCCCATAACAGTGCCATCCACAGATCCCCCATAATAGTGTCATCCAGAGATCCCCCATAACAGTGCCATCCACAGATCCCTCATAACAGTGACTGGAGCAGACCTGCTGATAAACACACCTAGGCCCCCACCAGTCAAGGTAAAAACTTACAGTTGTCAATAATGTAATGTAGTGTAGGGGGTCATGTAATGTTTTGAGGCCAAAATGGCACAAATGACCACCAAGAATATCTAGAATATCTAAAATTAGCTGGTCAAGTAAAATGTTGCATGCAACAATCATTAAATAGGTGGCCAACAAAAAAGGGGCAGGTCAAAGGGCGTGGTCAATGGGCTGAGTCAAGGGGGGCGGCAAAATTACCTTTCGCCTACGGCGGCAAAAATCCTTGCACCAGTCCTGGCTACTTCACACTGAGCTGCTTACAAACGGATTAGCTTGGTCAGAGAAATCGACTCCTCCAATTCAGTGAAAAGAATCGATTCAAAAGAACGATTCATTCATGAACCGGACATCTCTACTCATGACTGTGAACCAAAGTACTTTTCTTGGAATTGCATTACCTCAAGGTAATTGATTAAGTAAAGTTCCAGTTTGCTCATCAGTCTTTGACTCTACTTGTTCTTCATTATCCTCAATTGCACCTTACGGTGCTGGTGTCACAGACACCAGGGACCCTGCCTCCCCGACACCTTAAAAACCATTCCACCAAAAGCACCTCAACAGCCATCTTGTGGGAGTCCCTGGACAACAGAGTGTGCCCCGAAGGAACTGGTGCTGTCCTTCCATTCATTGCACGCCGGCCCACGGTGCTCTACAGAACTGTGAGTAAACTACTACTACACCACGATCACACATATTGCCCCTGTGGTCCGGTTGCTGCAGGGACAGAGATAGGGAATATTTTTGTATTATAGTTTATTTATAGAAATCGTACGTTTATAGTAGAAAATGTTCCCAGAAATGTCCCTTTGCAGCACTCTTTAAAATGAGCGTTGCTAAGGCACATCCACCTTCCTAGTACACTACAGTGCAGTGCTGACTGGCACGACAGGGCTGGGCTGCTGCACTCACTTCTCCCTCACATAGTGTACGCTATATTGATATCTATGCCATAAATATATATTTTCCTCTCTATTTCTCACTGATCAGAGTTGTCAGTGCAGTCAGTGAGTGATTCTGCTGTATCCCCAGCTCACTAAGTAACCAACCAGCCAACAGGAGATACATGACAGCAATCAGTAAGTGCTTGCTATTGTCAATGCAGGGAGAAGCTAATCTATAGTATATAGGGACATTTATATACTATAGCAGTATGAAATATCACAAAACAGCCTTTGGTATCCCTGTGCTCATAAGGAGATGTACAGTATTGTGAGCCCAATATTTATGGTGATTAGTCAATGGCGCAAATTTTCCCCCTTTATTTCAGTAATATAGTATTTATTTGTATTATGCCTGTAAAGAAAATAGCGTTTTAAGCACTGAAAATTCAGCCCTTCCAACAGAGCAGGTCTGTAGTGTAATGGTAACTCATATGCCTGCCATACAGATGGTCTGAGGTTCAAATCCTGAAGAAGAGCTATCAAATAAATTCTTTAGTAAAAATCTATGTGCTGGAAGAGGGCTGCCTGCCTGCCTCGTCTATCTCGTTTAGAAGTAGTAGATTTTCTGTGGACTCTTTTGACAGAACTTTACATAAACGCAACCCCCTCTCCGGTTTTGACGATCCTTACTAATCAGATAGTACATAAACTGCCAAGTCATTGCTATCATCCAACCATGTCTCAGTTATTCCCACTCACACATCACTAATTCCAGTTGACCAGTTTTATTTGTCAGGCTTCTAGCATTAGTGTACATACAATTGAGACATTTATGTATATTTTTACCTTACACCTTTCCTTATGAACTGTTCTCGTTCCTCCATCCATTCCACCTCCAATTCTATTACCTCGCACCAGGTCACTGTCTACACTATCTTCCCCTTCTATAAGGTAGGAATCACAGCTAAGGCAGTAACCTGTCAGAAGGTAGATATACTCAGGTGGTATGAATCCAAATAGACTATTCACAGAGTACCACCCTCATTTAAAATGTAGCCTTTATTATAAGCACTAAAATTACTCAAAACAAAAATAATAATACCAAAACAAAAAAAGAAATAATATAGCAAAACAAATATGAAAAAATAGATATAGTGATAAATATTCCACAATACGGGATTGTGATAGTACTGTAGGCAAGGTTGCGGTGATAGAGATAGGGGCCTTTCCCTGATTCTCACCCTACGCTATGTAGCCCTGCCTAAAGAACGTAATAGCCGCCCGATAGGGGCGATCCCGTGTTCAGGAACCTCCTACAAGCCCTTGAATGGCCCTGAAAATGGATTTTAGGGGGCAAACCTGGATAGGGTGCCCTAAAGCGGGTCTATTCAATGGCCTACTATAAATGCCAAAAATAATAAATGCAGAGTACATAAAAATAAATAAATGCTCAAGATGGATACATGTTGAATACATCACAATAAATATATATATAAATTTATCAGAGGAACAGAACATTTTGTGCCACCTTAGTTTTCTGGTGAACAAGTGAAGATCTTTCACCCTTTCAAAGGAATTAAAATCGCGCGGCGGTTACATACGTCAGTCCTTTAGTTAGAATTCTCTGTTCCATATCTGATAAAGGTATTTCTGACAGGTTCAAAATAACAGATTGAGCAGAAGATGATGTTAGTACCTCCTGCTCTGCTGAGATGGTAGTTGTACCCGATCTCTCGGTGTTCAGAGTAGTCTGTCCTAAAAAAAGATATGGAATTCGTAGTGGAGGGTATTGAGGAGGAGGAATCTAATAAGGGAGTCCCAGGTGGAACTAACATTGGGGACGGTTCTCCCAGTTTTTGTTGGTCCCCTTTCATAATGGGTCCCTCTCCCCCTAGTGCCAGGGTATTTTGGGGGTCCCATTGTCTACCGGGATAATGAGTAGATTGTTGATTCCCTCTTGGTTGGGATCTCGGGGTGGAATATCTAGACCCCATGGACAAAACCCTATCCCTGGACTAAGGCGTGTGGAATACGATCTATGCCGCAATCTATTAGATAGTATTGGTAGCTTCCTGGATAAAGGTCTCTGTATCAGAGCTATTCCCAGTTCTAAGCTACGGAGTGGTCTGATGTGGTAACCGAGGGCATCAAGTGTGTGGCACGCAAAGCTCCCTCTTCAGGTAGTATGATCAGCCCCAGTTTATTACTGGAAGCGACAGAGTCTAACCCAACATGGCTCACCAGTAAGGGCAGCTATAAATGCGGACACAATAGATGTATCTGTTGCGACCACTTGCAAGTTGATAAATGTTTTAAATCCATGGTGAACCATAATAGCTATGAGATGAAATCCTATTTAAACTGCAACACAAAATGTCCCGTTTATTGAATAACTTGCGAGCTATGTTCACTGCAATACGTGGGTTGTACAACCAACTCTATCAAGTCCAGGATCCGCAAGAACATCTTGGATGTGCCACATTATAAAAACCGCAACGTCTCTGCAGCTAGTTCGCATTTTACAGTGGTATATGGTGGCAACACCTGAGCTCTAACAGCACAAGGTATTGAAAGGGTTAAAGCACCCTGTGAGGAGTGGAGATCATAGGAGGAAGCTACTGAATAGAGGAGCCGTTTGGAGGTTTCAGTTGTCAACTTGTTTTCCTGCTGGGCTAAACAGAAGGCACGATTTCCTATTGCAATTGATGTTTTTGTTTTTGCTCTGATTTCTGCCATTAGTTTTAAACCACTCTTTTTTTTTTTCTTCTTTTTTTTCCTTATGATTTCTTTGGTAACTTGTGTTCCAAATTTTAATTAGTAATTTTGCCCTATGTATGTTGAAGTTTTTATACCGCTGTGAATAAAGGATTCCCTGTTTTGCATCAGCCGCGTCCAGGCTTCCTATCCGTGCTCTGGCAGGAAGAGCAGGTGAGAGCTGCCTTTTTCCTTCAATTATCTACAGCGATAGCTCACCTGCAGTCCTATGTAACAGCACAGTTAACACAGTGATAACTCTGAGGACAGATCATATAGTAGATGTCACCTGCAGTCCTATGTAACAGCACAGTTAACACAGTGATAACTCTGAGTACAGATCATGTAGTCGATGTCACCTGCAGTCCTATGTAACAGCACAGTTAACACAGTGATAACTATCTGAGTACAGATCATGTAGTAGATGTCACCTGCAGTCCCATGTAACAGCACAGTTAACACAGTGATAACTATCTTAGTACAGATCATGTAGTAGATGTCACCTGCAGTCCTATGTAACAGCCCGGTAACACAGTGATAACTCTGAGGACAGATCATGTAGTAGATGACACGTGCAGTCCTATGTAACAGCACAGTTAACACAGTGATAACTATCTGAGTACAGATCATGTAGTAGATGTCACCTGCAGTCCCATGTAACAGCACAGTTAACACAGTGATAACTCTGAGGACAGATCATGTAGTAGATGTCACCTGAAGTCCTATGTAACAGCACAGTTAACACAGTGATAACTATCTGAGTACAGATCATGTAGTAGATGTCACCTGCAGTCCTATGTAACAGCACAGTTAACACAGTGATAACTCTGAGGACAGATCGTGTAGTAGATTACACTTGCAGTCCTATGTAACAGCACAG
The DNA here is from genome assembly GCF_014858855.1 of Bufo gargarizans. Classification (NCBI taxonomy): domain Eukaryota; kingdom Metazoa; phylum Chordata; class Amphibia; order Anura; family Bufonidae; genus Bufo; species Bufo gargarizans. The sequence continues at coordinate 11,840,177 of NC_058088.1, forward strand.
TTAACACAGTGATAACTATCTGAGTACAGATCATGTAGTAGATGTCACCTGCAGTCCTATGTAACGGCACAGTTAACACAGTGATAACTATCTGAGTACAGATCATGTAGTAGATGTCACCTGCAGTCCTATGCAACGGCACAGTTAACACAGTGATAACTATCTTAGTACAGATCATGTAGTAGATCTCACCTACAGTCCTATGTAACAGCACAGTTAACACAGTGATAACTCTGAGGACAGATCATGTAGTAGATGTCACCTGCAGTCCTATGTAACAGCACAGTTAACACAGTGATAACTATCTGAATACAGATCATGTAGTAGATGTCACCTGCAGTCCTATGTAACAGCACAGTTAACACAGTGATAACTATCTGAGTACAGATCATGTAGTAATGTCACCTGCAGTCCTATGTAACAGCACAGTTAACACAGTGATAACTATCTGAGTACAGATCATGTAGTAGATGTCACCTGCAGTCCTATGTAACAGCACAGTTAACACAGTGATAACTATCTGAATACAGATCATGTAGTAGATGTCACCTGCAGTCCTATGTAACAGCACAGTTAACACAGTGATAACTATCTGAGTACAGATCATGTAGTAATGTCACCTGCAGTCCTATGTAACAGCACAGTTAACACAGTGATAACTATCTGAGTACAGATCATGTAGTAGATGTCACCTGCAGTCCTATGTAGCAGCACAGTTAACACAGTGATAACTAGCTGAGTACAGATCATGTAGTAGATGACACCTGCAGTCCCTATGTAACACCACACATAAGACAGTGATAACTATCTGAGTACAGATCATGTAGAAGATGACACCTGCAGTCCTATGTAACACCACACATAAGACAGTGATAACGCTGAGGACAGATAATGTAGTAGAATGTAGCCCAATCAAACCAAGAGGTCCCCTCGTGTCCAAGGATACTCCCAATCCTCGCCCTCAGCACGAAGCACAGGACAAAGTATAAAGTGCATCCAATTGTATTTCCTCATCGATTCGTTCCAGGATTTCACAATAGCAATTGTCTTATCAATCAAACACATAAATCCCCAAAAATTCCCTTTGAGTTAATTTAATTTTTACTTGTTCCTCGTCTTCTTTTTTTTCCCTACAACACCCGCCAGCTTAGATCTGATAAAATTTGGGAAGATTTATCAAAACCGGTGCTAAGGGACAGCGGCATAGCACTTTTCATTTTTTCAGAGCTCCTTTGGAAAATGAAAGGTGGAATCTGAAGGTTTCTGGGGACAACTAAGTCACAGGAGATAAAACTCCACTGTTATGCCTCATCTCTGGAACATGTTCAGCTCTTTCTTGCGATAACGCTTGTGTGATTGATGTTCATTGAGCCTAATCTTCACCAGCCTCATTGTCTGACCCACGTAAACGTTCATGCATGGACAATTAAATATATCTGATCGGTGGGGTTTGGACACCTTGCACCATGCCGATCAGCTGTTTAAGACACACCCTGCGCTCACAGTAGCGCTGCAGACCCCTCGCAGCATTGCCAAGGCCATGTGACGTCACATTCATCGGTCACATAAGTGACTGGGGCTAAGCTGCCATACCAAGCTCAGCGGCAAGCAAATGGACGGCGCTGTGTTTGGTGAGCAGGGAGAGAGGCAAGCGACGGCACCCTGTCTCCTGGTCTTCAGAAGCGCTTGCTTAGATTGGTTTTTTATTATCCTGAAGTCAGGGCTCGTCAACCGATCACCAATAGTCTTCCTTTTACGGCATATAAAACTAGGATATTCCTTAGACAAATGTCCAAACTTCACATTTCTTGATAAGATGTCATTTTCAATCGCCGCTTCTCACCATGTTTGCCTGGATGCAGCCGGATCTACCGCCAGTCTCTATTATAGTGAACAGGGCCGGCAAGGCCAGATCCAGACATCTCGGGTAGACTGCTGCCTACTGGAACAGCTTGCCGTAGATGTCTAATGCTAGTGTGAAACTAACCTTATCTGTAAGAGGAAGTATCTTAGGGTGGGTTCACACTAGGGTTAGGAAGTTCGTTATGGCTTTCGGAAAATAACGGAATTCATAAGACGGAAGAACGGATCTGTTCTTCTGCCTATAGACTTGTATTATGACGGAATGCAAAATGGAGTCCTTTAAAAGGCATTCCGTTTGCTTTCCGTCCCAATAGAAGTCTATGGGGAAGCATAACGGATCCGTCTGGGTCCCATTATGCAAGACGGAAAACAAAGTCCTGTCGACAGGACTTTGTTTTCCGTCTTGCATAAAGGGACCCAGATGGATCTATTATGCTTTCCCGTAGACTTCTATTGGGACGGAAAGCCATAACGGAATCCCTAACGCTAGTGTGAACCCACCCTTACACATGCAGTAATGATGAGTCATACCGTCATTAACTTACTGTATCTTCATGACTAGATGACGACATGTTATGTTACCACGTGTCATATGGTGGCAGGAGATTCTGTATTATCTATCTACTATTTGCAATTGACAACCGCCGATGGAAAAACCGGTTAATAACTGTCAACATTTCAGGTGCTGGTCTCTCATGGATCATTACACAATGAAGTAATGAAATATATGTAAAGAAGAAATGCCGTCAAAATGATCTATTGATATACCATAGAGTATGATATGTGTATTATATGTGTATTATATGCATCAAATTATGTTATTTCCTTTGGGTTTGGTAGCTCAATGCAATGTCTTCAGACGTGTTACGATTTCTAAACAATGAGTAAATCTACTTTCTTCTTCTATAATGGCAAGGTTTCTTCAAAGCAATTGGAGAACTTCTTGCCATGGCTTTATTCCAGAGTTTATGTAGATTTTTTCAAGATGAAACATTCAAAAGTAGCATTCATTTAGTGTGCAATCTGATTCAGAACTGTTAGATCAAGTGGATTATCCAAACCTAAAGACCAAACAGAAGTAATTGATTCTGAGACTCCTCAAGAAATCCATTTTCAGTGTTAAACTCTCTGATGGCCCAAGTCCAACTTCAGAATCCCCCAACCATCAGTTGTACATATCTTATGAGGCATATTAAAAGTTTTGATCGGTGGGGATCTGAGTGCTTCGATCCGGAGGAGAGAGAAGCTCTCGCATATCTCACTGTACCTCCACACTGCAGAGGACGGAATTGAGATGGACCAATGGACTTCTATTGAGCCTGTCTCCTTCAGTGAGGAGAGAGAACTCAATATGCTCCTGCTTCTCGCTCTTAATTCTACAGCTCATTCAGGTGTCTCAGCACTCTCACCTGTGCTGATCAAAACTTTTAAATGTTTCAATGATATATCAAACATTTTTTGAAATTTCAATGACCCTTTAATATTTATTGATTCTTCATTTGTCAGGTATTAGTAGTGGTGGATTAGAGGAATTATGCTACAATTTTCATATATGGAAAGGTCACCGGAGGAGGATAGCTAGTTGATGTGTATACTGCCAATAGAGAGTGAAATGTAATTGAAGTTCCCTACGTTTTAGGCTCTCAACCTAGTGGACCAGTAGAGTACACACCATGTCTCTAGGGGGTACTCATACTGTCCTTCTGGTGTGCTTTTAATAGGTCATCATTGTGTAAGTTCATAGTTTTGAAGACAATTTGATGTATTTATTGAAGTTGGGACATTTTAGACGATGAGCAATGTTGAGGGACACCTTTCCAGACCACAGGTTCTTAATCTACATGTACATGTCATGATAGGTAGGTAAGCGGGAAATAACCAAACACAGGAAAACAAACAGAACAAATCACTAGGCCCAAAAGCTAGGGAGAAAAGGGTCACCTCCTAGCGATCCCTAAAAGTTTTCCCTAAACTGCTGTGCCCATGTGCATACCCTGATGGTGGATATGCACATGCCCTCGTGCCTAAACCTATACACCCTGGGCAAACCCTAAGCTGTAGGAAAAAGGGAAGAGGCAACCTGCTTCTTCAAACCCGGAGGAAGCAGGCGTCTCCCTAGAGGCCTAGATAAAAGACACAATGGGAAATAACGGAGAGGACTTATCTTGAGCAGAGCTGGAGCAGACGATCCACCACACATCCAGAGCTCACAGGAAATAACTATAACCTGCACAGGCCACTGGGGGAAGGAGGGATAAATAGCCTCACTAACAATCAAACCCAGTTACACCTGAGGGAAGGTGGATCCAGCTCAAACCCAAACCAAAACAAACAGAGAAGTCAGACATGTACAGCCAGTCTGACAGACCTCCTTATGGAAGTGAGGTATTCATGGGACCGAGGGGTGTGACCTTCACTGGAAAGCTGAGAAGCTGAGGTGCACAGAGGAACTAGGCCATGCCCCTTTATGCACCTAAATAAAAAGTCTTGTTCTCATGAACATCACAACCAATTTCCACAAGAGGTGTGTCCTTTTAATCAGGAGGATCAACTCTACCAGGCAGTATTCCTGGTTTAATAGGGTCAAACCTGCTGACAGATGTTCTTTAAAAGGTGTTTCTCTTGAAAAATATTGACTGCAGATAACTAAAAACCCAACCGCTTAACATGTCTTCCCCGCCTAAACCAAACAACGACAGAGGCACATGTTTTGTGGAGTGAGGATCGGTCACAGCTTTATTTATCTTTTTAATCTCTTTTTTACCAAACCACCAAACTCTTATCAGCAGAAACCACTTCCAGGAGTATGAGAAGCGATATGCCCCACGAAAACCACAGTGGGCAAGTCCGCCTTCTCCTCCGGTCTTAGTAATTTATTTCCATCGACCTCCAGCTGTGACTTAAACCATGACAACTGTAACAGAAAGATATGTAAGACAAAACATCATAGAGAAAAACAATCAAAGGGCGGGTGGGAAAATTCCTGTTGACGTTGCCGGTGAAAAGAGACCGAGATGTGATAAGCCCTCCTATTTATTAATAGGGGGAGGGACAGGAGAGACCATCTAATCTGCACTAGGAGAAGAGAGGGGGAATAAGGGGGAGAAAACTAAATACACTGTGCTAAAGGAATAACCCCCCTCCCCCTTTCAGGAGAAACCACAATGCCGGCAGAAGACATGAGGGATTTAACACATGAGCTGCCAACAGTATCTGCAGTCAAAAAGGCCCTCGCTATATGCTGTGGCGTTAACTAAAAGGGACCCTGTCACCTGGATTTTACTTACTGAGCTAATAACATCACCACATCAGTCTCCACGATTTACATTAAACTATACTAGTATTACTGCCCTGTGTCTTTTATTTTGTCTATAAAATCGGTTTTATTAATATGCAAAGTACCTCAATAAGTAGCCCAAGGGGACGTCCCTTCGGCAGTTGGAACCCAGCCGCGCCCATTACTTCGGAGCCCAGCATCACACCACTGCTAATTTATTCACTCCTCTTTGCCGACGTAATGTTTGTGCATTGCCTGTAATCCCGCGCATGCGCCCTGGATACACATGTCAGCGTCCGCGTGGTGTCCTGGCATCGGCCTCACAGAAATCATTGCGCATGCGCCAGCTTCGCTCGACCCGGAAAGCAAGAGCAGAGAGGTGCGACTTGCCGGGTGGGCGGAGGACGGAGGAGCAGGAGCGGCGAAGCTGGCGCATGCGCAATGACTCCTGTGAGGCCAATGCCAGGAGCTGACATGTGTATCCAGGGTGCATGCGCGGGATTACAGGCGCAGCACAAACATTACGTCGGCGAAGAGGAGTGAATAAATTAGCAGTGGGGCGGTGCTGGGCTCCGAAGTAATGGGCGCAGCTGGGCTCCAACTGCCGGAGGGACGCCACCCATGGGCTCCTTATTGACGTGCTTTGCATATTAATAAAACCGATTTTATAGACAAAATAAAGGTCACAGGGCAGTAATACCAGTATATTGTAAGGTAAATCGTGGAGACTGATGTGGTGATGTTATTAGCTCAGTAAGTAAAATCCAGGTGACACTGTCCCTTTAAGCATTTTTCAAACCAGCACATAAATTCTGAATATGTTTGTGACTGTATATTTAATATAGCCACTGAGTCAATCAAATGTATCTATATAGCGCCACCTGCTGCTCTTTTCCTTATTTCTCTGTTCACCTCAGTAACATTACTGAGGTGGTCGCATTCCAGTAGTCTGTGTGATAGTGAAGACTTTATTCAGCCAGACATGGTTGTGCACATCAATACAATTATAGAAGCAACGTTTCGGGCTTATTTGAAGCCCTTCATCAAGCAACTTATGTTCCACACATGTGGATGATGGCCAGATTTGCTTGATGAAGAGCTTAAAATAAGCCTGAAACGTTGCTTCTATAATTGTATTGATGTGCACAACCATGTCTGGCTGAAAAAAAAGTCTTCACTATCATACAGAATGTTGGAGTGCTGTCTAGATTGTATTTCTAGAAGAAATTGACCCTGAGGTGGAGAAAGGGTCAGAATAAGACGAGCACCTGGTGGAAGCCACACAATTGATGAGTGCTGTGACCTCCAAGATTATATCACTGAGGTGGTCGCACGTGCTCAGTTTCATCCTTCAACTGACACTAGCTGTATCTGTTAGGAGCTATGAGAAAGGAAACACCCCTGTGTGCCAGCCCAAAAAAATCTAGCCGAGTAATAGGAGAAATGAATAAGGATATTTTAGGAGCCATGTGAGGTACAGGGCTGGTTCTAGTTTTGTTAGTAAGAGATTATTATTATTTTAATTTTACATTAATTATGGGATAACTCTTTAAAGAAAACTCCTTTAATGATATGTGCCCTTCTATATCAGCAGCCATAAGTAGTTATGATATCTTGATGGGCACAGTGCTCTTGATGGTTGCAGAACTTGCTATTATGGTTAGTCCTCTCCCTTGGTCGAGGACCTGCAATACTTCATTCCTCCATCGAGACTGAGATTCCTCTTCTGAAATGTAGTTTATGGAGTTCTTGTTTCTTTACACATCTCATATGTTCTTGGTATTTCTTCCGCAGTTAGAGCCCAAAATGTTCAAAGAATCACAAACATTCTTGAAATTTTGGTTTCTGTCCCATCAACCCACATCGGAGACACAGAAATTGGGTCAACAGTCTTCCATTCATCAGCTGGCCACCCATTCAAGTTCACAGTGGTAGCCCAGAAGAATCAAACCCAATGCATCAACTCCACCGATCCCCTCTGCACCTCCATGATCAAAGAGCCAAAGGTTGATGTGTCGGTGTCCTCAAGAGGAAGCAATGGAAACAGATTAACCTATTCCAATTCCACTAATAGGTCACAGCAGCTCGTAATATATATTGACTCTAAAGTCACTCTCACCCCCCAGATACTAAATGGTGGAAGTGACAACATCACGATCATTCTAGATATTTTGTATGATAGGGCCAACACAAGTCGAGGCTCATTCAGCTCAATTCCAAGTCCGACAACATTAAGCGTTAAGGCTGAATTTTTTACTACTGCCATTGTCGATGAAAATAACGGACACTCTACCCTGCGTGAGTTGACTTAGTAAAATATATATAGTGTATTTTTTAGCCTTAGGGATGGAGAGTTGGCCTGCACACCTCTCTTGTGTGGAATGTTTGCGTTCTGTTTGTTGCCTGTATTTGTTTAGTTGTGGTATCCTGCATAGGGTTTCCGTCATGGGAAACGTAGGACGGGGGTAACGCGACGTGGTTCTAAAAAGCACTTGGACGAAATGATGAGCGGTGATTGTTTTTTAAAGTTGAAGAAGTCTGGTGGCCATTTCAATACAATGATCTTTTCATTGCAGGGTGTGATGATAACGATGTATAAAATTGGTGTTGAAAGGGTTAATAGAATGGGAGCGTGGTTTAGCGTGATAGTTGTAATGAGAGAGGTGTCATTGTATATGGAATAGGAGCTTGCGTTAATAGAATAATTGGAGTGCTGCGGCCCCATTGATAAAATGAGTACTCCGTACAACGCTGAGCTGTCAGCGGTGTACAAAGAACTGAGTTTTAAGGGCACCAGGGAATGGTGCGCTTTAGGGAAGTAAAAGTATAAGAAAAATACTAAATTGATTAATAGAGTACATTGGAAATAGTTTTATAATGACATTAGGGACAATATATTAAAAACTGTAACAAAGGTTTAGTTACTTTTTAACCTTGACAGGCAGTATGCATGGTTTAGTACCGTAGATCCTGCTGACAAATGCTCTTTAAAGTGGTTGTCCCACCTTGGACATTGGGGGCATATCACTAGGATATGCCCCCAATGTCTATCCTTAGAATAGAGCGCACAAAATAGTCTCGGCAATTTCTGTAAACCCCATAGAAGAGAATGGAGCAGTAGCCATGCATGCTCGCTTGGCTATTTTCAGAAGTTCCTTTGATATGAAATGGACAAACGTACCATGAAAGCGTGGCCACCGCTCCATTCACTCCTTTGGGGATTACAGAAATAGCCCACCCAGCACTCAAATAGAGGGAAGCCACACAAGTGCGGTGCGTCCTCCTACATTTTGTGGGCTCCATTTTAAGGATAGGTCCCAGAGGTATGTCCCCAATCTCCAAGGTGCGATATGCCCTCAATCTTCACGATGGGAATACCCCTTTAAGTGCTTTTACAGGACAAAAAGAAATGACGGTCTATCTACTGACCCTGGCACCCCCACCGATGAGCAGACTGAAGGGGCTGTGGTGCTCCAGGTGGTGCTGCGCCCCCTTCATTACACTTGGCTGTGTCCGCTCCTGTTATTACAGTTCAGCCTCATTCACTTGTAGTGGGCCGAGCAGCGGAGACCTCTAAGGCCGGGGCTACACAGTGACTGTGACCACAACACACGCTGATGACCAAAGATCGCAGTGTAGAGCAGCCTGAATGGTAATGAATGGAAGTGAATAGGATCGTGTTGCGATCTGCAAATTGCTGTGACCCAAAAGTCGAAAGAAATCCAACTGAGGAACAATATGGCTTTCATTACGTGTGATTCAGGCTGTGCTACACTTGGATTATTGGTTGTGTCGTGCCCAAAGTCTTCATGTCGCCCCAGCCTAATACCGGGCACAGCCACTACTACAAGTACAGAGCGGTGACTGGTAGATAAGTAAGGGGATGTAGGAGCAGAGGTGCCAGGAGGAGCCCCCCACCGGATATTGGAGAAGAATACATTATGTAACTCAATGTCTGTACGAGATTTGTAAAGTTGTACAGTAAAGCTTGTATTTCCCATGAAATAACAATTCTAACGTCTGAATTGTGCATTCCTCTGTTATTCCTCCTGGAAATTAAGGAATACATTGACAAATAGGTGTTACCTTTGTCCTTGTCTATAAGGTGTGTCCCCACACATTTTTACATTGTCCAATCATCGCTGGCAGCATTGGGTACGGATACATCCTATTGACAGGGGAAATGGTAATGCCCACTTGACAATTTAGTCAAACTTTCCCAGGAGTAATAAACAGAGGGCCGCAAAGCGTAGATTTTAAAGTACTCTTTAAGGAGGACACTTTGGCACGCAGGTAACAATGGCAGAGATTACTGAGTGCAGCTCGGATTGTAAGGAGTATTATGTGATTTCTCCCCAGATTCTGGCCCATTGAGCGCTCTCATTCTCCTGGCTCTGCTTCCGCTTTTGCTTCTCAAGTGATTGACAAGAGACCGATGACCGAGGTAAGTTGTAAGAATGACACCGACAGTCACACATCTCCACCTCTTCTCCAGGACTGTGGAAGGCCATCGGGGGATCCCCATGTTCCAGAGAAGTGGGGGTCCAGATTAGAGATGAGTGAATTTCTCAAAAATTCGATTCGGTTGGTTCGCCGAATTTTCTGAAAAGATTTGATTCGATCCAAATAAATTTGTGGTGAATCGCGTCAAAAAACGGCTATTTCCTGGCTGCAGAGAGCCTTTATAGCGGTGTAGAACACTGTGCCTTGCAGTAACACGCATAGGGAGTCTGCTGCGGTAGTGAAATAATACTGTGAGTCAGTTTGACACACAGATGACAGGCGTCGCTCCTAGAAACACAGCACACTTCACTTCTTTGGGCAGTTACAGGGGCAAAACTGACCAAATAACTCATGTGTGAACTCAGCCTTACAGGTCGATGTTAGCGTCAGGTATAAAGAACCGTGCAGAGGCCCAAGATCCTACTATAGAGTGAAAGAGCGCACTCCTTTTACACTGTCATCAGCTGATTCCACATAGATGTCTACAGAACCTGTTCTATTAAACGCTTATACAAGTAGAGCCCCCCCAACAGAGTGGAGAGGATGTCAGCAGTAAGTTTGTGTTGACGTCACTGATTATTTTGCCCTTCCTCTGATCCGTCAGAACAATAACCCCCTAAAAAATGGATCCTATCTGTGGAGCATCCACCTTCACTCAGTCAGCATTTGGTCAGTAATCCATCAGTATTGCTAAGGCAAAAAAAACAAAACAGGAGTGGATCCAAAACAGATGACATGTGAATGGAATGTCTTCTGTGTTTTGTACCCACTCCTGCTTTTGGCTACCAAATCATAAGCCAATTCTGATGGGACCATGTCATACAGGCCTTACAGCTGCTACACAGAGAGGATCTGTTGTGCGTCTCATTTTTCCTTCCATCTGACAGATCAGAAGAAGGGTCAAATAAATGATGATGTCACCCAGGTCAAAAGGCAAAATAGTGGCCCAGTCATGAAGTGGGGAGGGTGGGAACAGCATGAGAAGTCCACAGTGTGGCCCACTGACAAAGTGTGGAGGTGGCAGCAGCATCAGGAGACCACAGAGTGGCCCAATGACAAAGTGTGGAGGTGGCAGCAGCATCAGGAGACCACAGAGTGGCCCAATGACAGAGTGTGGATGTGGCAGCAGCAGCTCAATAAATATAATTGATAAATATGAGAGATAGATAGATAGATGCGTGTGAGTGAAGAACTTTAACCCTTTAACAACATGTTCTAACCAAGCCGCTATTTCTTTCTTTATTTTTAGGCTATTAAATGGCATTTCCTTAATTTTTATGACAATACTGTATTGTCTCTTCTCGGATCACCTCGTCACTTCAAGCAAATCCCATCCAAAGTAATAAAGACACAGATATGAAGATGATCAAACAGCAACAAGCCCTTAATACAGGACTCCCTTCTCCTGATGATGGAAAACAACAGGCACAGAAACTGAGAAAAGAGCAAATTCCCGGAGCTAAACAGTCAATATCTCCGGATTATCCACGTTATGTCAGCACTACTCCTCCCCAGACAGGACCTCTTCTTCCTATAGGATAAAATTTCCACAGCAGGTTTATCACAGCTCGGGACACAACCCCTGATGAAGCCGTAAAGGTGAAACCTGGTAGGAGGTGATCTCCTGGGCGTCGTACTGATGTGTATTGGAACAAGGCCATGTTTTGTACATATTGAAAGGGGTTATCCAAGAATAATACAGACCTCCCAGAGTGGCCGACCCACGGTGGAGCTCATACTTACTGGTCCTGCTGTTGGGTTTGGTGTCTGACGCTCCAGAGACGGCTTTTCCTCTCCCTGCCGCGATTAACATCCGTCGATGGGGGGACACATGACTGCTGCAACCAATCACAGGCCAGGCTGGTGACCTACACCCCTGGATTCACTTGACCATGTTTTGATGGATGTTGATCTCAGCAAGGCAGGGAGAGGATGAGCCAGCTTGGGAGCATCAGACACCAAACCCAACGATGGGGACCAGTAAGTATGATCTCCACCGCAGGTCGGTCACTCTGGGAGGTCTGTCTTATTCTTGAAAAACCCCTTTGATTCTAATACAGATCCTATCCAGAAGCGTTGATATCCTGCTTTCCCCTTTGCGGGCTGTCTTCTCATGAGAGGTGACTAATGGAGTCTGAAAGCTGAGTTTTATGTTATTGGAAGAAGTGGGCCCTGTCTGTGGAGGCCCAAATACGAGACAAGGAAAAGTGTGATCATGCTTTTTTTAAACGTTCCGGAACACTGTTTTTCTATTTAAAGTTGTTGTCCAATATCTTGAGATTGGTGGCTTATCCTTGGAATACGTCATTAATATCTGACTGGTGGGGGTCCGAGTCCTGGCACCCTTGCCAATCTGCTGTTTGAAGAGGCTTACCAATCACAGTGCCGCACACTGTATAGTGGCTCTGCTTGGTATTGCAGCCCAGGCCCCTTCTAATGGATAGCATTTAGCTGTGCATAAGTCATGAAACCAATGAACGTGACGTCACTTCTCTAGGTGGAAGCCGCAGTGTTCACCAGGGAGCACTGGTCTCTTCCAACAGCTGATCAGTGCCGGGAGGCTGTCTCAAGATTAGAGTTAGGAGTCATTTATCTGAAGAATCCCGTTCAAACCCTAAAGGTATTTCCGTGGTGTCCCTACATTGCCTTGGTGTATGGTGGAGATACTTCTTGGCTAAATTTGATCAGTATTGAAAAAGTAGACTGTGCTATTAGGGGATGGAGATTCATAAACGTAAGCTTTTAAAAGGGAGGCTCTTTGGTTAAAGGGCATCTGTCAGCAGTTTTGTACCTATGACACTGGCTGACCTGTTACATGTTCGCTTGGCAGCTGAAGGCATCTGTGTTGGTCCCATGTTCATATGTGCCCACATTGATGAGAAACATTATGTTTTATTATATGCAAATGAGCCTTCAGGAGCAACGGGGCGTTGCCGTTACACCTAGAGGCTCTGCTCTCTCTGCAACTGCCTCTCCCCAGGCAGTGTAAACATCATCACGCCTGGCCGTAGGTACAAATCTGCTGACAGATGCCCTCTATGCTGCAAACAAGACCTTATTTTACAATATGTCTTATTCTCTCTATATTTACATCTATACTGTTAGCATTCCAATTGTGATTTTGTGCAAATCGTGTCTTATTGTTACAGTGGCTGATGTACCTGTGCTGTAATCAGCTGCCCGCATGTAACTTGTCCTTACATTTGATTAGTTATGTTTGTTATGTTTTATAATTATTGAACACTTGTGAGCTGAAAAGTTATGATGAAGAACCCCACTTGAGGGTTGAAACGTTTAAGCTTTGTCTGTCGGATTTTATGTGAAAATAAAGCCTGTTTTTACCTGGAGATGCTGGGCACCTTCTCTATGTTTGCTGCTCTACTATAGTGCTGTCTTGCACTTGTCCGTGTCCAGATATACACAGATGAGGTGGATTGGCGTTGGCTACTGTAAGGAGTCAGACCCTCACAAATCAGATATTGATGACCTATCCTGAGGATGGACCATCAATATCAAAATCTCAGACAACCCCTTTAAATTACACACAAAGCACTGACCTCCACATACACAGTCAATCTAGACCTCAAATTACGCGTCTGGCATTTGGATAAAGACAAAGCTGCTTATAATAACAGCAAAGGATCCTGGGACATAGTGAAAGAATACATCAATATAAAAGGACGATGATTTACCCGCCTGCCAGTAGTGTCCACAAATCAATATACTGTACTTTATAAATCCTCAATAAAGACTCTGCTTGGTTATGTCGGACAGAAGCGTCATTGAAGAGTTGTTATAGAATACAAAAAATAACCAAATTTAGGTACATTAGATACATCTGGCACCAATATTCCCTGTCTGATACAAAGTCCTTAAAGGGCTGTTACCATCTGGAGTTACCAGAAAAAGATTAGCTCGTTGTGTTAAGTGTCTTGTGGAACCTGTAGTCTCTGATGGGTCAATAGCCATTGTAGTCTAAGGTGACCAACTATCCAATATAATTACTCCTTGGTGCCATATTCTTGTAGATACCTACTTATGTCATGCAGACCCTTTAACATGAGTATGGAGGTTAGGACAAAACTCACACAAGCCTGAAGAGAACAGTAGAACTTCACATGCAGTTTCTGGGTCTGGCAGGCCTCAACGCTATACTGGGTCCCCCGGATACAGTTGAGATGTCACCACATGTTGCTGCTCTCTGGGGGGATGGGAAGGCTTGATGCACCCCAATGGAACATAAGTCCAGAGAGTCAGGGTTTTTAGTAAACTAGTGTGCTTCTTTACTAGAAGAACTTACGTGCAAAACAATACAGGCAATGCACTGAGCTGGCTTCTCCAGTCTCTTCCCTGGCAGAAGAAGGTTTGGTGCTGAGGAAAAGTCTGAGCCAGATGTTCCTCTCTCTCGAAAGGTTGGTACCCTGGTCAAAGGCTGGTTATCCAGGGTCTGTGACAGAGTATCCCCTCAGTGTCTTCTACTGGTCGCTCAAGGAGTCTCCTCTTCTAAGCACTGATCCCTAACTACAGACAACTAGGGGCTCTGACTGCTCTTCTTTTTATACAGGTTCTAGATGAACTTCAACCTTCTAGTGGGAAGGGTGGAGTGGAAAATCAAAGCCTAAACAGAAACATTGTTAAAATGTTTGTCTGTCATAGACATGCATTAGAACTTCAATAATAGTCAAATGTTGAAGCAGTTTCAAATAGTTTTCAACAGAACAGCTTTAAATAGACTTTGTAGGATAAAATTGTAAGGAGAAGAGACATTACCTCTTGCTATACAGTAAAGAGTCTTTTGGGTTCTTCTGTCAGTAGATCCCATTCTGGACCAGATCACCGGGTCAAATTTGTCAAAGGCCAAATGATGGACTCTAGAAAGAGAACCCTGATTTTCCTTACTCTCTGGACACTTGGTAAGTGAGAGTTGCAGCACTGTGAGAGATCTCCATGATGTGTCTACAAGGCAAATTTTTGTTCTTTAGAGGAAAAGCTTTAGTTAGATGACATTTTCAATAGCTCTGGAGCATCTTACCAAGATGAGGGTCCAAAAATCAGTTCCAAAATGATGCCAGAAGTGAGGCATGGAGCATAATACAAAAGATGAGGAACTTGACCTATTGTACATTCAGGACAATGATGAACTTAAACAGAGGTTTCTATACCAGTGATCCCTAACCAGTGGCTTGAGAAACACATGTGGTTCTTGAATAGGCTTGTTAGTTCAGTGCAGTAGAATTCAGGAGGACACCTGCGGCTGCTGGCCAGGTGCATAAGAGAGAATCAGATCATATTGTACCCGGCTGGTGGCCGTGAGGAGTACTTGAGTGGCCCTCCGGTAAATTTCCCTGTAGGTGCCTATGGCCAATCCTCCCCTGACCCCATCAGGCGAACAGCATAAAAAAATATTACGCCAAAACATCTTTTTTAGTCCCCTCTCCACCCAAAAAACATAATATCAATCGATCAAAAAGTCTTATGTACCTCAAAATGGTAGCAATAAAAACATCACCTCATCCCGCAAAAAAACGAGCCCTCACACAGGACCATAGCAAGAAAAATTTAAATAAGGCTCTAAGAAAACGGCAAAACAAAAACATGATTTATTTTAATGTATAAAACAAAAAAAAAGACATATTTGGTATCGCCGCATCTGTAACGACCTGATCTATGAAAATATCACATGATCTACCCCATTAAGTGAATGGTGTATAAAAAATATTAAGAAAATGAAACAAAAAAATCATTTTATTTTTACCTCGCAAAAAATTAGATATAAAGCGATCAGAAAGCCAAATGTAACCAAAATTGTGCCAATAAAAACAACAGCTTGTCCCACAAAAAATAAGCCCTCATGCAGCTCAGTCAACAAAAGATAAAAAAGTTATCGCTCTTAAAAACCATGTCTGAAAATTCAATGTTAGAAAATCCAGATGCCACTCCTTCCCTTCTGAGCCCTGGCGTATCCCCAAATAACAGTTTACAACCACAACTGGGGTGTTACTGTACTCAGGAGAAAATGGGTAGCAAATTTTGGGGTGATAATCTCCTGTTATCATTTGTGGGGAAAAAGTTTGGGCTTAAAGCACCATTTTCCTGTTAAAAAAAAAAAGATTTTTTTCATTTTCACAGCCAAGTGTTATCAATTTTATGTAACACCTGTTGGGTCAAAGTGCTCACTACACCTTTTAAAAGTTCCTTGGGTGGTGTAGTTTCCAAAATATGGTAACTTTTGGGGGGTTTTCACTGTAGTGATACTTCAGGGTCTCTTAAAATGCAACATGGCACCTGTGGCGAAACCAACCTCGCCACTTGGTGGTGGAGAAACTTGGTTGCCAGCCTCTTGCCCCAGGATTATGGGCCCTCTCATCAGCCCATGCTAAACTTAAACCCCATGGTGATTTGACTGTGTTTTTGGCATGTTTGGATATATTGAGCGCTCAGATCCAAGCCATCTGGGGAAATGTTAAATGTCTATGTTTACTGTAATGGTTGGGACATTGTATATTTGAGTAGTGATGTCTGTCCTATTGTCTCCACGTGTGTATTGGCGATTTCCTTTTGTCCTGAGAGATAATTGAATTACTCCTCGGTTGTCTCCAGGACAGAAGACATTGTGTATTCTCCTGCCTGTCATAATTACATCAACCCATTGTGTAAGGTAATTGTATCACAGGCAAAGGGGAGGATTTTGTGTGGGAGTTTTTTTTCTGTATTGTACGTGTTTATTGGTTGTTTTTTCAAAACCCTGTGGGTGGTACTAGTGTGTAACAATGTTATATAAGAACAATAAACACGCAGCTCTGGCTGTCCACTGCTTTACCCTCAACACGGAGCCTCGTCTCGTTCTTGGGGGGATTTGCTGTATGCTGTTAGAGACTGATTGCTAGGAGTGTAAGACGCTTGGGTGCGTTTCCTATTCATCTGCTAGCAGCTATTTATGAGGTTCCATTCAGGAGTTTGGAGTATTCCCTTGTATGCCGTTACAATTGGTGGCAAGCGGCGGGATCATTCCCACAGCCAGAAGGACAGCTACAGGAGACACCATTCCATGGATTTTACAATTTGAGGGCAACGCATGTCCCAGTACAGTGACCCTGACAGCAGCAGGATGGAACCAGCAGTGGCATACGATGAGGAAGACTTGGATGGCCGGGATGCATTAAGGAAAGGCATCTGGTACCAGGACCTGGACAATGTAAAATACCAGCAAGGTGAGAGTCTCCCCAGTGAAGAGCAGCGATTGTAGAAGCAAGTGTCCCTGCGGATGCCCTTCCTGGGAGAGCAGCCCCTGGAGGAATGGGCGAAGGAACTAGAGCACCGGGTATGGCAGGAGCTATGGCTGGAGGATGCCTACCAGGCACTCTGGTGGTATATGGCACAGTATATACCCTAAACAGCTGAGCATGACAAGCCAGAGGGACAGGAGTTTGATGGTCCTGGCTTGTTATGGGAGTCCTTTGCAGAGCCTGACTTCGGGAGCCCTGCACAGTACAGACTTCAGGACATTTTATATGAGAGGGAGGCTAGGTAGGATTGGGATGACCCTCATGAGGTAGAGAAAGACCTGGCTCACCCCTAGCAACCCTGGAGTGGGAACTGGAGCAGGACTACTGAGATCTCTTCCACTCCATTGGGAAGGCTCAGCAGGACAGCAAGATGACAGATCCGGATCCAGACCCATTCAGCTGGGCAGATATTGTGGAGATTTACTGGGAATAACCCCAGGTGGCTGGTGGAGGTGGGACCAAGGTCTCTCCAACTGTCCTGCAGGGAATTGGGAGCCCAGTCTCCATTCCCCAGCGGCAGGCTGAGTTACAGGGGGCAGAGACAGTCGGTCCTGTCCCCCAGCGGCAGAGTGTCCTACAGGGAATAGAGAGCCCAGTCTCCTTTCCCCACCAACAGGACACTGTATTGGGAGCTGAGACAGTCTGTCTCCCTCCCCAGAGGCTAGAAGTATGTATGGGAGAGGAGCTTCTTACCCCCTCTCCCTATTGGCAGTGTAAATTGCAGGGAATTGGGAGCCCAGTCTCCATTCCCTAGTGGCCAGGTGATTTACAGAGAATTGGGAGCCCAGTCTCCATTCCCCAGCGGCTGGGTGATTTACAGGGAATTGGGAGCCCAGTCTCCATTCCCCAGTGGGAGTGTGATTTATTGGGAATTGGGAGCCTAGTCTTCATTCCCCAGCGGCAGGCTGAGTTACAGGGGGCAGAGACAATCAGTCCTGTCCCCCAGCAGCAGATTGAGTTGTTGGGAATTGGGAGCCCAGTCTCCACCCCACAGCAACAGAAGGATTTGTTGGGAATTGGGAGCCCAGTCTCCATTCCCCAGCGGCAGCTTAACGTACCAGGGGGAGACAGTAAGCCCCACAACCGTGCAGATGGGACCGTGGTCTCTGCACTCACAGATCAGGGGGTAGGGACAGTCGGTCTTTGGAAAAGGGGAGAAATGTGGCGAAACCAACCTCGCCACTGGGTGGTGGAGAAGCCTGGTTGCCAGCCTCTTGCCCCAGGATTATAGGCCCTCTCATCAGCCCATGCTAAACTTAAACCCCATGGCGATTTGACTGTGTTTGTGGCATCTGAGCGCTGTTTGGATATATTGAGTGCTCAGATACAAGCCATCTGGGGATATGTTAAATGTCTATGTTTACTGTAATGGTTGGGACATTGTATATTTGAGCAGTGATGTCTGTCCTATTGTCTCCACGTGTGTATCGGCGATTTCCTTTTGTCCTGAGAGATAATTGAATAACTCCTCGATTGTCTCCAGGACAGAAGACATTGTGTATTCTCCTGCCTGTGATAATTACATCAACCCATTGTGTAAGGTAATTGTATCACAGGCAGAGGGGAGGATTTTGTGTGGGAGTGTTTTACTGTATTGTATGTGTTTATTGGTTGTTTTTACAAAACCCTGTGGGTGGTACTAGTGTGTAGCACCCAAAGGCTATTCCAGCAAAATCTGTCCTCCAAAAACCATATGGCGCTCCTTGCTTTCTGAGCCCTGCCGTGTGCACATACAGCAGTTCACGACCACATATGGGGTGTTCCTCTAAACTGCAGATTCAGGGTAATAAATAGTGAGGTTTGTTTTGCTGTTAACCCTTGATGTGTTACAGGGAAAAATTGATTAAAATAGAAAAACTTTTGAAATTTTATCCATTTTGCCTTAATTCCTGTGGACTATTTAAAGGGCTAACAACATTTCTTAAAAAACAGTTTTGAATAGTAGTTTCTAAAATGGGGTCATTTATGGGTGGTTTCTATTATGTCAGCTCCTCAAAGTGACTTTAGAACTGAACTGGTTCTTGATTTTGGAAATTTTCTTGAAAATTAAAAAAAATTGCTTCTATAATCCTAAATCTTCTAACGTCCTAAAATAAAATTACATTATCAAAATTATGCCAACATAAAATAGACA
The DNA here is from genome assembly GCF_014858855.1 of Bufo gargarizans. Taxonomy (NCBI): domain Eukaryota; kingdom Metazoa; phylum Chordata; class Amphibia; order Anura; family Bufonidae; genus Bufo; species Bufo gargarizans. The sequence continues at coordinate 11,859,240 of NC_058088.1, forward strand.
TATGGTGAATGTTAATTAATATGTATTTTATGAGGTATCACTGTCTTAAAAGCAAAGAGAATCAAATTTAGAAAATAGTGAATTTTTCCAAGTTTTTGTTAACTTTTGGATTTTTTAATAAATGAAGGTAAAACATACTGACTCAAATTTACAATTAACATGTGCAGTGTGTCACGAGAAAACAATGTCAGAATGGTTTGGATAAGTAAAACCATTTCAAAGCTATTACCACATAAAGTGACATATGTCAGATTTGCAAAATTAGGCCTGGTCAGGAAGGGGGTAAATGGCCAGATCTGGAAGTGATTTTTTTTTTCTCTACAGTTTAGTCCTCTTATTAAGAGAAACAAGAGTCTTGGGGGGCAGTTATGAATTGCAGAAGGAGTTAATAGGAGCAGCATGCCTGTGGTCTTGTGGAGAGACTGCAAAGTGTCCTTAGAAGGAGAGTCAGGGATTTCTACCATTGCCATCCTTGTTGTGTCCCATACACAGCCATTGGGAAAGGTAAGCTCTGTGCTACACCTCACAACTGAGCCTGTTGCTGTTATGTGTGCTGCAACTCTCATCATCCTCAGTGAAGAGACTGTTCTTTTTTATCACTAAACTGGGTCTGCAAATTAACTCCATAACCCACCTAACATCAAGGGCACCCGAACTACCATGAAGCAGGAGCCCCACATAGTCAAGGAATGCCCCAAGGTAAGGGGAAAAAAAAGGTGCCCCCCCCCATTCACTGCACAGCTCTAGGGAACACCAGAAGGAGGACTGCCACCATGAATTGTGAGTGCTACTACCCCCTCAGGGCCACAACCACCACTCCCATGCTCTTTGCCCTGCGCCTCCCCTCTGGGTCACTGCACAGCTATATAAAACATGCATCCACATTAGCGCAGTGGTGCCCTTACAACCACTAGCCACAAAACCTCAACCAGCTGAAGTCATGAAACCATGGGTATCCATTAACAGTAAACCACGAGCCATAACTTGCTTCCCAGGGTCCGCCCCCTAGAGAAACACATATATGTCATACTACACCTTAGTGTAACTAAAATCACCCAATTTTCTTATGATCCCCATTGAACAGGGTAATGAGTTGTTGCCAAAAAAAAACACCAAAGTACCCAGACTTGATTGCTTTAAGTCTGCATACTCCACCAATCATGGATCCCAAACTCCCAAACTTATTCCAGGCCAAAATTAAACACATCCAAACCTAAATCTGTAAGGTGGACCCCATCCCTACCAATTTACAAACTTCCCTTCTCCAATAACACAAGTCTCACCACCAAGCCCCCATTCAGCCTGACAAAGTTATCCAGGCTTTGTTATTCTTCCCATCCAAAGTAGAGACTGAAACCTGATTCCTCCACTTGAAGCGTTAAATAATTTCAGATCAAATAATCAGCAAACCAGGATGCCGATCCCAAAAGCATAACAGGTCCCGTTTGATGTGTTTGATAAAATTCAGCATAGGATGGCTATCCACGTGATTGCTTCCCACGTGAGTGACTAAAATTTGTAGAAACCCCCCCCCCCAATAATCTACAAATACTAACCTGAAATCGAGGACACCCATCCAATGCACCTTTACGATTTCCCTGTCCAAATTCTGCCACCTGGACGAACCTGGGCCCTCTGATTCGCCCAGTAGATATATATGAATGTCCAAGGGTCCAAATTATACACTTTACGGGAATCTGAAAGAACAAGAGCATGTAAGACACAGCAAAAAGAAAAACTCCAACAGAATGAACACTACCGGTCACTCCAACAACTGAGGCCCACATAAATATTGAAATTACTGGACGCTCAACGACAGCAGCCAAACCACAGCGCACCACCTTGGATTGCAATTGCGCCTCTCCCCGTCATTGTACCTCTCAGATGCTGTGTTCATAGCTTATCACGGCATCTGATAGAAATAACACAGTGTAAAATAAAAAATTAAAATAAATTTTTTTTTTTTTAAAACAAGCATAATCATACTTATCGCATCCATTTGCTCGGGACGAGCCGGCCGCAGCCATCTTGATTGGAGATCTGGAGCTAAATCTCGTGCGGCCCGTGATGATCCAAGACACCCAAGATGAAGCGGATCAAAACCCGGGTCAGGCATTGTGTTGGATTTTTTGCGCAAATAAACAAGAATCTTGTAAGTAAATTAAGTGCTTTGGAAAAGTTTTTAGTGGATCTATGCCATGTTCATTTTCTTTCAAAGGTGGGGCATATAAGATCTGAAGCCACCAGTGGGTTAAGAAATACCGGAGCAGGGGGCGTGGCCTGCTGCCGTCTGAGATGGCTGCTCAGTGTTAGAGCTCCTCACCACCATCCCTGACAACGCGGCTCAAAGCATCGTGGCTGAAGAGGAACGACGACAGAAACATCCTCTCGAGTTCCCCACCGCCTCAGGGACATGATGACTAGAAAAAAATCGTCCCGACCGGGTCTCAGAAGGCTAACTGACTTCTTCTCTGCTCAGGAGCCGGAGGGCGGCTTCCCGCCATTGCGACATGCGGCGGCAGCGGAGTGCCGAGATAATGAAGGCACCGCTACTCTCTCCAACAGAGGAAGCGCTCCCCGTACCTCACAGGGATACGAGGTCCCAGGGGAAGGGGGCGATCATTTTCCCTTGCCGCAGAGAAGCAAGCCCAGAAGCGGAGAATATAGACGTGACTCTGTGCAGGAGGAAGGGGCCGCCATGACACCAACGTCTCCGGTGAGTGAGAACACAGCCGGCTCTGACAAGCGCGGCACCCTCTCCCCAGGCAAGGCCCAAAAAACACCCTTAAACACAACTACAAGCTCAGGGGCCGCACTGCTAGATCCTCTCCAGAGCTTTATATGTACTGACCAGGCAGTGTCAGAGAGTTCATTGAAAGCGATGATGACAGCGGTCCATCAATCTCTCACATCGCAACTCCAGCAGGTAGCGTCCACCATTACTTCTGCTGTAGACGACTTAGGTTCCAGGGTGAACCATATAGAATGCAAGATGGGGGAATTAACCAACTCCCACAATAACCTTATCGATGCACACTATTCCCTGGAAGACGAGGTGTCAGGGCTGAAAGCTAAACTTGCGGATTTAGAAGACAGGAATAGACGCAATAACTTAAAATTTAGAGGGATCTCTGATGCGATTAGCTCAGCCAACCTACAACTACATCTTGGAGAAATGCTCAAAATGGTGTTTCCAGATAAAGATCCTAACCTTCTTCTGATTGATAGAGCGCATCACCTACCTAAACCGAAACACCTCCAGGCCTCTGTGCCCAAAGATGTTATTGCACGTTTTCACTTTTACTGCATAAAGGAGGATTTAGTTGCTTATATGAAGAAAAACCGTAACCTTCCAGCTCCCTATCAGGACATTCAAATATTCGCTGATTTGTCCCAAGCGACGTTACAAGCAAGAAAACAACTTTCTCCAATTACCAGAATTCTGAGAGATCTTCAGATTCCATATAGATGGGGATTCCCGATGAAGCTCCTGATCCACAAAGATGGGAGAACATATATCATAAAGAACCCAGAAGAGGGTGAAGCACTACTTAAGGCCTGGAATGCTGGCGGACCGACCTCGCCGACACCAGCAAAGAACAAACCTAACGCCCGTATTACTCCAGATTGGTCCACAGTGGGAGATTGAGTTTCATAATACGGTCTAGAGCGGTCGTTGTTCTCTTTAACCATATTGTTTTCCATTATAGGGATGGAGGAATAGGGCCGGACTGTTTCCCCCCCAGATTTCTCTGGTCCAGGTTTCTCTTTAACCTCCTCCAGACCAGTCATAACAATTCTGATTGTTTAACCCCAGTTTACTATGCGAATCGTATTAATCCTAATACTGTGTTATTTTGGCAATGTTGTCTCCCCTATTCTTTTTCTTTTTCTATGTCCTTTTAATTTTCTTTTTACAGATGGTGATGCTATACTATATCCAGTTCCTACACAGACTAGAGTTGTAAGGGCTACACTATGTATTCTACCTCAAGGTATTTTTATATGTGATGGCGGTTAAGGTACTATCTATTAATGCCAAGGGGCTCAACTCTCCATACAAAAGATCCTCGCTTTGGAAGGATGTTCGCTCCTCTCATACTGATATAGTTTGTGTTCAAGAGACACATTTTGTGAGTGGCAAACATCCACAGTTCTCTAATAAAGAGTTCTCTATAGTATTACTCGCTAATTCTTGTAAAAAGAAAGCAGGAGTAGCTATTGCAATAAGAAACTCACTAGGATTTCAAACTGAAAAAGTGATTTGTGATGAAGGCGGGCGATATATTATCTTAGTAGGCCAGATTGGCCCGGTAGTAATGACCCTCGTCAATATCTATGCCCCTAACAAATCCCCAGTTAGATTTTTAAACAAAGTCCTGGCAAAAACTCGCAAGATTCAAAAAGGAGCTTTGATGATATGTGGAGACTTCAACATTGTCCCCGACGGGTCTATTGATTCTTCCAGCTCGAATAGAGTGTTGGCTCCCTCACTGGGACGGTGGATAAGGGACAATCATTTTTATGACACGTTTAGGTGTTTAAATGCAAATTCTAGGGAATATAGCTTCTACTCTGCTAGACATAGATCATTCTCCCGAATTGATCTGTTTCTTTCAGACAGATCTCTTTTGTCTAAGATTTCCAAATCTTCAATTGGGAAGACATCTTGGTCAGATCATGCGCCCATATATTGTTCTATCTCCCAAATCTTACCAACAAACACACAAAGAGTGTGGAGAAACAATACTTTTCTTCTCCGTCATCCCACGTATCAGGCACGTACAAAAGCAGCTTTGATAGAGTATTTCTCCCTCAATAACACAGGTGATGTTAGTAACTTTACTATCTGGCAAGCCCATAAAGCGACTATTAGAGGAGAACTGATTAAACAAAGCTCTCACTTCAAAAAAATAAGGGAAGCTAAACTGACATCCCTCCTAGATGAAGAAACCAGACTGGAAAGACAAATTAGTTCAGACCCGTCCTTACTATTACATAAAACATTAATGTCTCTCAGACATGATATTCACTCTACCCTTCAGATGGATTATGATAGACAGCTAACCTCTATGCGTCTAGCGTACTACAGGTCATACAATAAACCAAGTAGATTAATGGCGAGGAAAGTAAAACCGCTGGCCCAAAAAATTAATATCCCTTTTATACTAGCCCCTGACAAGATATCTAAAATTACTCACCCAAATAAGATAGCAGAAGCATTCAATCAGTACTATTCGAAGCTATACAACCTTAGCAAAGATGCCTCCACTCACCAACCATCCACAGACAGCATTGATGCTTTTCTCCAAAAAATTAATTTGCCCTCTTTAAACTCTGAACAACTAACGGAACTAAATTCCCCAGTCTCCATTTCCGAAATAGAAAGTATTATTAAATCTCTTAAAGCTAACAAGTCACCCGGTCCAGATGGATTTTCCAACGAATACTATCAGATATTCTCCTCCGTTTTGCAGCCACATCTAGTGAAACTCTTTAATGGAGTCTTACTCGGTGACCAATTTCCATCTGAAATGCTGCAAGCCACCATCGTCACCATACCTAAACCGGGGAAAACACCTGACTCCCCCGCAAATTTCCGCCCTATCTCGCTTCTTAACTGTGATATTAAGCTTTATGCCAAATTACTCGCTCATAGACTTATGAAGTTTATGCCTATAATAATTCACAGTGATCAAGTAGGCTTTACAAAGGGCAGAGAGGCCCCAGATGGGACTAGGAGGATGCTGGGTTTATTGCAGAAAGCTAGGTCCATGGCGTCGTCTTCTCTGCTTCTTACCCTAGATGCAGAGAAGGCGTTCGACCGGATACACTGGGGATTTGCATCAGCAGTGCTAAATAAATTTGGGTTTAGTGGCTATATAAAAACTGCAATTTTAGCTCTTTATACTTCCCCCTCAGCTAGAGTATTGGTAAATGGGTCCTTATCATCCCCTTTTTTAATTACAAATGGCACTCGTCAGGGTTGCCCCCTTTCGCCTTTCCTTTTTTTAATGGTTATGGAGCCTTTTGCGGAAATGATAAGGGTGTCAAGTGAGATTAGGGGTATCCCAGCCGGTAACCGCCAACATAAAATAGGACTGTTCGCGGATGACGTCATCCTGTCAATCACTGATCCCATTCCTTCCTTAAGAGCGGCTTCTCAGATTATTAAAGAATTTGGAGAGGTATCATATTATAAAGTTAATGAGACCAAATCCCAAATGCTAGCTATAAAAGTCCCTCCACCCTTGAAAGAGTTATTAGGAAAAGAATTCCCTTTCCAATGGGCAGAACAATCTATTACATATTTGGGTGTCCAGTTATGCTTTCCTCTATCCAGAATAGTAAAGTATAACTATGATACAATGTACAAATCTCTTCAAGCCGACTTGATCAGATACTCCAAAATAGAGTTGTCCTGGCTGGGACGAATAACAATATATAAAATGATGATTCTACCAAAAATTCTATATCTGTTCAGAACACTTCCTATCCCCATCCCTGCTTCAGTCATAGCTAAGTTTAAAACTCAAATGCTTTCATTCATATGGAACAAAGGTCCTCATAGAATTGCAGCCTCTATACTTTATAACCACAGGTCCAATGGAGGCCTAGGTGTCCCTAACCTTCAGGGGTATTACAACTCCTTTATCTTAAAGCAGCTAAAACTTTGGCTTAACACAGAACAATATCCAAGCTGGAAACAGATAGAAACGGATCTTAATGAGGGGAAGACTCTCCGTTCACTTTTGCTATTACATGCAATGGATAAGAAATTTCCGCTACCCACGGCACCGACAATGAAAGCCACTATCCAAACATGGAAAATGGTGTTGCAGAAGGATGAGCTTAAGGTGCCGGTGAAAACCTTGCAGATCCCGGTAGAGATTCTGCAATATTATATTCCAGACATCTCGGTGAGCGGGTGGCGGAAAGCAGGGATTAGCGTATTGAATGATCTCTATGAGGGAGATACTATTAAGTCCTTTGCATGTCTGAAATCCTCATATCATCTACCGGACTCTTATAGCTACCAGTTTACTAGAATAGCCCACTTTTTAGTTAAAGGACCTAAAAGGGAAGTAAAAGTCCCGATAATTCTACTCCATACAGCACCTGGCCCACAAGGAATTCCCCAAGTACCTACAAAGGTTATATACAACTATGTGACAAATGATGACCACTTTACTAAGAAAGCACATTTACTTAACTGGGAGAGGGATTTTAAAATATCTTTTCCCCTGGCTAAATGGCAGATTGCGATAAGAACTACTTACAAAGCCACAAGAAACTCTAATCTGATTGAAGGGTACCTAAAACTCCTAACACGGTGGTACTTCACCCCAGTCAAACTTGCCAGATTCTATCCTAACATTGACAATACATGTTGGCGATGCCAAGTGAAGCCTGGTAATTTGATCCATGTTTTTTGGGATTGCATTGGACTCCGCCCCTTCTGGGTAGAAGTAAATAAGCTAATTGAAGATGTCTTAGGACGGAGTCTAATGCTATCCCCAGCTATGGCTCTTTTGTCATTAGACATTGACACACTCCCCCCCCAAGTTAGACCTTTATTATGTCATATTTTATTAACAGCTAAATTATTGATTGCTAAACATTGGAAATCATCTAGGAGCCCTTCCGTGAACGAATTGACAGAAAGGATTTCCACAAATGTCATTTTTGAACATTTATGGGCCCATAGAACGAACAGGTTAAAATTCTTCTATACTTCCTGGTCCCCGTGGCTATCTAAATTTCCTTTGCCGCAGTAATCAATCTCCTATGGATGCTCTTGTGCATCTCCCAGGGATTCCCTGAATTGGCCTAATATAAGTAGGTAATTATACGCCTTTGGTTGCTTTTCAACAATACCATCTCTTTCATTTTTATTATTTTTCTTTTTCTTATTCTCTCCCCCCCCCCCTCCCCCTTCATGACTTACCTTCGGGTAGCTTACTGTAATAGTTCTTATTGTTGTTACCCTAAGTTCTATGTTGGCAGCACCCGCGCGGGTGCCATAGGACTTTATACATTAACAAAAATGTTGTCAATCTACCAAAACGGTGGCTGCGCCCACCAGTTATCGAGTTTATACGTTTGAAGAACTCTTGTGTGGCTGCGTCCACAATATGTCGATACCACTTGCTATACATTTTGACAATAAAAATTTTCTTGAGAAAAAAAAAAAAAGAAATACCGGAGCAGTACCCGTGAAGAGGAGAGGAAGGAAATGGTGTTACCACATTCCGGGGAATTCGGCGTTCTATCTGTCTGTATAGCAGAGTCTTTTGTAAATGCGGCAGAACCAGACAGGCTATGCAATACCAAACTAGAGACAGAAAGTCGTCAGAAGACGAGCCACGGTCAGTGGAACAAGCAATCCAAAAGGCACAAGAACCAGGAACACAGCTAATGAGTAAGAGACTATCACTGGAGTGCAGACTCAACGACCCTTATACAACTTGAATCGCTGGGAGGGCGGGCAACTCTTCCAAAATCAAGGAATTTGCTCATCGAGAGTGACTTAAGGCATTTTTAATCAGCCAGATGTGGCAGACAATTGTCGAGAGGGAAGCGTTCCCTCCCAGCAATCACCTGCTTGCTAGCGGAGGAGACTTCTACTATTACATGTAGCGATCTCCTCCACAGCATAGAGAGGAGCGCTCATTATGACATCACTCGTTCCCATGCTGTATAGCGGTTTGCCAGCGGCAGATTGTTATTAGACCAAACGATCTGCCGAATGCAAATGATAATTTTTTAACATGTCAAAAGATTTAGATTGCCCGATGACTTCTCGTTCATCTGGAAATTGGCAACAGTATTGCACTGCAAGATGATCACTAACAAAAGCTCATGCGGAACGCTCGTTAGCGATTTTCTGCAGAAAAATCAGGTAGTGTAATACGGCCTTAACCCCTATGCCGCGCAATAAATTTTCCTGGCACTGGTCTATAATATCACATCCATGACAAAGCAGATCTTCTGTTTGGTAACTGAATACATCGTTTAAGGAAATTCTGCAACGTCTTAGGCAATCTTTTTTCATTTCAAATGATTTTTAAACAATAAGCAAATCGACTGTTTACTTCTTATTGTTTCCTTCTTTTCTGGCCAGCTTTCTTGAAACAAGTTAGAGCTCTTCTTGACGTGGCTTAATTCCACAGTCTTTTTTGGTTTTATTCAAGATGGAATTTAAAAGTAACATTTCCTTTCCTTTGCCATTTGTACAAAAAACCTGATAGTACAGAAATTCACAACTGCATGATAAAAATGGATTCTCCAAACCTGAATATCAAAAACAGGTAATTGATTATGAGATTGCAAACTTGCAGATTGCCCCAAGTCCGTCTTCAGAAACCCCCAACAATCGATTGTACATAGGTTAATTTTTATTGATCTTTCACTTACCTGGTATTGATTGTGCTGGATTAATGGAATGATGCTATCTGGGTCATGGGATGAGGATATCTAATTGACGTATCTACAGTTCCCTAAATTTGTGTCTCTTACAGGGGTAATTCCAGGCTCGAGATATTGAGGACCTATTCTCAGGATAGGTCATCATATCAGATCGGCAGGGGTCCAACACCTGGCAAGAGAGAAGGATGACGGAACTTGCGCACTGTGCGCACCTTCCCTTCATACAGCTGATAAGCAGGGGTGCCGGGTGTCGTACCCCCGCCGATCTGATATTGATGACCTATCCTGAGGATAACCCGGAGAACCTCTTTAAAGGGGTTGTCTCATCTCGCTGAAATGAGACACAGTCCTGACCACCAGCACTCCAGCACTCGTTGTTTCAGTAGCTCCCATTACAGTGCATGGCCAGGACTGGGTTGGCCCTAATGCTATGCTGGGTCCCCAGAGACCACCGAGGTGTCACCATGTGTGGATGCTCTCCAGAAGGGATGGTAAGGCGTGGTGCACCCCAATGGGAATTAAGTCCAGAGAGTCAGGGTCTGCAGTAAACCAAGGTGCTTCTTTACTGGAGGAATTCAGGTGCAAAACAATACAGGCGAGGCATAGGACTGGCTTCTCCAGTCTGGCAGAAGAAGGGTGAGCTGGCACTATGGGGTGAGCTGGCATTATGGGGGGAGCTGGAACTATGGGAGGAGCTGGTACTATGGGGGGAGCTGGCACTATGGGGAGGCTGACACTATGGGTGGGCTATCCGAAAAAAAGCAATGGAGGCAGCATGTCCGGTAAAAAACCCTTTAATGGGCACAGCCAAGTGAACTTAACGTGCAAAAAAGTGTGTTTGATAAAGGCTGTGAAGCGGCCGAAACGTCACAACTTTTTTGCACGTTAAGTTCACTTGGCTGTGCCCATTAAAGGGTTTTTTACCGGACATGCTGCCTCCATTGCTTTTTTTCGGATTCATCATGAGGGAGCCCTAAAGAATCTTGGACTCCAGGTGGGCTGTTGCATTCCGGTTGACCGCAAGATCTGGTGAGTGCGATTCCAATACTTTATTTTTTACTACTATGGGTGGGCTGACACTATGGGGGGAGCTAGCACTATGGGGAGGAGCTGGCACTATGAAGGGAGCTGGCACTATGGGGATATCTGGGGGCTCTAAAGGGGCTTTTTTTTATTATTGGCACATTATGGGGGCACTATAGGGGTGAGAGGCACCATGGGGCATCTGGTGTCACTATAGGGGCATTATTTGGGGGCACTATGGGGAAGTGGGGGCTCTAAAGGGGCCTTTTTTATTGGCACATTATGGGGGGCACTATTGCATTTGGTGGCACTAAGGGGGCATTTTTTACTGGCACATTATGGGAGGCACTATAGGAGAGAGCGGCACTATGGGGCATTATTTGGGGCACTATTGGGGAATATAGTGGCACTAAGAAGGGGCATTTTTTACTGGCACATTATCGGGGAGAGGAGCACTTTAGGGACATCTGCTGAGGGCACTAAGAAGGGGCATTTTTTTACTGACATATTATGGGGGACACTATGGGGAAGGGGGAGAGGAGCACTATGAGGGCATTTACTGGGGCACTATATAGGGGTATTTTATACTGGCATACATTATGGGGACATTAGCTCAACTGCGGGCACTAAGCGGGTATTTCATGTACTGTCATATTATTACTACTAGGGGGTATTATGGGGAGCTTTACTACTACTGGGGGGGCTATGAGGAACATGATTACTAGTATGGGCACTATAGGGGCACTATTACTACTAAGTGTGCTCTGGCAGAGAATTATTTCTATTAGTGGGATTTTGGGGAGCACTGTTACTTTGGGGGGCACCCTGGCATAGTATCAACTTAGCACAATTATTTTGGGGGGACATTATCTTTATACTATTAGTGTCTGGGCGCAGTTATTTTTTAGAGCCCTGTGTGCCAATAATTGTTGAAGGGGGCACTATCTGTGAGGTAGTAGTATTCCCAGGGGTACTGTTTCTGCAGTATAGTATTCGGGGCACTATCTGTGTGGTAGTAGTATTTCCAGGGGGACTGTTTCTGCAGTATAGTATTGGGGGTGGAAGGAAAGGGTGTTCAGAAGATGTAAAGATGATGGAAATGTGGGAAACTAATGTCTGTTTGTCAATCTCTGCAGAGACAGGAGATGGCTGAAAAATCATCATGGCGGTCTGGTCTGAATGGAGAAGATGAGGAAAGAGAACATCTACAACAAAGGTGACATCACTGGATGTAAGAGGTAGGTGGCGCTATGTAGGAGAGGAGATGCTCCGGCTCCTCCCCCTGCCATTTGCAGAAGGGGGATTCAGAGCTGGGTGAGGACGACCAGGGGGGGCAGCAGGCCACGGGCGGCTGGCAGATGGTGGGGGAAACCACAGGCCTTGAGCAGGATCTGGGGAGGTAGGAGAGCGGAGGAGCTTCCTGGCTGTAGCCGGCTGTCTGTTGCATAATGTGAAGCAGGCAGGTCCTCCCCTCTCCTTATGATGTGTAGAGACAGGCCTCAACAATAGAATTTCAGCTGTACAGTGTTTGTTGGGAGTGGCCTATTATATGTAGGAAGGTCTTTTAATAATGGGCGGGGCAAAAAATTGGCCACTTGACTGGATTTGCTCCCCAGGACTAAGGCTGCCAGCCCTTCCCCGAGTGGGAGGGGTGGAGTGGAGAAACTCAGCACAAACAATTACAAAGTTGCCACTCTCGTCTGGCATAGAATTACATTAGAGCTTCAATGATACTCAATGGCAATGACACAGTAAAAATAAGTTTCCAGACATAACAACAGAGCTAAACCCCAAACATTCAAAGGTTCAATCTGTCTGGTTTTGGTGGTAAGCAAGTCTGGCTTTTCCCTCCAAAACATACTCTTCTTTAAACCCTATGGCAGCTGTAGAAAACTACCAGCTTCTTATTCAAAGTCCCAAAAGTCTCTCAGTATTCATTAACCCTTTCCACAGAGCCCTGCAAATACAGTGCAAATGAACAGGACATATATCACAACTAGAGATGAACGAATCAAAGCTGACGAAGTGGAATTTGTTTAGAATTACAGAAAAAATTTGATTTGCAACGAATGGGAATTTGCTCCCGCTTCATGGTAACGAATCGCAATTTTCCTAAAACGGCGGCTACACGTGTGATAACTGAGGACATGGGGCAAGGAACTCTGGGAAGGCGGCATCACCCAGATTGACATGCCTGCATGCAGCTAATCAGCAGCCAGCCAGCCCTGTGATGTCACAGCCCTATAAATTTGTCAGCCATCGTACAGTCAGACATTTTCCAGCGTTCAAAGTGCAGGGACAGATGTGTGAAGGCGCTAGGGACAGCAATGGGAAAAACAATTGTGGGGGGGGAGACAGAAAAAACTATTTATAAGTGCAGGGAAAATATAGGGAGGAATCATTTCACAGCATCTTAGTGCAGGGAGAGACGTCAGAAGGCTCTAGGGACATTGATAGGAAAGTGATTTACAAGTGCAGGGAACGATTATTTGGGGATGCAAATAGTCATTAGACAGCTCTGTCATTCAAGCTTTTTGCTATTGGGCTGCAAGTGTTATGTTGAAAAGGCTTTAGAGGCTTATATCTTAGTTTCTTATTTAGTACTACAAGAAAAATATATACGCATTTCACTTCTGCAGTTATCTCTGTTGAAAGCGTATAGGGGTGTATTTTAGTAACAAAGAAAAATATATATACGCACTGCACTGTTGCAGATATTTCTGGTGAAAGCGTATAGGGGCGTATTTCAGTACAACAAGAAAAATATATACGTACTGCACTGTTGCAGTTATTTCTGGTGAAAGCATATAGGGGCGTATTTCAGTACTACAAGAAAAATATATACGTACTTCACTCTTAAAAATTTTTCTGGTCAAAGCGTATCGTGGCCTATTTCAGTCCAACAAGAAATATATATTCTCAGGTTACTTCTGCAGTTATTTCTGGTGAAAGCGTATAGGGGTGTATTTCAGTAAAAAAAAGAAAAATATGTACGCACTGCACTGTTGCAGTTATTTCTGTTAAAAGCGTATAGGGGTGTATTACAGTAAAAAAGGAAAAATATATACGCAGTGCACTGTTGCAGTTATTTCTTGTGAAAGCGTATAGGGGCGTCTTTCAGTACTACAAGAAAAATATATACGCACTTCACTCTTTAATTGTTTTCTGGTTAAAGCGTATAGTGGCCTATTTCAGTCCAACAAGAAATATATATTCTCAGGTCACTTATGCCTCTTCTCCTAGAAAACCCGCCGCAAGTTGTCTTCTGTACAGGTTTCCCTATCTTTCTATGGTTTGAGTAAATTCACATGGTAAACCTGCTACGGCTTTCGCCGCCCTGGCTGGTGTACCTTGTAGTTTACATCTCCAATTTTCTCGAGTACCTCGTAGGGCCCCTGCCACCTAGCCAGGAACTGTCCACGGTCGGCACCAGAACCAAAACCTGATCACCAGGGGTTAAAGATCCGGACCTGAGCCTGCCAATTATAGACCCGACTCTGGGCTCGTTGAGCTGCCTCCATATGCTCCCTAACAAGAGGCAACACTGTCTCTATCCGATCTTGCATCTGGGTAACATACTCAATGACACTTTTATGTGGAGTGGGTTGTTGTTCCCATGCCTCTTTAGCCACATTCAAGAGACCGCGAGGGTGTCTGTCATATAGCAGTTCGAAGTAGAGGCCTGGGGTACCTCTAGCACTGCGAACATGAGATAAGGCAGAAGCGCACTCTGCCCTAACCCCTGAAGACGCCGTGATACGGCGAAACATGTCGGGGGGCAGCGTGAGGCTCTGATTTTATAACAGTAAATCACTGTCGCTCAACAGCACAAGCAAAATGACACACACAGTGCATATATAATATACAGGCAGCGCGCAGCCTGTTGGCACAAGTGTATAGGAGGTTAACCTAGTCAGGTGACAATCTGACAAGGTGGTCTAAGTGATATATGAAGGGCAGTGATTACTGGAATTTTAATTTAAATGAATTAGCTATTCACACCAGTAATATTAAGTAATTGAGAATAAAAGTTAAGTCTTAGTTAAATAGGTAGGCGCAGGGAAAATTGGTGGAATTGAGTCCAATAGGACATTAGTAGTAGAGAATGTTGGTCAACACACCATACCCCTGCTCTTAAAGGGGAAGTACAATAATTGTAAGGCAGAAGGAGGTCCCAGTCCTTCCCATCTTTAGACACTACCTTTTTCAAAATATTTTTTTATGTTTGGTTAAACCGTACTACCACACCGTCCGTTTGCGGATGGTAAACGGACGTCCATAGTTGTTTTATGTGCAGCAACTTACAGAGTTCCCTCATCACCTTGGACATAAAAGAGGTCCCTTGGTCGGTCAGAACCTCTTTAGGTAGTCCTACTCGGGAAAACATCTCCATTAACTCCTTAGCTATGAGTTTGGCTGATGTATGTCACAGTGGGTACCGAGTGGCGTAGTCTAGAATGTCTAAGATGTGTTGATGCCCTCTGGCAGACTTGGTTACTGGGCCTATGAGGTCCATAGCTATTCGGTCAAACGGTACTTCGATAATCGGGAGAGGTACTAGGGGACTACGGAAATGTGGCTCGGGGCTAGTTATCTGGCAGGTCGGGCAAGATTTACAAAACTCTTCCACTTCTTTGAATATGCTGGGCCAATAAAACCGCTGTAAAATATGATCCTGAGTTTTCTGCAGCCCAGGTGACCCCCGAGAACGTGTTGGTGGGCTATATCTAACTCAAACTCACGATAAGCCTTGGGGACCCAACTGTTCAATAGGTTCACTCCGTAGTTGGTTTACCCGATACAACATATCTTGATGAACCACAAAACGGGAAAACACCTACTCTGCCCCAGGTTGTTGTGGTTCACCATCTACTATTAACACATTTTTCCAGGCGCGGGATAGGGTTGGGTCCCGACGTTGGGCGGTACCAAAATTATCCCCGGAAACATTGAGGTCTGCCAATTCAGGGCCCGCCGGAAATTCCTCAACTTCTCCCACCATCACACTTAGCGGGGTTGTCTCCCCCTTTTCCACCGAAGTGGCAGTCACCCCTACTCACTCTGGTAGACAGGATTAGCGGACGCAGTATACAGGCAACAACAAGTTCTTTGGATCAAACAGTTCAGTGTTTTATTCACACTTTAGGCAGGTGACAAAACAAATAGTCATATTCAAACAAAAAGTCACCTTGCGGTGTAATTCACAGCATGCAGCAATTCTGCCTCAAATAGTCCTTCCTGATAGCAGCATCAACCTGTTTTCACACCAAACAGGTAGCAAGCCTTCATCCAGACACAAGGCTCCCAGATCCTAACACAGAGACCTGGCTTCTGAGCCCAGTTGCCTATTTAAGGACATTTAAATTTAAACCGGCGTTTAAAATCTGGTCCGGTATTTAACCTCACCCAGCTGTAAATCAGCCCAGCAGCACATGCTAGGAGGATTTACCTGTTTTCCAAGACCAAACCTCTCACTTTGTCACAATAAGCACTTCACTCTTTAATTTTTTTTCTAGTTAAAGTCGCCAAATTCAATTCAATAAGAAATATATATTCTCAGTTCACTGCTGCAGTTATTTCTGGTTAAAGCATATAGGGGCGTATTTCAATACTGCAAGAAATATATATACGCACTTCACTCTTTAATTTTTTTCGGTCAAAGTGTATAGTGGCCTAATTCAATCCAATAAAAAAAATATATTCTCACTTTACTGTTGCAGTTATTTCTGGTAAAAGTGTATAGGGGCGTATTTGAGTACTGCAATAAATATATTAAGGCACTTCACTCTTTAATTTTTTTTCTGGTCAAAGCGTATAGTGGCTTTGTCAGTCCAACAATAAATATATATTCTCAGTTCATTGCTGCAGTTATTGCTGGTGAAAGCGTATAGGGGCATATTTCAGTACTGCAAGAAATATATATATGCACTTCACTCTTTAATTTATTTCTGGTTAAAGCATATACCGTAGTGGCCTAATTCAGTCCAACAAGAAATATATATTCTCAGTTCACTGCTGCAGTTATTCCTGGTGAAAGCGTATAGAGGCATATTTCCGTACTGCAAGAAATATATATACGCACTTCACTCTTTAATTTTTTTCTGGTTAAAGCATATAGTGGCCTAATTCAGTCCAACAAGAAATATATATTCTCAGTTCACTGATGCAGTTATTTCTGGTGAAAGCGTATAGGAGCATATTGCAGTAAAAAAATAAAAATATATACGCACTGCACTGTTGCAGTTATTACTGGTGAAAGCGTATAGGGGTTTATTTCAGTACTTCAAGAAATATATATACCTGTCATCTCTACTATGCTACCCTCAATGAGCATTTCTAAATGTTCATTGTGTTACCCTAAACATATAAATTACACTTTTAATTTCATTTGCAGACAAATTCAATAAGTATTATGCATTTTTGTACTTCCCGCCTTTTATGCAAATTAACATTAAAAGAGTCATATCTTACTTGTGTGACCAGAGAAGAGTCATATTTTCAAGCTCTGACTCATCTCAGGTTAATTTGCATATGTATCAAATCATTTTTTTCCACAATAAAAGCACACAGAGCTATGGGGACTGGGTATTGCGGATGTGCTAGCAGCCATCTAGCACTCCATGTTCTCAGCTCTATACCCAAAATCCAGGTGACAGGTTCCCTTTAAGTTGTTTTATGGTGTAAGCATATAGGGACGTATTTCAGTACTACTAGAAAAATACACTGAACAAAAATATAAACGCAATACTTTAGGTTTTGCTCCCATTTTGCATGAGCTGAACAAAAAAATCTGAAATATTTTCTACATACACAAAAGACCCATTACTCTCAAAATATTGTTCACAAATCTGTCTAAATCTGTGTTAGTGAGTGCTTCTCCTTTGCAGGAATGTCTACCAGAGCTGTTGCCCGTGTAATGAATGTTCATTTCTCTACCATAAGCCGTCTCGAAAGGCGTTTCAGAGAATTTGGCAGTACATCCAACCGGCCTCACAAACGCAGACCACGTGTAATCACACCAGCCCAGGATCTCTACATCCAGCACGTTCACCTTCATGATCATCTGAGATCAGCCACCCGGACAGCTGCAGCAACAATCGGTTTGCATAACCAAAGAATTTCTGCACAAACTGTCAGAAACCGTCTCGGGGAAGCTCATCTGCATGCTCGTCGTCCTCATCGGGGTCTGGACCTGACTGCAGTTCGTCGCCGTAACCGGCTTGAGTGGGCAAATGCTCACATTCTATGGCATCTGGCGTTCTGTTCACGGATGAGTCCCGGTTTTCACTGTTCGGGGCAGATGGCAGACAGCGTGTGTGGCATCGTGTGGGTGAGTGGTTTGCTGACTTCAACGTTGTGGATCGAGTGGCCCATGGTGGTGGTGGGGTTATGGTATGGGAAGGCGTATGTTATGGACAATGAACACAGGTGCATTTTGATGGCATTTTGAATGCACAGAGATACCGTGACGAGATCCTGAGGCCCATTGTTGTGCAATTCATCCACGAGCATCACCTCATGTTGCAGCATGATAATGCACGGCCCCATATTGCAAGGATCTGTACACAATTCCTGGAAGCTGAAAACATCCCAGGTCTTGCATGGCCCGGACTCACCGGACATCTCACCCATTGAGCATGTTTGGCATGCTCTGGATTGGCGTATACGACAGCGTGTTCCCGTTCCTGCCAATATTCTGCAACTTCGCACAGCTATTGAAGAGGAGTGGACCAACATTCCACAGGCCACAATAAACAACCTGATCAACTCTATGTGATGGAGATGTGTTGCAAATGGTGGCCACACCAGATACTGACTGGTTTTCTGATCCCCCCCCCCAGTAAAGCAAAACTGTGCACATTTCAGAGTGGTCTTTTTTTGTGGGCAGTCTAAGGCCCACCTGTGCAATATTCATGCTGTCTCATCAGCACCTTGATATGCCACACCTGTGAGGTGGGATGGATTATCTCGGCATAGGAGAAGTGCTTACTAACACAGATTTAGACAGATTTGTGAACAATATTTGAGAGTAATGGGTCTTTTGTGTATGTAGAAAATGTTTCAGATCTTTGAGTTCAGCTCATGCAAAATGGGAGCAAGCGTTTATATTTTTGTTCAGTGTATATAGGCACTTCACTCTTAGAGTTTTTTCTGGTCAAAGCGTATAGGGTCATATTTTAGTACAACAAGAGAAATATATTCTCAGTGCATTTCTGCAGTTAATTGTGGTGAAAGCATTTAGTGGCCTATTTCAGTAAAAAAGGAAAAATATATTTGTTGCTTTTAGGGTTGTTTTAATTTCCGTTTAATTTGTTTCATTCAGCTACAAGTATGTCAGGCAGAGAAGTGCTGGGCCATGCACAGAGGAGTGGCAGAGGCCTGAATGTTTCTGGCGCAAGCAGATGTCGCAGCAGAGTAAGGGGGCGTGGCAGCAGGAGTCGCAGCGAGAGGTCTGAGCTCCCGGTGTCATCTAGCTGTCGTGTCTTGACCAGCAACCCAGCGGTTCTTGATTGGTTAACTCTGTCATCCACGTCATCCCAAATGACATCAGATACCCCCAGCCAATAGTCGGTGGGTTCGTCAGACACAACCATTAGTTGGCATGGCCTGGGAGCAGGCCTTGTACCATCACCTATCCTATTCCCTCACCACGGGAAGTACTACATGCAGTGGGCTCAGCTCCACTTTTCAGCGAGGATGAGCTACTAGAGGACAGTCGGCAGCTACTGCCCAGCCAAGATGTGGAGAAGACATCCACCGCTTCCTTTGCTAGGTGGGCAAGTAGTGATGAGGAGAGTAGCGTGGGAGCTTGTATTGCGAGCGGTCAGGCTCCTGACCCAGAGACCGTTGAGGAGACACTACTCGATGATGATGAAGCCAATCGCACTTGGGAGCCGTGTGAAGAAGGGGCTTCTTCATCATCAGGAGAACAGGGTGGCAGCTTGCCCGTCAGGCAGCGGCTGAGCCAGCAAGTTGCTAGCGTAGCCAGGAGTCAGCAGGGTGGCAGCAGTGGGAGGTCGGGAGCCAAACGTGCACGGGGTAGACCACTTGCTCTGCAGTAGCCTACCTGCCCAGAAAGGAGTGGTGCATGGGTTCACGGAAGCAGCGGTGGTAGCAGTCAGCCAGTGAGTAGTGTTGGGGGGAAAATCAGGTATTCGGCGCTGTGGCAGTTTTTTGTGAATCCGCCGGAGGAGGTCAACATGGCCATATGTAGAATATGTGGTGTCAGAGGTAACTTTCTTTCCAGGGATCATCCTCACAAATACCTTCGCAGACAACAGGTTTTCATGTCCCAACTCGCGACACCTAAACACAGTATATCCCTGACTCACCTAAGTCACCGTTCACACACACGTGAACCCATGCGGCTTTCCCAGCCTGATGTCCATCAGCCTCCAGGCTGTTACCACACCGGTGTCTTTTGGGAGATTGTGGTCTAGTCGTACACCCTACGCTGACCATGCAACCCTTATCCCTAGGCGTCGCGGGATCCCCCCAAACCTCAGGCTAATCCCAGCCTTGTGATCTCTCAGCACTCCCAGCTCAGACCACACACAGAACCACTCCAGGCTTCTGTACAAAACACACCCCTCTCACTTTGAGGACAGCTTTATGCTCCGTTGATTGTGGCACCTGTTGCTGACCACTGATGGGAAAGAGATGGATAATCCTGCCATTCCTCTGTCCTAACAGCTATGAGGCCTGTCACTGTCTTACAGTGGGCAGAAGGTGAAGCGTGACCAGGGTGCCAATGTTGGCACCACAGCCTTGTGTCAACATATGCAGCGTCCCCAGGGCCGACTCCAGCCTCATGTGGGCCCTTGGGCGACAAATCCCCCTAGGCCCCCTTGGGGCATTTTTTTTCATTTACATGTCCCTCTGTGGCTCCCACATGGTATAATGACCCCACTGGCCCCTATACAGTATAATGACCACTAGTGGCCCTTCACACAGTATAATTCCCCCCCCCCCAAAACCCCCACACACAATATAATGACCCCAGAGTGGCCCTCTATTGAGAATAATGACCCCCAGTCACCCCCCCATTCAGAATAATGACCCCCAGTGTGGTTATACTGTATGGAGGGGGCACTGGGAGTCATTATACTGTATAGTGGTCATTGGGGGTCATTTTATTTAATGGGGGGTCTGGGGGTCATTATACTGAATGGAGGGTCATTATACTAAAAGGGGGCACTGGGGGTCATTATACTGTGTAAGGGGCCCTCACAGTGTAATTACCCCCCAGTGTCCCCCTCACATACAGTGGATATAAAAAGTCTACACACCCCTGTTAAAATGTCAGGTTTCTGTGCTGTAAAAAATATGAGACAAAGATAAATCATTTCAGAACTTTTTCCACATTTAATGTGACCTATAAACTGTACAACTCAATTGAAAAACAAACTGAAATCTTTTAGTTGGAGGGAAGAAAAGAAAAGAAACTAAAATAATGTAATTGCATAAGTGTGCACACCCTCCTATAACTGGGGATGTAGCTGTGTTCAGAATTAAGCAATCACATTCAGAATCCTGTTACATAGGAGTCAGCATACACCTGCCATCATTTACAGTGCCTCTGATTAACCCCAAATAAAGTTCAGCTGCTCTAGTTGGTCTTTCCTGAAATTTTCTTAGTCGCATCCCACAGCAGAAGCCATGGTCCACAGAGAGCTTCCAAAGCATCAGAGGGATCTCATTGCTAAAAGGTATCAGTCAGGAGAAGGGTACAAAAGAATTTCAAAGGCATTAGATATACCATGGAACACAGTGAAGACATCATCATCAAGTGGAGAAAATATGGCACAACAGTGACATTACCAAGAACTGGACTTCCCTCCAAAATTTATGAAAAGATGAGAAGAAAACTGGTCTGGGAGACTACCAAGAGGCCTACAGCAACATTAAAGGAGCTTCAGGAATGTCTGGCAAGTACTGGCTGTGTGGTACATGTGACAACAATCTCCCGTATTCTTCATATGTCTGGGCTATGGGGTAGAGTGGCAAGACGAAAGCCCTTTTCTTACAAAGAAAAACATCCAAGCCAGGCTACATTTTGCAAAAAACACATCTGAAGTCTCCCAAAAGCATGTGGGAAAAGGTGTTATGGTCTGATGAAACCAAGGTTGAACTTTTTGGCCATAATTCAAAAAGATATGTTTGGCAGCAAAAACAACACTGCACATCACCAAGAGAACACCATCCCCACAGTGAAGCATGGTGGTGGCAGCATCATGCCAAGGGGCTGTTCTTCTTCAGCTGGAAGTGGGGCCTTAGTTAAGCTAAAGGGAATGAATATATCTAAGGTACTTTTAAGTAGTTAATGATTGTATATAATTAGTTAGATTATAATCAAATATCCACATGACAGGTTCCCTTTAAGCATGACAAAGACCCAAAGCATACATCCAAATCAACATAGGAATGACTTTACCAGAAGAAGATTAAAGTTTTGGAATGGCCCAGCCAGAGCCCAGACCTGAATCCGATTGAAAATCTGTGGGGTGATCTGAAGAGGGCTGTGCCCAGGAGATGCACTCGCAATCTGACAGATTTGGAGTGTTTTTGCAAAGTCAAAATGTGCCATGCTGATAGACTCATACCCAAAAAGACTGAGTGCTGTAATAAAATCAAAAGGTGCTTCAACAAAGTATTAGTTTAAGGGTGTGCACACTTATGCAACCATATTATTTTATTTTTATATTTCTTCTTCCCTCCACCTAAAAGATTTCAGTTTGTTTTTCATTTGAGTGGTGCAGTTTATAGGTCACATTAAAGGTGGAAAAAGTTCTGAAATGATTTAACTTTGTCTCATTTTTTTATATCACAGAAACCTGACATTTTAACAGGGGTGTGTAGACTTTTTATATCCACTTTACCTATCATTGCTGGAGCACAGGGGAGCCGGCGGTCTTGTCATTCAGTAACCACAGCTCGCTGCACGCCTTCTCTTCTCTGGCCCGCTGCTGCAGTGAGACACACGTCATGATGTCACTGCTGGGCTGGGCCTGGAGGAGAGAAGGAGCTGTGCAGTGATGTAGCTAGAACTAACTGGGACCCACAGTAAATTTTAGTACGCCCAGGTATGCCGGGTGCTGAAGTCGGCCCTGAGCATCACCATAAAGTGGCCTGGGAGAACCGTGGCTCCGATGTGGTGGTCCAGCCTGCCGCAGCTACCGCTACATCACCCAGTGGCACGCACCCAGTTTCAGCCAGTCAAGGCTCCACCACCTCAGCCGAAGGGAGCTGTCTGTCAATCCCATCTTCTGCTGGTCCAGATGCTCCTGCTCCTACTCCTCATTAGTCATTCCGTCAGCAATCGATCACCGAAGCGATTGCCAAGAGACAACATTATGCAGTGCACGCATCCAACGGCGCAGAAGCTGAACGTGCTCCTGTCCAAGTTGCTGGTGTTTCAGTCCCTCCCGTTCCAAGTGGTGGATTCTGCACCTTTTAGCGAACTGATGGCTTGTGCCAAGCCGAGGTGGAGAGTCCAAAGCCATTATTTCTTTGCAAAAAAGTCAGTACCAGCCCTGCACACACATGTAGAACAGAAGGTAGGCCAGTCCTTGAGCCTGTCGGTGTCTGCCAAAGTGCACGGCAGAACCGACGCGTGGAGCTCTAACTACGGTCAGGGACAATACATGTCCTTTATGGCCCACTGGGTGAATGTGGTTCCTGCACAGCCACACCAGCAACTTGGCAAGGTCATGCCGCTTCCGCCTCCACGTTTTCACACCGTTGGTCCTGCGGAATAGGCAGAGGCTGGGGCAGGGAAACAATGAAAAAAGACAGAGCAGCCAACACGATGAATGTCGCCCCTGGGCACTTGCGAGTGCTTATTTGCATATGAATTAAAGTACTGTGGAAAGGGTTAATAACACTGAGAGACTTTCTAGCTAATAATGAGAAGCTGGTAATTTTCCACAGCTGCCATGTCAAGTATGTCAAAGCCCCTAGTGTTCTTCAGTTAGGGAACTGTGCATGACAAGAAGAAGAAACTGAGATGGGGATACTTTAACTAGGGGGGCTTTTTCATGTACTTCATTAGAATTTTGTGAAATTCCCTATAAAACACATGATGGATAATGGGTGGCTGAGTAGAGTTATATAGCCATACCCCTTCTTGGGTAGTGGTTGATCACATTGCGGTTCCTCTATGCCTTGTCAAGAAAACACTATACTTGACTATAAATGACATCTGTCTATCAAAGGAGGGGAAAGGATACTGATGATGGTATATGTCAATTTTAAAGCTTTGTTTTCCCCTATTGATTCAGAAAAATATAAGAAAAATGCATAAATTTCACTGTCCTAAAAGGAAAAACGTCTTTCTAGATCCCAAGTGGCAAACGATCAGGTCACCAATCCTTTACATTTCAATAGGCACTAAGGTTATCTAGCTCTCAACTGTAGCCATCACATGTTCCTGCTATGACCAGCTGCTGAGGTGTCTTCTTCTCTGGTTCACCGCTGTTTAAGACTGCTTTCACACTAGCGTTCGTCGGTCCGCTCGTGAGCTCCGTTTGAAGGGGCTCACGAGCGGACCCGAACGCAGCCGTCCAGCCCTGATGCAGTCTGAATGGAGTGGTCTGGCGGCGTTCAGCCTCCGCTCCGCTCGCCTCCGCACGGACAGGCGGACAGCTGAACGCTGCTTGCAGCGTTCGGGTGTCCGCCTGGCCGTGCGGAGGCGTGCGGATCCGTCCAGACTTCCAATGTAAGTCAATGGGGACGGATCCGTTTGAAGATGCCACAATATGGCTCAATCTTCAGGCGGATCCGTCCCCCATTGACTTTACATTGAAAGTCTGGACGGATCCGTACGAGGCTATTTTCACACTTAGCTTTTATATGCTAAAATAATGCAGACGGATCCGTTCTGAACGGATCCGATCGAACGCTAGTGTGAAAGTAGCCTAAGAAGCTTTGTCGACTTCGGGAACTTTACCTTTTTTCCTTCAAACAGAGGCACTGCACACTTGTCTTTCTGGGGAATTCATTTGTAAATCGATGTACATTATTAATTTTCCCACTCCTTACCTCTTCTCAAGGCTAAATAAATGGAATTATTTTACTCTTTCCTAATTAAAGAAGGTCACCTTAAATTTTGTCTTGGGATTGTATTCTTTTTTATGTTCGCTCAATGGGGTCCACTATTGTGTTACAACCATCTGAATTTGGAACTGATTAAGAAATTGCTCTTGTGTGATCACTTTCAATAAATGTGCTCGGATTTCTTGTCCTACGGGTATCAGTATTTCTGTTCTGCCCAGCTGAGTTAGAGAATCATTAGAGATCACGTCTGCCTCAGTCTTGGTATTTCTGAAGTGTTTAGTGTGGTTATAGCACCATCTAGCGGTGTTAAGTTGTATTATACTTTGTTTTTCCTGTTACAATACTACTGTATTGTGGGAGTGCAAAGCATCCTGGGAAAGAGAAGTCTCCAGTTTCCAGGACACATCAGCAGAGCTGTCCTATGCATGTCTCCTTCTCAAACTCCACCATCCTTGTAAAAGCATATCTGGTCAGAGATCTACATTTGTTTCAGGGATATTGTGTGTTGCAGAGCTGTTCAGCTAGTTGTAATTGTTACTCAGGGAGTTGTTATTACTGTTAGGCTACTTTCACACTAGCGTTAATATTTTCCGGTATTGAGATCCGTCATAGGGTCTCATTACCGGAAAAAAAAACGCTTCTGTTTTGTCCCCATTCATTGTCAATGGGGACAAAACGTAACTGAACAGAACTGAATGCTCCAAAATGCATTACGTTCCGTTCTCATACCGTAAAGCAAACCGCAGCATGGGATGTGGAGCAAAACTGATCTGTCATGACCCACAATGCAAGTCAATTGGAACAGATGCGTTTTCTCTGACACAATATAAATTGGATCTGTCCCCCATTGACTTTCAATGGAGTTCATGAGGGATCCATCTTGGGTATGTTGCAGATAATACAAACGGATCAATTCATAACGGATGCAGATGGTTGTATTATCAGTAATGGAAGTGTTTTTGCTGAACCCTGCCGGATCCAGCAAAAACGCTAATGTAAAAGTAGCCTTAGCTAGCCATGCAATCTTATGTACAGGCAGCCATTTTACCATGTGCTTCAGTGTTAATGTAAAGTTATAGTACATGCTATGCTATGCTTAATACTTATATATGTTATTTGTATTCTTGTAGTTTTACCAAACAATCCTGTTTTACCAATCAATCGTATATAATCAATAAATCACATGTACGACCTGTTGATCAATAAACAAATTAGACTACAAAGAACAGTCCTCTTATTTGGGAGACAGGAATGGTTTATGCTGAATGTCAGACTGCACACTGTGTCAACATGTATGAAGACAGAACAGTATCACAATATCCTGTCCGGATGTATCTGTACATTGTGGGGAGAAGATATCATTGATTTGCAAATACTGTGTGAAGCAACACATTTATAAGGACTGGGGATCAGGTACCCATCGTTACACTTCATTCGAACATCCAGGTAATGCTTTGTGTGTGAATGGTATTCAACAAATATCTCATAGACGTCAGTCATTTCTCTTCATAGTACTGAGGCTGCACCTGTGATGCTGTACTTGTCTCCATCTCTGGCTGACATACCTGTGCAGTATTTATCCAAAATTTGCTAATTTAAATATAGTTGTTGAACCTAAGACAGGCTGAAATAGCCATAGGTACCAGTATAAATGTCTGATTGGATGGGCTCTTCCCATAGATTATAACAGAGAGAGCTGGAAGAGAACTGCACTGGTAGGACAATGCAAAAGAAAATCACTAAAATAGATATTACTGAAATGTTACCTAGATAGGAGTGACGTATATCACACTAGACGGCAGTTATATCTAATATACAGTCTCTTCTGCTGGGAGGGAGGTGTTCTAATAACATATGGAAATATGATATGATATAATGCAGTATAATGAGCTAAGTCAGTGTATCTAAGCTTATCATTGTGTGATACTGTCTACTGAACCATGTATCTAAGCCTATCATATGTAATACTGTCTACTGAACCATACATCCAAGCCTATCATATGTGATACTGTCTACTGAACCATGTATCTAAGCCTATCATATGTGATACTGTCTACAGCACCATGTATCTAAGCCTATCATATGTGATACTGTCCGCTGAGCCATGTATCTAACCCTATTATGTATGATATTGTCTACTGAGCCATGTATCTAATTGTATTATGTGTGACACTGTCTGCTGAGCTGATGATCTAATCCTCTCATGTGTGATACTGTCTGCAAGCTGTGTATCTAAATCTGTCATATGTGATACCATCTGGCTGAGCAGTGTATCTAATCCTCAGAATGGTCCTCAACTTTTAACTGGACTTAAAAAAAATTCCAGGGGAGTACCTCATTGGGAGTTATGTCATATCTACGCTCAGGTCCATAAATATTGGGACGTCGACACAATTCTAACATTTTTGGCTCTATACACCACAATGGATTTGAAATGAAACAAACAAGATGTGCTTTACCTGCAGACTGTCAGCTTTAATTTGAGGTATTTACATCCAAGTCAGGTGAACGGTCCAGGAATTACAACACTTTGCATATGTGCCTCCCACTTGTTAAGGGACCAAAAGTAATGGGACAGAATAATAATCATAAATCAAACTTTCACTTTTTAATACTTGGTTGCAAATCCTTTGCAGTCAATTACAGCCGGAAGTCTGGAACGCATAGACATCACCAGACGCTGGGTTTCATCCCTGGTGATGCTCTGCCAGGCCTCTACTGCAACTGTCTTCAGTTCCTGCTTGTTCTTGGGGCATTTTCCCTTCAGTTTTGTCTTCAGCAAGTGAAATGCAGCTCAATCGGATTCAGGTCTGGTGATTGACTTGGCCATTGCATAACATTCCACTTCTTTCCCTTAAACTCTTTGGTTGCTTTTGCAGTATGCTTTGGGTCATTGTCCATCTGCACTGTGAAGCGCCGTCCAATGAGTTCTGAAGCATTTGGCTGAATATGAGCAGATAATATTGCCCGAAACACTTCAGAATTCATCCTGCTGCTTTTGTCAGCAGTCACATCATCAATAAATACAAGAGAACCAGTTCCATTGGCAGCCATACATGCCCACGCCATGACACTACCACCACCATGCTTCACTGATGAGGTGGTATGCTTAGGATCATGAGCAGTTCCTTTCCTTCTCCATACTCTTCTCTTCCTATCACTCTGGTACAAGTTGATCTTGGTCTCATCTGTCCATAGGATGTTGTTCCAGAACTGTGGAGGCTTTTTTAGATGTCGTTTGGCAAACTCTAATCTGGCCTTCCTGTTTTTGAGGCTCACCAATGGTTTACATCTTGTGGTGAACCCTCTGTATTCACTCTGGTGAAGTCTTCTCTTGATTGTTGACTTTGACACACATACACCTACCTCCTGGAGAGTGTTCTTGATCTGGCCAACTGTTGTGAAGGGTGTTTTCTTCACCAGGGAAATAATTCTTTGTCATCAACCACAGTTGGTTTCCGTGGTCTTCTAGGTCTTTTGGTGTTGCTGAGCTCACCGGTGCGTTCCTTCTTTTTAAGAATGTTCCAAACAGTTGTTTTGGCCAGGCCTAATGTTTTTGCTATCTCTCTGATGGGTTTGTTTTGTTTTTTCAGCCTAATGATGGCTTGCTTCACTGATAGTGACAGCTCTTTGGATCTCATCTTGAGAGTTGACAGCAACAGATTCCAAATGCAAATAGCAGACTGGAAATGAACTCTGGACCTTTTATCTGCTCATTGCAATTGGGATAATGAGGGAATAACACACACCCGGCCATGGAACAGCTGAGAAGCCAATTGTCCCATTACTTTTGGTTCCTTAACAAGTGGGAGGCACATATGCAAACTGCTGTAATTCCTGCACCGTTCACCTGATTTGGATGTAAATCCCCTCAAATTAAAGCTGACAGTCTGCAGGTAAAGCACATCTTGTCTGTTTCATTTCAACTCCATTGTGGTGGTGTATAGAGCCAAAAATGTTAGAATTGTGTCGATGTCCCAATATTTATGGACTTGACTGTATCCTCTGTGCGTATTTAAAAGCAACTCCAACTTATTCAGACAAGTGTTAAAGGCATTGTGTGCACCAAGGCACCTACCAGTGGAGCACCTTAAATGGAGGCAGACCATGCAATTGCTATAGGGCCTGGGTAGAGGGAGTTACAGAGCCGAACTCCTTTCTCTTCACAATGTAAAAACACTGCATTTTCATACAGAGGCCACTAGGGGGAGCTGAATGCAAACAGATTATTTCAGCGTCCAGTAAATTGTAGCTGCATACATTTCTATGCACTGATCTCCCCCTAGTGGTGGCTGCAGACAGACAGATTTATAAAGGAATAGAATCAGGACATTTTTCAGTGCATTTTTTTCAAGCTGTGTGGTGAAAATACACAGAAGGAGCGCCATAATTATGAAGAATCTGTTCCAACTTTTTTCCAACATAGAAGCCGGATAAAATGAGTAAGGTGGAGGGAGACTTTTTTTTACAATTATTTTTAATTACATTTTCTAGTGCTCCATACAAAACAAAAATTTGTAAGATATCTGGGGCATTGTACTTTGTGTTGTCTGTGACTGATTATCAGAAATTAATGCTAAGTTTAGCTATGGCGAGATCCGTGTTCGCCCCTGGTACCTACATACAATTATGGTGGACACGCCCTGTCCTCAAGACTTTCTCATCTTCCCTATTTAAGGCACTAGATCAATCAACGGCAACGCACCCGTTGCTCCTAGAGGCTCATTTCCATATATTAAAACATTACTTTTCTCAGCAATGCGGGCACATATGAACATGGGACCAACACAGACGCTTCACCTGCCAAGCGCACCTGTAACAGGTCAGCCAGTGTCAGAGGTACAAATCTGCCAACTGATGCCCGTTATCCATTGGGTATACAATGTGTTAAGAGTGCCTGGCCCTGTCAATCAAAGTGGAGAGGGTGCGACAGTTGCATGTACACAATTAAGAAGGTTGTACAGCATTTGTGTCTGGTCTTGCTGCTCAGGTCCATTAAAGTAAATAGGGCTGAGCTGTAATTCTTCACACCACCTATGGCGCTGTTTTTTGGAGGAAGCAACCATGTCTCAATAATTCTGAACAACCCATAAAAACCTGGACAACCCATTACAATTCCTAGATTTATGGGTTGTCATAACCTTACAACTTCCAGAACACTTTTAAATAGACTTTGTAAGATAAAATTGTAATGAGAAGAGCAATCTTCTGCCAGTTCTTCTGCCAGTAGATCCCGCTCTGGACCAGATCAACAGGTCAAGTCTGACGAAGGCCAAATGATGGACTTTGGAAAGAAAACCTTGATTTTCATTACTCTCTGGACACTTGGTAAGAGGAGATTGAAATTGATGATGATGAGTGATGTGAGATTTGAAGCACTATGAGATGTCTCCATGATGTGCCTACAAGGGCAAATTTTTGTTCCCTAGAGGAATAGCTTTAGTTAAATGACATTTTCGATAGCTCTGGAGACATCTCCTACCAAGATAAGGTTCAAAAACATAGATGTCCATAGAGGCTTTATAAACGTGAGGGAGCAGAAAATCTAAATCTACACATTTGAGGAATCAACATCACTAAGAAAACTTATCCATAGGGTTGGGGGAGTCGACAATGTCATCCGCAACCAGCTTGGGAGCCACATGTGGCCCTTGAATAGGCTTTTTAGTTCAGTGTAGCTCAAAGCTACCAGTCCAACTAGAAAGTGGCTTGCCAACTGACAAAAAGGTTGGGGACCCTACACCTTGGGGGCCAATAATCTACCTATTCACATAATATAATTAATAGAATCAGTTTTCCCCAAACAGAATGTGTATTTTTGTGTATTCTAGAAATGCCACCTACAGGTGGAATTTTTGAATTTGAGGCTGTGAAGAATAAGCAGTTGAAATGGAGCTCCCACCACTACAACAATACAGTATATTAAAGGGAATGTGTCATCTATCATTTTTTGTGACATTTTAAAAAAGATAGTCGTACATATCCTTTTTATTTACTGTGTTTTTAATCTCCTGTGCAGTGACCCAGTGGTTCATTGCTAAAGGGTTAATACTATGGATGACCGAAAAAAGGATTACTGTTATGGTTTATTGTTAGAATTGCCATATGGCTTATTGCTTAAAGGGAACCTGTCACCTCCAAAAACCATCCCAAGCCACCAGCAGTACCTGAGAGTAGCCCGCAGTTTGTTTCTAATGATCATTTTCGTTCAGCAGTCAGATGTGGTAAAAGATCTGAAAACATTATTTTATCCCCTGCCCATGCTATTTTGTAGGCATGCTTGAAGTCAAGGGGGCAGCGGCCTCCTTGCTTCAAGTCAAGGTACCCGCGTCCCCTTCCGTACCCCTTCGCTGTGACTGACAGCGCTTATGCAGAGAGTTCGGCAAAGCCAGTCAAACTGCCGGCTGTCAGTCACAGCAGAGGGGCAGGGAAGGGGGCAATGGTTACCTTGACTTGAAGCAAGGAGGCTGCTGCCATCTTGACTTCAAGCATGCCTAGAAAATAGTGCGGGCATGGGATAAAAGAACGTTTTCAGAGCTTTTAGCACATCTGACTGCTGAACGAAAATGATCATTAGAAACACACTGCGGGCTACTCTCAGGTACTGCTGGTGGTTTGGGATGGTTTTTGGAGGTGACAGGTTCCCTTTAAACTATATACAATACTTTATGCACTATGTACTCCAAAAGGTTGCATATGGGGGGGAAGAGTTAACTGCCATCCCTTAGTTAGAGTTGCCGGGTGGTGGGCTGGACCTGCCAAGCACCTGGCAACCTGGGCTGGACCCACCCTCTAGTTATATGGCTGCTGTACAGAGAAAAGTCTAGCTAAGTTACAGAAAAGAGTCTAGCTAAGCTACAGAGTAGTCTAGCAAAGCCATAGAGGCCTAACTGCCAGAAAAAGCAACTGCACTGAGAACCAACCTCTGAGAGAGAACAGAACAGATATTTACAGAAGGTTGAGGACCATTAAGGGACAGTGTGTTTACTAGCCAGAGAAAATAAAGCACACTTATGACTTTGGATTTGCTGCACATGTTTAGGGTTAATTGCTTCTGGCACTTACTACAATTCCAAGATGGACTAGCCATTCGATTTAGAACTGCACTCTGCAGTATGGATATTGCAGCTATATGGAAAAAGGACTTACTCAACTGTAGTCTATTGAGAAGATTGTCTTGTGTATTTAGAAAGAGACTTAGAGGGAATATGCGGTAACTCAGAATAGGGTAGTTGTGAAATGTAAAATTATGTTATTTAATGCTTTGTAATGTAAAAATCACGGTTCTGTATGGATCTGTTGGGATTATTAATCTTGACGCTGCCCCTACAAGAAATTAAGTGTGGGTCTGAATCTGCCTTTAGATCAGTCTAGTGAGTTAGCAGAGGAAGTGAGGGGTTGTTACACGTGCTCCGCTCCTCACGGTACAAGGCCAAAGTTCTAGAGAATCACCTTCATTCTCAGAGGATTATCTACTGAGTGAAAAACCTCACCTTTTCTACCGTTCTCAGGAAAGAGAGGGAGGAAAGAAAAAACGTGAAGGTCCAGAATATGCCTGGCTTAGCAATGGAGTCAGTCAGTAAGGCCTTTGCTGACCAAAGCTATTGACTTTATTGCAGTGAGAGGGACATTGCTGAGACACCCTTCACACTTGGACACAGTCTATCTTAAATCCTGTACCCCTCAGCTGGGAATTACAGTCAGCATTGCAAGAGAAATATTGCCAGCTATAAATTCAGTAGAGAGAGACTTTGGAGAGACAGAGGGAAGGAATACTAACAAACCTCCATCCTTGATCAAATCCATACATTGCTATCCGGGCAGGTTTGCACTGTAATCCTGGGTTCAGACCTGAGCGTTTTACAGCGCGTTCCTACGCGCTGTAAAATGCTCAACAAGGAGAAACCAATGATTCCCTATGGTAATGGTTCTCACCTCGGCGTTTTACAGCGCGTACGATCGCGCTGTAAAACGCCCGAAGCCCCAAGAAGTACATGAGCTTATTTGGGGCGTCCTGTCACGCGTTCTCGTACATAGACTTTCGGGAATGCGCGACAATGGGCGTTCGCTTGTCTCTGTATGCGCGATTGTAAACGCCGGTACAATCGCGCATACAGAGCGCTCCATCGCGAACACTCAAGTGTGAACCCAGGGTAAAGGGGCATAGCTATAGGGGAAGTGGCTGCTTTGGGGCCTGAACTCAGAAGGCGCCCACCCAGCATGAGGACTAAAAGATTGTATTGTCAGGACCCCCTCAACAGTATTATAATATGACATTATATACAGAGACACTGTAGGAAACGGACCGAGCGGCTGCCGGGCCTCGTCAGAGAGCACAACCTTGACAGGAGTGGGGGTTGCACGTGAGGACGGTTTTGCAAAGAAGTTTCTGGTGGTGGGGGACCCATTCAAAAATTTGCTGTGGGGCCCAATCATTTCTAGTTATGCCACTGACTGTAAACTATTTGGCACTGTGTTTTGATTCCGTTGGATGTACTACAACTCCTATTCTGCACTTTAGTAAAAAGAGATTTTTATTTTCTACAACTGGCCTGGTTACTGACTACAGCATCATACGCCGGCCACCCACACCAAAAGCACAACACCCTGGGCACCTCAACTACCATTAAGCAGGAATCCCAACATTGGGTGAAGGGGTGGAAAAGATGCACTCTCCTTTCAGTCCCCTGGCCCTATGGAGCATCAGTGTGAGGATTGCCACTACGGTTAACCGTTACAGACAGTCACTACCACTCCCATCTTCCTTTACATTCCCGCTCGGCTGGTTGGCACAGATTCATCTACTGCCTGCCGCTACACACAGCTTTTGGAAAAAGACTGTCTCATGATATACCCTAGAACTATGCCTTCTACTGATATTTGTACATTGACACCCATCATCCTTAGGAAAGAGGCTTTTAGTCATCATAGTCATGCAAGCCTAGTTGCTGCCTCCATCATCTGCTTGTTACTCTGTTTGTTATTCTTCTCATTTCCCTGTCCACCTCCGTAACATCACTGAGTTGGTCGCACATGCTCAGTTCCATACTTCAGCTGCAGCCCTCCGTATCTACTATGACAGTTACAGGAGAATAGTTGCAGTAGAAAGGGCAAGACCCCAGAGAAAGGACTCGTCCCTATGTGCCAGCCTGAAGAGGATCTTGTAGAGTAACTGGAGAAATGAATGGGGAGATCTCTAGATCCATGTTAGGTACAGAGCTGGCTTTAGCTTTGCTAGTAAGAGATTGTCTTGTCCTTGTCTGATTTTCATTTTACATTAATCATAAATCAACACATAAAAACCCATTAATTATATCTATGCACTTTGACATAATGGTATATCAAGGTCCATGGGCAGTTATGATATCTTGATGGGCACAGTTCTCTTGACTGTTTCAGAACTTGCTATTATGGTTAGCCCTCTCCCTTGGTCAGGGACCTGCAGTACTCCATTCCTCCATCGAGACTGAGGTTCTTCTTCTGAAATGTGGTTTACTGAAGTTCTTGTTCCTTTACACGTCTTATATTGCTATTTCTTCCGCAGTTAGATCCCAAAATGTTCAAAGGATCACAAACAATCTAGAAATTTTGGTTTCTGTCCCATCGACCCACATCGGAGACACAGAAATTGGGTCAGCAGACCTCACTGTATCAGCCGGCCACCCACTCCTGTACACAATGGTAGCCCAGAAGAATGAAACCCAATGCATCAACTCCACCGATCTCCTCTGCACCTCTATGATCAAGGAGCCAACGGTTAATGTATCAGTGTCCTCCAGAGGAAGCAAATGGGAACAGATTAATCTATTCCAATTCCACTAATGGGTCACTGCAGCTCGTAATCCATGTTGGCTCTGAAGTCACTCTCACCCCCCAGATACTGAATGGTGGAAGTGACAACATCACGATTATTCTAGATATTTTGTATGATAGCGCCAACACAAGTCAAGGCTCGTTGAGGTCAAGAAGAAAACCAACTACATTTAGCCTTAATGTTGACTTTGCCACTACTACGACCTCTACTACCACCGTGGATGAAGAAGATAAAGGACAAGGAAATGGACAATCTACCCTCCGTGAGTTGGCATATTAATATAATTTTTTTATATATATGTATATATATTTTATATTAGGTCTAGGGCCCCTTTCACATGAGCGAGTTTTCCACGCGGGTGCAATGCGTGACGTGAACGCACAGCACCCGCACTGAATCTTGACCCATTCATTTCAATGGATCTGTGTACATGAGTGTTTTTTTCACGCATCAGTTCTGCGTTGTGTGAAAAACGCAGCATGTTCTATATTCTGAGTTTTCCACGCAGCCCTGGCCCCATAGAAGTGAACGGGGCTTTAGTGAAAAACGCATTGCATCCGCAAGCAAGTCCGGATGCAACGTGTTTTTCACTGATGGTTGCTAGGAGATGTTGTTTGTAAACCTTCAGTTTTTAATCACGCGCGTGAAAAACGCATCAAAATGCATTGCAACCACGCGGAAAAAACTGAACAACTGAACGCAATCGCAGACAAAACTGACTGAACTTGCTTGCAAAATGGTGCGAGTTTCACTGAACGCATCCGGAGCCGATCCGTCACGCACGTGTGAAAGAGGCCTAAAACTTGTACTTTCCATGAAAATACCAATGGAAATGTCTGAATAAATGGACAGTTGGGCGTTACCATTCTCCTTGTCTGCCTGGCGTGTCCTTACAAATTTTGACATTGTCCAACCCCTCCATCAGATTGTGTACGGACACACCCTACTGACAGAGGAAGGTATCAGCCAGTTGATAATTTAGTCAAGCTTTTCCAGGAGTAATAAACAGAGGGACAGCAAAGCGTAGATTTAAAAGTGCTTTTCAAGGAGGACAATTCGGCGCCCAAGGAACAATGGCGGAGATTACTGAGTGCAGCTCGGATTGTAAGGAGTATTATGTGATTTCTCCGCAGATTCTGGCCCATTGAGCGCTCTCATTCTCCTGACTCTGCTTCCGATTTTGCTTCTCAAGTGATCGACAAGAGACTGATGACCGAGGTAAGTTGTAAGAATGACACAGACAGTCACACATCTCCACCTCTTCTCCAGGACTGTGGAAGGCCTTCGGGGGATCCCCATGTTCCTGGGGGGGTCCAGATGTGAGCAGTATGTACAGAACCCAGAAAAAAGGAGCCGAACTGGATAATACTGAGCCTCATGGCAATGTTTGTAAAGTCCCCTATTAAATTTAGCGATCCCATTCTACTACAGGCTCATCCTCTCACAGCGTAGACACCCGGTTGTAAAAAAAACTACTTAAAAGGCATCTGTCAGCAGTAGTGTAGAGCGAATCGAGCTTCGGATAATAGATCCAAAGTCGATTCATTCTAACACATTATAATGTATTAGGCAAAATTCGCTTCACCCGAAGTCGCGCAAGACTCCGGTGAATGAATTCAATATTCTGTTCTGTGCATCTTTCTACATTTGTACCTATGACACTGGCTGACCTGTTACATGTGCGCTTGGCAGCTGAAGGATTCTGTGTTGGTCCCATGTTCATATGTGTCCGCATTGCTGAGAATAATGTTTTAATAAGCCTCTAGGTGCAACGGGGGCGTTACCATTACACCTAGACACTCTGCTCTCTCTGCACCTGCCGTGCCCTCAGTACTTTGTTTGGCAGGACCATTGACAGGTGTGATGTCTTTTTCACTGCCTGTCTCTGTCAATCAAAGTGTCAATCAAGGCAGTTGCAGAGAGAGCAGAGCCTGTAGGAGTAATGACAACTCCCCCATTGCTCCTAGATGCTAATTTGCATATATTAAAACATCATCTTTCTCTGCAATGCGGGCACATATGACCATGGGACCAACACAGATGCCTTCAGCTGCCAAGAGCACATGTAACAGGTCAGCCAGTGTCATAGGTACAAATCTGCTGACAGATGGGCTTTAAAGGGTCAATAAATGTAATAGATAGTTAGATAGATAGATAGATAGATAGATAGATAGATAGATAGATAGATCTTTAACCCTTTAATAACACATTCTGACCAAGCCGCTATTTCTTTCTTTATTTTTAGGCTATTAAATGGCATTTCCTTCATTTTTATGACAATACTGTATTGTCTCTTCTCGGATCACCTCGTCACTTCTAGCAAATCCCATCCAAAGTAATAAAGGCAAAGATATGAGGAGGATCAAACAGCAACGAGCCCTTAATACAGGACTCCCTGCTCCTGATGATGGAAAACAACAGGCACAGAAACAGAGAAAATAGCAAATTCCCGGAGCTGAATGGTCAATATCTCCGGATTATCCACGTTATGTTCACACAACTCCTCCCCAGACAGGACCTCTTCTTCCTATAGAACTTCCACAGCAAAAATAAATAAATAAAATACAATGCAACAGCTCTCTGCAAACCAAATGAAGTACAAAAAGTATTCTCATGCTAATGCTATGCTTTTTAAGTAAATTTAAAATTCTTGGCAAATACATTTTGTACATAATTATTTGGGCCCGTCTGCCATCGTCAAGGCGATCTCTGTAAGAAGGGAACCTAACACTAAATTCTGCCTGTTATGTGCTATGATGGCTACTGTAAAATCCAGGGAGTGCAGGTTCCACATGCATGCTGGGCCCAGCTTAATTTTTGTCATTAAGGTCATTAACTTCCACAGCAGGTTTATCACAGCTCGGGACACAACCCCTGATGAAGCCGTAAAGGTGAAACCTGGTAGGAGGTGATCTCCTGGGCATCGTACTGATGTGTAATGCATGCCTCCCAAGTGTCCCTCTTTTGCAGGGACAGTCTTCTTTTTGACCCAAGTCCCTCTGTCCCTCTTTTTGTCCTGCATTAATACATTTACTAAATTGCTCCTTACTAAACTATCTGTATGGTTTCTACCTGTATATTACACCATTATTTCTTTATTTGGTACAATTTCTACCTTAAAATATCTATAATCTGATGATTTATGTGCTAATATTTAAATGGACATTGAAGCGCAAGAAAAATATTGTCTTAGGGGCTCCACATGCTGTAAAAAAATAAAGGAACTCACCTCACCGATCCCCGGCTGCTCCAGTTGTGACGGTGTCAGTACTTATGCTTTGGGCGGAGTTAGAGGTGTGGCCTAGTATGAAAAAAATTGCCGTGGTGCATGTCGGCATATATTGTCCCTCTTTGCGATTTTCAAAAGTTGGGAGGTATGGTAATGTATTTAAATCTAATATGGATCTCCTCTAGTAATCCTATATGTCCTGCTGTCTGCTGTCCCGGCTGTCTTCTGGTCTCCAAGAAGTGATGTGACTAATGAAGTCTGAACGCTGAGAGAATCCGTCCAGAAGAAGAACCTGCTGTGGAAGTGACTTTTCAGCTCCGGAACATTG
The DNA here is from genome assembly GCF_014858855.1 of Bufo gargarizans. Taxonomy (NCBI): domain Eukaryota; kingdom Metazoa; phylum Chordata; class Amphibia; order Anura; family Bufonidae; genus Bufo; species Bufo gargarizans. The sequence goes on from NC_058088.1 coordinate 11,897,118, forward strand.
TTTCTGTGTTTAATGGGGTTGTCTGAGATTTTGATATCTATAGCTCAGTAATGGCTAACCTCCGGCACTCCAGCTGTTCGAAAACTACAACTCCCAGCATGCTCCATCCATTTCTGTGGAGTTCTGAGAACGGCCAAGCAAGTGTACATCTTGGGAGATGTAGTTTTACCACAGCTGGAGTTCCGGAGGTTAGCCATCACAGGGATAGGTCAACCTTATCTGATCACTGAGGGTTCCGACTCCCGACACTCCTGACGATCAGCTGTTTGAAGAGGCTGCAGGACGCCAGTGAGCACCGCGGCCTTCTCCCTGCTCACCAAGCACAGCGCCGTACATTGTATAGTGGCTGTGCTTGGTATTGCAGTCCAGGGCTATTCACTTGAATGGGATTGAGGTGCAACTTGGCCACGTGACTGATGAATGTGACATCACTAGTCTGTAAAGAGGCTGCAGCATTCACAGGAGCACAGCGGCCTCTTCAAACAGCTGATTAGTGGGGGTGCCAGGAATCAAAATCTTGGACACAAGATGATGATGTGACACTACTGGCAGGTGGGTAAATGAACAACGGTACCTGAGCTATGGCTGTGCGCTGCCTCCAAGAGATCGAGGAGGGAGTCCTCTGATTCCAGGAAAAGTGTCATCCACAGCCAGAGCCACTGATTCCGGGACTACCGCCACCTCCAACTTTCCTGATGGGATACCAGGCCACGACGACCTTCTCATATAACCCACGGTAGTCAACTACCTGGAAGATGGTGTGGTGTCGGCAGCAGCCAAAGGTCCTCGATTTCCGACTCCACCAGCTGAGACCCAGTTACCACAGCACCCGCAGCCAGAGATCCTGAGTTCCCCTGCCCGGCGGGAGATTCCTGCGACCTGAAGCAACAAGTGGCCGCAGCCATTGCTAATTTGACCACTTGGTCATTACCTGATATCTCCACAAGAGGGCAGTGGAGTACCGCAACAACAGCGTGGCTCACCGACAAAGGGCAGGAGCCTCTCCTCATGAGTTTTAGCAGCTCAAGCAGCGATGAGAATTTTAGGTTCCTCCTCTAAGGAGCTGCCTTTCAGTCAAGATGCAGAAAGAAAAGTTATAGACTATGGGAGCCACAACATGGACTGGACTTGAAGGGTGAGAACTTGTTGGCCCATCTGTTTTGTTCTGTTGCCCTGTTCGGTCTTCACCCAGATGGACATGGTTTGTCAGGACTCCGCCATCTGCAAAATACCTCCAAGTTGCACTCAATGGCGCCAATCCCCTTTTTTCCCCTTTTTTCCCCTTCTCATGTTAAGTGGGAACACCACCTGTCTTAAAGGGTTCTCATTTATTTGATACCATACCTTATGTGGATTACAAATGACTTTTGTCTTTTTGTACTATTTTTGCATTAATGTTTTTACTGGTTCTGCAACGTTTAAGCACTTTAGGCCCATTGTCTGGACTCTTTCATGGGTACAACAATGTGACCTCTTATGCACTTTTGAATGGACTTTGAACTTTATACTGTTAGCCAGATAGTTAGTGTCCTTGCTTCATTGCTCATATGGACTGCCTCTGAGGACGCTGAATACTAATGGTCCCACTTTGCCTTGTGTTAGTTTAGAAAGCCTAGGTATTGTACTGTATTTGCATATGCCCTTAAGAGTTCGGTATCCACACACAACAGGAGTGTATTTGAGCGCTTGTTGCAGACTTTTTGGTTCTCTGGTTAAACCGAGAGGGAGAGCTGTGAATAGACACCCTACTCATACGGGCAGAGACCTAGTGGTTGCTGTTGCTATATCAGTCTACGTATGTCATAATAATAAATAGTCTCATGCAGCACTCTAACTTTCCTTGGGTAAACTTAGACCACACCCTAAGCAGATGCCAAGGGCGGCTTGGTTTTAAGTAAGGGGGTATGTAACACTCCACAGTGGTGTTACCACTCCTGCACCCTGCTATTTCTAATGGGCTACCACAATGTCACCTTATGTATTTTTGTCCAGGTCCTCCACAATGTGCATTCCTAATCTTGTTATGCAACTGTTCATATGTAATGTACCTGGTTCACCAGCAGGTGGCAGCAAACATGGCAGAGCTATAGTTAGAGAGAATGGAACTTGCCATTCCATTCTTACCCCTCTCTGAAGAGAAGTAGGCTAGCCCGACTTTCTGAAGGACAGGTGGGGACCAGATAGGTTTAGTTTTAGTTTACCCCCAGCAAGGGAAAGGGTGTGTAGGGGAACGTCTCTGCTGGACATGCCCATGCCAGCCAGAGGAACCTAAGCTCTACTGGCCATGGAGGCAGAAGTTTGAAGCCTCAGAAGCCAAGAGCATAGTCCTCTGGTAGAACCAAAGTCTGACTAAGGAGTGAGATACAGCATAAAGAAGAAATAAAAGTCATTAAGCTAGCCTATCAGTACAGCAGAGAGAAAGAGAGAAAGCAGAGTTGAGTTTGCCTGGACTGGACTCAAGTTATTCTTTCAAATCCCTCAATTATTTCCCCCTATTTATTGCTTCGGAGCCAAAGCCTGGGGTCTAGCAGTATCTAGGTAGGAGCACCGTGACACACAGTAAGAGAAATTTAGGCCACACTACACCACTCGGCATTCCTACTGAACCTTGGAAGCAATATAGAAGGCCCTGGGGAACGCTCCCTGATCTGTGATGCAAGTCTAAAATAGACAAACTATCAGAGCACATATTAAAAAGTAAGGAGAATCTGACCATGGACAGGGTTTTTTTAAAACATTTTTATTACAAATACCTTGTGCTTGTGAAAAATGCAGCGACAATTATGTATATAACGAGGAATAGCTGGAGGTTGTGTCTTAATAAATATAATATGTTCACCTCAAGACCAACCAGCCGTAAACCAAGGAACATCAAATCTACAAAAACATTCAAAAACATACAGTGGAAATGATAACAGATCGTAGATTTCCAGGCTTCAGTAGACACGGTGGATTTATAAAATCATGGCTCATGACTGTTTTTGTGATCTGATCAGGGCTCGAAACGTCTCCCCAATGGAGTCTTAGATGGCTTCTTTATATAGCGGAGGGTGTTACATGTTTCACAGGTGTTGGAGCCAGGCAAACAACAAGCCACTCTGCCCTGGTCAGGGTATTTAGATGAAGGGCTACCAATTATTTTGCCCTCTTTTGTTAGTTTTGATACCTGAGGCCCAAACCTTCTCAAATAACCAAACAGGACCTAAATGACCATCTCTGGTGGACATCTACTTCTTAGAACAAGGGCTGCAAAATTGTCTATACATTGGTATCTCTGTGTCCTGGTCTAGTGGCAGCTCTAAGCCGTGATGGCCCAGTGGTCATTGTATTTTCTGATGGCCCAATGGACATGGAGGCCTGGAGGCCATTAGCAGACATTCTTCACCTGTTAGGTCTTATCTTAAAGGGGTTGTCCGATCCTCTTATATTGAGGATAGGCCTCCGGTGTCCGACAACCTGCAACCCCACCAATCAGATGTTTTGAAGTAGCTCTAGGTCAGCACTGGGACTTCAGCTCCGTCTATTGTGTAGTAGCTTCTGGTACCAGAGCTACAGCAGACCAGTTGATCGGCGGAGGTGCAGGGTTGGACCTCCACCGATCAGGTATGGATTGCCTACCCGGAGGATAGGTCATCAGTATAGAAGGACCAGAAAAATGTTTTAACCTTAAAACACCAAGGATTTAAAAAATATTATACAACTGAAGTTCACTGCACAAACCAAACTACAGAACGTCTCTCCAAATATTTCACCAAGTTCAAACTGTGCCTAACCATACTGTCCACACACGTAGCTTCTAAGCATCCTACATCGTCTAACTACTCCGTCCATGGATTACGTCTTCTTGTATCTGCTGAGCAGATGCAACATGGCCGGAAACACGGACTTGTGCAAAACAGGAAATGCTATCATCAGTTCCGACCAAATCATAGGGACTTCTTAAAGGAACATGCCAGGCACAACTGATACACTGGGTTATGCCTGGTGCAGGCCCAGAGGGGGCGGAGCATGACGGAGGGATTCTTCTCTTTGGTGTTCTTTGTATACCTGAGTTATGCTCCGCCCCCTCGGGGCCTGCACTAGGCATGACGCAGTGTATCCGTTTTGCCTATAGTGTTCCTTTAAGGAGCAAACTAAAATGTCATCATAAGGGCTCATGCATGCGAACATTTTCTTTCCGTGTCCGTTCCGTTTTTTTTTTTTTGCGGACTGTATGCGGAACCATTCATTTCAATGGGTCCGCAAAAAAACGGAAGTTACTGCATTCCGTTTCCGTATGTCCGTATTTCCATTCTGCAAAAGAATAGAACATGTCCTATTATTGTCTGCATTATGGACACGGATAGCACTGTTCTATTAGGGGCCAGCTGTTCTGTTCCGCCAAATACAGAATGCACACGGACATCAACCATATTTTTTGCGGATCTGTTTTTGCGGACCACAAAATACATATGGCCGTGTGCATCAGCCCTTAGTCCTCGAGTTGCCCTCATCCAAAGACTTTTTTTTTTAAAGATTCCATTCCACCATTTGTAACAATAGGTTGTGATCACTTCCACTGGGTTTGTCACCCAGCGTTTCCTCAAACCAGTCAATCAAACCAGATACGTAGTTATATCCTCCATCCCTATACAGTGGCATAATGAGGCAGATTAACCCTTCATAGACTGAGAGCAATGGCTGACAATCCCTGATGAACCTGAAATAGTAGCCATATTGCAAACAGATTTAACTTATTTTTTATTTTCTTATTTTTCTTTATTATTTTAGTTGGAAATGCCCTTTAAATGAACGTCTGCTATTTAAAGAATACCTGTCCCCTCTCCTGACATGTCTGTTTTAGTAACTACTTGCATTCCCCATGTAACAACATTTCTGGAGCAATTTTTAATATACGGTAACTGTATGTTGTTCCTATTTTAGTGTTACTAGAAGTTATGAGCTAATAAAGGTCCATCTGGGTGTTACCAGTTGGGGGGAGGGGTTCCTGCACAGTCTAACACTGGCAGCCTGTGATTGGATAGTACCAAGACACTCCCAACTGGTAACACCCAGCTGGACTATTGCAAACTGTTAGCAATTCAATTATAAACTTCTAGTAAGAATAATAGAGGAACAGCACAACAGATATATATATATAATGCTCCAGAATTGTTATTACATGGGTAATGCATGTAGTTACTAAAGTAGACATGTCAGGAGAGGTGACAGGGCCTCTTTAACGGAATATCATCTTTAGGAGCAATATTTTGTGCTGATAATAGCCACCACAAGGGGGAGCTCTGGAGCATAACGCATACTGTTTTATTATTGCTTTCATTGTATATACAGAATGCAATAAGCTCATAAGCTCCCCCTAGTGGTAGCATCAGGAAGTCAGAATTTTAAAATGTAGGAAGTCATAGCATATGTAGAGAACGTGCAATAAATATGTGACAGATGCGGAACTCCTCGCAGAACTTGCACCTATCTCGAAATGAGGGTCCTCCATCTTCTGCCAACCTGGTGAGACAGCCGTTGACCACAGCATCCTGGAAGGTACTAAATGGAGAAGCGGCTGTTTGTATCTCTCTCCATTCCTATCTATGGCAGCCACATCTTGGCTGTTTTTGTGACTCCCATAGTAATGGAGAGAGCTACAGACACACGTAGACCCCTCTACATTCACTATCTGCCTAGAGGCAGGGGCTACCATCCGCTTCACCCATCAGGATGGGAGTTGGGGTACCTCCATTGTGGTACCCCAGGTTCCACATACAGGTCCCACAGGTTCTCAAAGGTCCCAAACATAGAAAATTACCATATTTTTCACTTTATAAGACACACTTTTTTTAGGGGGGAAATGGTTGTGCGTCTCATAAAGCAAATACCAGTGAGCGCTTACATTATGGAAGTAAGCTAGTATGCATTAGGTGCCGGGAGCGGGGAAGAAGTGCTGCAAGTGCTTCGGGTACTCACCCTCCCTGGTCTTCTTTGCTGGGGCCAGCGCTGCACTGTCCTGACCCCGTACAGCGTCAGGATGTAGTGCGCGCACTATGACCTGACGGTGCATGCTGTCAGGTGACAGTGCAGCGCGGGCCGGAGAAGACAGGGGAGCGAGACGTCTGCCGGAGATGAAGAGGAGCCGCAGCGCAGGAGAGGTAGGAGGAGTTTTTTTATTTTATTCTGATACTGAGGTCTGATGGGATCAGAAACAAAGGGCTGATTGAGGTCTGATGGGGGTCAAAAATAAAGGGCTGATTTGAGGTCTGATGGAGGTATGACATTAATGCCTCTTGCACAAGACCGTATGTATTTTGTGGTCCGCAAAAAATACGGATGACATCCGTGTGCATTCCGTATTTTGCAAAACGGAACAGCTGGCCCCTAAGAACAGTACTATCCATGTCTGTAATGCGGGCAATAATAGGACATGTTCTATTTTTTTGCGGAACGGAAATACGGAAACGGAATGCATACAGAGTACCTTCCATTTTTTTTTGCGGACCCATTGAAATAAATGGTTCCATATACTGTCCGCAAAAAAAACGGAAAAGGAATAAAATTTGTTTGTGTGCAAGAGGCCTAAGTGCTGATCTGAGGTCTGATGTGGGTCTGACATAGAGGGCTGATGGGGTTCTGACGTGGAGAGTTGATATGGGGATCTGATGTAATGTCCTGATATGGGGATCTGATGTAATGTCCTGATATGGGGATCTGATGTAATGTCCTGATATGGGGGTCTGATGTAATGTCCTGATATGGGGGTCTGATGTGATGTCCTGATATGGGGATCTGATGTAATGTCCTGATATGGGGGTCTGATGTAATGTCCTGATATGGGGGTCTGATGTGATGTCCTGATATGGGGGTCTGATGTGATGTCCTGATATTTATTTGGGTCTGATCTGAGGATCTGATATAAGATCTGATGAAAAAAAAAAATCTTATTTTCCTCCTCTAAAATCTGGGGTGCGTCTTATCATCAGGTGCATCTTATAAAGCGAAAAAATACGGTAATCAGCACAGAATTTCGGACCAATTAAGTAAAAAATGGAGGGCAATCACCTTAACGTTTTGTGCTCCTATCTGATCACTGTGCTTTTCATACCTGGTGCTGGGGATTTTTGGCACCAGACATTTTCATCAGTTAACATTATTCTTTCTCGCAGTCCTTTGGACTGCTGTAATCAGTCTGACGTCGCCTTATCTTCTGCATGTAACATATCCCCGAGGCCCACCACAAGTACCAGCAGAAGGGGTATAATCAGTAAATAGTGGGCTTTATGTTCCGTCTGCGCAGCCGTGAATGGGGCAAGTAGAGAACAGCTCCACGCTGCCTCCTTGTGGTTAGTAATCGATAGCTCAGCTTGCAGGGCACAGCAGTCGGATGTGTATTCAACGCCGTCATTTCCTGCATCTGAATAATGAGAGGCTGAACCAGAACCATTCACAACGTGGACAGATTTAATCCCATCTATGTCTGTGACTAAGAGAGTGGCCCTCCACTGGTGATCCTTGCAGCGGCTGGGGGCCAACGACTCAGGGCAGGACTGGAGATAGGATGGCTGAGGGCAAATGGGTGGAGGCGACGTGGAGGTCTGCAGATAGGAAAGATAAGGTGGAGTTAAGAATGGAATACACTACGAGTTGTAATAAGTAGCCATGGGGCCCCTATAGCAAAACTCAGAATAGGGCCCCACTTTGAAGTAGCAAATTCATTTAAGAATTGAAAATATAATTACTAGGGTTAGATTAAACCACCAGAGGATCCTTCTTAAGGCCATGTTCTGGCACAATAATGGGCCCCTATTACCACAGGGTCCTAAAAGGGGCTGTCTATGTTCTGAGGCCTTTTGGCATGAGCATCCACGTCACCGGTCCTACAGAGGGAAGCATTCCTCCCTGCCGCTAGGGTACGTCTATTTTGGTTCTGCCACGCAGTCTGATCCCACATGTCAACATCCAGTTTGACACGGGGCATGTGTGCAGCTGCAGCCAGTACACATCCCCCATGCGTTACATGACCACCATCAAACCAGATGTTGATACATGGGATAGGGGCACCTTAGTGGCAGTGGGGGACCAGAGGGGAGCAGAAAAGATTGCTTTCCTCCGTAGATCTGGTGACTTGTGGGGGCTCAAGCTGAAAGGTTCCCAAATGTGTACAACCCCTCAAAGGTCCAGGAGAGAACATCACCATTTGGTGTTGACTCTAGGTTGATCATAAAAATTCTAACATATTGATTACATGTTCTTGCCCACCATGGAAGTTTGTAGTCAGTTTGTAAAATAGCACTGGTGGATTGTCAGCAAGCCCCCTGAGCACCATAGCAGTTCACATGCCTGGTACTTCAGCGGTTGTGCCCATGTGAAGAAGCCTGAGAATCAAAAACTATTTTGTCTTCATAGCACCATCTAGTGTCCAGACATTGTAGTTTTAGTATTTTTCTTCATATAATCTACTCCAATGTTTCCTGAAAGTGGTGCAGCTACAGGGGTGCAGAGAAGTGCAGCCACCAGAAGGCCTCTGCCCTTGGGGGAGCATTACAAACTGCAGGGGCAAAGAGCCCAGGGTTTAGTTCTGATTCGCGGTCCTAGTGCTCATTAAAAACTAATGCAATTATCATTAAAGGGTTTCTCCATTTTGGATAATCCCTTCTTGTTAGAAGGGTCCCTCGATAAAGAACTGATCACAACGTGTTCAGCTGTGTCCTTTAGAGTGCTTAAGTTCCCTGCAGCACCCCCACAGGAGAAATGAAGCATTACACAGTGTCCATTCAAATTAATGGGATGTCTATGTAATGGAGGACTGGACTGGATGATCTATAAACTTTGGTCAGTTCTTCAGGAGCACATGAGGTCCAGTTGGGATCTGCTCATATGGAAGGGTACTAAAACAAAGGTCAAGCTGACTAAAAAAAAAATGGCCTCTTAGCACAATTACACAATAAAGTCACTATTCACATTTAGTAGAGCAGGTATCACCTACCTCATTTTCCCCAATAACTATTAATGAGAGGTGGGTGAAGCATGGCGGTTGGGAGCTGCTGCCGCACACATCCGCCTTTGCCATCACTGTGACGATGGTATTTTGCTCGGTGTTGTCAGGAACTCTGATCTCCATGTTCCTTAGTTCTGTCTTTCCAGGCTCCATCTGTATCCTGTCAGGAGAAGTTCAGAGGTTTCAGGTTCAGAAAGTCAAATAATCTTCAAGAGTTGGGAGAAAACAAAGAGGAGGTACCTTCAAGGAAATCAAATACAGAGGAGGATTATATTTAAAGGGAACCTGTCATGTTGCACAGGTAGGCAGCAATTTATAGAGCAGGAGGAACTGAGCAGACTGATGTATAGTTTCATGGGAAAAGATTCTGTATAACTCATGTTTTACTCTTCTAAATCTCTGCACTATGTTTAAATGGAATCTGAGTTTTCAAAAAATAAATTGCATAATGCTGTGCTTCCTTGTACAATCTTAATTGTGAAGGTGTATTATTATTCCCTGTTTTACTTGCACAGCTAGATGCATTTCACTCAGAAGCACTCCGAAGCTCACAGAATAGATAAGGAGGGGGAAATCACACTTACAGAAAGGCTGTATGCTCCCGTGAATTAAGAAGCAGAATTAAGAAGTTGTTTTATCAGTCTCAGAATCTCAGCTACCTCTGACACGCATCTTTTTCGTTTGAGCTGTCTTCTGAGTCTCTGTTACTAGAGACGGATCTTGCCTGACAGGCAGTGGACTGCAACTTAGGTGGAAGTGAGACCCCTAGTGGCCATTACTTTACAGCTTTTTTCAGGTGGATGCAGGCAGATTTTTAAAATTAAGTGATTTAGACTTTTGCTAGTTACTCGATTCTCTATTAAATGAGAGAAATTGTGTGAAAGTACGGTGACTCTTTAAGAGCCTAGTAGGGCGATCGACAACTATCTCTGAATGAACAGGGAAGGCTGTCAATCACTGAAAGGACCGCCCACCGGACTCCTAAACACAGAAAGACCAGAGATTTAAACACATAAATGACAAGTTATACTGCAAATCAAACACAGTGTTCAACATGACAGGTTCCATTTAAGTAATGGCTTGGGACTAGTGAATATGTAGTCCATGTGCAATTTTCTGATCAAGCATCAAAAGTCATAAAACGATCTGAAGAAGAATCTAGTATGTTTAATGGGACAGCTGCTCACCTGAATGTAGTAGAGTCCGTGTTGACATCGTTAGTCATGCTGATGGAATAGCAGTGATGTTCTCCAAAATTCGTGACCTTCATTAAAATTGGATGTAAGGTTCCTGGTGTCACAAGTGAATTACTGGACATCTGGAAGACATTATTATACTTCTATTTTAAACAAAATACTCAAACAGTTCTATGAATCTACTGTATAAAAGATGAATCTATCATGGTCTGGTCTACCTCTGAACCCCCTAGGAGACTCATATAGATGGCAATGCCACACCTGATTTTGGTATGTTGACATAAAGAGTCCCTAGGAATTAATAAGCACAAAGCTTACCTCCAAAATGCATTCAGCTGCACTGAATTGTTGCGGTGCCTCCCGTTTCAGCTGAAGTCCTCTCCCATCCTGACCTCTCACACCAACACTAAACTCTCCGATGGGGATGTCACTGATTTTCGCCGTGAAGAGTCCGGCCTGATTGGCCGTCTCTAGTTCGGCTGTCTGCGTCTCGCCGTTGCGTGAGGTCAAGCTGACATGGCTTAGGTTGGCAGGACTCTGGGAGGCCAATGGCATCAACAACCAGGATCACAGGGACACCTTGAGGACAGCAAAAGGAAATAATGGAAAGAGTGGAGGCATAATAAACAAAATAACGTGCCATAGTCTATATCCACTCAGTTGTAACATAAGTATTCCCTAAGACTCGAAGACCTTCCCTACTCAGTCTCCAGCATAGAACCATGACATCATGCATGTTCTCAAATGGAAGCCTCGAGGAAGCCTAACCTAATTCCTCCACAAGTCTGGAAGGTAAACACCTGGCTTAGACCCTTGCATTATTACCTACCAGCCACTGGTTGGTTGTTGAGTTCATAGAGTCCAGGATGAGACCCATTCACAGGAGTCCCAAAATAATAGAGGAAATCGACAGAGCTTCGACCTAACAAAGAGAAAGAAAACCAGTAGTCTGAGATAGGAGAGGAGACATAATTTACATGGAGAGGAGAAACCTAAGACATCAGTAGATCCAGGTGAAAAGTTATGAAGCTAGAAAAAAATGTATGCTTGATACCACATGTAAAAGTTATAGGTTGGAATTCATTCAACAAGATGTTAAAGTTGTCAGAAGGTGTTCTTACATGCATCGTACATATTATCATTTTTTTTCCTTAGCACCAGTAATTCACCAACACATTTCATGTAAAAAACACCAAAAACCAACAAGGTAAAACATGTGTGGTTTTCATAAGTATTTCCCTTTTTCAAAAGCACAAAAAAGATTGCAAAGAAATGTGAAAAACATAACGTATCCAAAAAGAAATTAGACTAACACAGCTCTGCTCCATCTGCTGCAGAGACGTAATATGTCCACATTTTAGCAAAAGTGCTTCTTAACATTCCTCACCTTGGACGTGAATACTGTAGGGTTCGACAGTTTTCATGAATATTGTCCAGTTCCCCACCTGCAGAGGGTCTGACAGAAACACTCGGGTAAATTTGCCATAAGACTGGCGGCGGCCATTTTGTTTTCGACCTAGTTCAAGTAAGAGAGAAGTGTCTGCTTAGTAAGGCTCGAAGGCGTTCATATCTCACATTTCAGCTCACTCTGGAGCTCCACACTACTCCATTACCTCTCGGATCATGGATACGGAATTCCCTGATATCGCCGTTTATGTACAGCGTGACGCTGTGCAGAAACTCGTCCACCAGAAAGACATGATGAGCGATGCCTCCCTCTGTGGTCTGCACGTGCAGGAGGGTGACCTGCGGCAGGAAAGATTTACCATTACACCTGCAGTACCCCAGAGGGTTACTACAAATAAATTAATGTCCATTGTTAATTTTAAAGCACTTTTTCTAGGTGATGTTTGCAACACAATTTAGTTATTGTATCCTCCTCTGGGTCAGGAACTTAGTGAGTTGAGGTCTAGCTGACTGCGGGAGGAACTCTCATCCATGCATCCCAACAACTACCACCAGGACAGAATATACAGACTGCTGAGGGCCAATTTAAAGGACTGGTACAAAGGACAGACAGTAAATGCAATCGCTTGTTTATGGCAAGAGGCCTTACTGCTAGTGGAAAGGGTACATCGCCTCAGAAGACCACCACACCTTTACCAGAGATTAGGTACCCGTTGAAAGATCTACATCTTGCTGTGGGAACTGTAGTTCAATATTGTGAATTTGCACCCCCTTTAGTTGACTTGGAAAGTAGTTGGGATCTGATAGAGAGACTGAGAGTCAGCAATCTTACTATCATCTCATGTTCAGCCTTGGAAGTATTGTGTATGTACTCTGGAGGATCTGAACTGAATGCTCCACCACTAGGTGGGAGTCCCCAAAAGGTCCTTGGTGTGCCCTGAGGGAGGAAAGGGTGCATCCTCCATTCACTAAGGCCACCATGAACCATTACTACCACTATCTAGGCCACAACTACCTCTCCCATTCCTCCTCCACTTCCCATGTAGGCTCGTGCACACCTATGCTTACAATTCTTTGGCGGACTCTCCCTCGAAGCGTCTTTACTCACCACATCAAAATAGGCTGAATCTGTTATAACTTTGGCAACTTCCGAGATGTCTTGGTTGTTGGTAAAGATGATCTGACCTCCAGAAACTGAAGCCAATTCTGCATAAAGATCAAATCTGTTTGGACGTAATAACTCCCGACGGCTTCTTGCTCTTGTTCTGGAAGGGTCCTCTGTTATTAGGAAAGACACCTAAATATGATAGACACTATATTATTACTAATAACCTTTCTATTAATGTGGTGGTCCAGGATAACAAAATCAAAATTGCTTTCTCCAAAAATAGCGCCACATCACAGGCTGTCTGTGGTATTGCATATACAGTGAGGAACAGAAGTAATTGAACACCCTGCGATTTTGCAAGTTCTCCCACTTAGAAATCATGGAGGGGTCTGAAATTCACATTGTAGGTGCATTCCCACTCTGAGAGACAGAATAAAATAAAACAATTCAGGAAATCACATTGTGTGATTTTTTAATAATTTATTTGTCTTGCACTGCTGATCATAAGTATTTCAACACCTGAGAAAATTAGTGTTAATATTTGGTACAGAAACCTTTGTTTGCCATTACAGAGGTCAAACGTTTCCTGTAGTTCTTGACCAGGGTTGCACACACTGCAACAGGGATTTTGGCCCACTCCTCCACACAGATCTCCTCTAGGTGAGGAATCAGCCCAGAACTACAAGGAAGGAGCTGGTCAATGACATGAAGAGAGCTTGGACCACAGTTTCAAAGGTCACTGTCGGTAGAACACTACGCCATCATGGTTTCAAATCAAGCATTGAACGGAAAGTTCCCCTGCTCAAGTCATCACATGTCCAGGCCCGTCTGAAGTTTGCCAATGACCATCTGGATGATCCATAGGAGGCTTAGTACAAAATCATGTGGTCAGATGAGACCAAAGTAGAACTTTTTGGTCTAAACTTCACTCATCGTGTTTGGAGGAAAAAGAAGGATGAGCTGCATCCCAAGAACACCATCCCTACTGTGAAGCATGGGGGTGGTAACATCATGCTTTGGGGGTGCTTTTCTGCAAAGGGGACAGGGTGACTGCACTGTATTAAGGAGAGGATGAAAGGGGCCATTTACTGTGAGATTTTGAGCAACAACCTCCTTCCCTCAGTCAGAGCATTGAAGGTGGGTCTTGGCTGGGTCTTCCAACATGACAACGACCCGAAGCACACAGCCAGGATAACCAAGGAGTGGCTCCGTAAGAAGCATATCAAGGTTCTGGAGTGGCCTAGCCAGTCTCCAGACCTAAATCCAATAGAACATCTTTGGAGGGAGCTGAAACTGAAGCTGTTGCTCAGCAACAACCCTTAATTCTGACCTAGAGGAGGAGTGGGCCAAAATCCCTGATGCAGTGTGTGCAAACCTGGTCAAGAACTACAGGAAACGTTTGACCTCTGTAATTGCAAACAAAGGCTTCTGTACCAAATATTAACACTAATTTTCTCAGGTGTTGAAATACTTATGTTCAGCTGTGCAAGACAAATAAATTCTGTCTCTCAGAGTGAGAATGCACCTACAATGTGAATTTCAGACCTCTCCATGATTTCTAAGTGGGAGAACTTGCAAAATCGCAGGGTGTTCAAATACTTCTGTTCCTCACTGTATACTTCAATGGCACTAAACTGCAATACCAGACACAACCCATTGACAAGTGTGGAGCGGTTTTTGGAAAAAAGCAGCCTTGAATTTCTAATCCTGGACAATCTTGAGGGAGCTCCTGTAGGAGGAATAATTAAGGAACAAGGCCTTACCCTAGCATATGTACGGTATAATTTCCATACCGAATGTGAAAGCAAGATACGGTCAAGGGGGTTACTTAGCTCCCAAAAATATTTTTGGATTGTTGGAGCACAAGAAGAACATGATAACTTCATACTTATGTCTTCAGGGCAGCAATAGTGACCAACTAGCTTCTATCATTAAAGTCTCACCCAACTGTTTCAAGCCTCAATCACTCACCTTCATCTTCCTTTCTTGGATTAAAGCCTCAACATTACTTCGGAGATGTTCATCCTTGGACGAGGCATCGGTGAAGACGAAGATTTCAGAATGTGGAGGTGTATTGATTAGGGCTAGCTGAGGAGATAGGAAAAATGGTGATGAAAAATTGTTAAAAAGTGAAAAGATGTCAGAGAGAGATAGAGATTTGGGCTGAAGGTTATGGACACTTACCTGAAGAGCTGATAAACACATCTCAGGTTCATCTCCACCACCAAGAGCATGAAGACTGTCAAGGACTTTTAAGAATTCTTCAGGGTCACTTGTCTTATACACAGGGCCAAAGCCTAAAGATGCAAAATTACCATGATTGACCATCTGACCCTACCACAGATAAGTTGGTACCTGAATGTAAGAATAAGTGAGTCCAGATGAACTGGTGAACTTACTTGGGTCATGGAAGGGCACCAAGATGTAGTAATCTGGTTCCAGTAAAGTCCTGCGTTGACGTTGGATAATGTTTCGTGACTGTAGACGAGCCGATGTGATCTCTTCTCCCATACTACCTGTAGTGTCCAGGACAAAGCTCAAAGCTGGGAAGGCAGAAACTCCCAGGAGTCTGAAGCAACAAGCGGATATATGCAGATATGTAGCAGAGCTGAATGACAGCACAATGTGCTATATTATCTTAATTCAAAAAGTTACGACAATGTAAACCTTTAATAGGGTTCTTTGGGATTCCATTAAGGATTCCATCATTTTGGTGGCATGAATGCAGCCAACAACATGCTGGAAAACGTGACAGATAGATTTGACACAAATGTAAATGGAGCCCGACAACATTTAAATTACTAGAGTACAACCATAGATTTGCATGCAGTATCAAACTTAGGTTACGTGGCCAACCCTCCATCTATACAGGTCATGTGCACGTCCAGTTTTAATTGCATCATTAACATTTTTATCATCTTGATCAGTGTAAGATACATCATCAACAAGATCTATTCAATCAATTAGAAGTAAACCCTAGTCACAGGGTTGGCTCCACACAGGCTTTTCTGCCGAACTTTTGGGGCCCCATGAATAAAATAAAGGCTGAGTCAACTGGTTGTCTTATAGGCCAATCTGGCCCTGTATGCAATCATCTATCTGTGCATCTCACCTTAACATATCTCTATCAGTCACCTCTCTTCGTAGCTCACTCAGAAATTTAATAGACGCCTGTAGAGCCAATCGAGCAGCTTTATCATGGAGAAAATGGTGGGGGGAAAATACAGCAGTGGCTGTGTCCTTGTTGATCCCTCCTCGGGCACTGCGTTCTCTACTGTCATCAAATATACCCCCATGACTGCACTTCCCTAATGTAAAAACAAAAAATTACAAGTTTTCAGTTTTAGGAATCAACAGGGGTCTTAACGGTCAGATTGACACACATAGACAATGTATGAAGGTTCATGGTGGGAAACATTTTATTCTATGGAATAAGAGAATATAAGCAACTACCAGAGATCTCCAACAGGGGAAATTCAATATGCCCAGTCTAATATTTAAACATTGGGGTACAGTTGCACTCACTGACAAATATCTACTGTTTATGGTCATCTTAGGTTATGTCACAATGACATGTTTTTCATCAGAACATATGAAAATCCATGAAGTCTCTGATTTAACTCTACGTACCTCGAGGCTTTACAGGTGACACTCCAAAGTATCCGGATGTCAGGAGATGTCTCTTTTGAATGGCTGCTGCAATGTTATTCTGGCAAGAGATATCAGCACAATCTGTACAGGTCTGTTCAGAGACTGAGAGATGGAGAGAAGAGACAGAGGAACAGTCATGGAAAACCTCTGCAGGATAATGGCAGTGAAGACGTGGAGAGGATATTAGAACAGATGGCAGTGGTCAAGTTTCTGATGTCAACGAGAAGATGTTTGTTATTCACAAATGATCCCTAATGAACAATGGACATTTTGGACAGAGGGTGATTGATTCCATGATGCCCTAGATACTACATGGATGAAAGCACTGTTTACATCAGCCTGTACTCTATTGACCAAAGTAAAATGGCAAAGATTAGAACATTGTTAAGGAAAAGATAAACATCCTCCGTCGGCTACATGGCTTGTGACCTATAGACCAAACTCTACATCCTTTGAGGCACTTGTCTTACACAATGAGGATCTCTTATGCCTGTATTCCTTTAGTGGAGTAAAACACATCCACAGATGACAGCATAACAGGCAGACAATGCTGGCCACACCACAACAGGCTGACAAGGCTGGTTATGCCACAACAGGCAGACAAGGCTGGTCACACCACAACAGGCGGACAAGGCTGGTCACAGCACAACAGGCAGAAAAGGCTGGCCCCACCACAATAGGCGGACAAGGCTGCTCACACCACAAGAGGCAGACACGGCTGGCCACACCACAACGGGCTGACAAGGCTGGTCACACCATAACAGGCAGACAGGATTAGTCACACCACAACAGGCTGACAAGGCTGGTCACAGCACAACAAGCTGACAAGGCTGGTCACAGAACATAAGGCTGACAAGGCTGGTCACAGCACAAAAGGCTGACAAGGTTGGTCAAACCACAACAGGGTGACAAGGTTGGTCACACCACAACAGGGTGACAAGGTTGGTCACACCACAACAGGCTGACACGGCTGGTCACAGCACAAAAGGCTGACAAGGTTGGTCAAACCACAACAGGGTGACAAGGTTGGTCACACCACAACAGGCTGACACGGCTGGTCACACCACAACAGGGTGACAAGGTTGGTCACACCACAACAGGGTGACACGGCTGGACACAGCACAACAGGCAGACAAGGCTGGTCACAGCACAACATGCTGACACGGCTGGACACAGCACAACAGGCAGACAAGGCTGGTCACAGCACAACATGCTGACAATGCTGGTCAAACCACAACAGGTTGACAAGGCTGGCCTCACCACAACAGGCTGACAAGGTTGGTCACACCACAACAGACTGACACGGCTGGTCACACCACAACAGGGTGACAAGGTTGGTCACACCACAACAGGCTGACACGGCTGGACACAGCACAACAGGCTGACAAGGCTGGTCACAGCACAAAAGGCTGACAAGGTTGGTCAAACCACAACAGGGTGACAAGGTTGGTCACACCACAACAGGCTGACACGGCTGGTCACACCACAACAGGGTGACAAGGTTGGTCACACCACAACAGGCTGACACGGCTGGTCACAGCACAACAGGCAGACAAGGCTGGTCACACCACAACAGGCTGACACGGCTGGACACAGCACAACAGGCTGACAAGGCTGGTCACAGCACAACAGGCTGACAAGGCTGGTCACAGCACAACAGGCTGACAAGGCTGGTCACAGCACAACAGGCTGACAAGGCTGGTCACAGCACAAAAGGCTGACAAGGCTGGTCACAGCACAACAGGCTGACAAGGCTGGTCACAGCACAACAGGCTGACAAGGCTGGTCACAGCACAAAAGGCTGACAAGGTTGGTCAAACCACAACAGGGTGACAAGGTTGGTCACAGCACAAAAGGCTGACAAGGTTGGTCAAACCACAACAGGGTGACAAGGTTGGTCACACCACAACAGGCTGACACGGCTGGTCACACCACAACAGGGTGACAAGGTTGGTCACACCACAACAGGCTGACACGGCTGGACACAGCACAACAGGCTGACAAGGCTGGTCACAGCACAACAGGCTGACAAGGCTGGTCACAGCACAAAAGGCTGACAAGGTTGGTCAAACCACAACAGGGTGACAAGGTTGGTCACACCACAACAGGCTGACACAGCTGGTCACACCACAACAGGGTGACAAGGTTGGTCACACCACAACAGGCTGACACGGCTGGACACAGCACAACAGGCAGACAAGGCTGGTCACAGCACAACAGGCTGACAATGCTGGTCAAACCACAACAGGTTGACAAGGCTGGCCTCACCACAACAGGCTGACAAGGTTGGTCACACCACAACAGACTGACAAGACAGTTCACAGCACAAAAGGCTGACAAGGCTGGTCACACCAAAACAGGCTGAGAAGGCTGGTCACACCACAACAGGCTGACAAGGCTGGTCACACCACAACAGGCTGACAAGGCTGGTCACAGCACAACAGGCTGGCAAGGCTGGTCACAGCACAACAGGCTGACAAAAGTGGTCACACAACAACAGGCTGACAAGGCTGGTCACAGCACAACTGGCTGAGAGGGCTGGTCACAGGACAACAGTCTGCCAAGGCTGGTCACATCACAACAAGCTGACAACGCTGGTTACAAGGCCGGATTGCACTAGGCAAGAATAGCGTATAAGAAGTGAACTACTTTGAATAGGTGACAACCTCAGGGGCATCAATAAGAGTCTTAATAAAGCAGAAATTAAGAAAAAAGACAGTGCCAGGATGGCAGAGCTTATAAAAATCCTACATACCTTCAGCTATAGAGTCAATGTCTTTCCCAGGGGTGGCAAGATCAGGATGGATGTCTGCGTTCCCCAGTTCTACCCAGTTGGTATGGCTATAAAAATCCTGAAAGTAAAAGTGAGCAGAAGTTAGGACAGAGGTGTAGACCAAGCAGATATCAGTTACAGCCATGAGAAAAACAAAGTATGCCCTCTTTGAACTCTATGGTTTTACATATCAAAACACAATAAAAATCATTTGGTCCATGGAAGGTCTTAAAATTGAGTGAATACAACCTCAGATAATCCACAACACAACAGATTCCAATGTGTAATTATCTATTCAACAAAAATGAATTCAAAATGGAAAAGTCATCTGATCTGTGAAAAACTAAGTTCACCCCTTGAATCAGTAGCTTGTAGAACTTTTAGCAGCAGAAGTACCTTGACTTCATCTGTCCCTCACATTGTTCTGGAAGAAGTTTGGCCCACTCTTCTTAACAACATTGCTTCAGTTCATTGAGGTTTGTGGGAATTCATTTTTGCACAGGTCCTGCCACATTAATTCATTTGGGTTGAGGTCAAGACTTTGACTGGACCATGCAATCACTTTGATTCTTTTCTTTTTCAGCAATTTTGTTGTAGACTTGCCAATCTGCTTGGGATTATTGTCCTGTTGCATGACCTACTTTCAGCCAATCTTTAACTGTTGGATAGATGGCCTCACATTTACCTCTAGAATACTTTGGTATACAGAGGAGATCATGGTCGACTCAATGACTGCAAAGTACCCAGGTCCTGTGGCTGCAAAACAAGTTGAAATCAAAAGTTCTCCACCACCATGCCTGACAGTCGGGGTGTTTGTGCTTATATGTTGCATTTGGTTTTCATAAAAAATGTAACTGTGCATTATGGTCAAACATCTCCACTTTGGCCTCGTCTCTCATAATCAGTGTGGGGGGGAAACTCCACACTGAACACAGGAGGGAAGGTGAACAGTAACTGGGCCTGGAAACTAGGGAAGAAACAGGTCACCTCCTAGATAACCCTAATCCGGGCCCTGACTACCTATGATATGATCAATATGAATAGACCTTGAAGGTAGGAATATTCATATGCAGGAAACCTAGGCCTTGATTTCCCCATAAGGCCCTGGAATAAGATTAGGACCAGAGACAACCCATTCCTCCCCAGATGGACGAATGGAAGTCTCTGTCTCAGGCCCAGATACAACAACAGGGAATATAACAAACACAAACAAATGCAACACTTAACTTCTGTAGAGATGGACGAACAGGAACACCAGAGACGACCTCACACCAGCTCAGCCAAACCCAAATGAAGCTATCTATCGCATAGTCAGAAGGATGGGGTCAGACTATAAATGGTAGAAGTGATGACCACTGAGCAACAGCTGAGAAAATGGAAGTGGTCATTAACCCTATCAACACTGAATCAAGAGAAATCAAGGAGGCTGTTAGATTCCTCCACACTCAGCCAGTCTCCCTGATCTCCTGACACCAGTCACCTGAGGGACCGTGACATCGTCTGTCTAAAGAACATTGTTCCAGGAGTCTTGTGGTTTGTTCAGATGTAACTTTAGCAGGGCTGCCAAACTCTTTTAACAAAGAAGAGGCTTTCTCCTGTTCAGTCTTTTTCCTAATCCTAACATGATCTTGAACATTTAACATGCTAACCAAATCCTGTAGCGTCTTAAACATTTATTTTTATTTTTTTCATCTGAGCATTGCATGGTCTGACCTTGGGATAAATTTGTTGGGACGTCCATTCCTGGAAAGATTGTCAGCTGTCTTGAATGTTTTTCAATTGTTAATAATCTTTCTCGCTGCAAAATGATGGACTTCCCAAACTGATGGGCAGCAACAATTTCTTCTTTAAGATCACTGCTGATGTCTTTTCCCCTTGGCATTATGTTAACAAATGCCTGAATGCTCCAGACCAGCAAACTGCCAAAACGCCTGCTTTTATAGAGATCTTCACACTTACTGATGATTAGTTAATCAAGGGCATTTGATTAGCAGCTGCTTCTTTTTCTTACCCTCTTAAGCAGTAAGGGTATACTTAAATTTTTATTGAATTAATTATGACGCAGTAGAATCTTTCATGTGCTGCTATTCATCTGAAGTTTAATTTATGTAATTTTAAGACCTTCTAAGGACCAGATGTTCTTTTATTATGTCCTAATTAAACCATAGAATTCATGGAGGGTGAGCTTTGTTTTTCTCATCACTTTAAGGGTCCATTCACACGTCTGTTGTTTCTTTCCGGATCCGTTCCGTTTTTTGCGGAACGGATGCGGACCACCAGTTGCGTACCCATTAATTTTCAATGGGTCCTGAAAAAATTCGGACAGCACAATGTGTGCTGTCCGTTTCCGTTGTTCCGTTCCGCATGTCCGAAAAAATATAAAACTTGTCATATTATTATCAATACAAAGTCAATGGATCCGCAAAAAACGGATGACATACGGAAACATTTTCAGGAACAACGGATCCGCAAAAAACGGACCGCAATTCGGGATATAGAAAAATACTGACGTGTGAATGGACCCTAACTGTATATAGTCCATGCAGCATTTTGCTTCACCAGGGACTCCCAAAAAGGAAGAGCGACCCCTCTGTAGACAACTGTTATGAGGTTCTTGTCCCTCATAAGTAAAGAGCAGGATACTGGTTGGCTGGATGAGATGCCAAAGACACAGCTGGGGGTATGGGGTGTGGAGGTGATGGCTCTCATTGAGGAAACCTAGCCAACTATTATTTTCAGCCAATGTTGGAATTTGTGCGTTTCTCATGTATCTTCTGTAAAGCTGATCAACATTATACAGATCCTTAGGAGAGTTTGATTTATGACACTACAAAATTATTAGTCTTTGGCCGATTTGAACTAATTTGCATATTTGTTTTTCTGGATTGGTTGACATGAGCTAATTTGCACAGATTTTTGATAAGAAGGTCAAAATGCTCTACACTGACACCTACTGGCCCATAGAGGTACTGTTGGAAAAAATTCTAATGATTAACAAAATTTTAAGGATTATGACCTGACCACGAAGCGCCGATCTCTTGTGATCTTATCTAGGTAAGATACCAGCACTACAAGATTGCCATTGCAATCCATGGGCTATACATGTAATGCACTGACCAGTCAGGTCCAACATGTAAAGTCGTGGCCAAAAGTTTTGAGAATTACATAAATATTGGAAATTGGAAAAGTTGCTGCTTAAGTTTTTATAATAGCAATTTGCATAAACTCCGAAATGTTATGAAGAGTGATCAGATGAATTACATAGTCCTTCTTTGCCATGAAAATGAACTAAATCCCCCCAAAAACTTTCCACTGCATTTCATTGCTGTCATTAAAGGACCTGCTGAGATCATTTCAGCAATCGTCTTGTTAACTCAGGTGAGAATGTTGATGAGCACAAGGCTGGAGATCATTATGTCA
Organism: Bufo gargarizans; assembly: GCF_014858855.1. Taxonomy (NCBI): domain Eukaryota; kingdom Metazoa; phylum Chordata; class Amphibia; order Anura; family Bufonidae; genus Bufo; species Bufo gargarizans. The sequence goes on from NC_058088.1 coordinate 11,919,656, forward strand.
GGCTGAGTGGGTTAAAATGGCAGACTTGACCTGTTAAAAGGTGATGCTTGAAATCATTGTTCTTCCATTGTTAACCATGGTGACCTGCAAAGAAACGCGTGCAGCCATCATTGCGTTGCATAAAAATGGCTTCACAGGCAAGGATATTGTGGCTACTAAGATTGCACCTCAATCAACAATTTATAGGATCATCAATAACTTCAAGGAAAGAAGTTTAATTCTAGTTAAGAAGGCTTCAGGGCGTCCAAGAAAGTCCAGCAAGCGCCAGGATAGTCTCCTAAAGAGGATTCAGCTGCGGGATCGGAGTGCCACCAGTGCAGAGCTTGCTCAGGAATGGCAGCAGGCATGTGTGAGCGCATCTGCACGCACAGTGAGGCGAAGACTTTTGGAAGATGGCCTGGTGTCAAGAAGGGCAGGAAAGAAGCCACTTCTCTCCAAAAAAAACATCAGGGACAGATTGATCTTCTGCAGAAAATATGGTGAATGGACTGCTGAGGACTGGGGCAAAGTCATATTCTCCGATGAAGCCTCTTTCCGATTTGTTTGGGTCATCTGGAAAAAGGCTTGTCCGGAGAAGAAAAGGTGAGTGCTACCATCAGTCCTGTGTCATGCCAACAGTAAAGCATCCTGAGACCATTCATGTGTGGGGTGGCTTCTCATCCAAGGGAGTGGGCTCACTCACAATTTTGCCCCAAAACACAGCCATGAATAAAGAATGGTACCAAAACACCCTCCAACAGCAACTTCAACAATCCAACAACAGTTTGGTGAAGAACAATGCATTTTCCAGCACGATGGAGCACCGTGCCATAAGGCAAAAGTGATAACTAAGTGGCTCGGGACCAAAACGTTGACATTTTGGGTCCATGGCCTGGAAACTCCCCAGATCTTAATCCCATTGAGAACTTGTGTTCAATCCTCAAGAGGCGGGTGCACAAACAAAAACCCACTAATTATGACAAACTCCAAGAAGTGATTATGAAAGAATGGGTTGCTATCAGTCAGGAATTGGCCCAGAAGTTGATTGAGAGCATGCCCAGTCGAATTGCAGAGGTCCTGAAAAAGAAGGGCCAACACTGCAAATACTGACTCTTTGCATAAATGTCATGTAATTGTCGATAAAAGCCTTTGAAACGTATGAAGTGCGTGTAATTATATTTCACTACATCACAGAAACAACTGAAACAAAGATCTAAAAGCAGTTTAGCAGCAAACTTTGTGAAAACTAATATTTGTGTCATTCTCAAAACTTTTGGCCACGACTGTACAGTATACTGAGTCTCTTTGGAGTGGCTCTTCATTTTGGCTAAAGGAAAGGATTAATAATGGGTTTTAGCTTTCTATTATACCCAAGCGCCCAAAAATAGACAACCCCTTTAAAGTTTAAATTCAGCTAGCCTCAGTATACCACCTCCAGCCTTACCTGCAGTGAATGTAATATCTGGCCCAGTATCTCTCGGGCTCCTTCATATTCCTTGGCCCTCATACTCCACAGCAGATCCTCACGGGCTCGTAGCACCAGGCTGTTCCCTTGTCTCACCCTCTCGGAGTCAAAGTGCCTCAGAGGATCATTGCGGGTACCATTCAGAAAGTCCATATTAGCATTGGCACTAACGATCTGCCTCATGGCGGTTCGATATGGACGCAAGGACACTTCATCTCCATAATATGCCCCCAATATGGCGTCAGCTGTTAGAGTCTTGCCCTGGGAGGTAAAGGAAAAAACGTATGAAGTTATTCTTTGGACGGTGAGTGAAAGTATTACGTGAGCACAATATGGTGATTTGTGGTCACTGTTTGGCGGCATTATTTGGACTTTGCAAAAGCGTATTATTTGGAGACTATATGGTGTAAATATTTGGCCAGTGTATTATTTAGACCACGCTTTGCTGCAATATTTGGGCACTGTATGGCAATATACTGTATGTACTCATCATATGATGGTACTTCCTGCCATACATGGTGGTTTTTTTCAGTATATGTAGCTCTTATATGATAATGTTATTCATGCTTGGTATGGCAGTATAATTTAGGCACAGTATAGGGGTATTATTAGAACTTTGGACAGCGGTATTATTTGCAGACTATAAGTCTTATAATTTGGTTATTGCATAATACTAATATTTTTTTCATTCATTTATTTATGTTACGCACTTATATAGCGCTACTATATTCCGCAACGCTTTACAGACATTAGCATCCAACTGTCCCCAGTGGGGCTCACAATCTAAGTTCCCTATCAGTATGTCTTAGAAGTTTGGATGGAAACCGGAGAACCCGGAGGAAACCCATGCAAACACGGGGAGAACATACAAACTCAATGCTAATATTTACACAATGCTTGACGGTACTTTTTTGGGCACTGTGTCAGTACATGCAGTCATTATATGATGGTATTAGTCATGCAATATTTTTGGAAAGTGTTCTTTTTATCTGGGGCAATTTATGGCAGTTTATGCAGTAACTATCTAATAGTATTATTTATGCTCTGTATGGCAGTATTATTTACACTTTGCATGCCAGTATTGTTTGAAGACTTTTATTATTGCATCAAAGCATGTGAATAATACTTAGTCTCTGCTTGGTTGCAATGTTTGGACACTGTATGGCAGTAAATGAAGACATTGCATGATGTGAATATTCATCCAACATATGGCAGTTCTATTTGGGCACTATGGTAATATATGAGGGCACTATACAGTACTATTATATATGCTTGGTATAGCAGTATTATTTATGTACTATATGGCATAATTATTATTTGGGTACTGTATAGCAGTATTGTTGAGCACTGTATTGGAGTATTTAGGCACTGCATGGCAGCATTATTAACACACTGTATAACAGTAATATTTGGGCACTGTATAGCAGTATTTTTTGAGAATTGTATGGCAGTATTATTTGGTCACTGCACAGCAGCATTTTTTGAGCACTGTATGGCAGTATTATTTGGATATTGTATGGCAGTATTATTTGGATATTGTATGGCAGTATTATTTAGCCACTGATCTTATTGCAGTATTGTATGGAAAACATTGCAGAGATCCCTTTCAATGTTTCCACACATACCTTAGACCAGTCTGTGGCCCTGACTGTGTCATTTTAACTCCGTCATATTCACATTGCATAAATACTAAGATGAATATAGACTCCCGGAGCTATAGTGCAGATCCTGGCATTTGCACAGTACAGGACCATGGATAGCGCCTGTATGTCGTACGGATGTAATGCGGCTTGTCAGGGGGGGTCATGTGTGGTGAGTCAGCACCGCTGCCCCCAGTCTGAAGCAGAACATTGCATCAATGGCCGCCCCAGCAGGGGGGACTTATAGAGACAAGCATGTGGCGCGGTCATCCCCTTATAATTTCTCAGTGCACCTGCTCCATTAGTCATCTGTCCTTCTCCATTCAATCTCTGATGACTCCTTTCCTATTATTAATAGGCTGATTAAGATTGCTGAAAAGTCTACAGCAAACTGGGAACGGGAAGGAAACCGTGACTATGTGATCTCATCAAGAGCCACCGAAATCCACTGAAAACATGCAATTATCTGCACCAGTGAAGCGGTAGTTTTGCACATAATGCATATAGTAGATGCATATAGAGGGGCTTATATGAACTACTGGGGACACTATAGAGGGGTCTATATGAACTACTGGGGGCACTAAAGAGTGGCCTATATTAACTACTGGGGACACTATAGAGGGGTCTATATTTACTGCTGGGGACACTATAGAGGGCCCTATATCAACTACTGGGGGCACTATAGAGGGGCCTATATCAACTACTGGGGGCACTATAGAGGGGTCTATATCAACTACTGGAGGCACTATAAAGGGGCCTATATTAACTACTGGGGACACTATAGAGGGCCCTATATCAACTACTGGGGGCACTATAGAGGGGCCTATATCAACTACTGGGGGCACTATAGAGGGGTCTATATCAACTACTGGGGGCACTATAGAGGGGCCTATATTAACTACTTGGGGCACTATAGAGGGGCCTATATTAACTGCTGGGGACACTATAGAGGGGGCTATATGAACTACTGGGGCACTATAGAGGGGCCTATATTAACTACTTGGGGCACTATAGAGGGGCCTATATTAACTGTTGGGGACACTATAGAGGGGCCTATATTAACTGTTGGGGACACTATAGAGGGGCCTATATTAACTACTGGGGGCATTATAGATGGGCCTATATTAACTACTTGGGGCACTATAGAGGGGCCTATATTAACTGCTGGGGACACTATAGAGGGGCCTATATTAACTACTGGGGACACTATAGAGGGGCCTATATTAACTGCTGGGGACACTATAGAGGGGGCTATATGAACTACTGGGGCACTATAGAGGGGCCTATATTAACTACTTGGGGCACTATAGAGGGGCCTATATTAACTGTTGGGGACACTATAGAGGGGCCTATATTAACTGTTGGGGACACTATAGAGGGGCCTATATTAACTACTGGGGGCATTATAGATGGGCCTATATTAACTACTTGGGGCACTATAGAGGGGCCTATATTAACTGCTGGGGACACTATAGAGGGGCCTATATTAACTACTGGGGACACTATAGAGGGGCCTATATTAACTACTGGGGGCACTATAGAGGGGCCTATATTAACTACTGGGGACACTATAGAGGGGCTTATATTAACTACTGGGGGAACTATAGAGGGGCCTATGATAACTACTTGGGGCACTATAAAGGGATCTATATCAACTACTAAGGCACTATAAAGGGGTCTATAGTATCTATTTGGGGACCTATACAGGGGCCTATAAAAACTACTGGGGAACTACACAGGGGCCTATGATAACTACTTGGAGCACTATAAAGGGGCCTTATTATTACTGGGGGCACAATAGAGGGGCCTATAATAATTACTGGAGGATTATAAAGGGGCCTTATTAATACTGGTGGTACAGTGGAGGGGCATTATTATTGGAGGACACTACTACTAATGGGCTCTATTAGTAATGAGGGTACTCTGGGAAAGGATTTTAATTGGTGGGACTTATATTACTATGATGAACTATCTCTATGGCACTATTATTTCTGCTGTATAGTATTTGGGGGCATGAAGGAGCACAGTGGGTGCAGTATTAGGGTAGCAGCAGGATGACACTGTTGGGGCACAAAAAGTGAGGAACATAATATGTCTGTGCGGTAAACTCTGCAGAGACGAGACGTGGCTGAGAGAAGTCGTAATTATGGTCTGATTCCAATGGAGAAGATGAGAGAAGAGAACATCTACATTCGAGGAGACATCACTGGAAGGACTAGGTATGTGGTGATGTATTCTCCTGGATGTTTAGTAGTAATGTAATGTAATGTCCATCCAAATACACCATTAGCACTGGGGTGGGTGGGCAGAGGTGCAAATATATTTCACATTCACCACACAAGTTGGACTGTCTATTTTAAAATGCAGGGCGGATTTTCAGTCCCAGTCCGGCCCTGTCTCTGGGGAGAACTACAAGTTATAGTAAATGGGTGTTATATGTACTTCTGGGTTCACTTTATTTGGCTATAGCCAACTTTGGTTGTGGACCATCCGGTAGTACCAACTTTTTACTTATTGCCAAAGGTCCACAAGGATAGGAATAACCTTCTCGGATGCCCAATAGTGTCTGGGATTGGAGGACTCTGTGAGCAGGCTAGTAGATATGTTGACTTTTATCTGAGGGGATGTGTGGGGACCTTACTGTCTTATGTCAAAGACACCTCAGATGTCTTGCGTAAATTCAATCGGGTCTGGTTGGAGGACAACATGATCCATGTAACTTGTGATGTTGAGTCCCTGTATACGTCGATGTGTCATGACCACGGGATCCGAGCAGCCAGATATTTTTTTGCAGATGACAGATTTAGATAGGGATTTGATCCAGTTCATCATTGATTTGTTGACCTTTGTATTGACACATAATTTTTTTGTGTTTAAGGACCGCCTCTTCCTACAGCTCCGGGGGACGGCAATGAGGGCGACTCATATGCCAATCTGTTCCTGGGGCTGTGGGAGAGGGAAAATGTCCATAATCCGCCTGGCTATAGCTCTGTGATCTCGTGGTCCAGATATATCACCAATATTTTGTTTATTTGGTAGGGCTCGACATCCGACCTGGACCACTGCATCTGACCATCGTTATGTGAGGCACAGTGTATTACCTTTTATCTAGAGATTGTTATTATTATCTTGTGGAGAGACATGGTTGTCCAGGGAGGTTTGGCCCCTTGCTTCTCTATGTATCTTTATTCCAACTTGCCTTTTTTCTCAATTGTTTAATATATGTAACTTAATAAAGTGAATATATTTTTGATAATTTGGGCCCACTGCTTTTTTGTTTTTATGACATTGTGCGTAGTTTAGGTGGGGTACGGTACTGTCAGCAATAGACAGAGAGGTTTTGTAGGTTTATACCTGGTGGTCTAAGGCAGTGAGGGAGTTCATTCCAGTATCCCTGATGGTCTAGGCAGGGCCATGAAGGGGTTACTGTAAAGATCCCCTGTGGTCTAGGGTAGTAAAGGGATAGAGATGAGTGTCGGTATGAGATGTCAGAGGAGCTATAACTGTATGATGGCACAGTTCTGTCTATGATTGGGCAGAGGGAGTCAGGAGTGCTCTGCTGATCATTAAGGGGAGAGTCAGCAGGTGATACGTGGGGAGCCATGGTTTTTGGTTGGTAAGTGGTGTATGTGAGCTCTCCACTCAACGATGGCAGGAGGAATCAGGCAGATAGAGTTGTATCAATATGCTTGACAGTTACTGCATGGCAGTATTATTTGGACTGCAGAGTACAGTATTAAAAACTATAAAAGCTACAATATCTGGGGAAATTGTGTGAAGTGTTGTTGCCTCCACCAGTAGTCTACAACTGGAGTGGGCGGAGTAACTGGGTGGAGTGCCTTGAGTAACTGTTGTGTGGTAGGAGTGGCTGAAGTAACTGTGGAAAGGTTGGACTGGGCAGAGTAACTTTATGGAGTGGGCAGAGTAACTGTGTGGAGTGTTTGGAGTGAGTAAAGATAGTAAACATTACACTAGCCAAAATTTTAAAAAGTGCACATGGCAAGCTTGATAGAGTGAGAAATGCATTTCAACTTTCATTCATTTATATAGCACATTTCATTGCAATGTTGTTGCCCAAAGTGCTTCACAGTTACATTAAAACATACATTTATAAAAACATTAGCAGCCGATTTGTGTAGGTGGGCTTGAAAATGAGGGAGTGGTGGCAGTTTAGAAATCATGTCCTGATTTTTCAGCTCACACTCTAGCTTTTGTCACTCTGCTGGCTGCTCACACATCTGGGTTCCTATGGCAACTCACTCTACAGCAAGGGCAGAGAAGAGCGGTTAAAAATAATCTGCTCCAACTTGCTCACTTCACTGGCGGTTTATAAATTATAAATCCTACGGCAAAGTGTCACAACCAGACAGCTGAGAAGCTCTGACAGAGGCCTTTCAGAACCTCCTCCTTGAGTTCTCTTTGTTGTGCTGTTCAGTTCCTCATCTCGTTAGCCTCTCTCAGCTGTCATGGAGTTGGACTGATTGCATCCCTTTAAATTCCGCCCCATAATGCATTACTGGGCGGCTTATACTACTTCCTGGAGTATGTGTGCATGCTGATCTTGTTTTCCAGTCTGCTACAAAGTTAAGTGCTGAACATTTATCTGTTATTTTCTGTTTGCTGGATCCCAGGTGACCCTGACTCCCTCCGTGTCTGGTGTAGGGAGCCGGTGGTCGTGTCCCCTCACTATTGTAGGGTGTTCAGGGGTTATATAGTCAAGGTACGTGGATATGCAACCTTCCACCTCTGGGATCTTTGCATAGGCTGAGCAGCCAGGGAAAGTCTCAGGTCTTGTGCAGGGGTCTCCCTTTTGGTTCCTTAGCTTTGGATCCACTCAGTCATATATGCATGTTGCTTTGTCTTGTTTCCCGTACACCATCCGTGACACAAAGAGCTTTATATTGCAAGAATCACAAGACCAAGACCTACATTTTGATGCATAGTCTCTGTCTCTGAAATATTAAAAATGAAGGCACAGTCGCAGTTTAGAAATTGCCCTTCAAATTTGAGGTGGCTAGAGTGGAGTTTCAATGAATGTTAATGGGCGGCGTGAGTTGCAAACAAATGGTCATATTGTGAAAACTATCAGGACTATGGCTTAGCCGTGGACATTTTTAGTGGCAGCAGGGATAGCTGAACATTTTGATATAAGATTTGTGTAGGTGGGCTTGAAAGTGAGGGAGTGGTGGCAGTTTAGAAATCATGTCCTGATTTTTCAGCTCCCACTCTAGCTTTTGTCAGCTCCCACTAGTTTTGAACATTCCGCTATTACTTCCTATGGGACCAATTTCGCCACAAAAACGCTGATATTTCGTGAACCATTTGGCGAAACGTTCCACAAAGTAATAGCACACCAATCCGCACGTTTCGGTATATTACTGTCTATGTAGTGTAAAAACGGTGGGAGGAGTTAGGGTGGAAAATTTGGCTATAATAATAATAATAAGAAGAAGAATATATATGTGAGATAACAGTAAGTGGTCTTGCGATGCAAGAACAATTAATAAGCCAGCAAGGAGCTAGCATAGATGTCAGGCGTAACTAAACCAAGCTTACTTCATAGAACAGTAAGGAAGCAAGCTCAGTAAATGGATGCAGCACTAGAACCAAACTTACTACATAGATATGGTACCAGAACCAAGCTTGTTCAGTAGATACAGTAAGAGAACCACACTTACAACATAGATATGGTACCAGAACTAAACTTACTACATAGATATGGTACCAGAACCAAGATTACTACATAGATATGGTACCAGAACCAAGATTACTACATAGATATGGTAAAAGAACCAAGCTTACTACATAGATATGGTACCAGAACCAAGCTTACAACATAGATACAGCATCAGAACCGAGCCCATTACACATTTCTCCAGCCGCCCTGCTGGGGTTTTGATTTGCTCCTAAAGCTAAAAAAATAAGTTCTGGAAATAGCTCAACATTGCTATCTAATCAATTCCCTGAGGCATTGCACAGTCCACAGACAGCGCACCCGCCGCAGCCGCTCAGTATTATGCAATAACATGTAATGATGACAACCTTGCTCTACATGTAGGGCACTTGTAACAGGATGGAGAATACGCTCAGCCCTTGGTCACGTGTCCCTGACATACAAAACCTCATGAACCACACACGCCATATAGACAAAGAGGAAGAGCTGAGTACGTGACCCTCCACAGACACGAAGAGCGGTTTTCTGATCTACAGACGTACACCATACACTAATAGCCATAGAAAATACTATAAACGAAAAAAGTTAAAGAGCAGCACACAAACCAATACCTTTAAAAGACCAAGGACCAAGGTCTTGCTGAAGATACCAAAAAGAACATAGGCAGCACACTTAAATCCGTGAAAAAAAGTGGGTGATTTATTAACCCATGTGATAGCAACGTTTCAGCTCTCTCCATGGAGCCTTTGTCAAGCCATGTTACAATGTGCTTATATAGCATACACAATTAGACCTAGTGATTACATGATTAGATCTCAATAAAATTAAAAACAGTGTTTAAATACATGATTCCGAAGTGATTTCATAAACGTGTACATAATTCTTTATCAAAAGTACCAAAACAATACTATATAAAGTGCAATGTGCTAATAATCCATATCATAAAATATCCTTAATTGACAAACATCTCATCACAAGTGTACATGATTGTGTGATTAAAATCAAATAACTCATTAGCAGAGTCTCACATGTAGCTCGAGACGGCAGGAACCGATCGGCGTTAGGTAAGACATACTGCGCAGGCGTCGAGTGCTTCTCTTCCCGCGAGACTAACATTTCGCATAGAGGACATCTGATACCACAACCAAGATGGCGACCCAGCAGTGAAAATTGACTGTGCATGCTCCAGCCCATAAGGAGGTTGGATGCGTTACTCAAATCACATGATCGCGGCACATGACTGCCACTCAAAACAAAGCAATTCACTCCATACTGTTCACCTCGTAGAGGAATACTGGCTGGAATTACAAATCGGGCTAATAGCAAATCGCCATCATAGAAAATACTACATATGTGGGGTCATTTATCAAGCTGGTGTAGAACTGGCTTAGTTGCCTATAGCAACCAATCAGATTCGACCTTTCATTTTTCACAGCTCCTTTGGAAAATGAAAGACAGACTCTGATTGGTTGCTATGGGCAACTAAGCCAGTTCTACTTTACACCAGTTTGATAAATGAACCCAATAGGAGGCAGAAACACGTCTATCCAATCTGTATTACATGTTCATTGCATATAGCCTGAAGCTCCTGGGCTCCAGTACAAAACCTGTGACCGGAACCTCGGCCTAACTGGACTCCTCCTATGGATCTTTCGGCCCCTTCAGACTCCAGAGTGGTGGAATTGGAGGCTCGGCAGGGAGGTGGTAAATGTTTACTGTGAGAAAACCCCTTTAAATCTACATAGATCCAAAATACTGAGCCTGACACAGTGTCCCAAACCTCCTGCTGCCCTTCACACAGCCCTATAATGACAGCCCTATTGATATCAATAGAAGCTGTACAAATCTGTAAGCGGTAACTTTTTTTAAAAGGTCAGAACGGGTTAAAAAGCAGCAATCCTTTTGTCGCCTCCCATTATGACGCTTCCCAGTTCCCTGCTGGTGTCTCTACTTACTGAGCCCTCTTGGCACACAAGAAATGACTGCTCAGCCAATCACTGGCCGCAAAGGAGACCCACCCACCTCATACAGTGATTGGTTGACTGCTGATTTCCTGTGTGTCAAGATGGAACAGGAAGTAAACCAGCGGGGAAGTGTCAGAATGGGAGTAGCGGGAATCAGTGAGGTGAGTAACACTCTTCTTTTATCCTCATCCATTTGATGGCACTGCGGGGAACACTCTACTTACTGAATGCGCAGGACCTGTGAAATGTCATCACACTGGAGCGCAGGTCTTGTCCTGTGCATCCAGTGAGCAGCGAGTGTTCACCGCAGCGCGATCAAATGGAGGAGGTGAGTTTTATAACAGTGGCATTATTAATACTGGGGCCATTACTGGGGCTATATTAATACTGGTGACAACTAATGGGGCATTATTAATACTGGAGGCCACTAATGGGGGGCCTTATTAATATTGGGTGCCACTACTGGGGCTATAGTAATACTGGGGGCCAACTAATGTGGGCCTTATTAATACTGGGGACAACTAATGGGGCATTATTAATACTGGGGGCCACTAATGGGGGCCTTTTTAATACTTGGGGCAACTAAAGGGACAATATTAATACTGGGGGCCACTAATGGGGGCCTTAATAATACTGGGGACCACTACTAGGACATTATTAATACTGGGGGTCACTACTGGGGGCCATTACTGGGACATTATTAATACTAAAGGGGGCAACAACGGGGCATTCATTTTACTGGGGCCTGTGTTAAGCCACGCCCCCACAACTTAACTTGGCCAGTATTTTTTTTAGTATTCAGGTTAAATTGCATTGTTGGCACTTTGGGATAAATAAGTGGGTTTTGGGTTACAGTTTGGGCACTCGGTCTCTAAAAGGTTCGCCATCACTGGCCTAGGCCATGTGACCAATGAATGTGATGTCACTGGTCTAGGAACAGGCTGCAGCGCTCACCGGCTGATCAGCGGGGGTGCCGGGAGTCAGACCCCCACCGATCAGATATCGATGACCTATCCTAAGGATGTGAATCTCAAAAAAACCTTTAATATATCATGAATCCCAAATTAGAGGAACAATTTCTACGTTATACTTTAAACAAGACCCGTGGCCCTTCCGGTGTCTCAAAACTACAACTCTCATCATACCCTGATGGCTGACGAGACATCATCACACAGGACAAGAGACAGAAGCATAAAGATCTGTTGCCAATATAAAAGTGCTTTATGTCATCTCCTAAATTGCGCTGCTTAGTCATGCCCCTTGGAAAGACGCCTGAGCCTCCATCCAGCCGGGTCTTCCAAGAGATTAAGGATCTCTGCTCAGGAATCCATCATCCTACCGTAATGAACTATACTTATCCATATTGTGACTCACAGGGAGTAGTCCAGGAGCATGATGAGTACTCATGTAGCTCAGTGGGCCCTAACTCTAATCAGGTATGGTTAGATCCACCATTAGGACAAAATACCGCTATACACGTACCATGCAATCCATGGCGGAAACCAAACAGATACCACTAGAGTCAATGGGATCTGTCAGGTGCCATGGTGTTCATCAGATCCCAGAGTTGTCAATTCCATTTTTTTATTATACAGCCCAATAGGAAATTCTCCTCCTTATTAAGGTCTATATATTTTTGCCAATAGGAGAATCTGCCATATCATTAATTTCATAAAGATGGAGGCCAGTGTGAACAGAGGCTTAGCACAGGGCAGGGAAGTTCGGCAGGGCATGCATTTGACCCAATTAAAGGGTCAAAGGACCCCTAAATATAAGATCCATCTAAAAATAACAAAATGTAGATCTACCTAAGAAATCCACAAGGTGCCCCCACATGGCCTTGTAAACAATGAGACGCCCCCCCCCCCCACCCCCACCCCCCATCACCTCACCTCAAAGTCTTCCCAGCGAAGAGGGGGTCTGGTGGGATGCTTGTTGTCCAGTAGGATCTGCAGGGTGACGTTGAGCATGGCTTCTTCTGTCAGATCCTGATGAGTGAAAGATCCCCAGGTGAAGGACAGGATCTTGGACCAGAAGTTGGGGAAGAAGGCATGGCCGCCTGGTATGGCCAGGCCCCAGAGGAAGAGAAAGGGGAGGAGCATGGGGCAAGGAGATGGTTATGGATCCTTCATTGAGGGCACCTGCCTGGATGGAGAAGGACCACATATTAGTGTATGATTACCTAAAGGTCAGATAACTTTCTGGTCTATCTTACATTTCAGTAAATGTCACCAATTTCAAGATCTCTGCTTGCTGCCAATGAATGGAGGCATTTTTGGTTATACCCAGAGCCAGAAAACACTACTTTGCCCTAAATAAACACTTAAAAGGGTTGTGTCAGTATACTGTAAATGCTGTTGTCTTTGATTCTATGCCCTTTGTGTATGTACTATGTATGTTTCATGCAAACTGTATACCACCCAAGCCATTATTGTGTAATCCTTCACCTGGTCCCTTGTCCTTATGTGATTGTGCTATCCTTGTACATTGATTTTGACCCTTGAGTGGGTTGCCACATTGTCTTGTGTGTACCATACTTGTGCTATTCTCTTTTAATAAAACGAGTTAAAAAATATAGGGTTGTGTCATGAAACATATACTAAGTTTTTTAAACCAGCACCTGATCTGAATACTTTTGTAATTGCATGTAATTAAAAATTTGGTATAGCCAAAGAGTTATTCAATAAAATGTATCTGTACAGCGCCACCTGCTGTTTGTTCTTTTTCTTATTTTTTTTGTCCATCTCACTGAGCTGGTCGCACGTGCTCAGTTTAAAAGTGCACACTTTTTATGTATTTTTTTTTAATATAGTGTCAGGTTCTTTTCTTTTTCATTTGCAGTATATTCATGGCAGTTGTATTTTGTTTAAAGCAGAATGTTGTAACAATTCACACGTTTGTAACAAAAAACAGACCTAAAAAAAATGGATGTGACATGAAAAACACAACAAAAAACACCATCAAATTCATGTGTGAAGGAACCCTTAAAGGGACATTATATAAAACATAGCAGCATCCCTGAGCGTGCTATTCTCCTCTTTTCGGATCACGTCCTGTCATTACTATGAGCCTCACTTGTCACTTATCAGAACTGTTTAACGATAAGACATTTGTCATTGTCGCCCAAAGCAACCAATCAGAGCGCACCTTTCATTTTTTAACTGCTGTGGTAAAATCAAAGCTGAGCTCTGATTTATCGCGAAGGGCAACAAAGACAGTCTTACTGTGAATGACTCCTTATGTACCTCTGGAGGCTTCCATTTTGCTCCTGAGGCCAGACACCAGATCAGACCAGCTAGCCAGCAGCTGCAGGGACCTTCCAGACACCCACAGCACCGCCAGTCCCTAGTCAAACTTGGAGGGACTAGAACCTCCTTATCAGAAACCATTTGGGCTACTGGGACCCCAGAGATCATCGGTGGGTACCCTGGAAGCAAGTGTTCAGTTTCTCTGCAGTGCCACCACTGGTAGAAATTGAGTATTGCACACATGTCATTGAAATCAATGGGTGGTCAGTGTAACGTATGGACATGATGGGTCCTCCAGAGCGAGAGGAGTTCTTTGGGGCCGTTCTTCACTCAAGGTCCTTAATTGGAGACTTAAAGGGATCTGTATATGACTTTATGTCTAACGTATCTTCCTCAGCCGACACTGGAGGCCATATGGCCACCAGATGAGACTTTCTCAAACACATTTCCATTTTTCTTGCTGTGTCTGCATGTTGACAGCGTTTTGTTGAATTTGGAGTTAACATGGCATCTTCACATCTCATTAGGAATGCCAAGCAGCTTTGTCACCCCCCCCCCCCCCCAACTCCAGCTGCTAATATAAACCCTGCACCCTTCCCCGCCACTGAATACGCTATTCCTCAGTCACACAAAGCCTCCTGTCACATAATTACTGCCTGCGACCCCATTATTACATCTCTGCCGCTGCTCACACTCTATTATTAATGCGATGGAGGCGTGGAGAAAATTACAATACTCAGCCTTACTGGATTACTTGACACCGAAAATTGTAATATTACATTTAAAATGCAATTTAAAAATTTAATGTAAAATTAAATTGAGCAAATTCATGTATAAACTTTTTTTTTTTTTTTTTTTTATCAGTCTTTTAATTGCTGCTTTAAAAAACCAAAAGTCACCTGTATTGGCTGACAATGCAGTCCCCATCAGCTTCCCTAGAGTCCATCCATGCCAAGGCACCGCAGTGCGGCGTGCTACCGACAACCGTGGCAGCTGGGCCATTCAGGGTTCTGGGAAAGCTGGACTGCAGCTTCTGTCATACAGATCATGTTGGTGGTCACCCAGCTTTCCAAGAAGCTGATAGACCTAAGAGAACAACATGGCATTTACTACTGATCTGTAGGTTTTGTCTAAGGCTGGTTTTAGGAGGCCAGAAGATCTGACTCTGGACCCCGCACCGTCCTACTAAACCAGATTCAGGCAGGGATCAGCAACCTTCGGCACTCCAGCTGCTGTGAAACTACTACTCCCAATATGCAAAATTTCTTGGCTGCTTTTGTAACTCCCCCAGAAGTGTAAGGAGGATTCTGGGAGTAGTAGTTGTAGAACAGCTGGAGCACCTGCACTATAGAATCCTAGGGGGATCTAAGTTTGCGTCAGAAGATCCATGAGGGCTCTAGATTCTGAAGCTGGCCTATGCTGTAGGGCAGTGAGCCCAAGAGCTGACACTCCGCTAGCTGCATCTTTGTAAGTCCTGACCTACCTTCATGTACTGTAGGTCACCACAACATTAATCTTGAGACACCCACAGATATAAGAAAGTTGTCAGGTTTTCTCATGACAACACACACGTCTTCCAGCTATGGCCAATTTGACACAGGCATGTTCGGTTTGGGAAACATGTTCCGTGTGATGGCCGCATTTCCCAGACCGAACGTTGCTCCTCTGACCTGAACTCACATCATCTTCATGACTTACCATGGTGTGAGTTCCTGCCCAACCACAGGTCTACTGAACTGTACTCACATAATGCCACGAGTACAGTACAGAGTAGTAGACCCGTGTTTGAGAAGGAACTCACAGCATCATAAGTCATGAAGATGATGTGAGTTCGGGTCAGGGAAACACTTTGTCTGATGGATGCATTTCCCGGTACGAACACTGCTCCCCTGACCCGAACTCATGACTTACCATGCTGTGAGTTCCTGCCCACCCACAGGTCTACTGAACTGTAGTCACATAATGTCATGACTACAGTACAGTAGGAACTCAAAGCGTCATCAGTCATGAAGATGATGTGAGTTCGGGTCAGGGAAATACTTTGCGTGATGGCCGCATGCTCCACTGTGTGTGAGTACCCTTAGACTAATTTCACATGAGCGTGTTCCATCCATGAAATATGCTTCATGTGATGGCTGCATACCCCGGACTGAATGCTGCCCCTCTGACCCGAACTCACAGCATCATCATGACTTAAAATGCAGTGAGTTCCTGCCCAACCACAGGTCCTCTGTATTGTACTCGCGCATTCTGAATGGAAAGAGATCCAATCAGGATGTCTTCCGTTCCGTCAGCGTTCCGTTTTGTGACCAGACACAAAACCGCTGCAAGCTACGGTTTTGTGTTAAGTCATAAAAACGTGAAAAAACGGATTACTGAAAGCAATGTAAGTTAATGGTGACTTTCAATGTATTTAGTGATTTGGATCTGTTTTTTTTCCGTTTTGATTTTACACAACCGCCTCCTAACGGAACGAATGCATCCAGATTCAGAACGGTGCGGAAACTGACCTGCGGGACGTATTTTGACATTCGCAGCACATGTATTATTTGTGCAGATTTTACCCTTTGCAATGAAGTGGATTTGATGCTGAAACGCAACGAAAATCCGCACAGAAAATCAGCAAAAACTGACACTGCTCTGTACATTCACTCTGAGGAAGGAAAGAGATAAGCGGCTGGCATACACCTCTGACGACGCTTATCTTGGGAAAACAAAGGATCCAATAAAATCTGACGAGTCCGACCCTTGTTTCCCCTCAACATCGCGCTGCCCCATAGACACGAGATTCTCAATATCCGCAGCCCGCTGTCTCCTACGTCAGTGCGGGGGTCGCATTGTAACCAGTGCCTATAGCCAGAACTGGGGGCTCCTGAGCTACTGGTTGGGGGCCACTGCATTAGACAATGAGCTCTCTCGTTGACAGGTCTGCTCCACGGTGCACAGTGGAACAAAAAAAATTAAAAAATCAGGACCTTTTTGCAATTCCCACATGGGAGATGTCACTCTGGCCGCAGGGATTCAGTGCACATAGTACGGTACATAACTGTGCGAGACGCGCGGTGGGAACAGGTGTCGGGAGGAGACTCCGATTATAGGCGAGTCCCACAGGCACGCCCGATCTATACATCTATATGGGGCACAATGACAGCGTTTATGCCTGCAGCGTGCAAAGGTGCACGGGTACAACCTGCATACATTATACATGGGTCTATAGTGCACTCATAAATTAATGTATACTTACACGCACTTATAGAGATCCAGAATTTCCCCTGCCGAGTGCACACAGATCAGCGTGTACTGGAGTATACAACAGAGCGCACACAGTTATGTATAGGTCCATATTGTGCCCATAGTCTATGCATAAATCTATACAGTACACACAAGACCATGCGCACACGTCTGTAGATACTAACATGTAACGTGCACACTATGTATAGATCTATATAGAACACACAAGACCATGCGCACACGTCTGTAGATATTCACATGTAACGTGCACACTCCTATGTACAGATCTGTACAGTACACACAGGACCATGCGCACACGTCTGTAGATACATGTAATGTGCACACTCCTATGTACAGATCTATACAGTACACACAGGACCATGCGCACACGTCTGTAGATATTTACATGTAAAGTGCACATTATGTACAGATCTATACAGTACACACAGGACCATGCGCACACGTCTGTAGATACTCACATGTAACGTGCACACTCCTATGTACAGATCTATACAGTACACACAGGACCATGCGCACACGTCTGTAGATATTTACATGTAATGTGCACACTCCTATGTACAGATCTATACAGTACACACAGGACCATGCGCACACGTCTGCAGATATTTACATGTAACGTGCACACTCCTATGTACAGATCTATACAGTACACACAGGACCAGGCGCACACGTCTGTAGATACTCACATGTAACGTGCACACTCCTATGTACAGATCTATACAGTACACACAGGACCATGCGCACACGTCTGTAGATATTCACATGTAAAGTGCACACTCCTATGTACAGATCTATACAGTACACACAGGACCATGCGCACACGTCTGTAGATACTAACATGTAAAGTGCACACTCCTATGTACAGATCTATACAGTACACACAGGACCATGCGCACACGTCTGTAGATATTCACATGTAAAGTGCACACTCCTATGTACAGATCTATACAGTACACACAGGACCATGCACACACGTCTGTAGATACTAACATGTAAAGTGCACACTCCTATGTACAGATCTATACAGTACACACAAGACCATGCGCACACGTCTGTAGATACTCACATGGACCAGGCGCACACGTCTGTAGATACTCACATGTAACGTGCACACTCCTATGTACAGATCTATACAGTACACACAGGACCATGTGCACACGTCTGTAGATACTCACATGTAACGTGCACACTCCTATGTACAGATCTATACAGTACACACAGGACCATGCGCACACGTCTGTAGATACTCACATGTAACGTGCACACTTCTATGTACAGATCTATACAGTACACACAGGACCATGCGCACACGTCTGTAGATACTCACATGTAACGTGCACACTCCTATGTACAGATCTATACAGTACACACAGGACCATGCGCACACGTCTGTAGATATTTACATGTAAAGTGCACATTATGTACAGATCTATACAGTACACACAGGACCATGCGCACACGTCTGTAGATACTCACATGTAACGTGCACACTCCTATGTACAGATCTATACAGTACACACAGGACCATGCGCACACGTCTGCAGATATTTACATGTAACGTGCACACTCCTATGTACAGATCTATACAGTACACACAGGACCATGCGCACACGTCTGCAGATATTTACATGTAACGTGCACACTCCTATGTACAGATCTATACAGTACACACAGGACCAGGCGCACACGTCTGTAGATACTCACATGTAACGTGCACACTCCTATGTACAGATCTATACAGTACACACAGGACCATGCGCACACGTCTGTAGATATTCACATGTAAAGTGCACACTCCTATGTACAGATCTATACAGTACACACAGGACCATGCGCACACGTCTGTAGATACTAACATGTAAAGTGCACACTCCTATGTACAGATCTATACAGTACACACAGGACCATGCGCACACGTCTGTAGATATTCACATGTAAAGTGCACACTCCTATGTACAGATCTATACAGTACACACAGGACCATGCACACACGTCTGTAGATACTAACATGTAAAGTGCACACTCCTATGTACAGATCTATACAGTACACACAAGACCATGCGCACACGTCTGTAGATACTCACATGGACCAGGCGCACACGTCTGTAGATACTCACATGTAACGTGCACACTCCTATGTACAGATCTATACAGTACACACAGGACCATGTGCACACGTCTGTAGATACTCACATGTAACGTGCACACTCCTATGTACAGATCTATACAGTACACACAGGACCATGCGCACACGTCTGTAGATACTCACATGTAACGTGCACACTTCTATGTACAGATCTATACAGTACACACAGGACCATGCGCACACGTCTGTAGATACTCACATGTAACGTGCACACTCCTATGTACAGATCTATACAGTACACACAGGACCATGCGCACACGTCTGTAGATACTCACATGTAACATGCACACTCCTTGGTACAGATCTATACAGTACACACAGGACCATGCGCACACGTCTATTCACATGTAACATGCACACTCCTTGGTACAGATCTATACAGTACACACAGGACCATGCGTACACGTCTGTAGATACTCACATGTAACGTGCACACTCCTATGTACAGATCTATACAGTACACACAGGACCATGCGCACACGTCTATTCACATGTAACATGCACACTCCTTGGTACAGATCTATACAGTACACACAGGACCATGCGCACACGTCTGTAGATACTCACATGTAACGTGCACACTCCAATGTACAGATCTATACAGTACACACAGGACCATGCGCACACGTCTGCAGATATTCACATGTAATGTGCACACTCCTATGTACAGATCTATACAGTACACACAGGACCATGCGCACACGTCTGCAGATATTTACATGTAACGTGCACACTCCTATGTACAGATCTATACAGTACACACAGGACCATGCGCACACGTCTGCAGATATTTACATGTAACGTGCACACTCCTATGTACAGATCTATACAGTACACACAGGACCAGGCGCACACGTCTGTAGATACTCACATGTAACGTGCACACTCCTATGTACAGATCTATACAGTACACACAGGACCATGCGCACACGTCTGTAGATACTCACATGTAACATGCACACTCCTATGTACAGATCTATACAGTACCCCCCTGTAGGTGCAGATACTCACGTGTGGTAAAGTGCACACTCCTATGTACAGATCTATACAGTACACACAGGACCATGTGCACAGGTCTGTAGATACTCACATGTAACGTGCACACTCCTATGTACAGATCTATACAGTACACACAGGACCATGTGCACATGTCTGTAGATACTCACATGTAACGTGCACACTCCTATGTACAGATCTATACAGTACACACAGGACCAGGCGCACACGTCTGTAGATACTCACATGTAACGTGCACACTTCTATGTACATATCTATACAGTACCCCCCTGTAGGTGCAGATACTCACGTGTGGTAAAGTGCACACTCCTATGTACAGATCTATACAGTACACACAGGACCAGGCGCACACGTCTGTAGATACTCACATGTAACATGCACACTCCTATGTACAGATCTATACAGTACACACAGGACCATGCGCACACGTCTATTCACATGTAACATGCACACTCCTATGTACAGATCTATACAGTACCCACCTGTAGGTGCAGATACTCACGTGTGGTAAAGTGCACACTCCTATGTATAGACCCACAACGTACACACACAATTGACAACTGAAGCTGTGACAGGTACACACACCTATATTAACCATTACAGCACCAAGCTTACGCCGCTTCTCCCATGTATATTTCTACAAATCTCTTCATCAAACCTCCTAATTGCCGTGTCACCAGTCATAACCCCCATCATCCCCTCCGCACCTGCAGTTCTCGGCCACCCTTCAGCGTCCTCACCCAGACCTCTAATCTTCTACTTTACAGTCGCCACTTCGGAGTGTTCATCAGCCCGATAAATGACAGCGGGTCCCTCCCTCCGCTCTTAAAGGGACAGCAGCAAATTATTCACTAAGGCTGCATGTCAGGAGAGTTACTTTATTGTGTGTGTGTGTGTGTGCGGGGAGACAAGCGGTGTCACAGAAAAAGGAAGCAATCATCTGAAAGCAATGCGATCACAAATAGACCGGGCGGCCCCACAGGACAGGGCAGTGCAAAAAAAGTCACTCACAAAAAATTTATAAAAAAATAAAATAAAAACTCTGGATCCAAAATGAGTAAAACGTAGAACTTCACAGTGGTGTGGCCCCTTTAATCCGCCTTCTTTGTGTGCCTGTCTTTTGTGTGTGCGCACAAGTAACAGGTCACAAATCCTTTGTGCTCCCACAAAAAGCCGAGGCTGGGGGGGAGCGTGAGAAAGTAAGCGTTAGCCACTAACCCCCCCCCCCCCCCAGGAATAGCCAAGTGCATCTCCCTATTAGTAGGCAATGGATGCTTAGGCGCCAGGACTGGGGCACATAGGTCTTTATAAGCTGTAATACAGTGGCCCCAAGAGCTGACACTCCATCACGCTGGTGTTTTTCGGTTTTAGATAATTTTTTGGAGGATATTATATACCGCCATCATGTGTATGATTGCACAGTTCTGCTCTTGTTATTCGCAGCCATGTGAATGGGATTAGGTTCTGAAGCGGTGTCATGGGACTGCGCCCCGCAGAGAGGACGGCTGCTCGCAGCTGCACCAACCAATTAACTCCTGCGCGTTTCCTTAAAGAACCTTTCATTTAAAAGAGAAACTGTCTCTGGCTTCTGCACCGACCCTTTATCTTCACGTTACATAGCGCCTCGTGTCACCATTATTGTACACACCGTTCCCTTTAATCTTAAAGGAACGGTACACTTATTATGCCAATCCCGTCTACTACTTGCTGTGCGGTTTTAAAAGGGATCGGGGCACATTTACTAAAGGCGTAAAATAGTCACAAGTCCCCCTTCTCTAACCGGCCGTGCGACAATATTTA
This sequence comes from Bufo gargarizans, assembly GCF_014858855.1. Classification (NCBI taxonomy): domain Eukaryota; kingdom Metazoa; phylum Chordata; class Amphibia; order Anura; family Bufonidae; genus Bufo; species Bufo gargarizans. The sequence goes on from NC_058088.1 coordinate 11,941,841, forward strand.
GTCGCGTGGCCGGTTTTACGCCATGTCTGCCAGTTAGGCGTGAGGGGGTCGGCCCTGGAAAATTTATTTACATTTACACTTGGAAACAGGCGTAATTGTTGAGATAAAAAAAAACAGACTGCTATAAATGCACCTAATAGATGACAAGGCGCATGCCGTCATAGGTGGGAGGCCATAGAGGGGTCCACACACTCGGCTTGTTCAAATATTACACTGGACATTTATTTGAATACATATCCTCTTTTTCTCCTACTTAAAGGGGTTCTGCAGTTTTTTTAAACTGATGATCTATCCTCTGGATAGATCATCAGCATCTGATCGGCGGGGGTCCGACCCCCGGGACCCCCGCCCATCAGCTGTTTGAGAAGGCAGTAGCGCCGCGGCCTTCTCACTGTTTACCGCAGGCCCAGTGACATCACGACTAGTATCACTGGCCTGGGCGGGGCTAAGCTCTGTGCACTTGAATGGAGCTTAGCTCCGCCCAGGCTAGTTGATACTAGTCGTGATGTCAGTGGGCCAGCGGTAAACAGTGAGAAGGCCGCGGCGCTGCTGGAGCACCGCTGCCTTCTCAAACAGCTGATCGTGGGGGTCCTGGGTTTCTGACCCCCGCCGATCAGATGCTGATGATCTATCCAGAGGATAGTTCATCAGTTTTAAAAAAACTGCAGAACCCATTTAAGGCCCATGGAGATTTCATTTAAAAAAATAATAATAATTTACTTCCTAAGTAACTTTTAAAATAGTCTTCATTAAAGATTTCCTACCATCTTGCTTCTGCAGTGTGTGTGCACGTCCTTCACCTAGCTGGTAGTGCTGCTGAATCTGACATACCGGTATGCTAAATGCACACAACAAACACATGTCTGCTAAATGAACAAACCCAGCTCTGCTACACGCAAACACCGATCTGCTACAGGCACACACAGCTCCGCTACACAACAAACACAGCTCGGCTACATGCACACAGCTCTGCAACACGCATAGGGTACATCCTTGGTAATAGACAAGGAGACACTGGTTGCTTGGGACAACTAAGCCAGTTTTTCCTTTAGGCTAGGTCTACACGACAGAATTTGTCACAGGAAATCCATTCAAGATGGATTTTTCTGCGACTGTAGCGTCGCAGCATGTCGCATGTTGCAGTGCGACAACATAGACTGCCATTATAAAAATTGTTGCGCGATATTAGTGCAACAAAATGTCGCGCTACAAATGTCGTCGTGTAGACCTAGCCTTACCCTATAGGGTACATCTTTACTCATTTCTTGCACTACTCGTCTGCCCACCGGTGACATCATCGCAGGTCCTTGACGTGCAGCACTTTCATCCCCATAAATTGCGGCTTGGGGAGACCTTCAGCCAGAGTTACACCTCACGCCTCTCTCATTGATCCAGTAGGGCGGTGTACGAGGGCTTTGCCGGATCATTAAGGAAACGGTCAGAGGGTCTTGCACTGCTTGACCACCCTGATTGCGGACTATAAGATGCAAGCTATTTCTTGCTTTAAAAAAAAAAAAGTGCGTCTTATCATCCAGGAAATACGGTAATCACGTTTACTTAAATATTATTTTTGATTGGTACATTCCCTACCACCATTGCCTGTATGGACACTACAGAAAACCACGGGGTATGGGGGGCATATGCTTTGGGACATGGCAGATGGTAGGTGGCATCAGGCTGCATTGTATTTGATATGAACGATGGGAAATCAAAAGCAAAAGGGCTGTCTGGTTATGTGGAGTCAATGGTGTATACGTCTCTGTTCATACAGCCGCACCCTCCCCTCAGGAATCCACACGCTGAGCCGTCCTTGGTTCTACAGGATTTATTACATACAATACACCCTGCAAGACAATTCTAGAACAACATTGTCCTCTTCTCTAAAAAAGATAAAGTTCTGGAGCAGCATCAGGGCCGCGGGCGAGTCCTGCAAAAGCCGAAAATAATTTACTACTGGACCATGCCCTGGAAACTGCTCATGGCCTCCTCCACCTTCTGGTATTCTGTTTCAAACTGCTTCATCTAAGGGAACATAGAAAGTGGAGACAAACAAGTAAAAAGAATGCGCACAGTAGAATGATAAATCAGTAATGTCACGGTAGAGGGGGTAATACACACAGCGGCGTCAAAGTACAGGGGGTAATACACACAGCGGCGTCAAAGTACAGGGGGTAATACACACAGCGATGTCACAGGAGAGGGGGTAATACACACAGCAATGTCACGGTAGAGGGGGTAATACACACAGCGATGTCACGGTAGAGGGGGTAATACACACAGCGATGTCACGGTAGAGGGGGTAATACACACAGCGGCGTCAAAGTACAGGGGGTAATACACACAGCGATGTCACAGGAGAGGGGGTAATACACACAGTGATGTCAGGGTAGAGGGGGTAATACACACAGCAATGTCACGGTAGAGGGGGTAATACACACAGCGATGTCACGGTAGAGGGGGTAATACACACAGCGATGTCACGGTAGAGGGGGTAATACACACAGCGATGTCACGGTAGAGGGGGTAATACACACAGCGATGTCACGGTAGAGGGGGTAATACACACAGCGATGTCACGGTAGAGGGGGTAATACACACAGCGATGTCACGGTAGAGGGGGTAATACACACAGCGATGTCACGGTAGAGGGGGTAATACACACAGCGATGTCACGGTAGAGGGGGTAATACACACAGCGATGTCACGGTAGAGGGGGTAATACACACAGCGATGTCACGGTAGAGGGGGTAATACACACAGCGATGTCACGGTAAAGGGGGTAATACACACAGCGATGTCACGGTACAGGGGGTATTACACACAGCAATGTCACGGTACAGGGGGTAATACACACAGCGATATCACGGTACAGGGGGTAATACACACAGCGATGTCACGGTAGAGGGGGTAATACACACAGCGATGTCACAGTACAGGGGGTAATACACACAGCGATGTCACGGTAGAGGGGGTAATACACACAGCGATGTCACAGTACAGGGGGTAATACACACAGCGATGTCACAGTACAGGGGGTAATACACACAGCGATGTCACGGTAGAGGGGGTAATACACACAGCGATGTCACAGTACAGGGGGTAATACACACAGCGATGTCACGGTAGAGGGGGTAATACACACAGTGATGTCACAGTACAGGGGGTAATACACACAGCGATGTCACGGTAGAGGGGGTAATACACACAGCGATGTCAGGGTAGAGGGGGTAATACACACAGCTGGGTCAAAGTACAGGTGGTAATACACACAGCGATATCACGGTACAGGGGGTAATACACACAGCGATGTCACGGTAGAGGGGGTAATACACACAGCGATGTCACAGTACAGGGGGTAATACACACAGCGATGTCACGGTAGAGGGGTAATACACACAGCGATGTCACAGTACAGGGGGTAATACACACAGCGATGTCACAGTACAGGGGGTAATACACACAGCGATGTCACGGTAGAGGGGGTAATACACACAGCGATGTCACAGTACAGGGGGTAATACACACAGCGATGTCACGGTAGAGGGGGTAATACACACAGTGATGTCACAGTACAGGGGGTAATACACACAGCGATGTCACGGTAGAGGGGGTAATACACACAGCGATGTCACAGTACAGGGGGTAATACACACAGCGATGTCACGGTAGAGGGGGTAATACACACAGCGATGTCACGGTAGAGGGGGTAATACACACAGCGATGTCACAGTACAGGGGGTAATACACACAGCGATGTCACAGTAGAGGGGGTAATACACACAGCGATGTCACGGTAGAGGGGGTAATACACACAGCGATGTCACGGTAGAGGGGGTAATACACACAGCGATGTCACGGTAGAGGGGGTAATACACACAGTGATGTCACGGTAGAGGGGGTAATACACACAGCGATGTCACGGTAGAGGGGGTAATACACACAGCGATGTCACAGTACAGGGGGTAATACACACAGCGATGTCACGGTAGAGGGGGTAATACACACAGCCATGTCACAGTACAGGGGGTAATACACACAGCGATGTCACAGTAGAGGGGGTAATACACACAGCGATGTCACGATAGAGGGGGTAATACACACAGTGATGTCACGGTAGAGGGGGTAATACACACAGTGATGTCACGGTAGAGGGGGTAATACACACAGCGATGTCACGGTAGAGGGGGTAATACACACAGCGATGTCACAGTAGAGGGGGTAATACACACAGTAATGTCACGGTAGAGGGGGTAATACACACAGTAATGTCACTGTGCCACCTGTAGGCAGAGGCTGGTATTGTTAGTGAATAACCATCCAGGTTGCAGGGTTGTCCCGGTCTCACCTTTTCAGAGTCCTGCTGCTGCACGGTGGGGGGAACCTTGGTGCGGTAGTCCGCTCCCCCTATCCGCTCACGTAACTTTGCCAGCTGTCGGCTCAGCTCGGTCTTCTTCAACAGCAGCTTTCCCAGCTCTTTGTCCACGTCGATGAGCCCCTGCACGAGAAGATAAGACACACATGAAGCCACTACTGGAGAAATGTATAATGTGGACGGAAAAGCAGCGGGACGCTGGCGCTGGAGACGCCGTTTCATCTGTACCGGCGGTTCTTTTTACCTTCAGCATCATGAAAACCGTAGCCTTATCAGAAGCCGTGTTGACGGCGCTCCCTGCTGGAGATGGATCCCGAGGCTCAAGGATTGCCAGGGAGCGGGAGGAAGAGAGGACGGTGATATACGAGGTGTGGGCAACAACCACAGCTTTCGTATCGGCGTCCTGGCATTTCACGTAACCTGTGACAGCACAAGAACATGCAAAAAGCTGGAGAGACGATTAAACACTTAAAGAAGAGCCGTCACCTCCCCCGACATGTCTGCTTCAGCAATGACTTGCACCCCTCTTGCAATAACCATTCTTACAAATATGTTGTGCTATTCCTCTATTATTCCTGCTAGAAGTTATGAACGAACTGCTAGCAGCTTGCATTGGAGACCCAGATGGGAGTTTCCAGTTGGGAGGAGGGGTGTCCAGTCCTCCGATGCTAACAGCACTGACTGGATAGTGTCAGACCGTGCAGGGAACCCCCCCAAATGGTTACACCCAGCTGAACCTTCATTAGATACTGCTAGCAATTAATGAATAAATTCCAGTAGGAATAGTACAGGGATGGCACAACATAGAGTCATAAGAAGAGATGCTTCAGAATGGTTATTACATGGGGGGGGGGGATGCAAGTTAGTTACCACAACAGACACGTCAGGAGAGGGGACGGCTCCTCTTGACGCTGGACTTACACGCCGTTGTGTCAGCGGTCAGTAACATCCGCAATATTTATATAGTGAATAGGACAAGCCCTGATCAACGTGAGATAATGCGGAAAGAATTTTATCACTTTATGGCACTAAAGGGTTAATAGGCAACCAACCTTTATGGTTAAAACACTAGTGACAGACTGTATATAGGTATAGGCTAGCGCAAAGTCCAGACTCTGTACAAAGACCACGCCTTGATGCTACATACAATGATACGTTTAAAGAACACCCGCCACCTCCCCTGACATGTCTGCTTTAGTGACCACTGGCCTCCCCCACGGGATATCAATTCTGGAGCATCTATTCTTATGATTCCTTTATTATTCCTTCTAGTTATGAATGACTTGCTAGCAGTTTGCAGTGAAGGTCCAGAGGGGGGTTACCAGTCTGACACTATTTAATCGGTGCTGTCAGTGTCAGCCTGCGCAGGGACACCCCCCCCAACTGGTAACCCCCCTCTGGACCTTCACTGCAAACTGCTAGCAATTCATTCATAACTTCTAGTAGGAATAACAGAAGACTGGCCCATCAGGGAGACAGAGGAACAGTTTCTCCAGAATTGTTATTAAATGGAGCAGTTACTAAGACAGACCTGTCAGGAGAGGGGACGAGTCCTCTTTAATGCCATGATGCATTCCATATTACTGCTAGGCAATGAAAAGGTTAAGGTGGCAGCCTGGCTGCTGTTGGAGAAGGCATACATGGAAGGATGTCAACATGCCCAATCATTTGCCATCCTGAGAGGTGAGCACTGTCAGAAACGGGTGGCAGCACTATACCCTCCTCCTACGGCAGTGAACACGCATGCTCGGCTGATCTGTAGAAGTATCTCACGTGTAGGACTGGCAGGAGGACATGTCCGCCCATCACTATTAAAATGTACTTATTTTCTAAACTATTCCAGAAAAAAAACACTTTTTTCCTAAAGCTCAGAGCCCAGTTTTAATCTGATCCCAACTCTAAAATCCCCTTGTACAGCCTGCTGCCACCACTAGGGGGTGCTCACAACATACAGATTTATACAGCAGCAGCATAAAGGAACCATCATCAAAGACCCTAAATAGGCAGCAGCGAAGGGGGTTCATAGACCACTGGCCCGATTCCTACGACAGAGCTGGAAGAGTCGCAAAAAGGAACGCCACACAGAGGCAGGAGCGGTCTCCGATCCACCGGGGCCTACTCACAGTCAGCCTTGGTCTTGGTGAGATTATAATCGGCCCGCAGAGACCGGATGGATTTCACGATCAGTAAAGCCAGATCCATATTCTTCTCTATTTCCTCGTCTCGCCAACGGAACTAGGAGGACAGAAACGACGGTGAGTGCAACCCTACACAGACAGTTCTGACAGGATCCACTCCACACAGGCTTAGGACGGTCCCATCCTTACAATAAGTCCTCATCAGCAGATGGATGGACTCCCAAGCACCCCCACAATCATCTGTTTGAAGGGACCGCAGCGCTCCAGCGCACCCCAGGCGGTACTTTTACTAGTGGTGGTGCCTGGTATTGCATTTAATTAAAGTGTAGCTGTCATTCTTTCTATATGCAGTACATCATACAGATGTAGCAGAGTGGATGTTCACATCATTAATGTCCCTGTGCATATTGCAAGGCTCTTTAAAAAGGGCATCTGTCAGCAGTTTTGTACCCATCTACCTGTGTTGGTCCTATGTTCATACGCGCCGGCAGTGCTGAGAAAAATTATGTTTTAATATACTCAAATGACAGATGCCCTTTAATGGCCGAGACCAGGGGAACTTTACAAACGCAATTCATCGTACAGATGTAGCAGAGTTGATGTTAAGATCATTAATGTCCCTGTAGATGTCTCGGGGCTCTTTATTGGGTTGGATGTAACTTACTTTGTAGCTACCCATCGGTGGCACTAGAGGAACGTTTTTTTCCCCCTACCTATAGGTGGCAGTAGAAAGACTGCTTTCTTTCTTCTGGAGGAGAGCCATTTTACATACCTCTCCCTAAAAATATTGCTCATCCTGCCTGAGATGCTGCACACCCCCCTCTACATGACGACACAACGGTCCTGCTCCTAAATCTAGAGATAAATACGGTATTATAGAGGCGGTCACCTCTGTAGCATCAGGATAAGGAGTGACGGCTATACTGGGGAACTTCTCAGAGGACCGTCGGGGGAGTCGCTGATAAAGCTCCTCTGTGAGGAACGGCATGAAGGGTGAGAGGAGTCGGAGGCCAGCGTCCAGGCACGTGTAGAGCATGTTCCTGGCTACGGCAATGGCGATTTCATCTGTGCCGGAGAACACAGGCTTCAGACATTCCTGAAGAAGAAGAAACCAACATGAAGGACAGTGAAAAGAAGATGGAAAAAAGACAATGATGGTGGAAAGGTCATATCCATGAACTGTAGGTCCTTACCAGGTAGACGTCACACAGGTCATACAACCAGAAGTTGTACACGGCTGTGGTGATCCCCGGAAAGTCGTAATTCCGGAAGCCAGTGTCGCAAAGATCCACCGCTAAACTGAGACGACTCAGAATCCAGAGATCCACCAGACTCTCCTGTCCAGTGGGCTGAAACATGACACGGATTAGAGGGCAAGACACCCATGAATGTTAGGCTTCACTTGAGTCGCCGGCACTTGAAGCAATTCTGTTGCACGTACAAGGTCATAAACCATAATGGCGGCCTACACGACTGCCTTCAAGGGAATCTCGAGTGAGAGTGAGTGTGTCGCCTTTAACAACATTAGAAATTCTCATCAAGTCCTGGTCAGACTACCTGCTCAACATCACTACTGTGTTTTATAGGGAAAGAGTGTTATGATAAGTGGGTGGGGGGCTCTCATGGGATATTGCACTCTTTTAGATTTGGGTGCGTTGGATCTGTATCGCTGGCTTTAGTTGGTGGGAGGAAGTGGAGGTGGGATCCTGATAACCGCCTCTTCACTAGGGGTTGGGTGGGAATTCTGGGGCACATGCCTTGTTCTTTATGGATACAGTATTATGTGGGATGCTGTTGTCCCTATTGTTTGTATACATTTAAAAAAAAAAGTTAAATAAAAATTATACGATAAAAAAAAATAAAAAATTCTCATCAAGAATGGTGGATTTAGGTCTCCTAGAGTAAACTGATCATGACTCGAAGGGCTGTTTCACACGAGCGAGGCTATTGCAGGAATCTCACTCCATGCGCGAGCGCTGTCCTCCGTTCTGGACTTGCAGCATCATCATGATTTATAATGCTGTTTGCCTCTGCTTGACCTTACTTCTACAGGATCACGGGGACATAAAGCGGTCAGTATCATCCTGTACCGTGTTTCTCCAAAAATAAGACAGGGTCTTATATTATTATTTTTCTCCGAAAAAAGGGGTAGGGCTTATTTTGGGTCCATGAACAACAATCACACATTAATGCTTGGACAAAAAATAAAATAAATAGAGATTCATTCAAATACAGTATAATCACAGTGGGTGGCACAGTACTACGGTATGATACCGGTACAGTACTCTGGCAGGCAATGCCACACTTCTTTCTGGTACCGTACGTACACTGCCCCTGAGCCCCTAGGCAGCAATGTGTACGGTACGTTACCAGGGAGATCCGGCGCGAGAGATGACAGGGTGCTGATTGGGGGAGGGAGCAGGACGCGCTCACCACCAATCAGCACCCCCAGCTCAAGGCAGCAGAGAGGAGAAGGACATCCTCCTGCTGCCTCATTCAGCTACGGTAGGGGTAAGTTAGAACGTGCGGCTGGCGGCAGTACAGGGTAGAGAAGCGGTCCAGCGATGTACCCGTTCGGTACCGTAGATGGAAGCACCGCTGCCGGCATACTTTTGCAATGAGTGAAGCCGCCAGCCGCGACGTATGCGCGGGCTGGCGGCTTCACTGAAGGCTAAGTGTTGGCAGCCTGCGCTGCTGTACCGTAACTCCTGCCCGCCTCTGATCAGCTGGGAGAGCGCTGATGTCCTGCTAGCCCGCCCTGGCAGCTCAGGAGCCATTAGTGATCGCTCCTGAATCCATAAATATAAAATTAATCTAGGGCTTATTTTTGGAGTAGGGCTTATATTTAAGCCCTACTCCCAAAACTCTGCAAAATAGGGCTAGGTCTTATTTTCGGGGAAACACTGTAGAAGGTAGGTCACACAGAAGCACACAGCATTATAAATCATGATTAGGGATGAGCAAACTTGTGTTTCAAGTTCCGCGTACAAAGTTCGGGTTATCTAAGAATTCCGTTATGGATTCCGCTAACACGGACCATAACTTATGGCCGAACTTGAAACACCGGTTCGCTCATCACTAATCATGACAATGTCGTGCTCTCCTGCAAATCCAGAAAGGAGGATCACTCACACGGAGCGCGATACCAGCCATGACCTCGCTGTGCACTACTGTCTACCCAACTAACTAAACCAACGTGACCCTGGAAACCTCCCTCTCCCACCACTCACCAGTGAAGATGGAGGAGGGACATAGTTATCTCCCAGGCCCCGCATGGCGAACTTGGTTGCATTCCAGAGTTTGTTGCAGAAATGACGGTAACCGAGGATCCTGTTGACATCGAGGTTAATATCTCGGCCTGAAAATAATTAATACGAGGTAAAATAATTGATTTCTTATTATAAACTACCAACACGTCTTACCATATCCTAAAACTATCTGAATCTCCTTTTCGGATACCGAGCTTCCTATCTACTGTCTGGGCAAAAATGTGTGGGCTGCCTGCTACCACTAGGGGGAGCTCGCTGCCTGCTGTTTGGACAATAACACAGCATGCAGTAAGCTCATGACCTCCCTCTAGTGGTGACGGCAGAAAGCCTGAATGCTATTTTTTAAAGGGATTTTCAAGGTCTCATCATTCCACCTTCATTAATCCTAACTTGGCTGCAAAAGAAAGTTTCCAATATACTTACTGTCTCGAAGTTGCACGGATCTGCCACACGACACACCTGTGCTCCGAAATTCTACATCTGCCGACATCACATCCTTCAGTCAGAACACTTGGTTTCTGATCTATGGACGGCATGTCATTTCCACACCCCAGTGTAAACTACATGCTGTCGACGGGGTAAGAACCATTTGTCTTCATAGCACACATGCAAACTCCTGAATCCACCTAACCTGCACATGCACCAGGGAGACGATAGTCGTGGCCCCATACACCCCCCCCATCAATTCTGGGCTGCACAAGTGACTTGCCTATCCATAGACCAGATCGGAAAACGGGTATTCAAACTGAAGAACGAGATGTTGGTGGATATAGGATTTCAGGAGAGAAGTTCGATCCACACAACGTCGAGAAGGTAAGTATAGTGGACACTTTCTTCTGCAGGCCGGTTAGGATTAATTAATGTGGATTGATGAATCTCCACTGGGTCCAAGAAACCTCTTTAACTAGGACTCTGCAGGGGATCTGGAGCGCTCATCAGAAATAAGGAGCTCTGATTGTTATAAAGATGTTTTAAGAAGCTAGTCAGCACTGAATTTCGCACCATAAACAAGAAGACGCTAAAAGCTGGACATTCCCTTTAGGCCTCATGCACACGACAGTATTGCTTTTTCAGTGTTTTGCGGTCCGTTTTTTATGGATCCGTTGTTCCGTTTTTTGTTTCCGTTGTGCTTCCGTTTCCTTTCCGTTTTTCCGTATGCCATATACAGTATACAGTAATTACATAGAAAAAATTGGGCTGAGCATAACAATTTCAATAGATGGTTCAGTAAAAACGGAACAGATACGGAGGACATTCGGATGCATTTCCGTACGTGTTCCGTTTTTTTTGCGGACCCATTGACTTGAATGGAGCCAAGCACCGTGATTTGCGGACAAGAATAGGACATGTTCTATCTTTTCACGGCACGGAAATACTGAAATACTGAAACGGAATGCACACTGAGACACTTCAGTATTTTTTGCTGAACCATTGAAATGAATGGTTCAGTATATGTTCCGTATACTGAGCTCAAAAAACGTCCAGTATACTGAACGCAAAATACTGTCGTGTGCATGAGCCCTTAAGGCCAACCACAGAACTGTAAACCTACCCTGACTGGTATACGCGCACAAAGCAAATCTCAGGGCATCTGTTCCACACTCGGGGATCCCACCAGGATAATCCGCTTTCTAAGGAGTAAAGGACAGACCGTTTTATTACATGGTCCATCAGCCGACCTGGTATGGTGATGGATGGGACTCCGCGCTGAGCAGGGATCTGGACTCACCTGTCCTTCCTTGGCTCTTTCCATCTCAGCAGGATCCAGGTTACTGTCAAGAAGTTGGGTGTGAAGACCCTGGGAAAGTAGACAGAAGGGTTAAAGGGGCTGAAACGCCGCCGATCAGATGTTGAGGATAGGCCATCACTTGTAATGAAGTGGAAGCCCCTTTAAGGAGACAAACACATACAATTATGATGACTTCTTGATTTGACATCCCACCTCAGCACTTCCCCTTCCACGTGATCTCCTTACCTCCAGGGTAATACCTTTGATCACGTCCAGGGGGTCAATGACATTGCCCAAGGATTTACTCATCTTGCGGCCATGAGCATCACGCACTATAGCATGGAGGTACACCTGAGGGAGGACAAGAGGATGAAGGTGACATGAGTACTATGTAAATACCTTATTTATATAGTTCTGACCTCCAGTTACACCCTGCATTATAGTCACAGCTGCATTCATAATTCTGTAAGCTTCAGAGCTGAACTCTCTGAAGCTTATGCCTATAGGCATTTGCTTCCAATGATCTTATAGTTTAAACTAGAAGACAAATAATTAGGGAACACTGAGGTGATAGCCGGGTAACTGAACTTATCTATAAAAGCAGGGATCCGCAACGTTCACTACTCTACCTGTGGTGAAATTACAATTCCTAGAATGCATATTTGCTTGGTTTTTCTTGGAACTCTCATAGAAGTGAGCGGAGCATGTCGGGAGTAGTAGTTTCACAAGAGCTGGTGTGCTGACTACTGTATTAGATGTATGTCATCCAATTTTGTGAGGGTAACAAACCATCTAATGCGTAAGGTGGGCCTGACCACTCGCCACCGGATGGAAGATGCCGGGGGAAGAGAACAGTCAGGCATGTTGGATTTAAAAATATCCGATCCGACACTAATGATGTCTGGCAGCGGCTTTCTCTCCTCTCCCATTCACAACACATGCATACTTGGCCAGACAGACATGTGTATCAGGGAACCGTTGTCATGAGCGTTCGGCCAACACTTATCTCATGTGTATGTCCGGCTTTATTCTGAGAGGTTTTCCTACGTGGATAAACGTACAAGTCTACGAGATAAGCACACGTGGTACCTCACCTCTTTGAAGGGCAGCTTCTCGGTCAGCGTAAGACCTAGCATCACCATTCGGGCCACCCAGAAGAACAAGATGTCATGTCCAGTCTCCAGGAGAGTGCCGGGGTAGAAAACCTTTAGGTCCTCAGACTAAGGGAAATCAATAGAATGCGTTTTATTATCCAATATAGTGAGGAAACAAGTACAATAAACAGGACACCATGCATACACTGCCGCTTATGGACAGGTGGGAACCTGGTGGCCACTAGAAGATCCAACTTAAGGGGATCTTCATACCACAGCTATGATATGCCATCAGCTACTGATTTGCTGGAGGTCCTACTGCCAGGACCACACCAATTCTTAGAAAGGAGGGCAAAGTCCTAACGTGTTTCCCGTCACAGCGACCACCAGGCCAACCACTAGGGCAGGAACATGCAACATGGCCCCACTGGCTTGTTTGAGTCTGTATCACAATTCCCTGTCCAGTAGGTGACCAGGACATCCATTGTGCAGAAGAAAAGCAGCCTTGGTTCCCTCAGTCTCAGAACTGGCGACGGTCATAGAGGCCGCACCCACACTGGATAAATCAGAAAGTTGGGGCGGAAATACCCCCGTAAATACTAAGCTTCAGTCTTTAGGGATCCTAACCTCATTGGGCCAGCCAAAGATGGAGAATGGGAAAATCCCAGAGGAAAACCAGGTGTCAAGTACGTCTTCATCTGCAACACAACACAGAGATGTAGAATTCAAAGTGAGGACAACACAGCGAGGGACTCTGTACAATTCATGTTTTACGGATGTACTAAGAACCACAATATAAGGTCAGTCAGGAACAAGTCTAATCTTTGGAAGTTAGTTCCTACTACCAAAGTACTTACCCTGCCTCAGCGACACCTTTTCAGGGGCAACGTTAAAAGCTTTGGCGGCCTTGGATCTCACCTCCTCCTCCGATCGCCCGCTAATCCAATATTTGCCGTCTGTATCCTGTACAAGCAAACTGCATGGTCAATACGTATGATAAATGCATCGATACTGTCAATTGTTGCCTTATGTTTGTTGAAAGGGGTTTTCCAAGGCTGGATAGGTCATCAGTACCTGATCAGTGGCGTTTTGACACCGGGGACCCCCCCGACCAGCTGTTTTAGAAGGCAAAAATGCTACTGCGCCTTCTCACAGCTGTCCCTAGGCTAGTGACATCACATTCATCAGTCAGATGGCCACGGTGCAGCTCAATCCCATTCAACTGAATATGGCTGAGCTGCGATACCAAGCACGGCCACTATACAATGTACGGTGCTGTGCTTGGCGAGCTGCGAGAAGGCCGCGAGCGCTGGTACCTTCTCTAACAGCTAATCAGTGGGGGTCTCGAGTGTCAGAAAACCCCCTCTAAGCTGGTCACACAGGCACAAGAAACTGCAGTCATCCGAACCCTCTCACCTCTCCAGGTGGCACAGACGGGTCATTAATAGTAACAAAGTAGGCCGGGATACGGTGACCCCACCAGAGCTGCCGGGAAATGCACCAATCCCTGCAAAACGAAATTCAACATGAGAAGTAGTAAGTATTCAATGCCGACAGCAGCGCTCACATCCATACAGCGTGATAATCACCTGATATTATCCATCCAATTAAACCAGGTTTTAGTGTGGAACTCGGGTTTGATTGACAGGTGTCCATCACGGACGGCGTCCGCGGCTTTCTTGCCCATCTCATCGCAGCGCACGTACCACTGAGGCTTGAGGAGCGGCTCTACAATGTCCTTAGATCGACTGGAGAAAGAAAGAGCCTTATCACAGATGTAGCAGAGCGGAGTATGCCATCTGGTGGAACTCAACGTGAAATCAATCTGTGATTTACACAAGGCTGCAAGCAGCCCTCGAGCAGTACTTTAACTTTCAAGTGATTGTATAAGATTGGGAATTTATTTATTTTTTAACCCCCTCAAAAAACAAAACAAAGCACCACTATTGTCTACGAGCTGGTACTGTAGCTGAACTGCTATACCACACATAGCCTATAGACAAGAATGGCGAAGTTTCCTGAAACGTCTTGTGCCCTCACACTGCAGATGGAATCTAACCCAAATTACATGTCCCACCTCCGAGCACCATTCGATCCATGTTAATAGAATGCTTCTAATACTGCAAAAAGTGAGCAATGACTTCATGAGGTCATTACCTGCAGACTGGGACCACCATGGGATTGTCCTTTATTTCCTTGAATAATCCCTTATCTTTCAAAGCTTGCAAGACGGCTTTCCGGGCCTCAAAACGCTTCATTCCCTAGAACAGGAAAGAAAATTCAAAGTGTTGGAGGACGGAAAAAAAAAACATGATGAGGCCTTCACAAAACGATAAAATATCACCGCTCTGCTCCTCACCAAGAAAGGTTGTGGGACGTTAATCAGGAGTCCGTTGTCATCCATGATGTTCACAAACTCGAGCGAATGTCTCATCCCAACCTCGTAATCGGTCTGGTCGTGAGCCGGGGTGATCTTCACCGCCCCTGAAATGGTGGGGGAGAGATGGAGAAGATGAGGAGGAGACGAGAGCTGGTTCCATACGGCAAAGACTAGTCATGCTCACACTTACCGGTCCCAAAACTCATATCCACAAACTCATCAAAGACAATGGGAAGGAGTCGAGAGGAGAATGGGTGGACCACAGACTTTCCCCTCAAGTGCTGGAATCATGAAAGACAGGAGTAAATATCTTCTGAGGTACGAACCAAAACACGTCACCTAAAGAAGAACTGCTTGCTTACCTTGTAGCGCTCGTCCTGAGGATGGACAGCCACGGCCGTGTCCCCCAGCATGGTCTCAACACGAGTGGTGGCCACTACAACCTCCTCACCTAGAAGGACATCCATATCAGAAAGTAAATGGGGTGGGGGTCAACAACAGACACAGAGGGAACAAGAAAGGTCATAGGATCTCACCTGTATCTTGTATTTTATAAGCAAAGGAAACCAACACCCCAAATTCCACGCCCTCCTTGTATCCAGGCACCGGCAGCACTGTGCGACCCGTCAGTTCCTTCTTGTCTACCTACAATACCAACGTCATTGACGTTAAAACCATCGACCAACCTTCCAACAGTGAGTAAAAGGGATGACCAAATTCAAGGCTGACTGTCCATTCGCTATACTCAACTGTGACCTGATAAATCAGACCCCTAGGCCACACTTAGAGGCTATGTCCTCGGGCGGACATGTGTCTCCATGGTAACAGACTACAAACAAACCCTGTGTAATTTGGCTCAGCAGCCAAATTCTTACTAACCTATACAACGAATGTCAGCAAGAAGTAAAGGACAGAGAGAAGCAAACATGGCTCTGGGAAGTGACTACATAAAGTATGTTTGTAGTCTGTAACCATGGAAACACAAGATGCACAGGATCTGAAGATACAAAACGGTACGAAATTTTTCATGAAGATGGTTGCAAAAATATATATTTTTTCATTATAGATGCAAAGAAGTTTTTCCAGCTTTACTTGAACAAACATTAACCCATTCACAACTTCAGTTAAGTAATGCCGACAAGGGACCAATCAGAGTGGTCCCTTGTCAGCGATTGCTCCAATTGGTTAGTCTATCAGACTAACCAATAGGATCGCGGCAGTGTAAAAGTGCCGGTTTCAGGCTTGGATCTGCAGGCATTAGCTGATCTGTGCCTCCAATATGTGCCCCTCATCTGTGTCCCCTGTCCCAATCTGTGCCCCCAAATAGCTACTGTCTCCCTCTCTGCGCAATCTGTTCGCAGTGGCTTTAACTTACTCTGCACGTGCCAGTCCGTGGCTCCCACTGTGCATGCCTGTGTCCCCTGCCCCCATATCAGTCCCCTGCCCCCATCTGTGCCCCGTTGCAGTCCTCTTGAATGTGATGGCAGTGGCTCAGTTTCTGAGCCTCCGCCATCAGCAGCGAGTGTCAGCTGTATGCTGACACTGCTATAACCCCTTAGATGCCGCGGGGGGCTCCCTCTCTCAACCATCGGGCTGCTGTGCTGTGATGGCAACAGCCCGATGGTTGTCATGGCAACTGGACGCTTTGCAAATGCGTCCAGTGTTGCCATCAGAAAACCTGATAGTACTATACTTTGCAATGCAAGAGCATTGCAAAGTATAATACAGACATCAGCCCCACTGGATCTTCAAGATAAAAATAAAAATAAAATAAAAAGTGTGAAAAAAAAATGTAAAAAAATAAATGTCAATTAAAAAGAAAATAAACAGCCTTTTCACATGTCCGCTAATTTATAAGAGATGCAAAAAAAATTATAAATAAACTACACATAATTGCTATTGCTGCATCCGTAATGACCTGATCAATAAAATGATTATGGTACTAATCCCACATGGTAAACGCTGTAAAAATAAAAAAAACTATGGCGGATTTGCTGTTTTTTTGCCTCACCTCAAAAAAAATAAAAAAAATAAAAATTAATAAAAACTGATCAAAAAGTCATATGCATACCAAGAATGATATCAATAAAAACTACAGTCCATACCGCAAAAAATAAGCCCTTATATAACTATGTTGACGGAAAAATAAAAAAATGATGGGTCTTAGATTTTGGCAATGCAAAACAAGAAAAAAAATGTTTAATAAAAAGTGATTTTATGATAAAAAAAAAAGTGGTAGAACACAATACAAATTTGGTGTGGCCATAACCGTATCAACCCACAGAATAAAATCATATCAGATATACCACATGGAGAAACCCATAAAAATAAAAAACATTTACAAAAATGCAATTTTTGTCTGCTTCACCTCTTCAAAAATGGAATAAAAAGTGCTCAAAAGGTCATATAGACCCCAATATTGTACCAGTAAAAATTACAGCCCGTCCTGCAAAAAAACAAGCTCTCACACAACTACATTGACGGAAAAATAAAAAAAGTTATGGATCTTCGATTTGGCGATGCGAAAAAAGAAATGTTAAAAAAAAAATAAAAAATTTAGGATATAAAAGTGGTAGAACATAAATAAAACAATATAAATTTGGTGTTGTCATAACCGTATCAACCCACAGAATAAAATTATCTTAACAAATATACAACATGGAGAACCTTATAAAAATAAAAAAAACACTAGCAGAATTGCAATATTAGCCCACTTCACCTCACATAAAATTAAATAAAAAGCTATCAAAAAGTCATATGTACCCAAAAATGGTACCATTAAAAACTACAGCCCATCCCGCAAAAAATTTGCCCCACACAGCTCAATCAACAAAAAAAAAAAAAAAAAAAAAAAAAAAAGAAGGAGATCGCCCTTAAAGGGTTTCTGTCACCTGAAAAATAGGTATTAAGCTGGCTGACATGAGCGATGTGCTAATGTCAGCTGAACACAACTATATTAGCGCCATCTCACTGCCTGAAGCCTTTATTAAGAAAAGAAAACTCTTGTAATATGCTAATTAGACTCTAGGAGTGGGGGGCGTTGCCCCCCGCTCCTAGAGGCTCCGTTCTCCCACCTCTGGCCACGCCCTGCTACACTAGATTGACAGGAGCAGACATCGTTGGTCTCCTACCTCTGGCCCTGTCTGCAGCGTAAATCTCGCGCCATTCAGTATTTGGCGCAGGCGCAGTGAGTGAAGGGCGCTCACCGGCTGCCAGCTTCCTCACTGCGACTTTCTTGTACAAAAATATAACTTTTCATTTTCACAGCCATGTGTTTCTAAATATTATGAAACGCCTCTAAGGTAAAAGTGGTCAGTAAACCCCTCAAAAAATTATTTGAGAGGTGTAGTTTCCAAAATGGGGGGGGGGGGGTTCTACTGTAGTGGGCCTTCAAATATGACCGATACCCAAAAGCCATTCCAGCAAAATCTGCTCTCCAAAAATCATATGGCGCTCCTTTCCTTCTGAACCCTGTCGTGTGCCCATACAGCAGGTTACGACCACATATGGGGCGTTTCTGTAAACTGCAGAATCAGGGTAATAAATATTAAGGTTCATTTTGCTGCTAACCCTTGCTATGTTATAGGAAAAATTGGATTAAAATTAAAAATCTGCGTAAAAACTGAAAATTTAAAATTTCACCTCCATTTTCCTTTAATTCTTGTGGAACACCTAAAGGGCTAACATAGTTTGTAAAACCAGTTTTGAGCAATTTGAGGTGCGTCCTTTCTAAAATGGGGTCAATTATGGGTGGTTTCTATAATGTAAGGACCTCAAAGTGAGTTCAGAACTGAACTGGTCCTTGAAAAATTTGGTTCTGAAAATTTTTTAGAAAATTTGATAAATTGCTTCTTAAATTCTAAGCCTTCCAACGTCCTAAAAAAATAAAATGTAATTTTTTAAATGATGCCAACATAAGGTAGACATATAGGGAATCTTAAGTAAAAACTATCTAATAAGGGATCATTATCTGCCTTTAATACGTAGAAATTCAAATTTAGAAAATTACATTTTTTCCCACATTTTCTGTAAATTTTAGATTTTTTTATAATTTAAAGGTAAAAGTCATCAACCCAAATTTACCCCTAACATACGAGACGTCACGAGAAATCGATCTCAGAATGGCTTGGATAAATAAAAGCATTCCAAAGTTATCACCACATAAGGGAACCTGTCACCATGATTTTGCGCATAGAGCTGGGGACATGGGTTGCTAGATGGCCGCTAGCACATCTGCAATCCCAGTCCCCATAGCTCTGTGTGCTTTTATTGTGTTAAAAAAACGTTTTGATTGATATGCAAATGACCTGATATGAGTCCTGTATCCGGAGATGAGTCAAGCGGAAAGGAGCCCAGCACTGCCCCGCGTCCTCCAAATCTCCTCCTTGCTGGCTGACGTCACAGAGCTGGGGTGCCGAAATCTCCCGATGCGCGAGCTAGCGCATGCGTAGTTCGTTCCCTGTGCTGATGCCAGTACAGGAAATGAACATGATGCCGACACTGCGCATGCGCTAGCTCGCGCATCGCGAGATTTCGGCGCTCCAGCTCTGTGACGTCAGCCAGCAAGGAGGAGATTCGGAGGACGCGGGGCAGTGCTGGGCTCCTTTCCGCTTGACTCATCTCCGGCTACAGGACTCATATCAGGTCATTTGCATATCACTCAAAACTGTTTTTTAACACAATAAAAGTGCAGAGAGCTATGGGACCTGGGTACTGCAGATGTGCTAGTGGCCATCTAGCAGCCCATGTCCCCAGCTCTATGCACAAAATCATGGTGACAGGTTCCCTTTAAGCCTGGTCACGAAGGTGAAGGAATACATTGGTGGTATATCGCTAGGATATGCCCCCATTGTCTGATAGGTGCAGATGCCACACCTCTGGGACACGCACCTATGTCAAGAATGGAGCCCCGAAAGTTGGGGAGGGCGCACTGCGCATGTGCAGCTGTCCTCTATTAATTTCTATGGGGCCGCCGAAAATAGCTGAGTGCTGGCTCGACTATTTCCGTCGGCCCTATAGAAATGAATAGGAGCGAGGGCCGCACAAGCGCGGTGTTTCCCCCCCCAGGGTCTTGCGGTCACCACCTTTCCCGCTCCATTCTTGGGTCCCAGAGAAGACACCCACACCTATCAGACAATGGGGACATATCCTGGCGATATGCCCCTGTTGTCTTAGATGGGAATAAAGCTTTAATCAATACATAACTTCTAATATACTTGTTTATTTCCTTCAGTTTCAAGATCTCTACTTGCTGTCATTGAATTGCAACTATTTGGTTCTCAACTAAAGGCTGAAAACCTGTCCTGACGATGAGCCGACTGACATAGGCATTGCTCTTTGACCGGAGTATGCATGTCTTCAGCCTTTGAAGGTCAACAAGAATCTTTCTATTCCCGACAGCAAGAGGAGATCTTAAATGCAGAGGAAGAAACCTACACTTCACCAATCCAGCAGATTAAATCAAGGCAATTAAAAACACTTGAAAGTCTTCAACAACCCTAAACTTATGAGTGTCCCAAATATCTGCTCCTCCAGCCACTCACCTCTATGTCCGATATGGCAGAGTTGAGGGTGCACGACCAGTTGACCAGTCGCTTGCTGCGATAGATAATCCCGGTTTCATGCAGACGAATGAAAGCTTCCTGGACGGCTTGTGATAGTTTCTGAGATAAGGAAACAAGAACATTATTAATTGGGAGAATATTCTCAAATGGAAAGAACTGGAGGAACATGGTGGCTTCTTACTGGCTCCATCGTGAAACAAGCTCGATCCCAGTCCAATGAACTACCAAGAATCCTCAGCTGGTGATAGATCCGGTCACCTTTTCTGATAAGAAGAGAAGGAAGATGGTGTGAAGGCCATAATATATATAGCTAATGGGAACAATGATGGGTAAAGCAGGCCATGACTCACTCTCCCTTCCATTTCCAGACCTCCTCTATGAACTTTTCTCTGCCCAGGTCATGGCGGGTCTTCTTCTGTTCTCTCCAGAGCTTCTTTTCCACCACAACCTGAGTAGCAATCCCTGCGTGGTCACATCCAGGGTTCCACAGGGTCAGCTCACCTTGCATGCGATGCCTTAAGGGAAAGTAATGGGGGTTAAGTTGGCCATAGACATTAGATAAAGGTCAGAAGAACCCACCAGTTTCGGGGTTTCCTCAACAGAAGAAGTTGAGGAAGATGAGGATTAGGCAGCTGGATTCCGACAGGCACCATCCATTTGTTCTCAAGTGCAGAAAAGTTGCTACTAGAGGTGTCAGGCAGCGGCTTATACCTGTCTCTACTGAGAAACACACGCACACTTGGGCCAAGCCCAGGATGAATGCGGTTTGAAAAAGATAGCTATCTGAGGAGATCGGCTACCTTCAGTGTCACAGATACAGTCATGTGAAAAAATTAGGACACCCTTTGAAAGCATGTGGTTTTTTGTAACATTTTTAATAAAAGGTTATTTCATCTCCGTTTCAACAATACAGAGAGATTAAAGTAATCCAACTAAACAAAGAAAACTGAAGAAAAGTCTTTTCAAGATCTTCTGTAAATGTCATTCTACAAAAATGCCTATTCTAACTGAGGAAAAAGATAGGACACCCTTGCCCCTAATAGCGAGTGTTACCTCCTTTGGCTGAAATAACTGCAGTGAGACGGTTCTTGTAGCCATCTACCAGTCTTCGACATCGGTCTGAGGAAATTTTACCCCACTCCTCAATGCAGAACTTTTTCAGCTGTGAGATGTTTGAGGGGTTTCTTGCACGTACAGCCCTTTTCAAGTCACCCCACAGCATCTCAATGGGATTCAAATCTGGACTTTGACTTGGCCATTCCAGGACTCTCCATTTCTTCTTTTTCAGCCAATCTTTGGTTGATTTACTAGTATGTTTTGGGTCATTGTCATGTTGCATGGTCCAGTTCCGCTTCAGCTTTAATTTTCTAACTGATGGTCTCACATGTTCTTCAAGCACCTTCTGATACACAGTAGAATTCATCGTGGATTCTATGATGGTGAGCTGACCAGGTCCTGCTGCAGCAAAGCAGCCCCAAACCATGACACTTCCACCTCCATGCTTCACAGTTGGTATGAGGTTCTTTTCTTGGAATGCTGTGTTTGGTTTACGCCAAACATGTCCTCTGCTGTTGTGTCCAAATAATTCAATTTTGGACTCATCTGTCCAAAGAACATTATTCCAGAAGTCCTGGTCTTTGTCAACTTTATCTCTGGCAAATGTCAGTCTGGCCTCGATGTTTCTCTTGGAAAGCAAAGGTTTCCTCCTTGCACACCTCCCATGCAAGTTAAACTTGTACAGTCTCTTTCTGATTGTAGAGGCATGTACTTCTACATCAACAGTAGCCAGAGCCTGCTGTAGTTCTCGAGATGACACTTTAGGGTTTTTGGAGACCTCTTAGCATCTTGCGGTCTGCTCTTGGGGTGAACTTGCTGGGGCGACCAGTCCTGGGCATGTTGGCAGTTGTTTTGAAAGCCCTCCACTTGTAGACTATCTTCCGGACAGTGGAATGGCTGATTTCAAAATCTTTTGAGATCTTTTTAAATCCCTTCCCAGACTCATAGGCTGCTACAATCTTTTTTCTGAAGTCCTCTGACAGCTCTTTTGCTCTCACCATGGTGCTCACTCTCACTTCAACAGTCAGGAGCACACCAAACTAAATGTCTGAGGTTTAAATAGGGCAAGCCTCATTCAACATGCAGAGTAACGATCTACTAATTATGTGCACCTGGTGTGATATACCTGTGTGAGATCTGAGCCAATTTAAGAGGGAATACATGTGAGGGTGTCCTATCTTTTTCCTCAGTTAGAATAGGCATTTTTGTAGAATGACATTTACAGAAGATCTTGAAAAGACTTTTCTTCAGTTTTCTTTGTTTAGTTGGATTACTTTAATCTCTCTGTATTGTTGAAACGGAGATGAAATAACCTTTTATTAAAAATGTTACAAAAAACCACATGCTTTCAAAGGGTGTCCTAATTTTTTCACATGACTGTACATGCTATACTATGTTGTGCTTTTTCATAGTAATAATGGGTATTATTTTAGTTATAATGGGTATTCATCGCCTTTAAGAGCAATGTTGATTTATAGTCACTGTTTTGTATGGATTTTCATGTAGGCCAAAGTAAGTCCATGAGAGGATTACTGTGCTGTTCAAAAGCTAGTGTTATTGTAACAATATAGTATACATTTAGAAAGTTAGAAGATACACCACACCTGCAGATTCTGAGGCTTCATTGTTTTTCCTATCTGAACATGAATTCCACAGTGTGAGAATTGTCTAGATGTTCCACAAAGTATACATTCATGTATCAAAGTTAGTCCCTCGGCCTTAAGACAAGGCCTCCAGATGTCAGAGGTGTGAAGTATTGAAAATATCAGGCATGTATGAGTTAACCCTTAATAGTATGATGCTTATTGCTTATACAACAGTGCCACCTAGATATGAGCAGTTAATACTACATTAGTAGCAAAATTGCATTCTGGGTAGTATTATGACGTCATGCTCCTTATCAATGCACACACCCATCCAACAATGATTGGAAAGTTCCAAATTCGGAGGGCGGGTTCTTCTGATAATTTTTGGGTTAAGAAACCAGATACCAGGAAAGAAAAAAAAAAGGAAAAGGAAAAGAAGGAAAAAGAGAAATAGATATCTGGAGAATCATTTGGATTATAGGGAAAAACTCTTGAGAGCTGGCTGCCCCAAGACTCTGCACATCACTTGACCCTTGGGTAATGTATATTTTGTTTTTACGTAGTATTGATCTAAATTAATTGGTATGATACTTAGCCAGATACCCGCTCATTTGCGGACGTGTAACGTTAGTTGCTACATCAGTATTTTCTCCGATTTCAGTTACGATGCATATAACTGAAAAAAGGGGATAATATTGGAGAAACTCTTTGTTGGGAATCTTTGTATTCCCTAGTTTGATATCAAGCCAATAATTTATAAGTTTTGTTGCAATACTACCATTATCCGAAGATTGGTCATCATTTTGGGCGGAGCAAGGGCTCGTATCTGTCATCTTCTTGATTGAGTTTTCCGCATAATCCATTGATTGTATATCTCTTACAAATTTAAAGCTGTATTGCATAATATTCTTGTGTTGGTTGAGTAGTGCTTTGTTGGTATCATATAGTGGTGAATTCTGGGTACTGCATATCATTGTATATTATTGAAATTTATGTTTATTAATTTTTGTTTGTATTTTAACCTATTGTATAATAAACCATTTATATTTTTGCATAGACGCTTGTACTCTGTTTTACTGATTACACAAAATAATCAGGTTCTCGATTGAACTCTTTTTGAGATGTTTATGTCCATCTAACGGGTCAATATAGTTTGCATAATTTCTCTTTTTTTTTTTACATTTATATAAAGCATTTGCTTTATATACCCGACAACTATACACCTCATATTTATTGGGCCTCGCTGCATCCTGCTGGGATGCCCTTGTATCAGTAAGTATGGCAAGACGATGAGGACCGTCCACTCGGATTGCATCCAAAATATTAAATAATATCTCATCTCTCTAACACAGCCCAATGGGTATCAGTGCTTTGTGGGCTGTGCTAGGCGAGATGTGACCAATAGGCTGGTAGCCCACACGGTGCACTACACATATCCGTGCACCTTGCACCTTTTAGAAGCCTTATTTATGTCCAAGTATTATGCCTTTTTCAGTGAGGTGCTTGTTATATACATTTTTGAACCATTTGAAAGCTTTGTATCTACTGGACATTGCACTATAAAAATAAAAAAATAAATCTCCTGCCTCTAATGCTTGATTCGGATCACCTAAGTTCTTGATGGGTACTCACCAGCGGGTCAGACTGTCCTGGATGGCGTTGGTGAGGGCATGGCCAAGATGCAGGGAGCCCGTCACATTTGGGGGAGGAATACACATCATAAACATGCCCTTTGGGTTGGGTTCTGAGATACTTTTTCTCTGTAAGACAAAGATAAAGGAGCTGAAGCTGATCCGACATGAAGAGGCTATATGAAGTCCAGGGAGCTATATTGATCGAGGAGACACTGGACTGATCAAAGATCGCACATGCAGATTTTTCACTAGGTTCCTACATGCGTCCAATCCATCAGTGGATGGAACATATGCGAACAAAACCAGGGTTGGAGGACCTAGTGTGTCCATGCGTTACATGAAAACCAGCTGATATCAATGAGAGCTGTGTAATGCTTCATTTCCCCTGTGGAGGCACTGCAGGGAAACTGAGCACTGAGAATGCCAGTTGCAGATAACCACTGAGCCGCTTGCCCAAAGCTAATATGTGCTTTAAATTGGGTATGCCAAGATTTTTATATTGATGGTGTATCCTCAAGATAGACCATCAATATCAGATCGGTGAGGGGGCCCTGCCAAGAAGCTGTATCACAAAAGCTCAGATGCCGGAACTACAGAGCTCCGTCCATTGTGTGGTGGAGGATGCTGGTAACCTCAGCACCGTTACCACTAAAGTGAACGGGAGCGGCGCTGTACAATGGACGGAGCTGTGTAGTTCTGGCACCAACTTCCAGGGGCAGAACTCAGTGGTGGTGTGGGGTGTCAGTCAACCCCCAATCTGATATGGATGGCCTACCCTGAGGATAGCCTTAGATATTAAAATCCTGGACAGCCCCTTTAAGCAAATATCTGATAAAACAAGGAAAACATGATACTCACCCCAAACTCTGGTTTGAAAAATCCTTCCTTCTCCCACCACGCATACCAAGCAGCCTCCACAAACTGAGGACTATACGATTCCGGCATAGGACCCGAGATGTCCTTCTTCTCCCCTAGAGGGGTTGGAATATCATAGGCGATCACACCGAGATCCTTCTTGTCTTTCTTCTCGACTTTTGGTTTCTTCTGTGATTGGGCAGCATAAGAAAAGACAAAACGTTAAAAAGAAAGAACAGAATAAAAACTAATGGTCACAAGTGCGACCTCTGTACCTCTGTCTGCTGCTCCTTCATCTTCTCCTGCTTCTCCTGCTTCTGCTGGAACCGTTCCAGCTTCTCTTTCTTCTTGGACTCCTTCTTCAGCTGGGCAGCAGTCTTGGGAGGGCCGTTAACGGCAGGAGTGTTTGCGGTGACAGCCGGAGAGTTACGGTCATTCTTGGGTTCTGGGATGAAAGACAAGATGTAGGTTATATACGGCCGAGGCTGAGGGAGATGCGCACCTATAGGAAGGAGAACAGGGGTACAGTGACTCCCAATCTGGCTGGTGAGGTTGCAGGGTTCCCAAATAGACCATGAATGTCTCTCTCCATTCTAGTCTATAAAATGGACAAATCATTTCTTTAAAAGGGAGAGGTTATCTAGAATTAAAAAACCTGCATTGTTTCGAAATTTGTTCCTTGCCCGTCCATGGGTTGTCTGGTTTTCCAGCTCTGAACCAGGATACTGAATGGATCTGAGCTGTGGTACCACAAACAACCCGTGGACAGGTGTGACGCTGTGTTTAGAAGAATGCTGGACAATCCCTTCAACTCCAACAGAAGATAATGGCCTGGCCACCTCCTCATTCGTTCTCCACCTGGGTGTGGAGGCCGCCTAACCAGATGGGTCGGAGGATCAGATAATCAAATAGCAAGTGATAAAAACATATAAAAACTGCAAACCAGGGCAGAGTCGCATAGAGGTCATTACCTTCACTCGGTGGTGTCGCTTGTCCCAAAATCTCCTTGAATTGCGGCTGGTTTACACAGGTCAGGAACCAGCGGGTGACATTAGGAATAGACTGTCTGAGGGAAGGAGAGATGACCTGGAAGGAGCAGCGAGACAGGGTTTATAGTCCATGGTGACCTCAGGCCTGACACCTTACCCTTTGTAGACCACCCCACTCCCTGCAGTGCCACGGGCCCTCTACGGTTGTTAGTTGCGCCAAGGTTGGAGGAAAATTCCAGATCTGCCCATGACTCTTATGTACCTGGTGAACTACAGTTATGTGACTAAAGACGATGTCTGGTCCAGGCCTGTGCGTACACTTACATCCATATACTACACCCTGGAAGGACATGTACGTACCACAGCTGTGCTTATAGACCATGAAGGGAGTGGAATTTAAAGGGCACCAGTCATTACAAAGCCCTTGTTATTAGGGCACCTTTACATGGATGTGCCCATGCCCCACGATAGAGGAGGCCAGCACAAAAACATGGGGGGCCTTTATCAAGCTCTGCGCTCCTGCATTGTGCCTTCAAAAGGTCACAAAATAGGGCTTTTGGGTCTTATTTGCTCAAAACGTTTCCAACATTTTGCACTTTGACTCCTCTCCATCTTTAAAAAGTGGGTGCCACAGGGGCTGTGGATAGCCTCTCCACTGATTTACACAGGATTTATCAACTGTGACTTTTTAAAAGTTGCGGTCATACTCCATTAGAGGGGTTGTGAGAGGACAGTTGGGTTTTTGGCAAATCCTCAAAATAAAATGCGGATCGGACACAGATACAAAATATGGTCGTGTTCATGAGGCCTAAGATAACTGGAACTAAACCCTGTGGCAGGTAGCAGGTAAGTATGCTTCCCTCTGCAGGTCTGACCACATGAGAGGGTCTGACCGAGGGACCCCTTAAGATGAACCACCTCCTGCAAAATAGACTTGAAAATCTCACGTTGTCGAATGGATGGATGAGACAACAGGACACGGCGATGTCTGCAAGGCTCAGGCGCTCGCCTACTAAGTACGTTCGCACTTTGAGGTGACCTTCTAGGACCTCCAGTATCTTCTGAAGCTCCAGGCGAGAGCGCTCTTTTGTCTGTGACAAAATCAAAAGTAGAATAAGAAAACAGGAGGACGTCAAAAATCCAAGAACGTCCATTGTAAAGCCCCCACCGAGTCTCACCTGCTTATGGTCCACGCCGTAGGCAGCCGGCAACAAGTCAGATTCTGCGTAGTTCACCCATTGCTTAATGAGGGAGAACGCTCGGGGATCCCCTCGCCCCGAGAGACTCTCAGGAGCCAGCATGTACGACACGGCCCAGGTGCCCCATACTGAGCCGGTGGAAGGAGACAGCAGGCATGGCAGGGGTAGACCGCGAGGCCCAGTCTCAACCTCCTGCACGGCCGGCCGAGGGTGGGGGGAGTACTGTCCGGAGATGCGCACCCAGATGCATCGTGGGTCTGAGGTAGAAGACAGTGGAAGGTAGAGCGTTGACATGGTGGAAGGGGGAAGCCAATACCTGCGGAGAAAGGGGACACTGAGTAACACTACTACAGCGGCAGTCAGGAGACAGTACTACTAGAACAGATCTATTGTCTCCCCAACAACGGGTACCAGAGGCAGATCGGCGTATCCTGCTCTATGGGGGAGCTTTACAAGAATCTGGCTGATCAGAGTCAAGAGATCTCTTTTCACTGTTTGTTACAGTGTGTCAGTGAAGGTAACACTCATCAGTTTGGAGGCCAATCTGCTTGGAGCCTCTATCGAAAAACCTGTCGTATTTGCCAGAAGAATACAGCACAGCAAGCGGACACCATGACGAAACCTGACCGCCCCCATTATACGCCTATGGGGTCCATCGAGCTCACGTGATGGATAAGTCACAGCAGGAATTATGGTTGCCTTATGCTTTGGAACAGGAAAACAGAATTCCAAACCCTCAGCTGTGAGAAGCATTAAGCTTTGGGATGTCGACTGGAAGTGAGCATATCCATGAAGACGGCTATTGGTATTTATTAAAAAGTTTCATCAGTTTTGACTCTACAGCACAATCCCCGACCGGCGCAGCCAAGGTTGGTGACCCCAGTCCTGCCGGACAGGAACCCAGAATGATTGTCAACGATAAACTGTCTGACAATTGGCCTGTCTAAGGCTAGGGCTACGCGGCGACAGTTGTTGCGTGACACAAAAGTCGTGCAACAATTTTTATAATGACAGTCTATGGCACTGCGACATGTGACATGCTGCGATCGCGACACGAAAGTCGCAAAAAATCCGGCTTTAGGAGACCCCGATCAGCTCTGCCTGTGAGCAGTGCCCCCAATGATAGTGGAAAAGTGCAAACTAAATGGAAAAAATAAATTAAAAAATCTGAATTGTAATGTCCCCCAGGTTTTTTAAGGACTTCCTGGGGGATCATATTAAAAGATATTAATCATAAAATACAAATATAACAAAATAAACTAATAAAAATGCCTACGCCAACCAAAACCATCACCATTACATGAAACTACACATGTATACAGTGGATATAAAAAGTCTACACACCCCTGTTATAATGTCAGGTTTCTGTGATGTAAAAAAATTTGACAAAGATAAATCATTTCAGAACTTTTTCCACATTTAATGTGACCTATAAACTGCACAACTCAACTGAAAAACAAACTGAAATCTTTTAGGTGGAGGGAAGAAAAAATATAAAAATAAAATAATGTGGTTGCATAAGTGTGCACACCCTCTTATAACTGGGGATGTAGCTGTGTTCAGAATTAAGCAATCACATTCACAATCCTGTTACATAGGAGTCAGCATACACCTGCCATCATTTAAAGTGCCTCTGATTAACCTCAAATAAAGTTCAGCTGCTCTAGTTGGTCTTTCCTGAAATTTTCTTAGTCACATCCCACAGCAGAAGCCATGGTCCACAGAGAGCTTCCAAAGCATCAGAGGGATCTTATTGTTAGAAGGTATCAGTCAGGAGAAGGGGACAAAAGAATTTCCAAGGCATTAGATATACCATGGAAGACAGTGAAGACAGTCATCATCAAGTGGAGAAAATATGGCACAACAGTGACATTACCAAGAACTGGACGTCCCTCCAAAGTTGATGAAAAGATGAGAAGAAAACTGGTCTGGGAGGCGACCAAGAGGCCTACAGCAACATTAAAGGAGCTGCATGAATATCTGGCAAGTACTGGCTGTGTGGTACATGTGACAACAATCTCCCGTATTCTTCATATGTCTGGGCTATGGGGTAGAGTGGCTAGCCGAAAGCCTTTTGCTACATCAAAGCCAAGCTACATTGTGCAAAAACATATCTGAAGTCTCCCAGAAGCATGTGGGAAAAGGTGTTCTGGTCTGATGAAACCAAGGTTGAACTTTTTGGCCATAATTCCAAAAGATATGTTTCGTGCAAAAACAACACTGCACATCACCAAGAGAACACCATCCCCACAGTGAAGCATGGTGGTGGCAGCATCATGCCAAGGGGCTGTTCTTCTTCAGCTGGAACTGGGGCCTTAGTTAAGCTGGAGGGAATTATGAACAGTTCCAAATACCAGTCAATATTGGCACAAAACCTTCAGGCTTCTGCTAGAAAGCTGAACATGGAGAGGAACTCCATCTTTCAGCATGACAACGACCCAAAGCATACATCCAAATCAACCAAGGAATGGCTTCACCAGAAGAAGATTAAAGTTTTGGAATGGCCCAGCCAGAGCCCAGACCTGAATCCGATTAAAAATCTGTGGGGTGATCTGAAGAGGGCTGTGCCCAGGAGATGCCCTCGCAATCTGACAGATTGAGTGTTTTTGCAAAGAAGAGTGGGCAAATCTTGCCAAGACAAAATGTGCCATGCTGATAGACTAATACCCAAAAAGACTTAGTGCTGTAATAAAATCAAAAGATGCTTCAACAAAGTATTAGTTTAAGGGTGTGCACATTTATGCAACAATATTATGTTATTTGTATATAGTTTTTCTTCCCTCTACCTAAAATATTTCAGTTTGTTTTTCCATTGAGTTGTACAGTTTATAGGTCACATTAAAGGAGGAAAAAGTTCTGAAATGATATCTTTGTCTCATTTTTTTTACGTCACAGAAACCTGACATTATAACAGGGGTGTGTAGACTTTTTATATCAACCTGACCGACACGAAATAAGGAACTCACTTTAATCATTATTTTGGTGGCAGTTTGCAGGTTTAAAGGGGTTGTCCTGGCTTTTAATATTGATGAGTTGTCCTCAGGATAGGTCATTGATATTAGATCGGTGGGGGTCCGGAAACAACAACACCCCCCCCCCCCCCCCCCCCCCCCCCTGCAGATGAGCAGTGTGAAGAGAAGGCGCACAGTGCTGTCTCCTGCTATGTCTATGGCAAGCAGGAAGGGAGATGGGGGGCGCCTGCTCTTCATACAGCTGATCGGTGGGGGGTGCCCGCCGATCTGATATTAAAACCCCGGAGAACCCCTTTAAAGAATAAGGAGCTCTGACTTTTGAGTTGTTGGTTTTTTTTTTTTTTTCTGTTTTCCCCAAACAAAATGTGAAGAGATATGACTAAAAATAAGCCGTGTGTCGCATTAAAAAAAAATAATTATATTTTTCTAGTCGAATACAAAAGTTAGCAGTAAGTGGAAAGCAGTGGGGACCCCGGGTCAGATTATATATGTATAAAAACTGAATCCCACCGGCCACCACCGCTGATCACCTATCCTGACCGACCATCAAGATCTAAAAGGTGGACATCCCCTTTAAGATCTCTGGACCTGTTCCCGCCACTGTGTTTTAATTCCTCCCTATTTTCAGTCTCTCTGCTTGCTGTCAGTGAACTGACTCGATCTTGTTTACATTATGTACAGCTTCTCTGACAGCTGGGGATCTGTTACAGTTGCATCCTGTCTGAATGAAGCGCTGTGGGTTCAGACTGATGCATTTTACCTGCACTGATAGCTAACGATGCCACACACAGGTCATATGACAGCTGGCAAGGGGATATCCTTCTGAGACTTGTAGTCCCCCTGGGTTTGGCGTAGAAGTGACTTCTGTCTCTGACCTGCCGCACTGTTACCCCCTCCCCCACATTCCCCCAATACCCCGGTACCCTCACTTTCACACTCACTTCTCCTCAGCTCCTCGTCAGTGACGTCACGCACATTCCCCCCACGTGTATTTTCTTTTTTTTTCCCCCACTTCCTACTTCCGCCCTTACCGGCAAGCGTCAATGGACCCCGATTTGCCCTTAGTGAGCTGTCTGAAGCTCTCGCCTGTATCCAATGTCGCCTTCTAAATATATTTTTTTCTTTCTCTTTCCCTATATCTTTGAATACACTAACACTAACCACTGCCATGTTGTCTCTGAAGTACATTCACTGGGATTTTCTACACCGAGACACCAGATAGTGACAACGATCATTACCTACAGGCAATATGTGGGGCAGCCCGCTATCTTGGCTAGTGAAGCGACCTCTGGTGGTGAAACCTGGTTATTACAGCTGATGCAATATCAGCGCCATCCTCCTCTGAGTCAGGCAGCCTTCCTGTCCATTACCAGGAATACTTATTATTACACTTCAAAGCTGATGCTGCAGGTGGTTCAATATGAAGATGTCAGGGTAATATAGAGAATGGGGCTGACTCATGCGCTTGAACAGAAGTGCTCTTACAAAGCCTTGCCCAATGCAAGTTGCTGCCTCAAAAGGGAGTTTTGCATCAGACGTAGGTGATGGGATGTGGCCATAATCGGATAAAATATATCGGACGGATATCTGGGGGAGAAAAGACCGACTCTGGCCATCAGCGTCATCAGAATGCGGTTCACCAGCGCTCATACTGATCCAGGCTCATTGCACGGATTACTGGACATGCGGTTGATCAAATCAGTTCTGCTGAGTTATAATATAATACCCTAGAGCTGCATTCCAAATTCTGCTGATTTATGATACTCCAGAGCTACATTCACAGTTCTGCTGACTGCTGTTGGTTATGGATGTTCGGGTTCAGGGCCCGAACCCCATTGAAGTCAATGGGGACCTGAACTTTGGTGCACTAAAATGGCTGTAAAATAGTTGTAGTAAGGGCTAGAATGCTGCTAAAGAAAGCAAAATGGGGGTAAGAGCAGGACAGTTGCCCTGCAAACAAATGTGGATCGGGAAATGACTTAAAATAACACAGAATAGAAAAAAAATTAAAATAATAATCTTGAACTAGGAGGTGGAGGAGGTAGCCAACACTGTTTTTTTATTATTTATTTTTCCTTTATTTTTTTTATCAATTTGAGAAGACCCCAAAACATTGGGAAATAGAAAAGAGAAAGTGCAATGGAGTATAGCAATGGTTGGGTAAGGCAGGTATACATGTATATTCTGCACAAGGTCCAGTCCTGTGGGATCCCTGACTGGTTCATTTTAATGAACGTGAGCTTGTCCACATTGGCTGTGGACAGACGGCTGCGCTTGTCTGTGATGACGCCCCCTGCCGTGCTGAATACACGTTCAGATAATACACTGGTTGCAGGGCAGGCCAGCACCTCAAAGGCATAAAGGGCAAGCTCAGGCCATGTGCCCAATTTGGAGACCCAGAAGTTGAAGGAGGTAGACCCCTCATTCAGTACGTGTAGGCGTGTGCACACATACTGCTCCACCATGTTAGTGAAATGCTGCCTTCTGCTAAGACGTTCCATATCAGCTGGTGGTGCTGGTTGTTGTGGCGTGCTGACATAGCTTTTCACATTTTGGCCATGCTAACCCTGCCTTCTGATGTGCTGGTGGTGCCCCAGCTGCGTTGGTAACTTCTTCCTCCTCTGCCTTCACCTTGTGTTTCCACTGTGCCCCCCGCTGTCAGGTGGGAATGCCACCAGCAGCGCGTCTTTAGCGTGTGCTTGTACTCGCGCATCTTACGATCACGCTCCAGTGACGGAATTAAGGATGGTACGTTGTCCTTGTAGCGGGGATCCAGCAGAGTGGCCACCCAGTAATCAGAACTGGTTGGAATGTGGGCAACTCGGTGCTCGTTGTGCAGGCACTGCAGCATGTAATCGCTCATGTGTGCAAGGCTGCCCAGAGGCAACGAAAAGCTGTCCTCTGTGGGAGGCGTATCGTCTGTATCCCCCCAGCCACGCTCCAGTGATGCCCATGAGCTGGTCTGGGTGCCACCCTGCTGTGAACACGTTTCCTCATCATCCAGAACTGTGTCCTGGCTGAACAATTGTGTACCTGGCCTCTGTTGGTGCAGGAACCCACCCTCGGAGCCACTTGTGAATGACTGGCCTGATAACTATGGAAATGATCCCTCCTCCTCCTCCTGGGCCACATCCTCTTCCATCATCGCCCAAAGTGTTTTTTCAAGGAGACATAGAAGTGGGATAGTAACGCTGATAACGGCGTCATCGCCACTGGCCATATTAGAGTACTCGAAACAGCGCAACACAGCAGACAGGTCTCGCATGGAGGCCCAGTCATTGGTGGTGAAGTGGTGCTGTTCCGCAGTGCGACTGACCCGTGCGTGCTGCAGCTGAAGCTCCACTATGGCCTGCTGCTGCTCGCACAGTCTGTCCAGCATGTGCAAGGTGGAGTTCCACCTGGTGGGCACGTCGCATATGAGGCGGTGAGCGGGAAGGCCGAAGTTATGCTGCAGCGCTGACAGGCGAGCAGCAGCAGGGTGAGAACGAACAGACGGCCCGCACTTTCCGCAGCAGCTCTGACATCGGGATAATTTTTCAGGAACCCCTGCACCGCCAAATTCAGCACATGCGCCAGGCAAGGGATGTGCGTCAAACCGGCTAGCCGCAGAGCTGCTACGAGATTTTGCCCGTTATCAAAAACCACAAGGCCGGGCTTGAGGCTCAGCGGCACAAACCACTCATCGGTCTGTTGTTCCATGCCCGTCCACAGCTCCTGCGCGGTGTGGGGTTTTGCCCCCAAACAGATGAGTTTCAAAACAGCCTGCTGTCATTTACCCCGGGCTGTGCTGAAGTTGGTGGTGAAGGTGTTACGCTGACCGGATGAGGAGGCAACGAGAAATCTCCTGCAATCCTCGGTGGCGGTAGGACATGCGCCAAACTGCCTCGATAACAAATCAAGGATATATAATATTTCCTATCCCTAAGTAACCCATACTAATGCCCCACGTGACCCCTCTGTGACCTATGAGGAGCTAGTCACATGGATTTCCAGCAACAGGTCAGCCACAGATGGATCGCTGATCGGCGCTTCCAACCCCGGGGATGCGCACCACGTGACCGCTGTATATGCGATCACATGGGAAGCATCCAGACACGAGCTGGATCGCAACCTACCAGCAGCGTGTCTGGTTGCTATGGCGATGGACCATGTGACCGCAGCCCAGCGGTCACATGATCCACTCTGTGTGATTTCACCTACATAGAGGGTGAAAGCTGCATAAGATTAGGGGCAACAGAGATGCTCGTTTTCAACTATAATATACAAAGGAAGTATCTCTACAGGGGTCCAAACTATGGACTCTGGT
Organism: Bufo gargarizans; assembly: GCF_014858855.1. Classification (NCBI taxonomy): domain Eukaryota; kingdom Metazoa; phylum Chordata; class Amphibia; order Anura; family Bufonidae; genus Bufo; species Bufo gargarizans. The sequence continues at coordinate 11,976,984 of NC_058088.1, forward strand.
CTGATCACTACTTTTTTTTATTAAAATGAGGTTTATGCAAAGTTGGGAGCACAGCTGGAAACGCTCCTCCCCGGGCAGCCCCATGATGCTCATTTGTGTTTGACTATAAATATGTGCAATGAGTGCAACAGAAAGCATTGAGTCTTTTTAACCTGATGAAGGGGGCTTTAGTACCCCCCGAAACGCGTTGTTTTGTTATTTTATTGAAAAAAACCTCAATAAAGAAGAAGATTCTTACTTTTCATGCGAGTGTCCTTTTGCTCCTTAATTGTATCCTGCTATATCCCTACTAATATTGTCCTTGGAGAAGATTGGGCATCCTCTCCGGAACCTGTGCTTATTGATAGCATAACTCTTTAAGGTGGGCCTCCATTTTTTAGTTCTATCAACCAGCCATATCTTACTGGAACATACTACCCTATGGTGCTCTTTCTTTAGGCTTTTCTAGCCACTGTACGCCTATACATATAAACTTGGTTGTGCAGGGCAGGGATGACTCGCCTGGAAAAGTAGTGGCGGCTGGGAACCACGTAAGGTTTTTAAAAGTCTCCACCAGACGGAATGACAGCATTTCAAAGGCCAGGAATTTTGAAATGCTGACATTCAGGGCCAGGGATTGCAGGTGGGTAGGGGGGTACTTCCTCTTTCTCTCCAGTGTTTGGGGAATGGACAGCTGAACGCTTCCATGGGACAGTGTGGACATGCTGGGTGATGGTGGTGGAGGCCAGAGACCTTTCTTGGTTTTTGAGGGGTCTACTCCACTGCAGCTCGTGCTTTGCACTTAGATGCCTGGTCATGCAGGTTGTGCTCAGGTTTAGAACGTTTATGCCTCGCTTTAGGCTCTGATGGCACAGCGTGCAAACCACTCGTGTCTTGTTGTTAGCACATTGTCTGAAGAACTGCCACTCCAGGGAACTCCTTGGAGCTGGGCTTTGGTGTGCGGTGGGCAGTAGCAGGCGTACTGTCTAGGGGATAGACACTCTGCTTTTGCACCCTGCTCCCTCTTTTGCTGGCGGCTGGCGCTGTGTGACCACCGCCTCTTCCTCCGTACTGCACACGTTACTTGCATGACCTTGATTCCATGTGGAGTCTAGGACCTCATCATCTTCCACCCACAAATCACCCCTTCCCTCCTTGTCGGTTTTTACACTGCAGAAAGCTGCAGCAGTTGACACCGTCTTTTGTCATAATCATCAGAGATTTGCTGCGGTGGTCCTCCCATGTCCACATCCTGAAACATAAGTGGTTGGGCATCTTCCACTTCTGGGGCAGGGCTAGGTGGATGGCCCATGGAAACCCTGCCAGCAGAGTCATCAAAAGGCAGAAGAGACTGCTGCATGACTTGGGGCTCAGACTGCTTGGCTGATTTGCAAGGGGGTGAGGTGAAAGACAGATGCCCATGGGCTGCAGGTGCCAACTCTGCGCTTTCAGCAGAGGACCGGGTGGGAGACAATGTGAAGGAACTGGAGGCACTGTGAGCCATCCAGTCTACTACTGCCTGTACTTGTTCTGGCCTCACCATTCATACACCAGTAATCGGGCCTACAAAATGATGCTGAACGTCCTGTCGCCTACGTGCACCTGAGGAAGGTGTTTCATTTGGGCGTGTAGCTGGCACAGATCGACCACGTCCTCTCCCTGCAACAGGAGCTCCACCAACACCACGACCAGAGACACGTCACTTATTTGATGCTCTCCTCATTCTTTGAGGTCACCCATCAAACTAAAAGACAGATTAACTATATCAATTTCCCTGTCACGTATAAAGTGCAGGTGTATCTCACACCAAAATGGGTATAGGTCACCCATCGAACTAACAGATGGATTAACTATTATATTTTTGTTTCAGGGATACAAAAATGGTGCATTGCACCCACAAAACATCCCTATAGGTCACCCACAGAATTAACAGCCAGATTTATTATTATATTTCTATGTCAGGGGTGCAAAGCTGGTGTATTGGATCCACAAAAAATCATTATAGGTCACCCACAAAACAAATAGCCGGATTCCTAACACTCTCCCTCGCTTCAGTGTCCCTGCACTACTAAGTAGTCACGTGAAAACAAAAGAAAAAACAGGGAGGTTATCTGAATGCTTCACAGGACCAGGGTATGTCCTTGAAGGAGAAGGATAAACAAGAGGTGCCTACAGGACCATGAAGTGGATGTAACCAAAGTCTGAAGAGGTGATGTAGTGGAGAAGGCTGCTCCAGTGTTAGCAAGGCTCAACACTGAGGAATAAGACAAAGAATCAGCATACAGCAGTGACAAGGTGGGAAAAAAAAGGGGAAGTGACCCACCCCGGGTAAAACACCGTTGTCAATGATAATGTGAGGAAATGAGCGCCAATCTCAAGGGTGTCAGATAGAATGCTATGAGTTGCACCACCCACAATTATGCGTGAGTCGCGTGTGGACTCAAACAATGTATTATATATAAAATGAGATAAATTGAAATATAATAAAACAATAAAATAAAATTAATAATAATCCACTCACTTCACCGGGGGGTCACCCCCCCGGCCGGGCTCGAGTGTAGAATGGTAGAGGTCGATATCAGCGCGCTGCCCTGCAGCCTTTCAAAAGCTTTATTAAATGCCCGAACAACGAACTCAAACCCAAACTTTTCCAGCAAAGTTCGGGTTTGGGTCCAGCTACCTGAACTCGCAAAGTTCAGTACGGACCTGAACTTTACAGTTATGGTTCGCTCAACAACAGTCAGCAAGCTTTTCATCACACACACGCCATCACATCACACCCACCCCTGAGTCCCTATAATAAAGTGGGTTATATTTTTAAGGACGCCATTAGAGATCAGTGAATTAATTCGTAAAAATCGACCTGCTTCATCAAGCAGGGCCCTGACATTCTCGCGCATGCGCTGGTGCTCCACAAGTGCTCTGCATTCGATACTGAAGAAGCAACTGATCGTGTACCGCTCTCCGGAAGTGTTGCAGTGCATGTGCAGTTGCTGCTCCAGCAGCAGCGCAGGCGCAAAATTGTCCGGGATGTCCACCCCTCTCAATCAAGCGAGGGGGGGGGAGCATCTTCAGCTTGGTGGTGGATACAGTCTCTCTGCCTGACAGCCGTTCAGTCTGCCCCCCCCCCCAGGTGCTATTTAGTCCTCACTCTCTTTCCCACCATTTCGCTGCGCTCACCCCACCCCCATCACAGCTACCAGACCGCCACCGATGCTGTGGACACAGTCACCATTTTTTGTTCACCTCCCTCCTGATCCCCCAGGGGGCACACAGTGTGATGGGAGCACACAGAGGTGGGCACATATCACAGCCTGGCGGTAGAGGAGAACCCAGTGTGGTGCAGTTCTGTCCATTATTAGAGATGAGCAAAATTCTTTGGGTCCGATTTGGCCAAATGGACGGAATTTCTTAAAAATTTTCTCTGATTGCCTGTGTGGTGTTTCGCTCTGGTAGATAGGGTAAGCTGGCGCAGTACAGAGGACAAAATACAAGTTCTTACCTCAAAACGTCATTGTTTATTCACACTTGAGGCAATTGCACAAAACAGCAGTAACTTTGCAGTCTTGGTGTTAATTCACACACAATGGAAAGTTCATATAACACAAGTCACCTTGTTGGCAGTTCTGCCTCCAGTAGTCTACAGCGGGCTTTAGGGGGCTTGTTTCCCCAGTGTGCGGGTCTCAGCCCTCCAGCACGGCACATAGCCTCAGATCCCAAAAATAGAGACATCTCTGCTGAGCCCAGCTGCCTATTTAAGGACAGCCAGTGAGCCAGGTGCTGCCAAAACCCGGACCGGCACTTATACTCCGGTCCGGTATATGTCCTCACCTGGCTGGAAACCAGCTCAGCATCACATGCTGGGAGGAAAATACCTGCCTTGCCAGCCACAACCCCTCACTGTGTCACACCTGGTAAAATCTCCTCTATCTCCCTCTTAGGGCTCATGCACCCAACCGTATGTATTTTGCGGTCCTCAAAAAACGGATCAGCAAAAAAAAACAGCTGGCCCCTAATAGAACAGTCCTATCCTTACTGTAATGCTGACAATAATAGGACAAGTTTAATTTATTTGTGGAACAGACATACGGAAGCAGAATGCACACGGAGTAACTTACGTTTTTTGTTTTTTTTTGCAGACCCATTGAAATGAGTGGTTGTGCATACGGTCCTAAAAAAACGGACACGGAAAGAAAATGTGCATGAGCCCTTACCATGACCCCCTTCAATTAAATTTGGTCGATTTAAATCGGGTCAAATAACCAAATTTTAGAACTGATTCACTCATCGTTATACATTACAGTGAGGAGGGGGGTCTTGAAAATGGGCCGTGAATTTCTAAAAAAGAGGTGTGGGCTCTAAAAGTGTGGGTGTGGCTTATGTACGCAAATTTTATTTTCCCCTAAAATTGGCAAGTACGATTTAAAATCCATTAACTGATCGAGACAGAATAAGGGCGCATTCACACAAATGTATTTTGCGTTCCGTATACAGACCGTTTTATGCGTTCCGCATACGGTCCGTATACGGTCCGTATACGGAACCATTCATTTCAACGGGTCCGCAAAAGATGCGGACAGCACTGTGTAATTAATCGCAATGGACAGATGCTGTCCACATCCGTTGCTATGTTCCATGGCCCCGCAAAAATTATGAGTCCTGTCCTATTCTTGTCCGTTTTGCGGACAAGAATAGGCATTTCTATAATGGGCCTCCTGTTCCGTAAATTGCGGAAGGCACACGGGCGGCAGCCGTTTTTGGCGGATCCGCAATTTGCGGACCGCAAAATCGGCACGTTCGTGTGAACGAGCCCTAAATCTGTGACAGGTAGGTTCTCTATGAGGAAGTGTGGGCCATGTGCACCGTGTGCTGCATGATGTACCACACATGGTAGGTAGCGGACCCTATAGAAGGTTTTATATTGTGGCCCAGGAGCTTCAGGTGACACCTAGGTGCCCAGTTCCGCCCTGGTGGGTCGGCAGAGAGAGGTAGGTATTTCAGTGAGCTCTGTCTCCACAATTTTCACCCGACACAAGGTGATTATTACGTAATGTAATCTCCAAGCTCGTATTTTCATACTGTGTTGATACAAGAGAAGCTAAAATATCCAATACGTTGGAGTTACACAGCCATACAGAAGTTTGAGAAGATCCACAAGGTCACACATGACCGGTCTTCACTGCCCATAATTCGCCCATAGGACACCCAGAATAACACGCAGACTGCCTACCTGTCGCCCTTCCACTGTCCTGGTGCAGGAACCCAAAGCTGCTGTCAGAGCAGGACGTGCGGCAGTGAGAGTCGAGGCTCCGCTTCCTGGGATGTAAGACATCAACATCAAAGGCGAGGAGAGAAGCGGCAGCGGTTACTCATAGAGTCCCATATTACAGGAGCCTGTTCTGTGATAGCTTAATGCGCCCTTGTGATGTCACCTATTAGCTACTGCTCCTGTCCTGTGTACGACTCCGACAGCTCATGCACACAAAGGTATTTTTTTTCCGTGTCCGTTCCTTTTTTTTTTTTGCAGACCGTATGCGGAACCATTCATTTCAATGGGTCTACGAAAAAAAAGGAAGTGCATTCTGTTTCCTTATGTCCGTTCCGCAAAAAGATGGAATATGTCCTATTATTGTCCGCATTCGTGACAAGGATAGGACTGTTCTATTAGGAGCCAGCCGTTCCGTTCCACAAAATACGGAGTGCACATGGATGTCATCCGCATTTTTTGCGGACCGCAAAATACATACGGTCGTATGCATGAGCTCTTAAGTGTATAATCTGTAAATGTCTTACAGTGGAAATCTCCATGGAGAAATAGTTTTTTTTTTTTTTTGGGGGGGGGGTTTCATTTATTAGAATGTCAACAAAAAATGTAAAAAAAAAAAAGCAATCCAGATTGCAGTACCACCTATGACCACCAGGTGGCTTCCTATTATTTATTATTATATCTATATCTTCATATATCGCTTCTATATACTATATACATCATAGGCGCCTGGCAGCTTCCTATACCACTCTGCCTAATTGCAATTACAGTTATGTATGTACATAGGGTGGTCCGGGCAGGGGTGTACCTAGCCTTCCTGAAAAACTGAAACATCGCCCCCCCTCCCCAATGCCAATTTCTTAACCCTTCCCTTCAGCCCATGGCCCTTCCCCTGCCCCCATCTTGCCCTGGCCTCATTGATGGTGCACCCCTTCGTCATTCATTACTGTTTTTCAAAAATGTTAGCTGTCCGTGATTTTGGGATAAGTTGTCCAGGATAAAGAAAAATTCTGGTTGGCAACCCTGTTTTTGTGTTCCCCTCGTGTTAGCGTGGATTGACTCTGGTTTTCCCATGTCCTCCCATCGTCCGAAAACATAGAGCCAGCGCATGCGTGACAGAGAGAGGTACGGTAAATTAGATTGTGCACACCGCTGCAGGATGTTGCCGCTATTTAAAACAACGAGCAAAAAAACTGAAGAAATAACTAACCGTTCCAAGACCTAAGATATACTCCTTCTGTGGCAGCTCCCCTAGTGGTAACCCGAAGTACTGCACAGCATGTATTGAAGTCAATGCCAGCCATGTGAATGCACGGTCACTTTGAATCCTCCAGTCATTATAGGGACTGTCTTAAAGGGGTTGTGCAAGACTGGAAGGGGGGGGGCGCCGTCTCCTCACGCCTTCTCCTCCTGGCCTGCAATCCTGTGAACGACCGGTTTGACATCGCCGCAGCCAATCACTTTCCGTGGTGGAGACCGGATCCTCTTACATCATGACAAATGGTCACATGATGCAAGGGCATCTGGTCTCCGCCACGGCCAGTGATTGGCTGCGGCGATGTCAAACCGGATGTTGACATCGAGGGAGCCCAGCGAAGCATCACAGGCCAGAAGAAGAAGGAGAGGAGAGCCGGCGCCGGGAAGCAGGTAAGTCATCTTCCTGGTCTGGTATTGTGGAAGGGTTGCCTCCATTCTTGAACAACTCCTTTAATGTATAATACTGCCTTCTCCGTGACATACCGTAGACTATGGCGCTGCCATATAAGTAAATATATATATAGGTAAAAGTTCTGACTTACTCGTTTAGGTCCGCCTGGAGTATAGCACATCCATTTCACCTCCTGCGTTCATCTGTGTCTACTAGACCTAGCAACTAATTTATTTATTTTTTGCAAGGTTATACCCGCCGCCTAACCATTGCCATGCTGTGCTGAGACGCCACGTAATCCCCGGATTATTGCGCCATGAGCCTCCAACACTTTTGAAAATCCATAAAATATCCATTTGCTAATCCCAACAAATCTGTATGATCCCTCAAGGTGTCAGGAACGTCTATGCGGTGGCCATTTTGGAACATTCCTGGGTGGCTGTGTCACCAGATGTAGTCACAAGCTCATCATCCCTTATACAAGAGGAGCTGAGTGCTTCCCGACGCTTAACGAGACGGTAATTAATGTTCTGCGCCGTGTAAGCCACCGTTTACAGATCGTAAAGACCATCTCCGAATCCTCCCAGATCTTTACAAGCTTTATCTGGCTGACGTGTCCATCGCCGCTATTGTCGCCTTGTAAAGCCTGAAAGAAATCCCTCACGACAAGCGCGACGACTGATGTAGGTTTTGGAGCCTCGGGATCGCCCAGTTCCGAATACATAGAAAATGGCTGGTTTAAAAAGTGGAGTCATTACCCATAGCAACCAGATTCCAGCTCTCAGTTCATGGCATGTTGGAAAGTCATGGTTCTCCTCGGCAGCCGCCATATTTTGGCTGGAATTTTGAGTGAAGTAGGTGGACATTTATCAAAACCAGTGTAAAGGAAAATTGGCTTAGTTGCCCATAACAACCAATCACCTTTCATTTTTCAGAGCTCCTTTGGAAAATGAAAGCAGGAATCTGATTGGTTGCTGTGGGCAACTAAGACAGTTTTCCTTAGCACCAGTTTTGATAAATAGTTTTTAGGGTATTAGAGTATTTTAGGGGTATTTTTTCCCCACATGATGAAACATTGCATGATAACCTTATTCTGCAGGTCAGGACGATGATGATGATACCACATATTTATGTATTTTTTTTTGTTATGGTTATATTACTTTTAAGATAATTTTTAAAAACTTGAAAAAAATTGCTACGTCTCCGTATTCTGACACCCATAACTTTTTTTTATTTTTTATGCCAGTCTGCAATCTGTAGCTTTTCTTAATAGCAATTTAGGGTATGAATGACTTTTTGATCACTTATATGCAAAAAAAATTGAAAGACAGACAATATGGCTAAAAATTGTCAGTTTGCCCATTTTTATAAATTTTTGCTTTACGGAGTTCACAGCACGGGATAAATACATTAAGCAGTGTTTTTGGGCATTTTGGACTCAGAAATACCAATGAACTTTATTTTTATATGTATAATGTGGAGAGGGTGATTTCAGTTTTTTATATATTTTTAAAACTATTTTTTACTATATTTTTAGCCCCCACAGGGCACTTTCGATCATTCAATCACCTCTACCATTGACCACAGTGGTTTATTATTGTGGTCTATGGTGAAATTGATGGGTCCTTATTAAGCACTGCCAAAGGCAGGGCTTAACAGCCACTTAAAGGAGTATTCTGGTTGATAAAGGTTATCCCTATCCACAAAATAGGTGATATCTATTAGATTGTTGGGGTTGTACTGCTGGGACCCCCACCAATCACAAAATAGGTTACTCCATACCCCTTGGAGCCCAACACAGTAAATGTGATCTGAGCACCGAGGGGCTGGCCTAGCCCCTCCGAGCACTACTTCACCTTGTCCCACCTGTAGCTAATCCCCTCATGGCCTGATTAATCAGGAATCCTGATTGTTATCCTGATTGTTGGGATGCATGGCCCCGAAATCTTGCTCTTGTGTCAGCGAAACTTCATCGGTGCATGCCCAGTGCAGATCTCATGAAGTCTCGCTGGCACAAGAGCAAGATTTCAGGGCCAGACTTCCGAACAGTATTTTTAGAAGTCTCATAGTGGTGAATGGAGAGCGCATCATGCATGTAGGGCCACCACTATGGGACTTAAGGAAATAGCCAAGTCAACCCTCTATAGCGTTCCCCACTCCAATGTTGAAGAAAGGTACCAGCCTGAAGGCCAAAGTCAACCTCGTCAAGTGTTGGAAATAAGCGCTTTTTGCCTCCTTTTCCAGAGTAGGGGACATGTTGGATGGTATAAACCATCAACATTTGCAATTTTGCAATGGGTTAGGGTCCCCAGTCAAATATGTATGCTGGGGTTTAGATGGTGAGACTTGTCCTGGGGCAAAGGGGGTGCCAGGGTATTTAGATACAAGTCTAGGACATGGAATCAATCCCACCTACACCTGACATATGCCCCATACATGATGTACAGGAAACTGACCATGAAAAATGATAATGATTTATCAGACAATCATGCCTCAAAACATAAATGTAATGAGGTGAGAGAGAAGAATTGCAGTGTATTAATAACAAGGCTCCTTATCTCCAAGACTTTTCATGGCCCACATTAATTACCCCGAGTAATCCTGTCTCCACTCTCCACATGTAATTATTTCCACCTACCTTTCCCAAGACTTAAGGTATTTCATTTTGCTGTCTGTATGAAGCAACTTCTCAGGACAGGATAAAGAAGAAAAACATAAACAGTAATAACGAGTCTGATGTCCGGGTCCACCGTGCTTCTCACATGATGTGTCTGTCAAGACGTAGACTCTTCTAAGAAGTGATGTAAGTGAAGATCCTTCCTTAAATCCGTCACCCACCTACCCTATAAAGTCTGTCAGTAACCATCCCGTCATGTCGTAAAACTGCCAAGGTTTACATAGATCCACCCAATACACATTATGTAATATGTTGCACGCTACCTAGACTTCATACTATCTGTTCTATCTATCTGTCCTATCTATCTATCTTTTGCTTTTTAACCACTGGAGTGTGCTGCCTTGTTGCTGCTTTATTTACTGGGATTTGGTCAAGTCCCCTTGGACTTGCACCTCGCATTTTTTTTGCTTTTTTGGTTCTGCTATTTTTGTACAGCATCTATCTGTTTGTCTATCCAGTGTGTGGGCTGAAACGTTGCCTGGGAATAAACGGGTCATCACCTTTTACCACATTTGGAGTTCTGCCTATCCTTTGGATATACTGTTTGTCTATCTATCTAAAGACATCCTAAACGTTCATTGTGAGAGGCAGGGGTGGACTAGGAACTTAAAGTGGCCCTGGAAAAAATACTAAAAGTGGCCCTGTTTTGTAGTTGGGTCCAAATTGATGGAAGGCAGGGCCAACACAAGTAGACGGGGCCAGTAGTACCATATTGTGGCACATTATACCACCCCAACAAAGCCAAATACCACAGTGCATCACAAAATCCTGCTGCCAGATGCACAAAATACATCTACAAAAACTTCCCTGGGACAGGCACCCCCTGGGAAATTTCCCTGTAAGGTCTATGGCCAATCCACCCGTGGTGAGAGGTACATACCTTATGGGAATAAAAGGGTGAGAAACAAGAAAAAACAAAGAAGATAGAAATGTAAAGACAGCAATAAATGACAAAAATAAAGCATTTAAAATCGCCAAAACAGGAGGGTAGCGAGGAAGCATTGAAAAACTACAAGAAAAAAAATAGAATATGTAAAAGTCAAATAAAAGTGGCTGTCTGACCCAGGAAGAAGTGCAGCAGCGTCTGAAAAAGATTAAAATAGACAAATCACCGGGACCAGATGGAATACACCCCTGTATCCTAAGAGAATTAAGTAATGTCATAGTCAGATCCTTATTTCTGATATTTAAGGACTCTGTAATGACAGGGAGTGTTCCACAGGATTGGCCCTTAGCCAATGTGGTGCCAATATTCAAAAAAAGGTCAAAAACAGAGCCCGGAAACTAAAGGCCGACATCTGTCGTGGGTAAACTGTTTTAAGGTTTTCTAAGAGATGCTATTTTGGAGTACCTCAATGAAAAAAAGTGAATAATGCCATATCAGCACGGCTTCATGAGGGATCCGTCCTGTCAAACAAATTTAATCAGTTTCTATGAGGAGGTAAGTTCTAGACTTGATTGGGGTGAATCAATGGATGTAGTATATCTGGACTTCTCCAAAGCATTTGATGCTGTGCCACATACAAGGTAAGTACATAAAATCAGAATGCTTGGGGGGTCAGTATTGGGCCCTATACTCTTCAATATACTGTATTTCTAAATGATCTTGTATTGAGGTTTCACAGTCTTGAATGTTCTGAAAAGAAAGTATCGAGAATAGACCGCATAAGCCTGTGGAACCGGAAACACGCAAAGGAGCTACTGGCGCCAGTAAGTGAAAATCCAATCTGCTAAAGTGAACGGCAAAGGACTTTTTCGAGATACCCTCGATATTTCTGCAAAATTGTATATTACTATTCCTTGTTGAAGTCGATACTCACGTGAATAAGCAGCAGCGGAAGATCGGACTTAAATCACCACGCGGGACGCCGCGGACTGTCCATTGGATCCGCCTACGTAGATCTGTTTCATGAGTAGACACTATATTTAGAGATGGAATAAGTATTTGCGATGGGGGTATAATCGACACACAGTCCTATTCGAATATACTGTAAGACATTTTCTCGATTTGTCCACTAACAGACTATAAACTATATAGACAAATTCGGAGCAATCTCGAAAATTTCACGATTATTTATGTAAAATTCTGGACATTGGATCAAAAACGAACAAACAAGTTTTATAGGAGCACCTTGTTCTTAATTTAGGATTGTATTATTATTATTAGCATTGTCTAAGTTATTGTTTATTACGTTTTAGTCTGGCCAGACCTGTCATTGATTAAATTGTATTTTTAGGAGTATAAATTTTCAGATTTTATGAAATAAAGCACCACTCACTTCAGATATAGAGAGTGCCCAGCCCTCTCTTTGTTATATCGATATAAAGTAATACCATGTAATCTAGTATAGCGTATAATAGTCAAATAGCATAGTGTATGTAACATAGTATAATTTTGTAAAATATTATATTGTAAAGTACATTAATATGTTGTAATATACAGTAGTATATTGTAATGCAGTATTATGAAATATAGTATAATATAATAAAATGTATTGTAAAGTAATAATATGTAACATAATGTCATACAACATACTGTAGTATAGTATATTATGAAGTACCGTATTTTTCGCCCCATAAGACGCCGTTTTTTTATCCAAAGTGGGGGGGAAATGTCCCTGCGTCTTATGGGGCGAATACTAATGAGCACTTCCATTATGGAAGCACTCATTAGTACCGGAGTACCGGGAAGCGTTGAAAGCTCTGTACTCACCGCTTCCTTGTCCTCGGTTGTTGGCTGTGCGCGCCGGTTCACAGCACAGCTGACAGCAGGAGGAAGAAGAGCGCGGGCGGTGAGGGGTGGCAGCATCCAGGAGCAGGAGAGGTAAGTGGTTTTTTACTTTATGTCATCTGAGGCATGGGGCAAATCTGAGGAAATGGGGGCAGATAAAAAGGGTCAATTGGGGCTGATAAAAAGAGGCATGTGGGCTGATATGAGGCTGGGGGTCTGAATGGGGTCTTATTTATATTGGGGCTCATATCTGAGGTCTGATTGGGTGTCATTCACTTTTGGGTGTGAGCTGAGGTCTGATTTTAGGTCTGAGTAACATTGGGGGTCTGATTGCTGGTCTGACCTGAGGTCTAATGAAAAATATTTTTTCTTATTGTCCTCCTCTAAAACCTAGGGGTGACTTATGGGCTGGTGCGTCTTATAGGGCGAAAAATTCGGTAATATAATACAATATAATGTAGTATAGCGTAATAATGTAAAATAGAATATGTAATGTAATATAGCGTAATATGGTATAATGTCATGTAATATAATATTTATATAGTCACATACTGTATGCTGTACTTTAAACGAGTTGCCCGGGTCTTTCATCATAATGACCTATCCTCTTAGTGTAGATCATCAATATCAGATCTGTGGGGGGTCCAGCTACTGACAATCCCACCGATCAGCTGTTTGCAGGAGCCGCTGTGTCTGGGAAGCAGCTGATATTGACGACCTACTTTATCCAAGAACAGGTCATCAGTATTAAAAATCTGGAGAATCCCTTTATTTCTTTGAATAAATGTAAGACGTACGTGACGATTATCACTCCTTGCATACCATGCTGTGTTAACCCTTTCATCCTGTTCAGAATGATGATCCTTTTATCTCTTGACCTCAGCTCTTGCTGTAATACTATAAATACTCATTTTATTGCATCTTTACACAGTGACTTCATGTCATAGAAAGAGGTCATTAATAAACTCTCACGCTGCCGTCATCATCCTCAAGTCCTTCCTATGAGTAGCCTGATGACTGTGCATGGTTACTAGATGACCACATGTGGAATTTTTGGCGCAGGCTGAAGGCCGGTACATACCAGGTACATATGGTCCTTCGGGTCGAGTTCAATGTGTACATCTACTTTGAATAGGATTTCCCTATTCTCATGACTCGTCCTTCTGTGGACACATCATTGAATACACCATGGAGAACCAAGAAAATACACCAATCAGCCATAAAAAAAAAACATCTGCCTTATCTAAAGGTGTCCAAGACATTACTCCTGTATATTGCTCGGTGTGGCCTCCATGGATTGGACTTGTTTCCAGCACATCCCACAGATGATGATCAAATTCCGATTTGTATAATTTGGAAATGTCATCACCTTGATCTTTTTGTGATGTTCTTCATTCCTGCAGTGTGTCTGGGGCATTATCCTGCTAAAAGAGAGCATTGCTATTAGGGGGCACCCCTGACATGATGAGGAGTACTTGTGTGACGGGCAGTGAGTATGGACCCACTGTGCCAGCTAAACGGTTTGACTTTGGGCTAATTCTAAGGGTACTATCCTAGCATTACCATTCTTCACCCTTTAACCCCTATACAGTGATCTGGACTTTGCTGCAGTGGAGCCACCAGGCCACTACACCTTGGAAAAGTTCTGGTGTATTTGGTAGCTGACCTACAGCAGTCAGAGACTACGATGCAAAGCACTGATGGGTCAGGCAATATTCATAGTCCAATAACAGGCTGAGGTCGGGGCAAGCAGTATCTACACAAATCCAAGAAACAAGCTCGAGGTCAGGACAAGCAGCAATGGCTAATATAAGAAACAGGCTAAGGTCAGGACAGATGACAGAATCATTGTGAAGCTGGAGTATGGTACACTGGTAGTCAGAGAATCACACCTTTGCTGGTAAGTAGGAACCTATAGCTCGGGGGAGAGCGCCTTCACTAGGGATGACCGGCCATTGGCTGGGGAAGGATTTGGTCCTTTAAGAGGCTGAGAGTAAGTCTGCACGCACCCTATAAAGCGAGCCAGGAGGCCTATAGTCCAGACGCCCCGTCACAGCCTGCAGAGGATGCCAGAGAATGGAACTAACAGGGCTAGAGGGAGAGGATCGGGACCAAACAGCGGGAATGTGAGTAGCGTGACGTCAGCACAACTTGTCTATACAGTATTTAGGTAGGTATTCATCCAAATGAATGCCAAGACCCACATTTTTTAGCTTTTCCTCTCCTGGTGCCATCTCTTTTTCAGGTAAGTGATGCACATGCATCCGGCCGTCCACATGATTTAAAGTGATTCATTAGACAAGGCTGTCTTCTTCCATTGCTCCATGGTCCAGTTCTGATGATCATGAAACCATTGTAGTGTCATGCCCTGCTCTGACTATGTACAGAGGTCGGCCAGAATAGCAGAACGTGTTTAGTGTTTGTTAGTTGTGTTAGTGTTGTTTGCTGTCTAGTTGTGCTTGTGTCATCTCTCCCATCCAGGTTCTGTGCGAGCAGGCTGCTCCTATTTCCCCTTTTCACCATCTCAGTGAATCTAGGGTGTTTTAGCCCAGGCACGGGGACACGTCATTCCTACCACCAAGGTCTGAATGTGGGCTGAGCAGTGCAGGGAGAGAAGTCAGGGATTAGCTAAGAGGTGACCCTTCCCCTCCTTCTCGCCTAGAGTTTGGTTGCTGGTTTATCTGTGTGTCTCCGCCGTGACATTTACCGTAGTCACTTTTGGTGGTGGACAGGGGTCAATGATCAATTGATGTCCTTCCTTCTGCCACTTTCGGCAGGGAACACCCACAGGGTAGCTCCACACAGATTTCCATACCAAAATCTGCATGCGTTTCTTGCGGATTTTGATGAGGTCTTGTCCCAATCTCACCCTTTGCATTGCAAACGGTGAAATCCGCGCAAAACAATTGACATGCTGCGGATTTATAAATCCATAGAGCAGGTCATTTTCCATACGGAAAGAAAAAGCAAAGTGTCCATGAGATTTGTCTACGCCAGGGATCAGCAACCTTTAGCACTCTCCTGTCCACCATATGACAGATGTTAGGTAATGCTAGGAAATTACATCTGCCACAACGTAAGAGATGTTTCATGGTCTGAATCTGACTGTAGTACGCTTCAATGCAAGCACTGACCAGAAGTCTAGAAAGCTCCCTGACCCCCATGATGACTACTGCAGCTCGTATATCCCCAGTGCTCACATTTACATGCACAGGTGTGAGCGCTAGCAACAGCTCTATGTGTAAACTGTTGACTTCAGGCTTAGGGACCATTTATCTGCATAGACAAACATTGTCCTGATTTCCATTGCAAAACAGACCAAAGGGAAGCGACACTGAAAGTAATGACTCTGCTATTATCCGGACATCTGGAATAGATGGAGATGTTCCTGGTGGTTCTCATATTCATCGTGCTGGGAGGTGAGTAATATAACATATAAATATTCTTTACCGGGATAAGGAAGGGTCCCGGAAACAATTTAACTGAGCTGTAAGTCTAATGGCAATAGGATGGATAGCGGGGCATCAATATGTAGCTATAGCCTTAAAGGGGTTGTGCCACCATGAAATGTTACTTCATATAATTCCCCCACAAAAACAAGTTACTTTTGTAATTTACGTTCTATGACTAGAACGTTCATGAAATATTCTCTTTTACGTCTGTCATGTATTTACCTGTCCGTGCTCCGGTGGTGAGCAAGCAGGTCCACCGACAGTCAGACTGGTTGGCCTATCAGGGACACCCGATGCCAGTCAATGAGAGATTTATACAGGCATCTGCTGGCAACAGGTGCCTGTGGTTGGTCTTCATTGCCTTACTCGCACGTGTTGTACTATCGTTTGGATTCCTGGCATTCTGACCTTTGGATTGTCCCTGACTCTGCTCCTGACTACTGGTTATACCTCTGTGATTATCTCCTGGCACTGATTCCATCTGGTATTTGACTCTGTGTTTGTACCTTCTGTTGGCTCTGACATCTCTCTCTGGTTTGGACTCTGGCCTGATTTTTTTTACCTTGCTTTTGGATCCTGGTTTTGCCTTTCTTATTTTGATTTATTTCTGTCAGACTACTCTTTTACCCCACTAGGGTTTAAGCCCCTGTACCATCACCAAGTTGTTGGCCCCCATGTATGGCAGATTGTGCAAGTAACTTGGGACAGTGGTGTGGGTGGAGTACAACTTCAGTATAAGGGTAACCCTTGGTGCGCGTAATCTGCATGGCAATGTGCACGTACACCTACTGAGGTGGTTGCACGCGCTCAGTTCCATCCTTTAACTGCCACCAGCCAAATCTACTGTTAGAAGCTGTGACAGTTACAGGGAGAGAGCTGCCGCGGAAAGGACACACCCCATAAGTTGTCATAGGGAGAGAGCTGCAGCGGAAAGGACACACCCCATAAGTTGTCATAGGGAGAGAGCTGCAGCGGAAAGGACACACCCCATAAGTTGTCATGCAGTAGAAAGGACACACATCTCTTAGCTGTGATCAGGAGACAGCTGCAACAGAAAGGACACGCCTCTGGAGCTGCCAGCCTAAAGAGAATCTAGCAGAGCAATGAATGGGGAGATCTCTGGATCCATGTGAGGTACAGGGCTGGTTCTAGCTTTGTTAGAAAGAGATTGTCATGTTCTATATGATGTCTGATTGTTATATTTTTTTTTACATTGATCATGGGGATAACCCCTTTAAAAGGGTTGTCACAAGATTTTAACTTATTCCCAATCTACAGGATGGGGAATCAATATCTGAGGGGGTTCGACTGATCCTATAAATGGTGGTTTTGTCCCCCACCACAGTATGAATGGAGCGGCAGCAAATGAAGCAGCCAGGTGCACACATGATTGCTGATTCATTTATATGGGCACAGGACCCCGTTCTCGTAATCCATGTGTGAATGGAGGATATATTTACATTTTGGGGCAACCCCTTTAAGGATTGCATTGTGGGAACTTATCACCTTGATTTTTTTTTTTTTTTACTAAATAGAAACAAATAGTGGAATAAGTTTTTTTTTTTCTTCTGTACACAAGTGGCCATCTTGCCTGAGCAGCTGCTCTGTTCTGTAAACAGCAGTTCAGATTTGCTTTATAGCAGCCATCTTTCTAGACCATAGGAAACTAACGTCTATAGATAACTCATCCACTTCTAAGGGAGAGTGTTGTGGCAATTCTGCAGGGAGCTGTGACCATCACCGTTCGGTGAATCCTATGTTATCTATTCAGAGGTGTTACCTGTCATTGTAAGTCTGCCTGTGGTGATGAGGATTAGGGATGAGTGAATCGATTTCGGATGAAACATTCAAAGTCGATTTGCATACTACTTCGTTTGCATACTGTACAGAGCGAGCGTTCTGTACAGTATTAGAATGTATTGGCTCCTATGAGCCAAAGTTATTACTTCGCATAATAACTTCATAAATCAATTTCTACTGTAAAAAAGACAAAAACATTTCCCGAACTCTGGTTTGGTTCCAAGTGGCAACTTGATTTATAAAGTTATTATGCGACACCTCGCAAAGTAATAACTTCGGCTCATCGGAGCCAATACATTCTAATAGTGTATTCAAAAAAAGGGATCCGCTCACCTCTACTCTCTCAGGATAGGTGCTCCAAACCAAAATTTGAGTCACCCCTCAAAGATTGAAGTATATAGTAAAAAGAAGATGGAATGGTCACTCTTATATGGAAATATAGGACACTTTATTGGGCATATATCATGGAATTGTGTGCAATAAAATTACAATAAAATGTTAAAACTAAATTTTGATCAATAATATATTAAAAAATAAAATGAAACAAAAAGCAGTGTTGAATGGGTGCTGATGGCTCCAAATGAAACCCCTCTCTATCATTCGCATCCAGACTTGTCCAGTCCCAGGTGCGATAGTTCTATCTGGTTTGCAGAGGTAGGTTGGTGCAAACAGCATTCACTCAGCTAAAAAATCCATATAATAGCAAAGTACATCAGATATAATTATACATCAGATATAAAGTATATAATCCTATAAACAATTAAAAAGAAATGTCACACTGTTTGGGATCTGTGAATGTCTAGATTTTTGTTGTTCACTTGTGTTTGGACACAATTGGTTAAACCGTCTGTATCAAAAGGCTGCTACAAACTGGTTGAATAATGTCAGTTTTCCTGCTGCTGACTGTTGCAATCTACTGTTTGTTTGGCTTGATTGTAGCAGAAATCATTACTTGAATAACCAGCAGTTCATTTGATATGATGCTTCTTAGTATAATACCCACTACTGTGGGCTTACCTTCACCCGCGCCGTCGGTCAAAAAGGGACTTACTGTTGAGCTCTTACTCCGTTGAATCTGCCGGCGTCCCGGCTATGGAGCTACTCACGTCCCACGTGTCTCTCACAGGTGATGTTAGAATCCAGTCCAAAGTGAGGATCACAGACCTTTCTTTTGCCGGCGCTATTGGATGGCGTGTTGCAGTCTTTTAGGATAGATGAATTTCTTTTGTTTGTAGTGCACTAGGTAGAATCGGAAAGTGGGGTATTCATCCAAGTTTGCTTGACGCCAGACGCGTTTCGGGGAGACGCTTCCCCTTCCTCAGTGGCATACCCCCATTCCTTAAATCGAGGTAATTTATACCCGATGATGGTTCTTCAAAAGATCCGAACTGGATTTGGAATTATATTTTCAAAAGGTGGTCTGGAATTTTTGAATTCCATTCCAGTATTTTCATTCTGGTTTCAATGGGTCTTATTCTGATATATATTGCTTATAATACTTATAATAATGTGGGTTCTTATTCCTCCCATATTTGCTATTATCATCATTTACTTGTACAATACATTTAAAAAATAAAGTCCATTTAAAACAATAAATATATATGCACTCAAGGCAGTTTTCCCAAGCCTTGCGTGGAAGGGTTGTCCCTCCTCCATTGGGATTCTTTCTCAAAAAGCCTATTTGACCAAAAAAAAAAAAAAAAAAAAACATATATAGCAAAAAAAAAAAAAAAAAAAAAATTTTGTTTTTCTCTTTCAAAAAACGCATATGCGATTTCAATGCGTTTTTTCTGAATTTGATGCGTTTTTCTTTCCCATTACCTTTAAATCATGATTTTAGTTCATCAAAGTGTCTGGAACATAAATATTGTTGTAAATTATTTTCTACAGACATTATTTGTAATTCTTTTTTCTTCTAAATGACTACATATTATTGAAAAAATGATAGAAAAAAAATGATAGAAAAAACGAAAAAATGATAGATATTTATGTAACACCTTCCATAAACCTACGGCCAGGAAAGGATATATCCCGTTTTCAAGCTGTCATCTGCCTCGTTGGCTGACAAATGTCCCTTTCGGGCAGTTCCGCCGACTTAAGCGTAACTGCACGGAAGATGACATATTTGAGGAAGAAGCCAAGGATATGAGTAGCCAATTTAAAGAAAAAGACTACCCAGATGCAATTATTAGAGAAGCCCTTGAAAAAGTAAAGGAGTTGGATCGGAAAACCTTTTTCGTACCTACACAAAAGCCAGAACGAGAAAGTAACACAGACTTTAGGATTATTTTGCCCTATAACACTCAGGCAAAACAAGTGGAATCCATTATAAAATCCCACTGGCACCATCTACATAGGGATAAAACTATAGGAACGTTTCTGCCCCCAATCCCCAAAATCACATATTCAAGGGCTCCGAACTTAGGAATTCAAATAGCTCCCTCAGTAAAAGAAAAAATGAAAAAAGGTCCAACATTAAATTGGCTTCAACCGAAAGGTTTTTTTAGATGTGGGAGATGTTCAGGCTGTAGGAAAACCAAGTTCCCAAGGAAAACAACAACAGCCACCTCCACACAAAATTCACATACCATGACCATCAAACATTTTCTCACATGTGACTCCTCCAATGTGATCTACCTGATCCAGTGCCCATGTCTGAGACAATACATTGGGAGAACCAAACGTACCTTGAAGGTTAGAATAGCGGAACACCTAAACAACATCATTAAAGGATACGAAAAACATTCGCTGTCTAAGCACTTCAAGGACGTACATCATCAAGACCCTAAGGGTCTCTCATTCATGGCGCTGGAAAAGGTGGAGAAACATTGGCGAGGAGGTAACCAGATCGAGAGGTTATCAAGAGCGGAATCCAGAAAAATATATGAATTTGGTAGCCTCCTACCAAAAGGCCTAAATGCAGAATTAGAAATTTTTGGGTTCATCTAACACTGGGTGGTCCGTTTGGGTGTCGATGGAGAGTTGCATGTCAGGCTGTTTTTCCCAGCACTGCAACTCTCCCTCTACCCCAAACGTGCCCCCCCTATCCATCAATAATTTGTAGTCATTTAGAAGAAAAAAGAATTACAAATAATGTCTGTAGAAAATAATTTACAACAATATTTATGTTCCAGACACTTTGATGAACTAAAATCATGATTTAAAGGTAATGGGAAAGAAAAACGCATCAAATTCAGAAAAAACGCATTGAAATCGCATATGCGTTTTTTGAAAGAGAAAAAAAATTTTTTTTTTTTTTTTTTTTTTTTGGTCAAATAGGCTTTTTGAGAAAGAATCCCAATGGAGGAGGGACAACCCTTCCACGCAAGGCTTGGGAAAACTGCCTTGAGTGCATATATATTTATTGTTTTAAATGGACTTTATTTTTTAAATGTATTGTACAAGTAAATGATGATAATAGCAAATATGGGAGGAATAAGAACCCACATTATTATAAGTATTATAAGCAATATATATCAGAATAAGACCCATTGAAACCAGAATGAAAATACTGGAATGGAATTCAAAAATTCCAGACCACCTTTTGAAAATATAATTCCAAATCCAGTTCGGATCTTTTGAAGAACCATCATCGGGTATAAATTACCTCGATTTAAGGAATGGGGGTATGCCACTGAGGAAGGGGAAGCGTCTCCCCGAAACGCGTCTGGCGTCAAGCAAACTTGGATGAATACCCCACTTTCCGATTCTACCTAGTGCACTACAAACAAAAGAAATTCATCTATCCTAAAAGACTGCAACACGCCATCCAATAGCGCCGGCAAAAGAAAGGTCTGTGATCCTCACTTTGGACTGGATTCTAACATCACCTGTGAGAGACACGTGGGACGTGAGTAGCTCCATAGCCGGGACGCCGGCAGATTCAACGGAGTAAGAGCTCCACAGTAAGTCCCTTTTTTGACCGACGGCGCGAGTGAAGGTAAGCCCACAGTAGTGGGTATTATACTAAGAAGCATCATATCAAATGAACTGCTGGTTATTCAAGTAATGATTTCTGCTACAATCAAGCCAAACAAACAGTAGATTGCAACAGTCAGCAGCAGGAAAACGGACATTATTCAACCAGTTTGTAGCAGCCTTTTGATACAGACGGTTTAACCAATTGTGTCCAAACACAAGTGAACAACAAAAATCTAGACATTCACAGATCCCAAACAGTGTGACATTTCTTTTTAATTGTTTATAGGATTATATACTTTATATCTGATGTATAATTATATCTGATGTACTTTGCTATTATATGGATTTTTTAGCTGAGTGAATGCTGTTTGCACCAACCTACCTCTGCAAACCAGATAGAACTATCGCACCTGGGACTGGACAAGTCTGGATGCGAATGATAGAGAGGGGTTTCATTTGGAGCCATCAGCACCCATTCAACACTGCTTTTTGTTTCATTTTATTTTTTAATATATTATTGATCAAAATTTAGTTTTAACATTTTATTGTAATTTTATTGCACACAATTCCATGATATATGCCCAATAAAGTGTCCTATATTTCCATATAAGAGTGACCATTCCATCTTCTTTTTACTACATTCTAATAGTGTACAGAGCTATTCAAACAAAGTATTATGCTCAAAGATTCGCTCATCCCTAATGAGGATGATGAGATGACTGCTGAGAAGTGATCACCACAGAAAAGTCAGCCTACTTTGAGGCTCAGAGTAAAAAATAAAAATCTACTTTTCATTTTTTCCCCTAAACACAGGTAGTGAGATGGAAAATCTGAAAAAAACAAAACAAAAACATAAAAAACTTTGTTTAAACATTTGGTCATTTCCGAACATACATTTCCATTAAAGTGGTTATTTGCATTTAAAAACGCATTAAGAGAGGGGAGTCTTCCATTCAGGACCCTTATCTCTCACTCTGGGGGTCTGTATATTGCATGGACAAACCATAGACTTCAATACGAACCATGTAATACTTAATTCCTCCTGTGGTGGCGCTGAAGAGGAAAGCAACACTTCCTTCCACATAGATTACAGCTGATCGCTGAGGGTTCCTGCAATAAAAGACTTTTTGATCTGCTCATCATAGGAGAATATTTCTAACAAAGGTTCACATTACCACTGCTATGGTCGACTCTCTGAACAGGAGGATCAGTTCCTTCTTCAGCTCCCCATCCAACACTGCAATGCATGTAGAGCGGTAGACCACTCGTGATGGTTCACTCCACTGGAGGGCAGTGCGTTTTTAAAGAGGACCTGTCGTCACTCCTGACATGCCTGTGTTAATAGCTTCATACATTCCCCATATAATATCAGTTCTGGAGCATCTGATCTTATGACTGTATGTTGTGCCATTCTTTTATTATTTCTACTAGAAGTTATGAATGAATTGCTAGCAGTCTGCAGTAAGGGTACAGAGGGGTGGTAACCAGTTTGGGGGGGGGGGGGGGGTGTACCTGCACAGACTCACTATATCCAATCAGTGCTGTCATTTTCAGACTGTGCAGGTACAACCCTCTCAACTGGTTACCAGCCCTCTGTACCCTTACTGCAGACTGCTAGCAATTCATTCATAACTTCTAGTAGAAATAACACAGGAATGGCAGAACATAGAGCCATAAGAATAGATGCTCCAGAACTGATATTACATGGGGAATGCATGAAGGTATTAAAACAGGCATGGCATGTCAGGAGTGGTGGAAGGTCCTCTTTAGAGATGGTGGTTGCATCAGGTTTTTAGTCACAAATTATACAAGCAACGTTCATGAAACAGTATGATCACCATAACCTAGTTTATCTCAGGGAACACGCAAGACCCCATTGCGGTACCACATCTTCCAACGCACTGGTTTAATATATGATGGTATACACTGTGGTGGAAGTCAAGTAATAAAATTCTACAGTACTTTTTGCTGGGCTGATGCTCAGGGGATTTTTCTTCTTTGGATTAGAATGTGGAGGATATACAATATGCTGCTCACATGTCATATGTACCATGTTTGTTTACAGGCTTAAAGCATGAATCACATGTGGAGTCTGTGGGTAAGTGAATAAACTGTAAGCACCTGTATAATATGTTTTATTTTACTTATGTATTAAGTGTTAGGACTATGTATCCAGTAAGCGCCACCTAGAGGCAGCTGCAGGAATCCAGAATTTTAACAAATACACAAGAAGCGGCTTATACAGAGCAGACAGAGAGTCAGCGCTCCACGGTGAAAGTCCTTTTTTGAACCTTATTTGTTGCATACATTTCTGCAACCATAAATCAGTTCCATACATGTGAATTGGGTTGTTTTGGATTTCTGTAAGCCCCATTAAAATGAAAGGAAGTCTCAGGCACTTCTGTGAGGCCTCTTGCACGCGACCGTGTGTCCCGCATACGGCGGTTTCGCAATACACGGGACACCGGCCCTGTGCATTCCACAGCATGGATGCATACCCATTCACTTCAATGGGTCCGGAGATGCGGTCCGGAAGCACTACGGTGTGCTTCTGCGGTGTTCCATTCCGTAAAAAGATAGGACAAGTCCTATCTTTTTACGGAACGGACAGATCGTGGACCCCATTCAAGTGAATGGCGTCGCGTTCCGCATGCAGCTGGCCCAGGGTCGATTCTCGTGCAGTGCAGACCGCAGCCCTTACATTCGTCTGCAAGAGGCCTGACTATTCTCTAACTGTAGGACCTTTCTGTCTGGCAATATAGGAAAAAGAGAAAATCCAGCTTCCAAACGACCAATTGAATGCTTCAATGAAAAAACGTGCTAAAATCCGGACATGTACACCAGGTTTCTATCTGGCACAACTGCAAAGAAGGTGCCAGTGCCACACTCCCATGTGCTCTTACCCATTTCCATTTAAGGGGACAGCCTAAAGGTGCCGTCACATGCTTCAGACTTTGTTTCAGAAACTTCCACTACTGAAAATCAGTTCCGTGGACCTGAATGTGTCTTGCAGATGTCCATGTGTTTGCCGCCCCACTGAAATGAATGGAACTGATTTTGAGCTGCAGAAACTTCTGCAACAAGATCCGTAGCGTGAGTGCACCCTAACACATCATGGTGGCACCTTAGGAACCCAATTTTAAGAAGCACCAACCTGTTTAAAATTACTTAAAGGTGTTGTCCCACAGGACAGGTGATAAATGTAGGATCATTGGGTGTCCAACCGTTGGGACTCCCAGTGATCACAAGAGCAGGGGTCCCCAAGTCATCAATTTGAATCAAGTAGTAGTGCACGTGTAAGCCCCCTGCTCCACTCACGACAGGCTGGCCATAGACATGGAGTAAATAAAACTCAGGCTCTCAAGTCACACATACACATTTAACAGCCATGTTGGTCCTCTCTTCCAGCAGTGAACGTGGCTCTACAGGGTCTCGCCTTCCAGTCCAGCACAGTCCCAGGGCAGGGTGAAGCTCACTTAGCAATAGACGGCAACACTAATACTGACTTTCTGAAAGGGTCCTGCAGTCAGACAACCAGCGAGTACCAGCCATGGTGGACTGTGGACCTAAGACGTGGCTACCTAATTGCCAATGTCACCATTACTAGCCAACTCAGAACCCTGACCTCTCAGGTGCCTTGGGCTGAGATCCACGTGGGCGAGAGTCTCCAAGGCTATGGAGTGTCTAACCCCAGGTGAGCACAGGAAGGTCATGGAGACCTTGATTTCTATCTTCTCTTTGAGGTACTGTGACTACTTGGGTATTAGAAATAGTAGGCTGAGTCTTCATGAATAGAGAGTTACCGTAATAATGCTTTCTAAAGATTTCCATAACGCATCTTAAGATTTCAGATACATGTGCTCCAGCCCTTTGCCTTTTTATACCTTTTTCTTCCAGCTGCTCGGTCATCACCTCCATGACTGCGGGTGCAACAATGACCTTTCCATGTAAAGGAATGATCGGACGATACATCACTCTGGTCATACCGAACCGCATCGATACGCTGACCTTATGTGAGGTTCAGGTGGCAGTCCTAAATGTACCAGGTAAACATGGCTGCAGAGAGTCCTACACCAGAAGTATTAGATTAAAACCATGGTGCACAGACCCACTGGACCGCATGTTGTCCATTCTGCACAGCCGGTTCTTTCAGTTGCTTCTTCGTATAGTAGATTCTATCAACCATTTGGGCTGACACTAACGTTTTTACATGGATGGTCATCCAGCGTTCCCAGAACATCTCCTCAGATATGCATCCTGGGCTCTCATACCACTAAGCAGGCTTGCCACAAAACCCAAGAACACTGATGGAACAGGACACATGGCTGACTTTACAGCCACAGATTTTGCATGTACCTCGCACATTCTGTGGGAAACTTCTTGTGGGTTGCACCTTATACATTACAAATGGTGAAATTGTCAGCAGAAACCCAAAATATTAAGAGTACCCACGTCACTTCTTACAGATCTGCAGCTCGGACTAACGATTAAAAGTGTGTCTGCTTCTGGACCAGGCCTCTTACCAAGCACAGAAACGATTGTCCAGATGGTGAGACCCCCTATTCCGCCGAGATGTCTCTTCTGCATTTCTGGTGACGTATAATCACATTTTCTATCAATAACAGCTCAAGGCGAAAACAAAGATGAAGATCAGGACACTGAGCCGGGGAATTGACAACTTCCTACAACGAGGTGGGTCATACAAAGAAAGAGGGAGCACCCCCCTGGCTATATCTTATTGAAGTGACCCGTGTCACATTTCTCTGTCAATCTCATACTTTACCTCTGCTGTTCAGTAGAAGGCCCTAAGCCACCATCTATGGGCTATGTAAATGCTGCAAGCCTCAGGTGCTATGTCCATAGGGCACAAGATGGTGCTTTTCACACGACTTCCCACCACATACAGTGGAGGAAATAATTATTTGACCCCTCACTGATTTTGTAAGTTTGTCCAATGACAAAGAAATGAAAAGTCTCAGAACAGTATCATTTCAATGGTAGGTTTATTGTAACAGTGGCAGATAGCACATCAAAAGGAAAATCGAAAAAATAACTTTAAATAAAAGATAGCAACTGATTTGCATTTCATTGAGTGAAATAAGTATTTGAACCCCTACCAACCATTAAGAGTTCTGGCTCCCACAGAGTGGTTAGACACTTCTACTCAATTAGTCACCCTCATTAAGGACACCTGTCTTAACTAGTCACCTGTATAAAAGACACCTGTCCACAGAATCAATCAATCAAGCAGACTCCAAACTCTCCAACATGGGAAAGACCAAAGAGCTGTCCAAGGATGTCAGAGACAAAATTGTAGACCTGCACAAGGCTGGAATGGGCTACAAAACCATTAGCAAGAAGCTGGGAGAGAAGGTGACAACTGTTGGTGCGATTGTTCGAAAATGGAAGGAGCACAAAATGACCATCAATCGACCTCGCTCTGGGGCTCCACGCAAGATCTCACCTCGTGGGGTGTCAATGGTTCTGAGAAAGGTGAAAAAGCATCCTAGAACTACACAGGAGGAGTTAGTTAATGACCTCAAATTAGCAGGGACCACAGTCACCAAGAAAACCATTGGAAACACATTACACTGCAATGGATTAAAATCCTGCAGGGCTCGCAAGGTCCCCCTGCTCAGGAAGGCACATGTGCAGGCCCGTCTGAAGTTTGCCAATGAACACCTGAATGATTCAGAGAGTGACTGGGAGAAGGTGCTGTGGTCTGATGAGACCAAAATAGAGCTCTTTGGCATTAACTCAACTCGCTGTGTTTGGAGGAAGAAAAATGCTGCCTATGACCCCCAAAACACCGTCCCCACCGTCAAGCATGGGGGTGGAAACATTTTGCTTTGGGGGTGTTTTTCTGCTAAGGGCACAGGACAACTTATTCGCATAAACGGGAAAATGGACGGAGCCATGTATCGTGAAATCCTGAGCGACAACCTCCTTCCCTCTGCCAGGAAACTGAAAATGGGTCGTGGATGGGTGTTCCAGCACGACAATGACCCAAAACATACAGCAAAGGCAACAAAGGAGTGGCTCAAGAAGAAGCACATTAAGGTCATGGAGTGGCCTAGTCAGTCTCCGGACCTTAATCCAATCGAAAACCTATGGAGGGAGCTCAAGCTCAGAGTTGCACAGAGACAGCCTCGAAACCTTAGGGATTTAGAGATGATCTGCAAAGAGGAGTGGACCAACATTCCTCCTAAAATGTGCGCAAACTTGGTCATCAATTACAAGAAACGTTTGACCTCTGTGCTTGCAAACAAGGGTTTTTCCACCAAGTATTAAGTCTTTTTTTGTTAGAGGGTTCAAATACTTATTTCACTCAATGAAATGCAAATCAGTTGCTATCTTTTATTTAAAGTTATTTTTTCGATTTTCCTTTTGATGTGCTATCTGCCACTGTTACAATAAACCTACCATTGAAATGATACTGTTCTGAGACTTTTCATTTCTTTGTCATTGGACAAACTTACAAAATCAGTGAGGGGTCAAATAATTATTTCCTCCACTGTACATGCTTTATCAGATGTCACATGCTGAATACGATCAGAACCCAGGCAGTTAGACAGCAGAACTGAGGGCTGTGGAGCCTGCAAGCCAATGTTCTGACCGACTCCTGCATTTTATCACACCCCGACTCCTTCATAAATGGCCAATTTAGTAATACATATACCGTAGTAAAATGGTGACATCAGGCTTTTCTTACAATCACCGTTTATTGTATAAGGACAGGGAATGATTATCACTACTAGAACACGCTGCCTATAGTATAAAGGGACAGGGGAGAACACAGAACTGATTATCTATCATCACTAAAACATCCTGCTTATCACCGTTTATAGCATAAGGGACAGGAGACGCTAGAACCGATCATCTATCACCACTACAACACACTGCTTATCACTTTATAGTATAAGGGACAGAAGAGAGGAAAGAACTGATCATCACCGTTTATAGTATAAGAGACAGGAGAGGATAGAACTGATTTTCTATCACCACCATAACATCCTGTTTTTCACTGTTTATAGTATAAAGGGACAGGAGAGCATACAGGGTGGCGAGACCTGATTATCTATCAGCACTAGAACGTCCTGCTTATCACTTTGTTTTTAAATAAGGGCCTTAGATTGATAAAAACATAAAATATATTTATACTCCCTTGCCCCCATGATGCGGAGGTTGACCTGATCCCCGATTCACTATCTCGTGGCCCTAAGTTGTCGACTGAACAAAGCGCCAGCTTGGAGGCCCTGTTCACAGAAACAGAGTGTGATCAAGTCCTTACCGGGTGGCAAGAGCCCAGGCCCTGACAGATTTACCGCCAGTTTCTATAAGTCTTTTTCGGCTCCCCCAACTCCCTTTCTGTTGAAAGTCTTCAATGCTGTGTCCTCTGGATGCTCTTTCCCGGCGCAACCTACCATGGCCCCATTGCAGTTATCCCCAAGCCCGACAAGTACCCACACCTCTGCGCCAGCTATCGTCCCATTTCTTTGCTGAATGTTGACCTTAAGTAATTCGCCAAATTGCTTGCCAACAGACTAAATACGTTCTTGACCTTTTTGATACACCCTGACCAGGTAGGCTTTACCCCCGGGAGGGAAGCCCACAATAACGCCCTCAGAACACTAGACATCGTCGAGCACGCAAAATCTACCAACACCCCCCTTATGATCTTATCCCTGGCCGCGGAAAAAGCCTTTGATCGAGTTTCTTGGCAAGCGATTCGAATTGCCCTTTCGGGATTGGGGATAGGCCCGGACTTCATGGGGAAAATCTTCAGTCTATACCAGCAACCCTCTGCTCGCGTTAAGATCAATGGCATACTCCCCTCCCTTCCTCATCCGCAATGGCACGCGTCAAGGCTGCCCACTATCCCCCCTCCTATATGTACTAGTAATGGAGCACCTCCTTGCTTCTATCCATGAAAATCCGGATATTGCTGGAGTCAAGATAGGTAGCGTGGAGCATAAATGCGCAGCCTTTGCGGATTACCTCTTATTGTACATAACCAACCCACGTATTGCGCTCCCGTCCTTACTCCGCGAACTCACTGGTTTCGGCAAATGGACAAACTTTAAAATAAATGTCTAAGTCCGAGGCCCTAAACGTCTCCTTGTCTCAGGAATTAGTTTCCTCCCTTAAATCCTCGTTCCCTTTCGCCTGGCCGCTCACGGGAATAAAGTATTTGGGCATAAAAGTCTCGGCGGACCTCTCCCGGCTCTTTCAGATGAACTTCTCTCCGGTTCTGGACTCCTGGCATTGCCGCAACTTCTCATGGTTCGGCAGGGTCAGTATCCTGAAGATGAACTTGCTTCCAAAGCTGCTCTACCTCCTACAGACCATCCCTATCCGATTGCCGTCAACCTACTGGCCGCAGTTGAAACGATGCTTTACGCAGTTTGTGTGTGGCAGGCCACGTACGAAATATTGGCTAGGTCCAAGGTGTCGGGGGGGGTCTGCCAGACTGTAGATTGTATTATTACTCCACGGCGTACACCAGATTTCTAGATCTGCTAACAGTGGACACCACTGGGTCCACATGGCACGGGATTCCTCCCCTACCTAGCTCTCGGCGCTTCCTTGGCTGATCGGGTCGTCTACCGTCTCTGCCCCAAGCCCCTCTTTCACGGTCAACCATACCCTCACAATACTCACCTCCATACATAGCCACCTTTCCCTCATTGATGCTACAGGTCCTCTAACCCCTATCACAGATCACCTTGACTTCCCGCCTGGAAGCTCCTCTCATCCCTTTCTGACAGGGACAGGCTCGCGCCCTCTCTGATTTTAACCCATGTTCTGTCTAGAGCCCTTACTGTGTTTGAACAAATGTGCTTAGCCCCATCGGCAGTATGTAGGGACATCTCCCCTATATACAACCTGCTCATACTGCAACACTCTTCCCACCTTTTACCAAGCCTGGGAACGCGACTTAGGCATCCAACTCACCCCTTCTCAGTGGAAGAGAGCCTTCTCCCTGACCCACAAGGCGCCGATTTCCACAAAGGCGCAGGAAACAAACTACAAGGTCCTCTCCATGTGGTACAGGGTGCCCACTCTTTTACATAAATGGTTCCCGTCTGTATCTGATAGATGCTGGAGATGTATGTCAGAGGAAGGCACAATGATCCATGTCTGGTGGCAATGCCTTACCCTACGTCCTTTCTGGGACTCGGTACACAAAATCACAGTGACAGGGATTGCTATACCCAACACTCCTGAATCCCTCTTGTTCTTCATCTTTGACCTGAATATCCGAGCGTATAGGGCCTCCCTTCTGAAATATATACATCAAGCTGCAAAAACGGTTATCCACCAGAGGATGGGGGACCTAATCTGTATCACCCCCTCCCCACCTCTCTCTCTTGTTTCTTTTCTGTTGTTTCTAATGCTTCCTAACATTTATTTGCTTCATTTTCTATACACTGTTCCTATTGTTTTAGGGGGTTGTACCCCTAGTGGTTTGAACTGCTGATATTGTATCTTGATTGTCCTAAACTCATTGCCTAGTATTGTATTTTTTTTTTAAAATCAGATAATTTTTATTTGGAATTTTGTGAAAATTACAAAAATACAAAGAAAGAAATTGGCCTGCACATTATACATGCATCAGTTGATAATAATAGTATCATAGCATTACATGATCGCCAAAGAGTCACTTCCATTAGTATGTAATATGGCAACAGGCATAACACGAGATGCACCTAAGATCAAGTAATCTAGTTACACAGTATACCATGTACAAACCACCTTTCCATCCATTGTAATTAATGAATTAATGAACAAAAGATCAACCCTCCCTGCCCAACTGTAACCCAATCCCCCCCCCCCCCCCTTACCCAAGCGATGGAACGGATCCGAACTCCAACATCAGCTATTTTATTAATGTATCTTAATCATAGCCTTTGGTGTACTTCTCCTATCTGTTTAATATTCATCTTGACACCCATCCTGTGTAATGCTAATCACTTTCATACATCATACGTCTATAGCTGATTAAGCTGAAGAACAAAAGAAATCAGGGACTGTGCCTCTACCGTCTCATATTTCAACTAAGACGAGAGGCTAATCCGGACACTGTATCCGAAATTCCTCCCACTTATCCCATATTTTGGTAAATTTCGTTACACATTGCCTTTTAACATATACACCTTTTTCTAGGCGTATTATCTCTGACATCCTACTAAGGAATTCTCCCCTAGCCGGTGGTTGAGGTCTAAGCCAGAATCTGGCTATCAATTTCCTAGCCTGGAATAACAGACGCTGCACTCCCGAACGGTGATGGCGATTTTTGATGTCTAATATTCCTACTATACATGTTCTCGGACCAGGCGGAACCGTGATATTAAATGCGTCTTTTATTAAGGCCAGAACTGAGGACCAGAAATTCCGGAGCTCCGCACAATCCCAGAACATGTGCATTAAGGTAGCAGGGCTCAAGCCACATCTAGGACAATCCGCATCCCCCCGAACACCTATCCGACACAAAAACTCTGGCGTCCTATACACCCGGTGTAGTAAAAACAACTGGGACATGCGCTGCCCCTCACAAACTGACAGTTGCGGGGTGAGTGCTAGGATCATCTTCCACTGCTCTTCTGAAATCGGCCCAACCTCGCTTTCCCATTTAGATTTAACTGCCAAAACCTCTTGTTTAATTGACTTCACATATAAGTTCCTGTAGGTAGATGATATTAAACCGCACGAGGAACTGTTAGTAAGAAGTTGCTGAAACAATGGGACCGTAGTACATTTCAATGATATAGAGCTAGCCTGTTTCTGAAAGGCATGCCGTAGTTGCAAAAATTGATAGAAGGCCGTATTTGGGAGACCAAATTCAGTTCTCAACTGCTCAAAGGACTTAAAGCCATCAGCAGTCTGTAGTTGCCGTAGATACCTCACTCCTTTGCGCTCCCAGGGTGAGAAGCCATCTAATTGGAATAGTTCAGGAAGATGCGGATTCCTCCAGATAGGGGAAAACTGTGTAAATCCTGTTACTGATAACAGCGCCCGACATTTCTGCCAAACTTTGTACATCATGGAAAGTGTAGGATGCCCTGGCAGCTTACCAACAATTCCGTTATTTTCCAACAAGACCACCGGTGAGTCGTGACCGATAATGTGCGCCACCAATCTGGCTGAGGCAACGTCTCCAGGAGTCCTCCCCCATCCCCTCAACTGTTGCAACTGTGCTGAAATGTAGTAGAGCCATGCATTCGGTACTGCTAGCCCTCCCTCCTCTTTTCCTCTTTGCAGAGTATCTAGTTTAATCCGTGCTTTTTTATGGCGCCAAATCAGATCCCTAAATAACCTATCAATTTTTATAAATATCCTACGAGGAATCCATACTGGGGAATTATGCAATAGATACATGAGCTTGGGCATGAGAATCATTTTAAGAAGATTGCTCCTCCCAATTTCAGATAACGGCAACTTGCACCAAGCCTTAATTTTATCCAACATTGTGATTAAGAGCGGCTCTATGTTAAGTTTAATATAGCTGTTAGGATTTGCTGTAACTATTATCCCCAAATACTTGACCTGATGCGCAATTTGCAGCGGACTGGATCTGGGGACGAGATTCACAGCAGAGTCATCTAACGGTAAGAGAATAGACTTGTCCCAGTTGATACGGAGCCCAGACCTATCACCAAATTCCCGTATAAGTGCCATGACAGGACTTAACGACTGTTCCACATTACCTAAGTAAATTAACATGTCATCAGCGTAAAGGGACACTCTCTCCTCCCAAGACCCACATGGAAACCCTACAATCTTATCAGACGAGCGCAGCAGGCAAGCCAGTGGCTCAATTGCAATAGCAAACAGGAGGGGGGATAGTGGACATCCCTGACGGGTCCCTCTTCCCAATCTGAATGACTCCGATGTTCCCCCATTCGCCCGTATCCTAGCCGAGGGGCCGTTATATAACAATTGGACCCAGGAGATAAAGGTCCTCCCAAATCCCATGACCCGCAGCACTTCCCAAAGATAGCTCCACTCAACACTGTCAAAGGCTTTAGCCGCATCTAATGAAAGAATGGCTCGACCTCCGATAGACTCAACTCTTCTCTGAGTATTAAGAAAAAGGCGTCTAAGATTTACTGAAGTAGACTTGTCAGGCATGAAACCCGCCTGATCGCTATGAATAATAGTGGAAATGACGGACTGTAGACGATTCGCTAAAACCTTCGCCAGAATCTTAATATCAGAGGTCAACAGTGAGATTGGTCTGTACGAGTCAGGGGATCTGGGATCCTTACCAGGTTTGGGCAGGACCACTACTATAGGAACTCTTCCTGCTTCTATGAAAGAAGCTAACTGAAGGGAATCATTGAAAACTGACAGTAATTGGGGCATAAGGACACTACTATACTTTTTAAAAAATTCTATCGGTAATCCATCTATACCTGGAGCTTTCTCATTGGGAAATGATTGTAGGGCTAATTCCAGCTCCTTGAGTGTTAAGGGACCTTCTAAGCATGCTACACTTGTCGCCGATAGTCTCGGGATCTCAATCCCTGTAAGATAATTAGCTATATTGGTAGAATCCACCTTTAATTTAGTCCTATACAGGGATTCATAATAATTGTGGAAAATTGACAGTATCTCCTCATCCGTCGTGGCAAGAGAACCATCCATTCTCTGGATAGACAATATTTTGGACGGTCCCTCCTGGGCTCTAATTACCCTTGCCAATAGCTTACCAGAACTTTCCCCCGCCTCAAATAGTATTGTATATTTCACTACGCATTTCTGTCATCATTTTCTCCAAAAATTCTATGAAAACCTTGAATGAATTTTTTTTGATATTTATACCAACATTCCTAAACTTTTCTAAATGTATTTATAAGTTACACAATATCAATAACTAAATATATATTTTTTTTAAAGCTGGAATCGGTATATTTCTACTGACTTCAAATTTCACCCAAAACTAGCTTTGACTCGACAGAATCTGCATATGTTTCCCTTTAGTACTTGTGCAAGGATATACAAGTAAGCAGTCATGTGTGTAAAGCCCTTGACACACTATCTTGTGCCATACAAAGCAACACAGAGTCTTGCAGCATTTACACAGCCTGCAAATGGGCAGCAGGGCACAGCAAATGTTCAAATTTCCCTATAGCGCCACCACAGGTTAAATGAAGTATTACACAGTTCTTATTGAAGTTAATCGGCTGCCCTTGTAAGACTAGGGCTACACAACTACATGTTTTGCATGACACCTAGGGCACAACTACACTGCAACATGTGTTGTGTGACAATTGTTGTGTAGCCCTAGCCTATCTCATTGACATGCATCTTCATAGAGAGACCTTGTTTATAAGCAGTCTCCCCTTCTAGCTCATGTCCCTAAGGGTTCGTTCACACAAACGCATTTTGTGTTCCGGATACGGGCCGTTGTCTGCGTTCGCAATACGGTCCTTATACAGAACTATTCATTTCAATGGGTCCGCAAAAGATGCAGACAGCACTCTGTGTGCTGTCCGCATCCATTGCTCCGTTCCGTGGCACCGCAAAAATTATGAGTCCTGTCCTATTCTTGTCAGTGTCAGTTTTGCAGACAAAAATAGGCATTTCTATAATAGGCCTCCTGTTCCGTTGCACAAATTGCGGAAGGCACACGGGCACCATCCGTGATTTGCAGACCACAAAGAAAAAGGACACAAACGAACCCTACTAGAAAGCCCTTTCCTCTACCATAGGGGGTTGGTCCAGTATTACAAAAACAGTACTAGGACTTTACCTAGGCAGCGTGATGGGAAGTGAACCCGTCACTAGGCTTAGGGTCGCTAAAGACATCCTGGCACAGTGGCCCCAAAGGTTTCCCTTTTATTCAGGTCTAAATGTGAGCAAAGCTTATGAATTCTGGCTGCAGGATGTAAAATCTGCTGTGAATGAGGATTGTAGCTGTACACCTTTCAAAATGTAAAGTATATCCCATCTCTCTGCAGATAACCAAACCTGCGTCCCTATGAGGTCTCCATGATCTTTCGTGCAATTGAGGAGCAGTCATACCCAGGACACAGCACAAGGGAGAATGTTAGAAAAATCCAGATGCAATAAAAATAGGAAACCAACATTCTTCTCTCCCTGTACATAGGATTACTGTATGCAAAAGTAAAAATTAAAAAGTAAAAATAGCATAAACTACCTTTTTAACACATTTTCCTTCACCTTGTTTTAGCAGTAGGGTCTCAGCCCCTGGACATACCTATGATGTCAGGACTGAGTTTGATAAAGCAAGTGACCCTTAAGTAATGCAAGATGTGAATGGGATTATTAAAAGATCCATTTTACTAATACTCCAGAGCTGGTAAGGGCTCCTTGCTTCAGCTAATAAAGGACGAGAGTCTGGGATTCCAATCAGGCGACCCCACCCCCACTGCGTTAGGGCTCATGCACACAAACATTTTCTGTGTCCGTTCCGTGTTTGGTTCTGCATACGGTCCACAAAAAAAACAACAACCACACACAAGTTACTCCATGTATAGTCAGTTTCCGTATGCCCGTTCCGCAAAAGGACAGAACACATCCTATTATTGTCCACATTACGGACAAGGATAGGACTGTTCTATTAGGGGCCGGCTGTTCCTTTCCGCAGAATGCATACAGACGTCAGCCGTAGTTTTTGCGGATCACAAAATTCATAGGGTGGCGTGCATGAACACCATATTTAAAAACTTTCTCTAGTCAGCAGTGACTGTGGGCCCAGTGGAACCCAAAATTTTTTATTTTTTATTTATAAACATAAAAATAGAACAAAAATCAATCTGCCCCATGAACCCTTCAGTGGAGGCAAAAATATCGCACTCGTCTTCTTTTCACCACATAAGTCTAACAATAAACTGGGTTTGCTGATTTAACAGATAGGGTTAATTTCTGGAAAATTGCAGTCCGCTGGTGATACTGTGCTCCTGCAGGACCATCATGATAAAAAAAATAAATAAAAAAAAAGTGTAAAATGCACGACCACGATCCCTGCACCTTCCGAGAAACAGCGCCACTCTTGTCCATATGCTGTGTTTGGAATTGCAGCTCAGGGGACAAGAGTGAGTGACTTCTTCTCAGTTGCATGCACCCCTTTAAATATGGCATTTCTTAATCAAATAGGGTGGTAGTAAAGGGCAAGACGCACAAAAAGGACTGTCCTAGTACGGAGTCCTGTCCAGCCGCAAGAGATTGGAGAGCTTTACAAGCAATTGGCATTGCAACAGGTGAAATCTGCACTAAGAACGGACACCTGCTGCAGATCTGGACAGCAAAATCTGTAGCATGTCCACAGCGCGTCAAGATAGCGTTAGGGGTTCAGCAACTTTACTCCTGCTCAGGGAAGGAGGTGGCGTTCGATTAACCCTTTAGTATCACCTCCTAGATTAGGACACTTATACATAAAAAAATAAAATTAAAAAAATTAACAGTCAACAGTGACACCAACAGGAAACCAAAGGAATTACACCCTGGGGGACCAAAAAAAAAAACCCATCAGCAGAAAGGCTGCATACTTTCGTCTCCTTTAAATTACCAGTAGTCCAAGTGCCAAGCTTACAGGTAAACACCTGAGAGGCAAGATGGCCCAGAATGTGATCGCTGGACTCAGATATGCTCGCACATCACTGCTTCTGTTGAACCGCCTCCTTCCTTGCAGCATCTTGAAGGAGCTGGGTGTCCACCTCATCGGCAGGAAGCTGGACGTAGCGGACCACAGAGCCGCGGATAAAGCAGTTCTTCACCGACAGCTGCCCAGACAAACAGCGCAGAAAAGGATAAAAAAAAATTATACCAGAACCAAAGCAGACAATGGATTTGCGACCGGCAGCCGATGTGAAAATGCAACTCCCAGCATCTACCAACTGCAACTCCCAGCACACCTAGACAATCATGGGCTGTTGTAGTTTCACAGCAGTTGCCGAGTCCTGGGATGCAAACAGGATGGAGGGCTCACCATGTGCGGATATTTCTCTGGGTCGGTCACACTGATGTCTGTTAGTTTGATATTCAGATACTGCAAAAAAATAGAAATAAGTTAAGCTGATCTGCAATACCCAACACAGCCACACGGACCTGAGTGGTGCAATTTTTTCTTCTACAACTAGTATAGGCCAGCAACCTTCAGCACTCCAGCTGTTGTGAAACTACAATTTCCAGCATGCTCCATTCATTTCTAGGAGAGTTATGAGATGCGCAGTGTGCATGCTGGGAGTTGTAGTGTCACAACACCTGGCGTGCCAGAGGTTACCTACCCCAGGTATAGGCTTTATGTTTGTTGCTTCCCTGTGGGAGAATTTTAAAGAGTGACTCTACTTTCACACAATCTAATTTCATTTACTAGAGAATGGTGTAACAAGCAAATTTCTAAATCATCTGCCTGTATCCACCTGAAAAAAAGCAGTAAAGTCATGGCCACTAGGGGGTCTCGCTTCCACCTAATTTGCAGTCCACTGCCTATTGCCAGTGAAGATCCATCCCTAACAGACTTAAGACGGCTGGGAGGAAGTGGGGGGTGCCAGAGCCATCTGAGCCTGATAGAAGAACTGCTTCTAAGCCGCCTCCTACACATTAGGGAAGCCCAAACATAACTGTTCCTTTACCCCCCAATATGCCTGGGCCCTTCACAGAGGTTGTACTTCCGTCACTCCTCCGGCACAGCCACCGCTGCATCTCCCCGTTGCGCGGGTGAAAACATCTTGCGTCGGGGGGAGGCTCGTCGACGTGCCGGTATGAGAAGTGAGACGGAGAGGATGGTAAGTACAACCTCTGTTAGGGGGCCGGGCATTATAGATCTTGTATAACCCTTTAAGGATCCATCACTATTCCTTTGAATCAATTAGGACAAGTCTCCCAAATGTCTTCATGGTGGAAGTTTTGTTTAAAGGGAGTCTGTCACCACATTTGAGCATATTAGACTGATCAAATAGCGTTATATGTGCCACCGAGAACTTAAAAACTGTACCTTTGTTGTATCTAATGGAGTTTTCTTTCAGCCATAAATGAACTTTTAAGATTCTGTAAATGCGCCTTCTCAAGTGCCCAGGGCGGCGTCTCAATCGTCCGAGCCCCAGGCAGCACCTCCCCAACAGCTCATAACCCCGCCCTCCGTGTGCCCGCCCGTTTACTCTCCTTTTCTCTCCTTTTCCACTGCGCCAGCTACAAATTTGACCGCGCAGCCGCAGTGGAAAAAGGAGGAGAGTAAATGGGCGGGCAGAGGCACACGGAGGGCGGGGTTATGAGCCGTTGAGGAGGTGCTGCCTGGGGCTCGGACGATTGAGACGCCGCCCTGGGCACTTGAGAAGGCGCATTTACAGAATCTTAAAAGTTCATTTATGGCTGAAAGAAAACTCCATTAGATACAACAAAGGTACTGTTTTTAAGTTCTCGGTGGCACATATAACGCTATTTGATCAGTCTAATATGCCCAAATGTGGTGACAGACTCCCTTTAAAGCAAACATCCTACAGTTAACACACAGATCTCTGGGAGCAGATATCCCCAGGATAGTCCACCAATATGTGATCAGCTGCGGTAGTGCTGGAACCACACAGGTCCATCCATTGTGTGCAGTGGACAGAGTAGATAACTGCAGTGCTGCTCCCATTCCCTGCACACAATGAATGGAGCTGGGGTGCTCAAGCATTCTAGAACAGCTGATCCTGAGGACCGGCCATCAATATGAAAGGACCAGAAAACCCCTTTACGGTGCCCATCTTTCCACACACCTCTGATCCCACACTGCGGCACTTACCTGATCTACAGAATGCAGAGTCCCACAAATGCTGCAAGAGAAACCAGTCATCAGTATCAGGACAGAAGAGGAGAAATATATAAATAACATATATGCCCACTAGGGCCGAAACAATTACTCGGTTTAATCGATTAACGCGACACAAAAAATCCTTGATGCAAGATTCGTTTGTGTTATGTGACGACGGAGCGGGAGTGAAGCACTTGCTATTACTCACAGCTCCGTGGTCATCCGTCGGCCCGTAACATGCTGCACCCGCCGGCTGTTGGACAGCAGCTTCATCGCCAACCTCCCCAATGGCTACATGACCGGCCTGCAGCGCCCTGAGCCCCCCCAACCCACCGGGCTGGACAGGAGCAGGCAGAGCGGAGGTGGCGGGAGAGCTTCTTAATCACCAACATGGTCAAACAGACAGCGGCCTTGGCGGGT
The DNA here is from genome assembly GCF_014858855.1 of Bufo gargarizans. Classification (NCBI taxonomy): domain Eukaryota; kingdom Metazoa; phylum Chordata; class Amphibia; order Anura; family Bufonidae; genus Bufo; species Bufo gargarizans. Next base: position 12,016,639 of record NC_058088.1, read on the forward strand.
CCGGGGGAGCAGAGAGCAGGGGTCCCCAAATAAATGTATGCAAATTATTTCTTTATATTCCACATCCTGCATTCCAGGGGCCCCCGAAAACTATATGGAAGATATATTATGTCATGTACACAGGGGCCCCTGTGTTAGATTGCCATAGGACCCCAGCAAAATATATGTACATAGAGATGGTATTTTTTTTGGGACCGATATATAATGTTAGTGACTAGGAATCTGTGGGCAAGCTGGTGGCACTGGGGGGGGGGGGGGGAATGAGCTTAAAAAATAATAATGTCGTTTTCTTATTAGAGTACTCGATTAATCGTAAAAAAAAAAAAAGTTGATCGAATACTCGATTTCTAAAATAATCGTTTACTGCAGCCCTAATACACAATTTTTCATCCCATAATATGCACACCCCCCCTCCCCAAAATGTGGGGAAGTGTCACTGCGTCTTATGGGATGAATACTAATGAGGGCTTCCATTAAGGAGGTGCTCATCCATACCGGAGGATCAAGAAACAGTGAATGCAGCGCTCCCCGGGCTCCGTACTCCCCGTCCTCTGCCGTCGGGTCACTGCAGAGCGTGCAGCAGGAAGAGAGTCAGCCGGATGGAGCAGGAGAGGCAAGGGGATTATTATTTTTTTGCTCTGAGCAAGGGAGTCTGTACTGAGGTCTGGGGGGTCATTTACATTCGGGGGGTCTGAATAGGAGGTTCTTATTCATATTGGGGCTCTGATTTGAGGGGGTCAGAGCTGAGGTCTGAGATAAGGTCTGATTGAGGGTCTTAACATTGGTGGGCTGATCTGAGGTCTAATGAAAAATATTTTTTCTTATTCTCCTCCTCTGAAACCTAGGTGCGTCTTGTAAGGCACAAAATACGAATCTATACAGGTGAAACTCAAAGTTAGAATATTGTGCAAAGTTAATTTATTTCAGTAATGCAACTTAAAAGGGGAAACTAATATATGAGACTCATTACAGGCAGAGCGAGATATTTCAAGCCTCTATTTGTTAAAATTTGGATGATTATGGCTTACAGCTTATGAAACCAAAAGACCAAAGTCTCAATTTTGAGGTCCCCTTTGCTCAGGGGGTATGGATAGCTGACTAGAGTGCGACACTGAGCCGAGAACATTGAACCTTTCCACAAAATTCTCATTTTAAGCTGCATTAATGCAATTCCTTTTAAAGGGAACCATGTCACCAGGATTTTGTGTATAGAGCTGAGGACATGGGTTGCTAGATCGCCGCTAGCACATCTGCAATACCCAGTCCCCATAGCTCTGTGTGCTTTTATTGTGGAAAAAAACTGATTTGATACGTATGCAAGTTACCCTGAGAGGAGTCCTGTATGTGAGATGAGTCAGGGACAGGACTCATCTCAGGTTAATTTGTATCAAATAGTTTTTTTCCCCCACAATAAAAGCACACAGAGCTATGTGGACTGGATATTGCAGATGTGCTAGCGGCCATCTAGCAACCCTGCTGGAGACGTAAGTCACTTACCTCAAGTCGTTCTTTAACTCCACCACAACGTCCTTCCCCACCAGAGACTTGAAAAACGAATAGAAGAGCTGCAGAGGAGGACAAGAGGAGAATCTAGATGATGGAACTGACAGGGGATACCAATACAGCCATGTACCTATCCATTTTCAATACCACTGCTTGCTGCCAGTGAATGAACCAGCACAGCTTACAGTTTTCTGCAGCTATACCTTATGTTTGGTGTATAGAATTCCAGCCTCTAAATCTAAAGACGGAAGGCTCTACTTACCGACAGCAAGCAGAGATATTTGGGAGGGAAAACAAGATATACTGGAAAGTAAAACAAGTCAGTCCAAGCTACAATGTATAGGCTTTATGTTTTTCTGCAACTACACATCCCAGCATTCCCTAGTAAGGAACAGAGTCAGGCTGGGACTTATAGTTCTACAAGAACAAGCTAATCACATGGCGCAGACACTCTCGGCTGCCCCCCGGACACACAGGAACTGTGCGGCTCTTACCATAATGGCGGCGCCGGTCACTCAGGACGCGACTTTCTGAGCTGACGAATAATTTGTTTTCAGAAACCAGAACCCACCGACCGACGAGCGCCTCACGTTTGTTTAATGCCGGCAGAGAAATCTCGCGAGGACGCGGCAGCCAATCACGTCGTCTGCTTTTCGTCAAGGTGAAATTATAGAGAGAAACTGTGATAGTTTACTGCAACGACCGAGGCGCTAGGAGGCGGCCATCTTACCGAAGACCCTCCGAGTCTGGTCACATGGGCAGTGACGTCAGCAGAGGTGCTTTAGCCCGCTAGGAAATAGCCTCTACCGTAATTGTAAATTTGTCTTCAGGACGTCAGCACAGTCGCAGCTGACGACACTTCCGGTCTCCACCCAGTCCTATAAAAGAGCGCTGCCTCCACACGTGATCCTCTTTTTGGGCCTACAGCAGCCGCAGATATGGACGCCAGCCGCGTTGCACCCATCAAATTAGCCAGGGTAACGTATCCTGATTCTGTAGCAGGTACCGCTGGGCGCGGATGGTCCGTCCGTCCTTCCCGTCTGTCCTGACCGCCATAGAAGTCCCGCTATAATAGGGAATAAAGCGCGCCAATAGCCGCAGTTCCCTGTGCAGTGTGCACGCCTCTGCCTGGCCGCGTGCGGTACCGCAGGACCTGCTGCTAACGATTCTCACTATTTTTCTTTATTTAGGTCACTAAAGTTCTTGGAAGAACTGGATCTCAAGGGCAATGTACTCAGGTAAGGTGTCAGGGCCAAGGGAAGGAAAGTGTTAACCAGTGAATCTTTTCTAGGATGTTTGGAAATCTGGAAGGAGTTTAAAGGGTTATCCAAGATCTATGTCCCGTCCCTTCCATTTGTCCAGCCTGAGATTGTACCCTGGCACCGCACTGACCCTTGTCAGGCCACAAAGGGAACGAGCCTCCCTAGCTTAGCGGGTTGCGCTGGGGAGCCTTGTCCCTGTCACGCCCGGCTATTGGCTGCCCCATCCCACCTCGGGGAACTGTCTACTCTTAGAATGGTGTCACTTCTATGGTGTTGATGGAAGTCGCCTGATATCTTCAGCCAAGTCGTAGAATCAATTCGCTGGTGACCGTGCATGTGTGGAGCTCCCCACAGCACTCTCTGGGCTCCGTTCTCTAAGAATTGTACATTTTGTGCCCTTGTACTAAAATCCTTTAAAAGGATTCTGTTAGCAGTTTTGATGATGGAGCTGACAGCAGCAGGTGAGGGGCTGGGGAGGTCAGGAAGAACGTTCATTTTGTGGAGCTTTTCACACACCAGGAGTAGTGCATATGTGAGGTTTTATTCTGTTCCTGCAGGTGGAGCTACCCTGAAGGGATCTCAGCTGTGTCATCAGCCCTCCTCTGCTGAGTGACAGCTGAACTAGCCCACCAGGAGGCTTGGATGTCACTCAGGGGAGGGGCTGTGAAAGCACTTGTGACTCCGCCCCCAGGGGCAATAGAGAGGAGCTTGGCAGAATAAAACTTAAAAGGGACACTGACAGGCCCAATTAGCATATTTAGGTGTATATATGTCAGTACAGGTCTTATGAAGTCTATTAAAATCATTTAAGTATCCCCCTTATAAATACCAAAATATAAAGTTTTATAACCTGCTTGTCCGGTCACCAATCTGCCCAAGGGGCGGCGTTTCATGTCAAAATGCGCCCAGCCAACTGCCGTTCTGAAGCCCCGCCCAGCTCATCAATATTCACTTCGCTGGGCGGCGGCTACAACTCTCCCGACTCACGGTCCTGCGCACGGCCCATTCAATCCTCTGGGCACGTCCTCCGTCCAATCTTCAGCACATGCGCCCGGCCGGGGTCACATCGTGCCTGCGTACAGAGTGCTGCAGCCTCTACTTTATGCTCATGCGCCGGGCACTTGAGTCGGGAGAGTTGTAGCCACCGACCAGCTAAGTGAATATTGATGAGCTGGGCGGGGCTTCAGAACGGCAGTTGGGAGCGGACTGAAACGCCGCCCTTTGGGCAGATTGGTGACCGGACAAGCAGGTTATAAAACTTTATATTTCGGTATTTATAAGGGGGATACTTAAATGATTTTAATAGACTTTATAAGACCTGTACTGACATATATACCTAAATATGCTAATTGGGCCTGTCAGTGTCCCTTTAAATTCACTACTCCTGATGAGAGCTCCACAAATGGTATTTGTACATCTCACCCCAGCTTCTCCCTTATGTTGTCAGTACTGCTGTGTAGGTTGGTAGTTTTGAGGGGATTCAGTGTAACTTGTACTTTATACGTTAACCCTTTATGGGACTATAGATCTGATAGAAGTCTAGTCTTAAAAAATGGCACCCGCTGTTGGGTGCAGTAGCTGCTCTTTCTATTGTAATATCCATGATCAGCGATCATGTAGATTTCAGATATTTAACTCCTCAGATGCCATGGTCAAACGGGACCATTGCATCTGAGTGCGAGTCTGCAGTGCAGCTCCCGGCCATCCTAAAGATGGCAAAGTGGATTAATGCCACAACATCAGAGCAGCGGCCCAATGGTTAGCCCCTTCTATTCCATACGCAGTCCCTAAGGATGGCGGCACGGAAGGGTTATGTCTGTAGCTTGAAGCAGACTGTCAGCTGTATGTTACAGCTGACAGTCTGCAACTCTCTGCCTTCCTGGAGGAGGGAAAGGGACAGTGCGTGCTCCCATGTGGAGCGAGGAGTTAGACTTCAGCTACCTTGAACAGTCCCTTTTCTGTGCCCTCCACCCTTGCATACTGGCATCCATGGTGACAAGAATGTAAGGAGAGCTTCCGCTGAGCTCCCATCCTCAGGTTTTGTGGGTCTGTCCACCATGAAGCCATCTTCCTGAGGTCTCTATACCAACTGACCAATCATTCTTGATGTGCAGGAATGGAATTGAGTCCGAGGGGTCATCGGGATGCATGTGCTTCCATCAGTGAGCAGTTTTTTTTCCGTCAGCATGATTCCTTGTTTGACAGGTGGGAGAAATGACATTTGAGTCTTCGAATCCAGAAGAGTTCCCAAAAAGACCTCCTTGGTACTTGGGAGGAGATCTGATTTCTTGACTATCCACGGTGAACCGCTACATGGGGAGATATGTGCCAGCCTCTCTGGTCCTGGGACCATAGGGTGTGCACGATGGACGGCGCATGCACAGTGAGACTAGCAGCTGGCTGACTGCGGAAGCCGGGATCGCGCAGTAAGGGGCGGCTTAGCTTGAAGCAAGGAGGCCGCTGGCTCTGAAGATAGGTGCGACTGGGTATTAAAACTGCGTTTTTATAAAGTACGCAGCAACTGCTGGAGGAATCATAAACTATTATGAACACACTGGGGGCTACTGTAAGGTAATGTCGGTTTTGGAGGTGACAGGTTCCTTTTAAAGGGGTTGTCCGGGTTCAGAGCTGAACCCGGACATACCCTTATTTTCACCCCGGCAGCTCCCCTGAGCCTAGCATCGGAGCATCTCATGCTCCGATGCGCTCCAGTGCCCTGCGCTCGATCGCGCAGGGCACGGGCTCTTGTGTTTACAATAACACACTGCCGGGCTGGTAACTTCCGCCCAGCAGTGTGTTCTGTGACGTCACCGGCTCTGAGGGGCGGGCTTTAGCTCTGCCCTAGCCGTTTTACTGGCTAGGGCAGAGCCAAATCCCGCCCATCAGTGCCGGTGACATCACCGGGCTTCCTGTCAGCCCCATGGAGAGCCCGGTATGTCACCTGGAACTCTGAAAAATGCCTTTGCCCTGCGCGATTTAGCGCAGGGCAAAGGAGAGCATCGGAGCATGACCTGCTCCGATGCTTATGTCAGGGGGGCTGCCTGGGTGAAAATGGAGGTATGTCCAGGGTTCAGCTCTGAACCTGGACAACCCCTTTAAGTAACAAGTCTGATTTTTGATCCATCAGATCTTTATGCTGAGGGGACTCTTTATATGGCATAGTCTTTACCCCTTTGGCTAGCAGCACATGGAGCTTGGGAATTTCCTCCCATAACTTTATATCCACTATTAAATAACAGCAAGTTCTCTAAATTCTTGTGGAATGGATAGTCTTAGTTTTCCCATTTCTCAAAGGGATATTCCAAGGATAACCATCAGCTCAGTTGGGTGTTCCACCGCCGGGACCTCATACCCTGTGTAGCCCCACTGAAGTGGACGGAGCAGCTGGTGGGAAATGTTCTTATGCTCTGCATTTTTCTATGGGGATGATGGCAAAGCACAAAATTTTCTTAAAATATTTACCCTAACCAGGGAATGCGCTGCATCTGTCCCCACTAATCCCCTTAATCGTTCTTCCTGTTCTTGGAGGCCTAGGACAACCTCCTGTGGTGCGGTCATAGGGATGTCCAGGAAATTCTGCTTTTCTAGGGGATGCTTGATTTTGATACTCTGTATAATAATGCCGGACCACCAATGAGTACGACTATTAGATGGGGCTATTAGTCCTGTCAAAGGGCAGGGGCTGTGAGCACTAGGAGCATAGCTGTAGATGTTCAGAGCTGCAGCCTACCCCTTGATGCTTCAACTGCCTGATGTGCATAAAGATAAAAATCCTCATCTCAAATGCTGCAACCTACAAAGATAAATACGGTATGAATTTAGTTGTCCATGATCAACCCTGCCGGGCAATATGAATTTATAAGGTTGATCATGCGGACAGAGGCTCTTTCTGAGCTCAGTAGCTGAATTCAGTATAATCGGTGGCATTCTCTGTGTAAGCATGTATACATGGTAAGCTGTCGGCAACTGATAAGATGGCCCTGGGTACAACTGAACTGTAAGAACAGATTCATCAATTACAAGTTTTATTGGTGTCCCTTTTGTGGAAAAATATTTATCTGGTTGTGGGGCTCCACTGCATACTAAACGGTGCTATACATTGTAAAGTGGCTATGCTTGGTATTTGACAGCCCACTCATTAGAATGGGACAGAGCTGCACATAGGCCGTCCGATGCCACAAATAGGCTGCAGTGACCAGAGCGCAGCGGCCTCTCCAGTAGCTGGTGGTGGTGGACCCCCCATTGCTCTACTAACACTAATTGCTGTATTCAATAAATATCTTAAGTCCATGTTTTCTAAATGGTAAGATCTTACTTTGTCATTCAACTGTACTGAGTTCTATTTTTATTTTCTTTAGGTCCGTGTAGAATTCATGGATGACAGCAACCGTTCCATCATAAGAAATGTCAAAGGACCAGTCAGAGAAGGGGATGTTCTTACACTGCTGGAGTCGGAACGTGAAGCCAGAAGGCTGCGCTAGCTTGCTTTGAAGGTAATTGAGTTGGGAGCTGTTTCTCCATGATGTCGTCGGTTCAGCACATGGTTACAGGGTACCCATGTTCTATGCCAGGATTTGGTAAACCTCGGGGGGGGGGGGTTACTTGTCCACTGTTGAACTGTCCTCACTCCTGAAACTACCCAGAGCCAAGTAACTCTACGGTCTGCCTCCTTGACTTGTCCTCGGCCTCTGGCGGTTACCGCTTGGGTGCCTTGGCATCAGACGTGGCACTCTCCTTGATCACCTCAGACCAGACATTAAGGTCTTATTCAGTCGGTGTTTAGTCAGTGACTTGTGTCCAAACCAGGATTTGGAGGTTACATAGAGAAGTTAAAAAGGAAATAATTGCACATGTTTTTTGACAGCACCTGGTTGTAGCTCAATCACTGATGAAACAGACTGAGGCCTCTTGCACACGACCATATTCAGTGTTTAGCAGTCTGTTTTGAAACTGATCCGTTTTTCAAATTTTTTTTTCAGTAGTGTTTCCGTTCCGCTTCAGTTTCGCAATTCCGTTTTTCTGTTTAGTTTCTGTTTTTTGCAGATTGCAAACGGAAGCTTGGCATATACAGTAATTACATAGAAAAATTGGGCTGGGCATAACATTTTCAATAGATGGTTCTGCAAAAACGGGACAGATACGGATGCATTCCATATCGTTCGTTTTTTATTTATTTTTTTACAGCCCCATTGAATGGAGCCATGGAACGTGATTTGCGGGCTGGAGTACAATTTTTTTTTATTTTTTTTGGCGTACCCATTGAAATGAATGGCTTTGTATACGGAACACAAAAAACAGAATGTAAACGGGGGGAAAAAAATGTTTGTGCAAGAGGCCCGACTGAATAAGCACTGTCACCTCACGTACCATCCTGGTCTCTGGTGTCCCTCAAGACAGTCCTTGGACCTCTGCTCTTCTCAGTCTACACCTGGCCTAGGATGGCTCATGGTTCCACTACCACCTTTATGCTATCACATACTGTATTTACCTCTCCGTTCCAGATAGACATGGTGGGACTCAGGATTTCTGCTATATCCTCCTCTTGCTTTCTAAAACTTAACATGGGGAAAATAGAATTTCTTTCCCCAATCTCTCAGCCTCCCAGCAGACATCCTCTGGTAACCTTTGAGTTTACTGTCCTTCAAACCACACATCCAAGTCTTTCTACCTCCTGCTGACTCGCATCTCTTGAATCTGCACATTCCACAAAAATGTGCCTAGACTACTGCATCCTCCTCCTGTGACCTCCCATCTAGCACTCTGGTGCCCCTCCAGTCTGCCGCCTGGCTAATCCACATCTCCTCCATTAGTCCGCTGCCTGGTCTCTCTACCAGTCCCTTCACTGGCTCCCCATTGCCCAGTTGGTACAAAGCAAAGTGGTATTCGGATTATAGAAAGTTATAACTATCAGATTGGAGGACGTCCTACTGCTGGGACTCCCCACAGATCATGAACTGGGGACCTGTACCCAGTGAAGACCCTTAAAATGCAACAGAGCTGCTGGTTGTAAAAGAGCATGGCTGCTCTGGTCATCTGAGTGCCCTGTACTCTCTGCTGCTCCTATGTAAATGAATGGAACAGCAAGACCCTCTTCCGGCTAGCCACTTCATCCATTTCAGAGGGGGCTCAATGTGGTACAGGACCCCTGTTGTGATCAGAGGGGACCCCTCAGATCTGCAAGCTATCGCCTATCCTGTGGATGGGGGATAACTTTATATAATCAGAATACCCCTTTAACTATCTCAAGGCTATCCAGAACCTGTCCCTTCCATATCTGTGACCTGATCTCCTCCTGGTACCTTGCCACATGGAATCTTCAATCCGCAAAGCTCTTTCTCTACTCTTCTCCCACAGTCGCCACAAAGATTTCTCCCCATGCTTTCCCCATATTCGGACTCTCTACCCAATATCACTCTCGCCTACCATGGAAACCTTCAAAAGAAACATGAAAACCCACCTGTTCAGACGAGCCTACAATGTACAGTAACACTGCCACAACTCTGCCATATGAGTAGCTTATACCCTTACCTACTGTACCCTTCCTCATCCTTCACAGGCATTCCTCTTGTACCAGTTTGTAACTCATCTTGCTCATAGAACCTGCAGCATGTAAGCGGTTAGAGGGAGCAGACTCCCTATTTCCTATCGGCACCCCGCAGATTGCAGGGTGTGGCTTTCAGTGCAGTTGGGTCAGGGCCTAGTAAAGGCCCCATGTCTGCTTCTAGCTGTGCCTCAGGTGCAGCCTCCTGGTGAATGTTGATATAGCACAGACATTAAAATATATTGCACTATTTCTATAGTGCAGAGAATTTCAGAAGCAATCAAGATTGCCTGTTATAAATGACAAAAAATTATGTGAAATGCAATATTTATAACCTAAAAACGGAGTTGCAGTATTGCTACTAATTTACTCAGTAAGTTGTGTGCCCCAACATGGTGCCATTAAAGATTACAAATTGTCCTACAAAAAAAGCCCTAATGGCTACATAGGTGTTTTGTCACCTTCCAAGAGCTATAACTTATTTTTCTAAGGCCCCTCACACTTCAGGCGGGCGAACAACCTGTCGGATCCATGCTGCCACTAGTGCATGCGTGCCCCCTGCACTACCGGGGCAGAGTTCCGACTGGCAGTGCATGCCGAGAGATGGCTGGACTGAGGGGTTGTTTCACACGAGCGAGTCATTGCGGGAATCGTGCTCCGTGTGTGTGATCCTCTGCTCTGGACTTGCAGGAGCGCACTGTATGATCATGATTTATAATGCTGTGCGTCTCTGCATGGCCTTTCCCACAGAATCAGTGACCTAAAGCTGTCAGTATGATTCTGTAGAAATAAGGTCAAGCAGAGACACATAGCATTATGAAGATACCGTGCGCTCCAGAGCGGAGGATCACACTCGCACATGGAGCGTGGACTCGCTCATGTGAAATGGCCCTAAAAGTGACATGTCGTACTTTTTAGTCCGACCGCCTCTTGGCATGTGCCAGAACTCCGCCCTGCCCCCGTTATAGTCGAGGGGGTCGGAGCAGTAGTCCGGGGGCACACGTGCACTAGCGGCAGCATGGATCCGACAGGCTGTTCGCCCGCTGGAACAGCCTGCTACAGTCCCTGTGCCCTAGTGTGAAACTAGCCTAAAACGGGCTGGACACTAAAGGGTTTAAACTAAATGTGCACTTGTGGTATCAACATTTAGCTGTATTCACGTGAAGCCGCTTTTCTCCAGGTAACATATTTCTGTTCATTTCCAGATGCCCGATGTTTGGTCCCCATAGATCATTGGAGATGGAGTCAGTGAAACAACTTGTTGGCTGAAAATAAAGTTTTCTAAAGGAATTTGTCTGGATTTTTCTTTTTTTTTTTTTGTCCACTTTGAATTTTTATACTAAAGTGTCTGAACTGGGCAGTAGGGAAAAGGTCACCTGGAATTTGTGTGAAACCAGACCCCATGCCTTGTAGGGCTAGCTGTGCTGAATGTAGTTATACCCTTCATGTAGCCATAAAAAAAGTACCATATGCAATTGTGCAGCAGTGATGGACCAGAGGTGCTTTGTGGGCCCTTCATTCTCGACTGCCCGTGCCTGGAGAGATGACTATGCAGAAACTTCTACTGGTTTAGGGCCCGCTCACACAACCGTAAGGCCCCTTTCACACGGGCGAGTTTTCCGCGCGGGTGCAATGCGTGACGTGAATGCATGGCACCCGCACTGAATCTGCACACATTCATTTCAATGGGTCTGTGTACATGAGAAAAATTTCACGCATCAGTTCTGCGTTGCATGAAACACAGCATGTTTTTTTTATGTTCTGAGTTTTTCACGCAGCCCTGGCCCCATAGAAGTGATTGGGGCTTCAGTGAAAAACGCATTGCATCTGGAAGAAAGTGCGGCTGCAGAGTTTTTCACCGATTGTTAGGAGATGTTTGTAAACCTTTTAGGTGTTTTTCACATGCGTGAAAAACGCCTAAAGCGCATTGCACCTGTGCGGAAAAAACTGAACGCAATCGCAGACAAAACTGACTGAACTTGCTCGCAAAATAGTTTGAGTTTCGCTGAACGCATCCTGAGCCGATCCGTCACACGCTCGTGTGAGAGAGGCCTAAGTGTTTTGTGGTCTGCAAATTGCAGATCTGCGAAAGATACTGGCCGTGTGCGTTATGTGGAGCGCACACATGTCCAGCCCTATAATAGAAGCGCCTATTGTCCGTTATTGCAGATGAGAATAGGACATGTTCTATCTTTTTTTGTGGGGCCATGAAACGGCACTATAGGATGCGGAGAGCAGCATGGGGTGCTGTCTGCATCTTTTGTCACCCCATTGAAATGAATGGGTCCATATCTGTTTTGAATGGATGCAGACCCAGAAATACACCCCTTAGGCTAGCAGAATTTCATGCAGAAATAATGCATATTTGCTGCGCAGGTACCATTAATTGCCCCGGAGCTGCAATCACAAGTGCTGTGGTGGAAGCCACTTCATTATGTGTCCTTGTCTCTGCGCTTTGGACATCCCAATAACTCTTGACAGCTCTAGTCGTCTCCTGTTTGGCTGCTAGAACTGCAGGTAGTGGTAGCATCAGGTGTGCTGTCCAAGGCCTGGCTCCATGTCACCTGTGATTGCAACTTAAAGGGGTTATCCCATGACTAATATATAAAAAAAAATGTACATCATATAGTACATGACTATCTTTCTAACAAAGCCAGAACCAGCCCTGTACCCCCCCCCCCCCATTGATTGCTCTGATTCATATCAAGCTGCCCTCTCATGGGGTCTGTCCATTCTTTTGGAGCTCAGGAGGCAGTTGAAGGATGAAACTGAGCATGTGCGACCATCTGAGTGAGCAGGTCAAAGAACATGTAAGGGGGCTGGTTTTAAAACGAATAGTTTTCACAGGAAACACCCTTTACCTTCTGACAACTTGGTGTTCTGAGTCTTGTGAAAGGGATGTGCGCTAGAGTTGTCACTACCAGAATGTTGATTACATTTCAATATGAAGAATAATAGTCGATACCGTGCAAAAACACAAAATAGCCTGTCCAGTGGTTAAATGTGAAAACATTGAATTAAACCAAATCTATCAGATTGTCAACGTTGAGCCTTCACCTCTCCTGGGAAGAATTTGTATTCCCTTTCTGGAGCATCTATTCTATTAACCCTTAGGCTGCCGGAGGTTTTTTGCGGTTTCATTTTTCTTCCCTATTTTCCTTGAGCCATAACTTTTTTTGTTTGTATTTCCAGTCACAGAGCTGTATTAGGGCTTATTTTTTGCAGGACAGGTTGTACTTTCTAATGCCTCTAAATTATGGCATAATGCAGTGGATAGCGGTAAAAAAAATATCCGAATTGGGGAAAAAAATGCAATTCCTTCACCGTTTAATGGATTTTGTTCCCATGAAAACTGACCCATGCCCTTCTTTCTCTGGGTCAGTACGATTACAATACCCCATATCTGTAGGTTTTTATGTCTAAATGGTGTAAAAAAAAATAATATATCGCCATATTCTGATCCCCATAACTTTTTTATACTTCTGTCTACTGAGCTGTGTGGGGGCTCATTTTTTGCAGAACAATCTGTAGTTTTTATTGATTCCATTTTGGAGTGTGTGATTTTATTTTCACTTTTTTTTTTTTTTTTTGGGTAGTAAGAGAAGCAATGAAAAAATTACAAATTGGCCATTTTGACCCTTTTTTCCATTACACCATTTGCTGTATTGGAATTTTTCTTTTATTTAATAGTATGGGTGTTTTCGGTCACAATGATACCCATGATGAAGTAGATTCGCATAAAACTGTTTTAATACTGTACAAAGCGAGTGCTCCGTACAGTATTGTCTCTGAGCTGAGGTTATGACTTCGCAACATCATAACTTTGGCTCATCGCAGCCAATTGGTTCTAATACTGTATGGAGCACTCGCTCTGTAGAGTATTAAAACAAAGTTTCAGATGTTTCACCCGAAGTCGATTCGCTCATCCCTATTGATGACCTATCCGTAGGTTTGTGAAACCTGATGAAGGGGAGTCTTTGATCCCCGAAACGCGTTGTTTCTGAGTAAAAGAAGAATACATCTATAAGACCGCTTCCACTAGTGATTTCGCGCCGACGCAGAACCTTTTTTCTCTATCCGTAGGATAGGTCATCAATAAATATAACTTGGACAACCCCTTTAAGCCTTTTGTCTTCCCCATCTCTTGTGTAAATTCCCTCCCTGGCTGAGCAGAGGGTTGTCTGGGTTCTTGATATTGACGGCCTATCTTCAGGGCGGCAGTAGCTGATTGGTCAGGTTCTGACTCCTCGCAGATCAGCTCTGATCTCTTCCCGAGCAGACTGTGATGTTACATTTATCGGTCACAGGGCCGAGGTTCAGCTCAGTCCCAGAGTCTGTGCCTGCCTGGTAAGCTAGGAGGCTGGAGTGGCACAGCTGGTCAGGAGTGGTGGTGCCAGACCCCCACCGATCAGATAAAGAGCTCAAAATAAAATTCACTTTTAATTGAGACAATCATAAATAAATAAAATCACTGCAACAGACAGAACACAAACTAAAACCTGGTCTATTCTGAAATGACACACTTGAGATCAGAGGTCGCACTACTTCCCCCCGAAGAATAAAAAATACGCCTCTTACCATTTTTGAGGAGTATTTTTACCCGAGGAGGAGTACGAAAGTTGCAGTAATACAGATACATAATATGTAGGCCTGCACTTGCCCACATTGGTGTTTGGAGATTCTGTTAAAAGACCAAACAAAAAAAGCCTTATATGCAGCACTTTGGTGAAAAGACAGGATCTCCTCATAATTGGCGCAGTCTGTTCAGCTTCTGTCAGGCTGGGACATCACAATTTTTGTCATACATTTAATGTACATAAAAAAAACGTGTGTGTGTGTGTTAAGGCACTTCAGACAGATGCCATATTGTGGCATCCGTCACCATAGAGTTGTAAAAAAAAAAAAAAAAAAGTAGATGTTAACCTTTGCTGGATGGGAAAAACGTGGTTTTATTTTTTTCTTAACAATGGAACTCTATGGTGATGGATACCACAGTATGGCATCTGTCTGAGGCATCCATTAATGTATACTTTTTTGTGTACGTTAAACCTATGTAAAAAAAATCACCCTTACGTGTCTCATCCAGCACTTCCAATTTTTTTTTGTTGCTCTGCTCATCTAACAGAGCAGAACAGGAATGAATAGTGGAGGTGTGAACTGGCCTAAGAGGTGGGTATTTATGCAGGGAACAATTACTGGTCTAAATAACATCAGGCAATTATAGAAAAGTGATCCAGTCCATATAGAGGATCTACCCCCTTGGCTATAATAGCCTGCTGTGTATTTACACTGGGGCATGCGGTTTACACACTGCTGTCACCTTGATGTCCAAGGCTGTCGTTTTGGAGTCCTCTTCATCTCTGCCGCGGCCATGTTTGTCGGGTTACTATAGAAACCCCCTGGAGCTAGCCCCTCCTCCTTTCAGCTCCCGCCAGCCTCCCATGCATCACTCTGGCAGCTGCCCGAACCAACCAATAGCAAAGCTCCTTGCTGTGAGGAGCTTTGCTATTGGTCATCGGTACACCTTTGACTTTTTCAGAGAGATAGGAAATAACTGAAGCGGGTAAAAGGGAAAGGACTTTTGTTCTGTACAGTCGTGGCCAAAAGTTTTGAGAATGACACAAATATTAGTTTTCACAAAGTTTGCTGCTAAACTGCTTTGAGATCTTTGTTTCAGTTGTTCCTGTGATGTAGTGAAATATAATTACTCGCACTTCATACGTTTCAAAGGCTTTTATCGACAATTACAGGACATTTATGCAAAGAGTCAGCATTTGCAGTGTTGGCCCTTCTTTTTCAGGACCTCTGCAATTCCACTGGGCATGCTCTCAATCAACTTCTGGGCCAATTCCTGACTGATAGCAACCCATTCTTTCATAATCACTTCTTGGAGTTTGTCAGAATTAAGGGGTTTTTGTTTGCCCACTCGCCTCTTGAGGATTGACCACAAGTTCTCAATGGGATTAAGATCTGGGGAGTTTCCAGGCCATGGACCCAAAATGTCAACGTTTTGGCCCCCGAGCCACTTAGTTATCACTTTTGCCTTATGGCACGGTGCTCCATCGTGCTGGAAAATGCATTGTTCTTCACCAAACTTGTTGGATTGTTGGAAGAAGTTGCTGTTGGAGGGTGTTTTGGTACCATTCTTTATTCATGGCTGTGTTTTTGGGCAAAATTGTGAGTGAGCCCACTCCCTTGGATGGGAAGCAACCCCACACATGAATGATCTCAGGAGGCTTTACTGTTGGCAGGACACAGGACTGATGGTAGCGCTCACCTTTTTTTCTCCGGACAAGCCTTTTTCCTGATGCCCTAAACAATCGGAAAGAGGCTTCAACGGAGAATATGACTTTGCCCCAGTCATCATATTTTCTGCAGAAGATCAATCTGTCCCTGATTTATTTATCTTTTTGGAGAGAAGTGGCTTCTTTGCTGCCCTTCTTGACACCAGGCCATCTTCCAAAAGTCTTCGCCTCACTGTGTGTGCAGATGCGCTGACACAAGCCTGCTGCCATTCCTGAGCAAGCTCTGCACTGGTGGCACTCCGATCCCGCAGCTGAATCCTCTTTAGGAGACGATCCTGGCGCTTGCTGGACTTTCTTGGACGCCCTGAAGCCTTCTTAACAAGAATTGAACCTCTTTCCTTGAAGTTCTTGATGATCCTATAAATTGTGGATTGAGGTGCAATCTTAGTAGCCACAATATCCTTGCCTGTGAAGCCATTTTTATGCAACGCAATGATGGCTGCACGCGTTTCTTTGCAGGTCACCATGGTTAACAGTCGCCCTCCTTTCAAGTCTGCCATTTTAACCCAATCAGCCTGACATAATGATCTCCAGCCTTGTGCTCGTCAACATTCTGACCTGAGTTAACAAGACGATTACTGAAATGATCTCAGCAGGTCCTGTAAAGGGGTTGTCCCACTTCATAAAATAGGTTTTATCTAATCTATTTACCCCCACACAACATATCTTCCTATCCATGTTATTATCCAAAAGCTACCTTTCATTCAAAAAATCATGTAAAGCGATTCCTCTTTCGTCCGGCCGCATCGCTGTGCCGCGCCTGTGCATAACAGCTGAACAAGTACTCCGGCCGCCTCTCCATTCCTACAAGTACGCGCACGTCCGCGCATGCGCAAATACAGCAGGCGGGTGCCGGAATCAAATAGCTGGCACCCGACCTCTATGACAGGGAGCGGGACCTTAGGGGTTAACTGACGCTGATCGCAGCCCCCTATCATAGAGGTCGGGTGCCGGCTATTTCACTCCGGCACCCACCTCCTGCATTTGTATTAACATTGGTGGCGCAGTGCGCCCCCCCCCCAGTATAATATACATTGTGTGCGGCCACCCCCCCCCCCCCCCCCAGTATAATAAACATTGGTGGCGCAGTGGGAAGTGCCAATGAGGGTTAAAAAAATAAATAAAAAATTAACTCACCTCCTCCAATTGATCGCGTAGATGCCGGTCTCCTGTTCTTTCTTTAGGACCTGTGGTGACATCACTGTGGTCATCACATGGTACATCATATGATCCATCACCATGGTAATGGACCATGTGATTAGCTCAGTGACGTCACCACAGGTCCTGAAGCAAGAACAGGAGACCGGCAGCTGCGCGATCAATAGGTGGAGGTGAGTTAATTTTTTATTTATTTTTTTAACCCTCATTGGCACTTCCCACTGCGCCACCAATGTTTATTATACTGGGGGGGGGGGGGGTGGCCGCACTCAATGTATATTATACTGGGGGGGGTGGCCGCACTCAATGTATATTATACTGGGGGGGGGTGGCCGCACTCAATGTATATTATACTGGGGGGGGGTGGCCGCACTCAATGTATATTATACTGGGGGGGGGTGGCCGCACTCAATGTATATTATACTGGGGGGGGTGGCCGCACTCAATGTATATTATACTGGGGGGGGGGCGCACTAAATGTATATTATACTGGGGGGGGGGCGCACTAAATGTTTATTATACTGGGGGGGGGGGCGGGACCTCACATACGGCTCCATGTGGATGACTCATCCACATGAACGAGCATGCAAGGACTGAGCTCTCAGGGTGAGTCATGAGGAGGCGTGGCCTTCACTCAACTACAGGAGCCGAACCAGGAAGTTATCAGGACATCTGCTGGTAAGATTAAAAAAGCAAAGTGGGACAACCCCTATAATGACAGCAATGAAATGCAGTGGAAAGTTTTTGGGGGGATTAAGTTAATTTTCATGGCAAAGAAGGACTATGCAATTCATCTGATCACTCTTCATAACATTCTGGAGTATATGCAAATTGTTATTATAAAAACTTAAGCAGCAACTTTTCCAATATTTATGTAATTCTCAAAACTTTTGGCCACGACTGTACATAGTTTCCTGTCCCTGTGGAGTGCCATCGTGGAAGTGCCAAGAAAATTTGTGCCTGTATCATGGCGGATAGTCCCAGCCTGACTTTGGGGATAGCATTATAGGGATCTATGAACCTCTCAGCTCCGTTCAAGGGACACTTTGCCATACTATGGGGGGCATTTATCAAACTGGTGTAAAGTAGAACAGGCTTAGTTGCCCCTAGCAACCAATCAGATTCCACCTTTCATTTTTCACAGCTCCTTTGATAAATCTCTCCCAGCGAGCTCATGTGAAACTAATCTTAGCACGACTAGGTTCACACCTGTGCATGTCCCCTATTTCTATGATGCGACAAGCACCGACAGTGCCTGACAGACCACCCAATGACTGTACTGGGGTCTGCTGGTATCAGTCATTCTGCTAGCATGCTGTGGTATTCTGACCTGCATTTTTTTTTACAAGAATCTGCAATGGAGGCGGATATGAACCCAGCCTAGAGGGAGCCTGGAAGGTCGCTTATATCAACATATTGCACAAAAAAAATTAAAAAAATACAGAAACAATTCAAATTTTTCTTTTTCTTTATTTTCGATTTATACAATATAATAGTTGAATAGATGCATATATTTCAGATTCAGGTTTTCATGCTTCATTCACAGGTATGGCTCATCACTTGACAGCTTCAGCTTGGGAGGACAAGGTCCAGGTGTTACCGGCTTCTTTAGGGCTTTTGCAACGGTCACGTCAGAGCTACAAAAAAATAAAAAGGATAAGAACTATGCAATGGTGCTCTGCATATGGCATTTTTAAGGCAGGGTTCACATCATCTTTTTGTCATATGTTTAACGTACACAAAAAAAAGGTATACATTAACGGATATCTCAGACAGACGCCATACTGCGGCATCCGTCACCATAGAGTTCCATTGTAAAAATAAAAAAAGTATACATTTTTTGCAAGACTCTGTAGGATGGAAAAGGAAGGTGAGGTACCACATTCCCATCCTGCAGAGTAATGCAAAAAAGTATACTTTTTCTTATACAGACTATGGTGACGGATGCCGCAGTATGGCATCTGTCTGAGATATCTGTGCATGTTAAACATATGCCAAAACATGATATAAACCCAAAATAAATATATTTACTGCATGTGTGAAATAAAAATAGAATCGACTCCCATCAGGGACAAGAAAAGTAGGCTGAATTAATCACATTTTCCGTACCAGCTCCTTGGTTCAGCTCCACTCCACAGACTTAGACTGATGCTCACTGGAATAACGGGATGGTAAAGGGGTTTCCCACAAACACATGAACATGAAGGTCCCGAAGTCCCTTACAATGATTGACCAGTGGAGCGCATATGTGGCAAACACCACCTTCAACAGTCCCATAGAAGTGAATGAACCCATAGACATTCACTCCATTTTTATAGGGGATTCTGGGACCTTCGTTATCATGATACCTGTGGGTTCTGGAGGTGTCAGACACTTATCTCCTCAGAATACCCTTTTGAAGGCCAAATTGTAAGAGGTACATACTGTAGGAATGCTTACCGTATATGAAGAACCCAAGTAGGCCACAAATAATCAGGAGGCTCAGGGTGACCCTGACAGAGTAAATCCTCATGCAGACGTCCATGGAGCACGGTCCGTCAGATACCGGACTGGCATTCTGCGGAGCGCACAGCTTCATTGGTTGCTATGACGCTGTGCGCTTTGTGCCGCCGCAGTACAGTTATACACTTGTATAGATCAGAAGAGTGTATTACTGTACAAAGCGCACAGCGTCATAGCAACCAATGACGCCGTGCGCTCCGCAGGATGCCAGTCCGGTATCTCACGGACCGTGTTCAACGGACGTCTGCGTGAGGCTTTACAGACTAAAAAGCGCTCCTTCAAATTCCACAACTGTTTTCAAACCATAACTATGAAAAGCTAGTTATACTTATTCCAAAGCCACTAAAAAATGCAAAGCACAAAAATATTAAAAACCTACAAATAAAGCAAGCCTGCAAGTCTAGGTTGAATAAGTACCGCGCCACTTTTCACCTTAAATCCCAGGCCGATATTTGCAATTCTGACATGTGTCACTTTATGTGGTAATAACTTTGGAACGCTTTTACTTATCCAGGCCATTCCGAGTTAATTTTCTCATGACACATTGTAATTAATAGAGGTCATACATTTGAGTCAATATATTTCACCTTTATTCATGAAAAAAAATCCAAAATTTACCAAAAGTTGGGAAAAATTTGCAATTTCAATTTCTCTGCTTTTAAAGGGCTTCTGTCACCCCACTAAACCATGTTTTTGTTTACTTCTAATCCCTATAGTGCGATTTATGCCTACATAATCTAATTATTAATTTTGGTCCAGTAGATGGTGTTAAAAACGTGCTTTTAAAATATGCAAATTACCTTGCTACCAGCAAGTAGGGCGGCTACTTGCTGGTAGGAGCCGCATCCTCCGATCCTAAAGACGCCCCCTCTGCATGTTGATTGACAGGGCCAGGGAACAAGATCGTTCTCTGCTGGCCCTGTTTGCATTCAAAATCTCACGCCTGCGCCGTACCCGTCTTCAATCGGCGCAGGCGCACTGAGAGGCGGACGCTCGCTCGGCCGCTCCATCCTCAATGTGCCTGCAACGGGTGTAGATGTGACGTCATCGGCGCAGGCGCATTGAGGATGGAGCGGCCGCCTCTCAGTGCGCCTGCGACCGAGATCTATATAGCAGACAGGGCCAGTAGAGAACGATCCCGTTCACTGGCCCTGTCAATCAACATGCGGAGGGGGCGTCTTTAGGATCGGAGGATGCGGCTGCTACCAGCAAGCAGCCGCCCTACTTGCTGGTAGCAAGGTAATTTACATATTATAAAAGCACGTTTTTAACACAATCTACTAAACCAAAATGATTAATTAGATTATGTAGGCATAAATCGCAGTATAGGGATTAGAAGTAAACAAAAAAAAAAAGGGTTTAGTGGGGTGACAGAAGCCCTTTAAAACAGAAAGTGATACATCATAAAATATGTATTACCAATTTAGGCTACTTTTACACTAGCGTTGTTTAAATCCGGCGTTCAATTCAAAACGAGTGAAAACGGATTACATTTGAATCCTGATCAGGATTTTGATCACAATAAAAAAATGCATTGGAAAAAACGGATCCGCCATTTATGGACTAACTTTTTTTTCACATTTTTCAGGTTTAACATGCAAAAGCCGGATCCGGTTTGACGGAACACACTGCGCCGGATCCGGCGTTAATGCAAGTCAATGGGAAAAAGACCGGATCCGGCGTTCAGTCAAAGTGTTCAGGATTTTTGGCCGGAGGTAAAAATACAACATGCTACGGTTTTCTGAAAAGCCTGATCACTCAAAAAGACTGAACTGAAGACATCCTGATGCATCCTGAACGGATTACTCTCCATTCAGAATGCATTAGGGTACTTTCACACTAGCGTTTTTCTTTTCCGGCGCTGAGTTCCGTCCTAGGGGCTCAAATCTGGAAAAGAACTGATCAGTTTTATCCTAATGCATTCTGAAACGCCGTATTTAAACAACGCTAGTGTGAAAGTAGCCTTAGGATAAAACTGATCAGTTATTTTCCGGATTTGAGCCCCTAGGACAGAACTCAGCGCCGGAAAAGAAAAAACGCTAGTGTGAAAGTGCCCTTACGGTACTTAACATTCCCCGTTTGTCTGCTGTATGTTGGGATCATTTTGTAAATGTCATTTTATTTTTTTAGGATGTTAGAGTAGACGTTGAAAAGCAATTTTTCAAACTTTTTTTTTTTAAGCAGCAATTCAGTTATAAAGTGATTTTGAGGGGCTTAGGTAATGGAAATCACCCATAAATGACCTCATTTTAGAAACTACACCCCTCAAATTATTTAAAACTGAGGTTACAAACTTTGTTAATCCTTGAGGTGTTCCACAAGAATTAAAAGGGAAATGAAGGTGAAATTTCAATGATATTGTTTTCAGATTTTCCATTTTCGCTGTAACATAGCAAGGGTTAAAAGGAAAAATAAACCTCATTATTTATTGCCCTGATTTTGCAGATTACAAACCCCCCCAAAATGTGCTCAAAAACTGTCGTATAAGCGCATGGCAGGGTTCAAAAGGGAAGGCGCGCCATAGGGCTTTTGGAGGACAGATTTTGCAGGATTGGCTTTTGAAAGCTATGTCGCATATGAAGACACCCTGAGGTGGCCCTACAGTGGAAACCCCCAAAAATGTCCCCATTCTGGAAACTACACCCCTCAAGGAATATTTCAAGGTGTATAGTGAGGACTTTGACCTATGAAGCATTTCACAGAATTAGGAAACACTTGGCTGTGAAAATGAAAAATTACTATTTTTTTCCCAGAAAAAGTTGCTTTACTCCCACATTTTTCACTTTCACAAGGTGTTAAAGGAGAAAATACACCCCAGTATGTGTTAACCATTTTCTTCCCCATTTGTAGCCTGCTGTATGGGCGCACAGCAGGGCTTTAGAGGCAAAGTGCAAAATATGGATTTTGCAGCCCTGAATAAACATATGGATTTTAGCTGCCATGTCACATGTTAATAATTTCTGAGGTCCCCATAAATTAAAAACCCCAAGAAGCGACCCCATTTTGGAAAGTGCACCCCTGTACGAACATTTTAGGGGGTGGTGAAAAGGGTACTTTTAAGTAAACAGGCGTCTCACAAAAGGCAGAAACACTTGTCCAAGGATTTCAAAGCACTCAGCTGTGAAAATAAAAAAATACAACTAGACCCCAATTTTTTTACTTTCACTAGGGGTAAGAGGAGAAAGTGCACCCCAGTATGTGTTCCCTATTTTCGCCCCATTCAGGAAACACACCGGAGCTGCTGGCTCCTCCCCATTGCTCTGATCGTAATTAGCATATGGAGCAGGACTGCAGGAGACTGTAATGGGGCACAGCAGGCGAACGGAGCGGCGCCCAGGAATAATAATAAGTGCTGGGACATCCCTGGGCTCCGCTCTGTGTAGCCTGCTGCTTAACAAAGTCCGGACCCATATAAGGTAGTCTTTAACGTTTAATACAGGAGGCAGGTGCCGGCAGCAGAATCGCATAGCCGACATCCTGCCTCTGACAGGGAGCTGTGATCAGCGGCAGTTAACCCCTCAGGTGCCGCCGCTGATCTGCTGCCAGTACCCGCCTCCTGTATTGAGGGTTAATTATCATCGGTGGTGCAGTGCGCCCTCACCCCCCCAGTATTATAATCATTGGTGGCAGTGGCCACAGGGTCCCCTCTCCCCTTCCTCCTCATTGGTGGCAGCGGCAGCTTCTGATCGTAGCCCCAGCTGTGTAATCCTGGGGCTCCAATCGCTTACCATGGCAGCCAGGACGCTACTGAAGCCCTGGCTGCCATGGTAATCTCTATTTTATTTACAATAACATACTGCCGGGTGGAGGCTTCCGCCCGGCAGTGTGTTCAGTGATGTCACAGACTCTGATGGGCCGGCTTTAGCGCTGCCCTAGCTGTTTTACTAGGCTCACTGCTGGGCGGAAGCCTCCGCCTGGCAGCCCTAAGGAGAGCCCGGTTTGTCACCGGAACTCCAGAAAATGCGATTCAGCACAGGGCAAAGGAGAGCATCGGAGCATGAACTGCTCCGATGCGCAAGTCAGGGGAACTGCCTGGGTGAAAATGGAGATATGTCCGGGTTCAGCTCTGAACCCAGACAACCCCTTTAACTTTTAAGGCCCTTAGCCTGCATCGCCTCCTGAAAGATTCATACTTAGTTATCGGATCAGTTATTGTGAGCCAGAACTAGGTGCAGGTCAAAAACATAGGGCAACGGCATTCTTTCCATTATACCTCATCTCACAAAACCTGAAGGAAATAAATGATCAAATAACTGAAGTGTGAACTTGGGGCAGCCATTTAGTCTGCATGGATGGAGGGGCAGACAGATGTTCCAGGCTGCAAAGAGGGGCCTAGATCCTCCTCTTATCCCTGTAACTATAGAGGACCGCAGTGGGACAAAGGTTTTCACAAAAGACATTTAAATCCATTGTTTGCAACTAGCTGTACAAAAATAAATAAAAATAAATGAAAGCCAGTTTTCGGATGCTTTCCAATGGGTGTAATACTGGTGATGCTCATAATTAAAGAGGTTGTGCAGTGCAAAGATATTGAGGACCCATCCTCCGAACAAGTCACCAATATCAGATTGGTGAGCGCCGATTCCACTTCAAAATTACTTGTCCACCGTCTCATTTGCAGCGCTGTATTTACAACCGCTCATCCCAGTCACTTGAATGGAACAAGCAGTTTTCATTACATTGTGCCGAGTCTACAATGCGCAGGAAATTTTGAAGGATAGTTCAATATCTTTGCACTTCACTATCCTTTTTAAGGGTCCATTCACACATCCGCAAGCGTTTTGCGGTCCGCAAACTGCGGATCAGCAATACACGGGTCACCAGCCGTGTGCATTCCGCATCACGGATGCGGACCCATTCACTTGAATGGGTCCGCAAATCCGGAGATGCGGTGCGGAACGGAACTCCACGGAAGTACTACGGAGTGCTTCCGTGGGGTTCCGTTCCATGCTTGCCTTGTGCAAAAAAGAACTTTTTCTATCTTTTTGCGCAACGAACTGATTGCGGACCGCAGTCAAGTGAATGGGTCCGAGATCCAGATGCGGGTGCTCGTACATTGCGGACCGCAATTTGTGGTCCGCAGCATGGGCACGGAGCCCTTAAGTTCGTGGGCAAGAGACCTTACAGACGGGAATGGTCGACAGTGTAAAATTCTTTTGGCGTCACGTATATGACCTTCTCCTGGATCACCTCGTATCTCACAGACTGGACACTCACACACCACCACCTGATCTCGACCCCTTTCTGTTGGTGTCCCTCAAGCCTTTGTCCTAGGACCCCTGCTCTTCTGAATCTACAACTTTGGCCTGAGTGGCATGGCTTTCGGTATCACTTCTATGTTGACTACATGCAAATTCCCCTCTCTGGTCCAGGTATCACCTCTTTATTAAGAAACCTGAAATGCCCATCTGCTATATCCTCCATCTCCTCTCACTTTCTTAAACAGAAGTTATCATCTGTTCCCCATCTCACTCAGCGCCACCAACAGACCTATCTATCACAGTTCATGGCTGGAAACTCCCCCTGGTCAACCAAGTCCGCTGTCTTGGGGTAACCTTTGATTCTACTTTGTCCTTCAAACTGCACATACAAGCCTTTTCCACATCCAACCCAAGATCTCTCTCAGATACGCACATTCCTAACCGGGAGTCTCCAAAAATGCTTGTACGTGCCTTACCTGTAACATCCTCGTCTAGTTAATTCCGGCCTCCAGATAAAACAATGGAATCCTTTACTGAAGAGACAGAAGTGGGAAAACTGCCTCCTGATAGCAGCAGGGAGATTGAACACTTGCTGCCAGGTTCACCCACATCTCCAAGGTTTCTACCAGGACCTATCAAAACCTATGGCACCATTTCTAATTGGGAAGTGGGAGGACATAAGGCCATTGACCGACACGGATGCCGAAGAGTGCGTATACACGGAGAACATAGCATTTATGAACTGGAAAGGAATCTGGAATTTCGAAAGAGCCTTCTTAATATACGTCCAGTCCACCCTGTCAAATGCTTTTTCGGCATCCGTGCCAATAGTCTCAAAACTCACCCTATTCGGCTCGTTATCTAACTTTAAAGTTAACCCCTCAAAGTCCCAAGTCCTACATGTTGGCATATCTTCCCCAAATCTCTTATCCCTTCAGGCAAACTCCCCATTCAATTGGAAAACTCAACAACTAACATATCTAGGTATAAAGATCTCACCCCATTTGTCAGACCTGTTTAATCTAAACTATAAACCCCTTCTAGCTTCTATTCAGACTCAATTGGAGTCATTAGACTTCCCGGACCTCTCCTGGTTTGGGAGGAAGAATATTCTAATGTCCTTAAAGGGGTTCTGCACTTTCAATTAACTGATGATCTATCCTCTGGATAGATCATCAGCTTCTGATCGGCCGGGGTCTGACACCCGGGACCCCCGCCGATCAGCTGTATCAACTAGAGTGGGCGCGGCTAAACTCCATTCAAGTGAACAAAGCTTAGCCGCACCCACTCTAGTTGATACAAGTCGTGACGTCAGTGGGCGGGCGGCCCGGCGGTAAACAGTGAGAAGGCCACGGCGCTGCTGGAGCGCCGCTGCCTTCTCAAACAGCTGATCGGCGGGGGTCCCGGGTGTCGGACCCCGGCCGATCAGAAGCTGATGATCTATCCAGAGGATAGATCATCAGTTAATTGAAAGTGCAGAACCCCTTTAATCTTGCCCAGACTTACTTACCTGATGTCTCAATTTACCTGTCACTTCTTTGTTCCTCATTTTAATGTTTGGATTTATTTGTTTTTTCATTTGAATGCGCGGTCTCGCATACTCAAGATACTTGTGGCTTGATAAGCCTTCCTTTATAGCTCACAATGCTACTTCACGGCTATGTGTAGTCAAGACATCTCAATGCATGTCATCTACTCTGTATGAAATGTTTCATGCTATGTACTTGTCAATGTTTAATCCTTGAAAATGAAAAACAATAAAAATTGTTAATTACAAAAACAAAAAAAAAAAACTATGTCACCAGAAGAAATGACTTACCTGGGTGAGGGTTCTCCAGACACCAGAGCCTTTTGTGGAGACATAATGATAGTAGGAGGTACATTTTCTCGGCGTCCATCGTGAGTGCAGTAGTAGTTGTTGGCCAACTTGTGGTTTGGACCCACTGGAAGATTTGGTGGAGGCGGTGACCTGATTGTAAGTAATGTCACATTTTATACAAACTATTCAGCATAACTTATATTTTACTGCAGGTTGGTTATATTTTAATAATTTTTGTACACAAGCTTTATAATAAGCCCCTCTGCTCTGGATGACAGCGGTTTTGGACTCCTAGTTGGATGCTAATGCTGTGACAGAGCAGAGAGGAGAAGCCGCTCAATGCTGAATTTAGTAAGTGCCATTTTCTCCTTATCAAGGTATTGCCGCTTCTGCAGTGACCGACTCTATAAAAGTATCACATGATCTAACCCGCCAGGTGAATGCCGTAAAAAATAAATAAAGTGCCAGAAAAGCCATTTTTTGGTCACTTCACTTCCCAAAAAGTGCAATATTGAGCGATCCCCAAAAAGTGCTATGTACCCCACAGTGTGTTCGGTGACAGGGCAGCACTAAAGCTAAATGGCACCACTAAAGTGGTGCCGGTGACGTCACCGGGCTCACTGCTGGAAGCCCTAAGGAGAGCCCGGTTCATCACCGAAACTCCAGAAAATGCATTTTCCCTGCGCGATTTAGCACAGGGTAAAGGAGAGCATCGGAGCATGAACTGCCTGCTTTGTCTGCTGAGAGTAGGTCTTTATTACAGGAACCTCTTCGTGTTGAGGAACTTGAAGCGGTTGTCAAAAGTATTCCTAATGACAAAGCCCCGGGAATGGATGGTCTCCAGACAGAAATATATAGGTTACTAGCATAAGGACCCAGGAATCTTCAGTTAGACCGGCTGAAATCTCGCGCAGGCGCAGTACCGCCTACTGCCTGCGCCTGTGCGATCCAACCGCTCCTGAGGGCAACAGCGATAAGAAGCGAGGAGGCGTGCTTGGGCTATAAACTAAGGCGGTCTAGGCACTGCAGGGGGGGGGGGGGGGGCGTTACTGGGCTCAGAGGGTGAAGAGTAAAGCCTCTGGGCGCCTTCTGAGATCATTTGCATAATACAAAGATCGCTTTTTTAGCAAAATGAAAGCATGAATATAAGAAAGAAAACCCCTGCAGGAGAGAAGGTATTTTATTAAACATGGCGAGAGCTTAATATGGTCTAACCAGGTGACAGATTCCCTTTAACAGTGACCTCCACAGTGCCCACCCCTTTAATGCTAGGGCTACACAACGACATGTGTCGCGCCACATTTTGTCTCAACAATTTTTATAATGATAGGCTATGGTGTCGCACTACGGCATGCTGCGACTGCGGCAGTTGCAAAAAATTGATCCAAGATGGGTGCATGTAGCAGCGTAGTTGTGCCCTATGTGTCGTGCGACTTACTGTCGTCCTGTAGCCCTAGCCTAAAGCTGACCTACAGCAGTCAAGAAAAATGGCTGGATTGTTATGTTTTTTTGTCGAATTACTCGATTCAATAAAGTAATCGCTTCAGCCCCATCTGGAAGGTCTTAGGATGTTGTGGGAGAAGGACGTAGGACTAACTGCCACTAATTTGAACCATATACTTGCGCAGATCCCGCGACTTTCCATGAGTCCAGTATATAGGGTATCTCAAATATATCTCATTCATTGAGCCTTTTTACATAGGATATCGGTACGGGACACGACACAATGTGTGAGGTGCGTGGCTTCTCCTGCTGATTCGATGCATGTGTTCTGGCATTGTCCGATATTAGAAGTGTTTTGGAAGGGGAGTACTGGCTCCGATTTATAGGATATATCAGATTACAGTTCCTAATAACCCCCCCACATTAGGCACTGGGGAGTATATCAGCCTAGCTATTGCCAAGATACTACATCAGGAGAGGAAGCGGATACCATCGTTCTGCTGGAACCTGCTGCCCCATCCATTTCAGTGCTCAATGGTAGGGAGTCCCGATCGAGGGGAGGGCGTACCTCAATGAAAAAGTTTGAATGTCAGTGGAGTATGTGGATTCTGCACGTCTTTGCGTCATAGTGGACACGTGTGGACGGCAGGACCTTTGGAAGTAGGTGAAATTGTACTGCTAGGAGCATAGCTCTTTCAGAAATATATTTGTTCGCACCACATGGGAGGGGAAGGGAGGCGTTTTGTACTGTTCTTGTTGATTGGAACTGTATATGTACAGTAAAATCTTGAATAAAAAAAAATGATCCGATTTAAAAAATAAAACACACCATTTTTATGGCCACCTCCTAGCTGCGGTGCCGTCTCCAAATATCAGGAAGGCGCACGTTCCCTTTTCTGCATGCGGCCGTGCAGTCTGAAATCTTCAGCCAGCAAACTGTGCATGCACCAGCGGTGTGAGGGTGAGGCCAGCAAGATTTGGGGCAGCATCATGGTAACGTCACTGTAGCCAAGAGGAGAGGAGGAACGGGGCAAACTGCTGGACTCCAGCGCGGTTCAAGGGGTTCTCTGGGTTCAGGGCTGAACCCCAATACATTTTCTTCTTCATTCCTCTTCCGTTCTTGCACAAAACATATCGGTATGGTTTCCGTATTTGATCAGTTTTTTGCGGATCGTATACAGAAACGGTAACTTGTTAATCACCAAACTCATGAGCAATATGGGCTGGGCATAGCATTTCTACAGTATGGATCCGCAAAATACGGATGTGCTCCGTGTGCGTTCCGTAGTTTTTGCGGACCCATTGACTTGAATGGGGTCTCGGACCGTGATTTGCGGACAATAATAGGACATGCACATGAAGTAACTTCTGTATTTTCTACAGCCCCATTGAAGTAAATGGTTACGCATACGGTCCGCAAAAAATAAAAAATAAATTAAATAAAAAACACGGAACGAAAACGGAAAGAAAATACGTTCGTGTGCATGAGCCCTAAGGGTCCATTCACACGTCCCTAGTATACAAACCCGGCCGGCACCCCCATAGAACTGCCTATTCTTGTCTGCAATTGCGGACAAGAATAGGACATGTTCTAGTTTTTTCCGGAGCCGCGGACCAGAAGATCGGGGTCGTGCTCCGGAAATGCGGATGCGGACAGCACACTGTGTGCTGTCCCTATCCATTCCTGCCGCATAGAGAATGAATGGGTTCGCCCCTGTTCCGCAGAATTGCGGAACGGGTGCGCGGACACATTCACGGACGTGTGAATGGACACTTAAGCGGAGACTTCCACCTGGCAGTGAGCCCAGTGATGTCACAGGCACAAATGGGCGGTGTATAGCGCTGCCCTAGGCGGTTTTGGAGGCGGGTACTAAAGTAGCATTCTCCATCTATAGCAATACCATTTTATTGCCAATGCTTACCTGCTTGCAATTTCCGTATAACGCAGCTGTAATTTTGATTGAAGATTATGCTGTGGGTTTAAAAAGAACACATGAAACAAGTTAATACAATGCATCTCATAAACACTTCCCAAAGAACAATGTCTTAAAGCGAGTGTCACCTGAGGGCTCTTTCACACCTGCGTTCTTTTCTTCCGGCATAGAGTTCCGTCGTCGGGGCTCTATGCCGGAAGAATCCTGATCAGTTTTATCCTTATGCATTCTGAATGGAGAGAAATCCGTTCAGGATGCATCAGGATGTCTTCAGTTCAGGACCGGAATGTTTTTTGCTCCGGCCAAAACCGCTGGCGACAGGTGGGGGGGCGCGCACGCTGGCGACAAGGGGGGGGGGCGCACGCGCTGGCGACAGGCGGGGGGGGCACGCGCGCGCTGGCGACAGGCGGGGGGGGCACGCGCGCGCTGGCGACAGGCGGGGGGGGCACGCGCGCGCTGGCGACAGGCGGGGGGGGCACGCGCGCGCTGGCGACAGGCGGGGGGGGCACGCGCGCGCTGGCGACAGCTGGGGGGGGCACGCGCGCGCTGGCAACAGCTGGGGGGGGCACGCGCGCGCTGGCAACAGCTGGGGGGGGGCACGCGCGCGCTGGCAACAGCTGGGGGGGGCACGCGCGCGCTGGCAACAGCTGGGGGGGGCACGCGCACGCTGGCAACAGCTGGGGGGGGCACGCTGGCAACAGCTGGGGGGGGCACGCTGGCAACAGCTGGGGGGGGCACGCTGGCAACAGCTGGGGGGGGCACGCTGGCAACAGCTGGGGGGGGCACGCTGGCAACAGCTGGGGGGGGCACGCTGGCAACAGCTGGGGGGCACGCTGGCAACAGCTGGGGGGGGCACGCTGGCAACAGCTGGGGGGGGCACGCTGGCAACAGCTGGGGGGGGCACGCTGGCAACAGCTGGGGGGGGCACGCTGGCAACAGCTGGGGGGGGCACGCTGGCAACAGCTGGGGGGGCACGCTGGCAACAGCTGGGGGGGCACGCTGGCAACAGCTGGGGGGGGCACGCTGGCAACAGCTGGGGGGGGCACGCTGGCAACAGCTGGGGGGGGCACGCTGGCAACAGCTGGGGGGGGCACGCTGGCAACAGCTGGGGGGGGCACGCTGGCAACAGCTGGGGGGGGCACGCTGGCAACAGCTGGGGGGGGCACGCTGGCAACAGCTGGGGGGGCACGCTGGCAACAGCTGGGGGGGCACGCTGGCAACAGCTGGGGGGGGCACGCTGGCAACAGCTGGGGGGGGCGCGCTGGCAACAGCTGGGGGGGGCGCGCTGGCAACAGCTGGGGGGGGCGCGCTGGCAACAGCTGGGGGGGCGCGCTGGCAACAGCTGGGGGGGGCGCGCTGGCAACAGCTGGGGGGGGGCGCGCTGGCAACAGCTGGGGGGGGCGCGCTGGCAACAGCTGGGGGGGGCGCGCTGGCAACAGCTGGGGGGGGCGCGCTGGCAACAGCTGGGGGGGGCGCGCTGGCAACAGCTGGGGGGGGGCGCGCTGGCAACAGCTGGGGGGGAGAGCGCTGGCAACAGCTGGGGGGAGCGGGCTGGCAACAGCTGGGGGGGGCGCGCTGGCAACAGCTGGGGGGGGCGCGCTGGCAACAGCTGGGGGGGGGGCGCACGATGGAACAGGTTCCCTTTAAAAACTAAAAGCTGTCAAATGACAGAGGAGAATAAAGTAGTGGCAGCAGCACTACTGTGCACTGGGGCATCTCTAGCACAGGGTCTCCTGGGAGTTTAGCAGGAGCTCTAGTAACATTTTGGATCCAGATACAAACCTGACCTGAATTACCCTTTTATTCACACAATGCGGTATAACCAAGGCAGAGATCGCACGAATACATCCCTGAACCGTCACACCTGCTGTGCCCAGGAACAGATACAACAGCTCCCACAAGTTCTCCGTCTACTATACTGAGCCATGAGCATGACGCCGTGATCTTACCCCAGACGCCCAGTTTCTGAGCTTCTGAATGAATTTGGTTGCAGTGGCCATGTTACCCGTCAAGGGCAGAAAGCGGAACCTTTATGGAGAGGGAAGGATTAGCCTGACACACCAGCCGCTGCTGAAAGGGGAGTGACTAGAATGAAGTTGCTCCTGGCAGGTATGATGTCATAGGAAAAGGCGGGGTCTCGTCGCCCAAGGGGCGGGGCCTCAGGATATGCTGGAGATTCTACACAGAGCGCGTTGTTGGAGAGAGGAGCAGAGGCGGCCGGCAGGTCAGTGTGTGGAGGAGAAGACGGACTGGTGTGTGTACTGGGGGGCTGAAGGGAGGAGGAATCATTATTGTACTGGAGACTGTATGTTTGGGGGGTGGGTCATTACATGGGACTGTATGCTGAAGGCAGAGGGAGGGATGTATTTTACATGGGACTGTATGCTGGAGGGGCTGAAAGCAGGGGGAGTGATGTATTTTACATGGGACTGTATACTGGAGGGGCTGAAAGCAGGAGAGTGATGTATTTTACATGGGACTGTATGCTGGAGGGGCTGAAAGCAGGAGAGTGATGTATTTTACATGGGACTGTATGCTGGAGGGGCTGAAAGCAGGAGAGTGATGTATTTTACATGGGACTGTATGCTGGAGGGGCTGAAAGCAGGAGAGTGATGTATTTTACATGGGACTGTATGCTGGAGGTATTTTTCGTAAGTACCATGATTGTAAAGAGGTTGCGGTGAGGGGGGTCTAGATGGGGACTTGGTTCCAGAGGTGGCGACATTCAGCGAGCATTGTTACGGTATGGACGGTATTGGTGGATACAAGGACTCCAGGGGCCTAAATGAATATAACGGCTTTAAATCCTTATAGGAAGTGCGGGAATTGTAACTTTGGAGGTATATATATATCTATTTGTTTTTTAATGTGTAATTTCTTTGATATATTTTCTAGATTGCTCTTTGCATACTTTTGGCGGATGAATCGCGGTCTACGGATGAAGTTATATAAATATCACAAGCAAGAAGGGAACGAAAGGGGAGGGAGAGATGTCTTAGTTATGATTGTTATGGAAGATATGGGATTTATTAGTTTTTGATTCTGTATTTGTATTCTCTCCTATAGGGGCTACACGGACAATGTTATGTGGGACTGCGCTTCACCTGATTTTCAATTGGGTGGACCTCACTCCTACATGACTTTGTCTTTTCACAGTGTTTATGGTTTGTTTTTTGTTTTTTTGCATTTAGATATGATAATATCAGTTATGGTATTCACACACTTTTTGTATATGGTATAGTTGTTTTGCACTATGCACTTTATTGTATGGACTGCGTGAGACACATTTGCCCATATGTTGTGGGCTTTGAATGGTCTCGTGCAGACACATGCATCATATGAGTTGATATATATAGTGCAAAAATATGTACAAAATATAACATTTAATTTTTAAGGGGCAATAGTGCTCCTTTTTTTGGAGCCTTAACACGTCTACACTATGCACGTTATCATGGTATTAATTATGGAGTTACATTCAATTAACGTGAACAAAATTATTGTGTATTTTATTAATTATATGTATATTATTAAATTTATAAGCTATGATTACCAGTATATATTTTTTTTAATACATTTTTTCATATATAAATTTCTTTAAAGAGGTGAGAGATTGATCATGATTACATTGTTGCACATATGAGGACTCTTTTCTTGTCCCTCTCTTTCGTTCGCTCTTTCTTTTTTCCTTTTTTTTTGTTCTACAATTTCTTCTCTTTTTTTCTCTATCTTAATCATGTGGGCCTCTCACCCTGGGTTCAGACCTGAGCGTATTTTATATGCGCGTTTTTGTCGCGCGTTTTTTGTAATAGTAAACGCGCGTTTGACGTGCGTTTGGGTGATTGACAGCAGTGTTGTCCAAAGAGTCTATGGCCCAAACGCGCGTCAAACGCTCCTGAACTTGCTTAAGCGTCGGGCGTTTCACAGCGCGTTCAAACGCGCTGTAAAACGCTCAAGTGTGAACCAGGGCCATAGGAAAGCATTGGGATTCACGTGTTGAGCGTTTTACAGCGCGTTTGAACGCGCTGTAAAACGCTCAAGTGTGAACCAGGGCCATAGGAAAGCATTGGGATTCACGTGTTGAGCGTTTTACAGCGCGTTTGAACGCGCTGTAAAACGCTCAGGTGTGAACTTAGGGTCATAGTGATTTGTTATGGTTGCGGTATTTTAGTGATGCTTGTATTTATACTGTGATTGTGCAGCCTATTTAATTGCGGTGTTATCTAGCGCACTTATATAAGCAGAACAGCGGCAACTTAGCATTCCACCACTGATACTAAGTTCCGGTTTTGCTCGCGTGATGCTAGAATCGCATGACCACATCAAGTCGCGGCCCGTTTCATGCGCTGAACGATTCTATCTTGATGCGCTCTGATACACGGGACCTTTAGTTGCGCGCTGGTTGCGTGGGGACGCGCTGCAGAGATGAGGATCGTCCATCATGGCGGGGCCGCGCCATCTACCGTGTGTTTCATGTGATTCGATTTTGTAATTAATTGGATCCCCCTTCTCCCTATATATACACCTCAATTTTATATTAGAATACACCACCTGACAAAGCCTAAGGGGCAAAACGCGTGTCGAGGTGCTGGTGCGTGTGGTGACATCTCAGTGTGCTGTATACAATGTCTGTGGGTAGGTTGTTGTAGCCTTAGGGTCCAATCACACGTCCGTGTGTGTTTTGCGGATCCACAAAACACAGACGTCGGCGATGTGCATTCCGCATTTTGCGGACCGCACATGGCCGGCACTTAATAGAAAATGCCTATTCTTGTCCGCAATTGCGGACAAGAATAGGACATGTTCTATTTTTTCGGGGGGGAACAGGATTACAGATCCGGAAAGGGCGGAACGAAATTGCGGACGTGTGAATGGACCCTTATATGGCTCCTTTTATTAGCCGGACACTTTCTTTCATTCACTGGTACTGTCCACTTACTTTATAGCAGGTATTTAGTTTAAGGTGCAGCATAATACTTTAGAGCCTTTTGTATCATTGATGTACTCAGCGTTATATACTCAGCTTTATGGGGCGTTCCATACCTATATTATCCATGTATTTAGCGATATACATCTAGCTTTATAGGGTGTCTCATTTATGTATTCAGCGTAATATATTTAGCCTTATAGGGCATCTAGTATTATTTATATACTCGGCCTACAGCAGTTATATTTTATGCTGTTTTAGGTGAGTGTATCGCTATCCATGTATCCAGCTTTGACATATCTTCCTTGGGTTTCACATGGTGTTACCCTGGGCGAATAGCGATTATACATGTATTCAGAAACCTACAAGCAATATGTGCATACCCAGGTCACAGAAACACAAGCAACCATACAATAAGCAAAAACATATTTATTGGAAATAGTCAATAAAACACATGTAATGGAGTCTACAAAATTCCATGGGGTAAAACATACATAAGAGAGGGACTACTGGGAAAGGGGGAGAGGGCCAATAGTTATGGTATTTGCTGCTACTCCCATGTATACCACTAAGTGTGGTTTACATCAAAGTATACACAAGGTAATCACCCCCAAATTACTCTAAAAAAATGGGGAAAACACAGAAAAGGTTTCCACATAATGGCCACTAGCCAAGTAAAGTGCATAACAATAGTGCCAAGGAAAACCCAAGAACTACTACAGCTCCTCACCAAATCATAAAAATCATTATCACAGCCTCATCACCCATCCCAGTGTCCCTCACTTGGGGACATTATACTAGAGGGGGAGAGCATTATATATGGGGGGCATTATACTAGAGGGGGGAGAACAGTATTATATATGAGCATTATGCTAGATAGGGGGGTATTATATATGGGGACATTATACTAGAGGGGGAAAGCATTATATATGGAGCATTATACTACCAACCCCAAGCGCAGCTCCATACAAGTGAATGGGAGCGCACCGCGCATGTGCGGCCCCGACTCCTGTTCATTTCTATGGGGCCGACGGAAATTGCCAAGCCAGTGCGCCCTCCTCTACTCATTCTGGGACCCCCACCTATCAGACAATGGGGGCATATCCTAGCGATATGCCCCCATTGTCTATAATGGCAAAACCCCTTTAATATTGAAGGTACTGTGGGGGATTTATTGGACACAATATGGAGGGCACTACTACTAATGGATTGCTATTGGGGGCACTATTATTATTGAGGACAATCTGTGAGTTAGTCCCCCACTCAGTATCTGTTTAGCGCTATTATGTCTACAGTGGCATGCTAAGGGGGGTGCAGTCTGCCGCAGGTGCCCGCTCTTAGTGGGGTGCCAGAGCCCACAAGCAATGAGCGCTTCCATCATTACAGATGGCAGCACTCATTGCTGTAGCGCAGGGAGCTGTGGTCCTGTCACTCAGCTCCCCGCACAACGTCTCTCCTGCCCTGACTGGTGAAGCAGGAGGGAGACTTCTCTCTGCTCCACCATTCAGCCTGCAGGCATGGATCCAGCTGCTGGCCTGTGTGGGAGGAGCCTGCAGCCCTGGAATCTGCCTAAGCTCCTCCCGCACTGTGCTGCAGAGCGATCTGTGTCTTCAGGGGAGAGAGGACTGTGAGCTTCAGGAACGGGACAAGGTGAGTAGGTACTGTGTTTTTTTTTGTTTTAGTTTTTTTTGGGGGGGGGGGGTTTAACAGAGGGGGCATAGAGGGCATTTCTACCATGGATGAGGCACTAAAAACATATACTTTTTTTATATATATATATGTTTATATTTTTGTTCAGTGTATATACAGTCATGTGAAAAAATTAGGACACCCTTTGAAAGCATGTGGTTTTTTGTAACATTTTTAATAAAAGGTTATTTCATCTCCGTTTCAACAATACAGAGAGATTAAAGTAATCCAACTAAACAAAGAAAACTGAAGAAAAGTCTTTTCAAGATCTTCTGTAAATGTCATTCTACAAAAATGCCTATTCTAACTGAGGAAAAAGATAGGACACCCTTGCCCCTAATAGCGAGTGTTACCTCCTTTGGCTGAAATAACTGCAGTGAGACGGTTCTTGTAGCCATCTACCAGTCTTCGACATCGGTCTGAGGAAATTTTACCCCACTCCTCAATGCAGAACTTTTTCAGCTGTGAGATGTTTGAGGGGTTTCTTGCACGTACAGCCCTTTTCAAGTCACCCCACAGCATCTCAATGGGATTCAAATCTGGACTTTGACTTGGCCATTCCAGGACTCTCCATTTCTTCTTTTTCAGCCAATCTTTGGTTGATTTACTAGTATGTTTTGGGTCATTGTCATGTTGCATGGTCCAGTTCCGCTTCAGCTTTAATTTTCTAACTGATGGTCTCACATGTTCTTCAAGCACCTTCTGATACACAGTAGAATTCATCGTGGATTCTATGATGGTGAGCTGACCAGGTCCTGCTGCAGCAAAGCAGCCCCAAACCATGACACTTCCACCTCCATGCTTCACAGTTGGTATGAGGTTCTTTTCTTGGAATGCTGTGTTTGGTTTACGCCAAACATGTCCTCTGCTGTTGTGTCCAAATAATTCAATTTTGGACTCATCTGTCCAAAGAACATTATTCCAGAAGTCCTGGTCTTTGTCAACTTTATCTCTGGCAAATGTCAGTCTGGCCTCGATGTTTCTCTTGGAAAGCAAAGGTTTCCTCCTTGCACACCTCCCATGCAAGTTAAACTTGTACAGTCTCTTTCTGATTGTAGAGGCATGTACTTCTACATCAACAGTAGCCAGAGCCTGCTGTAGTTCTCGAGATGACACTTTAGGGTTTTTGGAGACCTCTTTTAGCATCTTGCGGTCTGCTCTTGGGGTGAACTTGCTGGGGCGACCAGTCCTGGGCATGTTGGCAGTTGTTTTGAAAGCCCTCCACTTGTAGACTATCTTCCGGACAGTGGAATGGCTGATTTCAAAATCTTTTGAGATCTTTTTAAATCCCTTCCCAGACTCATAGGCTGCTACAATCTTTTTTCTGAAGTCCTCTGACAGCTCTTTTGCTCTCACCATGGTGCTCACTCTCACTTCAACAGTCAGGAGCACACCAAACTAAATGTCTGAGGTTTAAATAGGGCAAGCCTCATTCAACATGCAGAGTAACGATCTACTAATTATGTGCACCTGGTGTGATATACCTGTGTGAGATCTGAGCCAATTTAAGAGGGAATACATGTGAGGGTGTCCTATCTTTTTCCTCAGTTAGAATAGGCATTTTTGTAGAATGACATTTACAGAAGATCTTGAAAAGACTTTTCTTCAGTTTTCTTTGTTTAGTTGGATTACTTTAATCTCTCTGTATTGTTGAAACGGAGATGAAATAACCTTTTATTAAAAATGTTACAAAAAACCACATGCTTTCAAAGGGTGTCCTAATTTTTTCACATGACTGTACATACATACACACACACATACTTTATATATATATATATATATATATATATATACACTCACCTAAAGAATTATTAGGAACACCATACTAATACGGTGTTGGACCCCCTTTTGCCTTCAGAACTGCCTTTATTCTATTTAGCATTGATTCAACAAGGTGCTGATAGCATTATTTAGAAATGTTGGCCCATATTGATAGGATAGCATCTTGCAGTTGATGGAGATTTGAGGGATGCACATCCAGGGCACGAAGCTCCCGTTCCACCACATCTCAAAGATGCTCTATTGGGTTGAGATCTAGTGACTATGGGGCCATTTTAGTACAGTGAACTCATTGTCATGGTCAAGCAACCAATTACAAATGATTCGAGCTTTGTGACATGGTGCATTATCCTGCTGGAAGTAGCAATCAGAGGATGGGTACATGGTGGTCATGAAGGGATGGACATGGTCAGAAACAATGCTCAGGTAGCCCATGGCATTTAAACGATGGCCAATTGGCACTAAGGGGCCTAAAGTGTGCCCAGAAAACATCCCCCACACCATTACACCACCACCACCAGCCTGCACAGTGGTAACAAGGCATGATGGATATATGTTCTCATTCTGTTTACGCCAAATTCGGACTCTACCATTTGAATTTCTCAACAGAAATCGAGACTCATCAGACCAGGCAACATTTTTCCAGTCTTCAACAGTCCAATTTTGGTGAGCTCGTGCAAATTGTAGCCTCTTTTTCCTATTTGTAGAGGAGATGAGTGGTACCCGGTGGGGTCTTCTGCTGTTGTAGCCCATCCTCCTCAAGGTTGCGCGTGTTGTGGCTTCACAAATGCTTTGCTGCATACCTCGGTTGTAACGAGTGGTTATTTCACTCAACGTTGCTCTTCTATCAGCTTGAATCAGTCGGCCCATTCTCCTCTGACCTCTAACATCAACAAGGCATTTTCGCCCACAGGACTGCCGCATACTGGATGTTTTTCACTTTTCACACCATTCTTTGTAAACCCTAGAAATGGTTGTGTGTGAAAATCCCAGTAACTGAGCAGATTGTGAAATACTCAGACCGGCCCGTCTGGCACCAACAACATTGCCACGCTCAAAATAGCTTAAATCACCTTTTTCCCCATTCTGAAATTCAATTTGGAGTTCAGGAGATTGTCTTGACCAGGACAACAACCCTACATGCATTGAAGCAACTGCCATGTGATTGGTTGACTAGATAATCGCATTAATGAGAAATAGAACAGGTGTTCCTAATAATTCTTTAGGTGAGTGTATATATATATAAAGTATATGTGTGTGTGTGTGTGTGTGTGTATATATACACTGAACAAAAATATAAACGCAACACTTTCGGTTTTGCTCCCATTTTGCATGAGCTGAACTCAAAGATCTGAAACAGTTTCTACATACACAAAAGACCCATTACTCTCAAATATTGTTCACAAATCTGTCTAGATCTGTGTCAGTGAGCACTTCTCCTTTGCCGAGATAATCCATCCCACCTCACAGGTGTGGGATATCAAGGTGCTGATTAGACAGCATGAATATTGCACAGGTGTGCCTTAGACTGCCCACAATAAAAGGCCACTCTGAAATGTGCAGTTTGATCTCACAGCAAAATGCCATAGATGTCGCAACATTTGAGGGAGCGTGCAGTCGGCATGCTGACTGCAGGATTGTCTACCAGAGCTGTTGCCCGTGCAACGAATGTTAATTTCTCTACCATAAGCCGTCTCCAAAGGTGCTTCAGAGAATTTGGCAGTACATCCAACCGGCCTCACAACCACAGACCACGTGTAACCACACCAGCCCAGGACCTCCACATCCAGCATGTTCACCTCCATGATCATCTGCGACCAGCCACCCGGACAGCTGCAGCAACAATTGGTTTGCATAACCAAACAATCTCTGCACAAACTGTCAGAAACCGTCTCAGAGTAGCTCATCTGCATGCTCGTCCTCCTGTAACCAAATTGAGTGGGCAAATGCTCAAATTCGATGGCGTCTCGCACGTTGGAGAGGCATCCTGTTCACAGATGAGTCACGGTTTTCACTATTCAGGGTAGATGGCAGACAGTGTGTGTGGGCGAGCGGTTTGCTAACGTCAACGTTGTGGATCGAGTGGCCCATAGTGGCGGTGGGGTTGTGGTATGGGCAGGCGTATGTTATGGACCATGAACACAGGTACATTTTATTGATGGCATTTTGAATGCACAGAGATACCGTGACGAGATCCTGAGGCCCATTGTTGTGCCATTCATCCACGACCATCACCTCATGTACACAGCATGATAATGCACGGCCGCATATTGCAAGGATCTGTACACAATTCCTGGAAGCTGAAAACATCCCAGTTCTTGCATGGCCAGAATACTCACCGGACTTGTCACCCATTGAGCATGTTTGGCATGCTCTGTATCGGCGTATACGACAGCGTGTTTTAGTTCCTGCCAATATTCTGCAACTTCGCACAACTAATGAAGAGGAGTGGACCAACATTCCACAGGCCACAATCAACTCTATGCGACTGAGATGTGTTGCACTGCGAATGGTGACCACACCAGATACTGACTGGTTAGCTAACCCCCACCCCCTGTAAAGGCAAAACTGTGCACATTTCAGAGTTGCCTTTTATTGTGGGCAGTCTAAGGCACACCTGTGCAATATTCATGCTGTCTAATCAGCACCTTGATATGCCACACCTGTGAGGTGGGATGGATTATCTCTGCAAAGGAGAAGTGCTCACTAACACAAATTTAGGCCTCATGCACCCGACCGTTTTTCAGGTCCGCATCCGAGCCACAGTTTTTGGGGCTCGGTTGCAGACCGATTCACTTCAATGGGGCCGCAAAAGATATGGACAGCACTCCGTGTGCTGTCCGCATCCGTTTCTCCGTTCCGCGGCCCCGTAAAAAAAAATATAACCTGTCCTATTCTTGTCCGTTTTGCGGACAAGAATAGGCATTTCTACAATGGGCCGCTTGTTCCGTTCCGCAAATTGCGAAAGGCACACGGACGGTTTCCGTTTTTTACGGACCGCAAAAAACGGCACGATCGTGTGCATGTAGCCTGCGACAGATTTGTGAACAATATTTGAGAGTAATGGGTCTTTTGTGTATGTAGAAAATGTTCTTCTGCGGGGATTGTGGCCCAGTAGTCCTCCCGACTCTGGCCTCATGACCCAGGTCCCAGGTGTCACCCAAAGTTCCGGCTAGCACCTAGCCCCGTGGCCCCTCAGCCAACCCGGTTGAGACCATTTTTAGAGAGCCTCCACAAGACTCTGTTTCACCAAACACTCCCCTGACTGACAGTCTGGGCTCTTATCCCAGACTGATTGTGGCACCTGGTGCTGCCTCAGACCTGATGATTGCCGGGGAAGACATGCAAACTCCTGCCATAAATCTTCCCTAGCATCCATGAAGCCTGTCACTGCCTCACAGTATATATGTATGTATGTTCCACGATCACTCGAAAACGCAAACATCGATTTCAACGAAACTTGGTATACACATCCCTTGCTACCTGGAAAGAAATCTTGTGGAGGTCATACTCCCCTACACAGCAGCTGCATGGAGTTTGTATTCTCCAACTGTTTTTGCTACACACACATTGCTCTGTAACTCAAAAACTCATTGAATAATTTCTACTAAACTTAGTACACATATCACTTACTATCTGGGACAGAATACTGTGGAGGTAACATGCGACCAAACGACTGGACTGATCTTCACCGAAATTTGGAACACAGGTACATCTGATGTACCTGTGTTCCAAATTTGGTGAAGATCAGTCCAGTCGTTTGGTCGGGCATAAAAGACAGACAGAAACTCATTGTATACCGTCATGTTACCGCCACAGTCTTCTGTCCCAGATAGTAAGTGATATGTGTACCAAGTTTAGTAGAAATGAATCGATAAGTTTTTGGGGTATAGACTCGGCTCTCTAGGACGGTACCGTTCCTGAGATATTCCCAAAACATGACCTGCATTAGCCAGTACAAGCCTGCAAGTCTTTCTCTTCATATCCCAACTGCCATACATACGGTCACATATCCCTTATCAACCAATAGGAGCTCGCAGGCCCTTAGTCTCCACATACACACAGTTTTACTCCAGGTTTCCATAACAACTCAGACATTTTTCTTTACTGCTGTAGGTGAGCTTTAGGCTAGGGCTACACAACGACATGTGTCGTGCGACTTGACACATAGGGCACAACTACACTGCTACATTGATGTCGCACCACAATTTTTATAATGATAGACCATCATGGATGGATTTTTTGCGACTGTCGTGTCGCAACATGTCGCAGTGCGACACCATAGCCTATCATTATAAGAATTGTTGCGACAAAATGTCGTTGTGTAGCCCTAGCATTAAAGGGGCAGGGCGCTGTGGAGGTCATTGTTAAGGGGGCAGGGGCTACCATTAAAGGGGCTACCGCTGTGGAGGTCACTGTTAAGGCAGCAGAGTACTGTGAGGTCACTGTTAAGGGAGCGGGGTACTGTGGAGGTCACTGTTAAGGGGGCGGGCCCCTGAGGAGGTCACTGTCAAGGGAGTGGGGTGCTGTGAAACGCACTGTTAAAGGGACGGGCTGCTGTGAAGGTCAAAGTTAAGGGGATGGGCTGCTGTGAAGGTCCCATTTTAGTGGCGGAGCACTATGGGGGGGGGGGTCAATGTTAAGGGTGGGGG
Source organism: Bufo gargarizans (assembly GCF_014858855.1). NCBI lineage: Eukaryota > Metazoa > Chordata > Amphibia > Anura > Bufonidae > Bufo > Bufo gargarizans. The sequence continues at coordinate 12,059,351 of NC_058088.1, forward strand.
ACTGTGGAGTTCACCGTTAAAGGGGTGGGCACTGTAGAGTTCACCGTCATGGGGGATACTGTCGATGTCTTAACGACACACACAAACATTAAATGAAATAGATGGAATATACCCGTGTGAAGCCGAGTCCTTCTGCTAGTTCACAATAAAAATAAGAGATTAGGTGATGCATTGATCCTCAATAATTATAAACATCGAACAGATGGTGAAGCCCCATATTGTGAAACATATAGAGGACTTCCAACATATAGGTCATATATGTCCCATCAAATTGGCGCATCCAGTATGATAACCTGGGGACCACAAAGGAGCTATCACCAAACTGACTAAGGGTACTTTCACACTTGCGGCAGGACGGATCCGACAGGCTGTTCACCATGTCAGATCCGTCCTGCGGCTATTTCGCCGTGCCCTCCGTCCCCATTGACTATAATGGGAACGGGGGCGGAGCTACGGCGCTGCACGGAGAAAGGCCGCCGGACTAAAATTACTGCATGTCAGGCTTTTTAGTCCGGCGGCTTTCTCCGTGCTGCGCCGGAGCTCCGCCCCCGTCCCCATTGTAGTCAATGGGGACGGAGCGGCGGTCCGTGGGGACGGCAAAATAGCTGCAGGACGGATCCGACATGGTGAACAGCCTGTCGGATCCGTCCTGCCGCTAGTGTGAAACTAGCCTAAACAAATGATGAAACATCAAACCGCACAGATCATGTGCATCCTTTCTGAAACCAGTGTAAGTAACAACACCTAAAGGGTGATACCGTGCAGTTAATGGAAGGACAACTATGGGGCAATGAAGGATAACTATGTTCTATTGAGGCCCGCTAATATTTTAGTGCCAGTTAAGCCCCAGATAGTCTATCCTCCACTGAGAAAGTAGCCTCAGGGTATGATGGATCCTTGTTTTTGGAACCTAATGCCCAAATAAAGCTCAGGTTGCCTCTCTGCTGCCTTTCCCATAAATAGCTCAGCTATCTAAGATTCCCACATAAGCGTCTTGCTCGACGCGTTTCTTCAACAGTGAATCATCAGGAGCTAGCTTTTATTGTGGTAGTCAGGCTGAGAAAATGCTGCCACATTGTAGAAATGTCTCAGCATGTCCGGCGCTAGTTAAACGAAAATATAAAATATTTAATTCAGAAAGAGTTGAAAAAACATGACAAGAAGTTTGTTATCCCTAGAAATGTTAAAAGAAAATATCCTTTTGATGAGGGCGAGTCCTTCTGCTGAGATAGGCCTCCTAAATTGGACGCCCCAATCGCTAAGATTTCTAAAAGGTCTGCTTTGCCTTTTGAGGATCTCGGTGCCTTAAAAGATCCGATGGATAGACGGGCAGAAATATACCTTAAAAAAGTATGGGAGGCCTCTACGCAGGCATTTTACCCAAATATTGCCACTACCTCTACTGCCAGGTCTTTAAAGTTATGGCTAGAAGAGTTAGAATCCCATATCCAGAATAAAACCTCAAGAGACCAGTTGCTAGGGGTGTTTCCTACCATCTTTAAAGCGGTGGACTTCATTTCGGATACTTTTGTGGATGCATTAAGATTAAATGCCAGGTCAGCAGCTCTATCTAATTCTGCTAGGAGGGCCACTTGGCTTAAGGAGTGGTCTGGTGACACGGGGGGTTAAAAAAATAAGCTTTGATCTATTCCGTGCCACAGAGATTTCCTTTTTGGGTCGGTTTTGGACGACCTCTTTAGAAAAGGCCTCTGACAACAAAAAAGGCTTTCCTGAGTTCAGACCCCCTAAAAGACAACATTTTTTTTTGCAGAAATAGAATAATTTTCAATATAACAGACAAAAAGCAGAATAATTAGAAAGAAAACAGATGTAGAAAGGATAAGGGATTCCTCTTTAATACCCAGTCCACCAAGGCTGGTCAACAATGACGGTTACTGTCCTGTGGGGAAAAGACTTTCTCTCTTTTCTCCGGTTTGGGAAAAAATCTCGGCAAGCCCCTGGATTATTGGTATTATAAAAGACTGGTTTAGTCTAGAGTTTTTCTCCCCACCAGAAAGATTAAAAATTACAAATCTGGTTCCAAATTCTGTAAGAGACTTAGCACTAAGACAAGAAGTTTTTTCCCTGTTAAAGGAAAAGGTTCTTCTTCCGGTTCCAGAATCAGAGAAGGGAAGGGGATTTTATTCGTCCCTTTTTCTCATACCCAAGCCAGACGGATCATTCAGAATGATTATAAACCTGAGAGACTTCAATCGGTACCTAAAATACAAAAAAATCTGAATGGAATCCGTACAGTCTGCAATAAAACATCTCTTCAAAGACTGTGTCATGGCTACCATAGACATAAAGGATGCCTACTATCACATCCCAATTCATGCAGATTTTCTAAAATATGTTAGTGGTGGTGTCTATGGGAGGCTAAGTTCATCATTTACAATACAGAACACTTCCATTTGGAATATCTCAGGCCCCCAGGCTCTTTACGAAACTGATGGCAGAGGTTATGGCCCACATAAGGGAAAGAGAGATTCTGGTCATTCCTTATTTGAACGATCTTCTAGTGGTGGCAGAATCCGAAGACCTTCTAACTTTTCGTCTTCTAGAAGTAATAGAAATTCTAGCAAAGCTAGGGTGGCAGATAAATGCAAAAAATCAAACCTGACCCCTTCCCAAAAATGTGTGTTTGTAGGACTGATTCTGGATTCTGTGAAGCTACGTTGCATCCTCCCTCAGCGCAAGATATCCCAAATAATGGCCTAAAAAAATCGAACTATCAGGCAAGGGATGGCAGTATTAGGCAGAATGACCTCCATGATACCTGCTGTGGTTCAGTTGGTTGAGGAAGCTATCTCTTGCAGATCCCTGGATTCTTCCCCACAGGCAGGATCTGTTGTTTCAGGGTCCTGTCTTCCATCCGGAAGTGAGCGACCTTCATCTAACAGCCTGTTATTTGAAGGGGAAATCCTAGAGCGTAGGACTCTATCTAAGAAAGTTATATCTAATCTTTTATCATGTGGGAAAGAAGTAACTGTGACGGTATCATCCGTGTCACCGTCTAGTATTCCCTTCTTCCCATGAAATAGCACCGCCAAGTAATCCACAGAGCAATAAATCGCTATTATCGCTGGTATCGCCAAATAAGTCTATACATGAGCCAAAGCTGAATGCTAGAAATTTTACTGGAAGGCACACTTTACTGGGAGGCACACTACATTCAAAAATACAATTTCTTTTATCCCCTGCTCCCATGCAAGGGAGAAACCCACAACAAACATACATTAACCAATAACACAAAGGTTACAACCCACATAACATCCTCCCGTCTGCCTGTGATATAATTATGGTACAATGGTTAACATAATTATCCCAGGCAGGACAATACACAATGTCCTCTGTCCTGAAGACAACCGAGGTGTAATTCCATTATCTCTCAGGACAAAGGGAAATCGCCAATACACACGGGGAGACAATAGGACAGACATCACTTACTCAAATATACAATGTCCCACCCTTTTACAATACACATAGACATTTAACACATCCCAAAATGGCACGAATTAGACCAGGAATTCAAAAGTTAGTACAAGTCTCTTTGGCCTGGCTGTACTCATGGCTTTTCTGTCCAAAACCGGTTCTACACAGTCTTTTGTCCTGGAGACAATTGAGAAGTGATCCACTTATCTCCCAAAGACAGAGGCCAGACTCCATTAGCCACATGGTAGCAAAAGACAGCAAAATACAGGAACTTATATAACTATGCCGCTATTGCATAAAACTGGTACATACAACATGGGACCGTAATCACATGGTAAGAGGCTGGTAAGTAGTCCTCTCCAAGCACTAGTGGCAACCTCAAAAGAGGGGAGTTTGTCACAGTAACCTCTACTATTTACCTCAGAGTATGGAAGACCTTCTTACATTTTTCTAAAGTCCCGGTAGATCCCTCGAGTTCTCCTCCTAAGTCCAAAATTTGGTCTCGATAAGAACCTAAGACTTAGAACCCTTAAAGTTCAACTTTCTGCCCTTAGTGCTTTCTTTGATTTTCCTATTGCCAATCATCCATGGATTAGGAGGTTCTTTAAAGTGGTTAGTAGGATTAAGCCTGTGATCTTCCGTTCCCCCGTGGGATCTTAATCTAGTTTTGTCTAGAATGATGGAGCCTCCTTTCAGACCTCTGCAGGATTTATCTATTAAAACTTTGTCTTTCAAAACTGCTTTTCTGGTGGCTATCACCTCTGCCAGGCGTGTGGGTGAGATTTCTGCCTTTTCAGCCTCTCCTCCTTATGCTAACTTCCTGGAGGACAGAGTGCTCATTAAACTAGATCCTTTTTTTCTACCTAAAGTGGTCTCCCTGTTTCATAGGAGCCAAGACATTGTTCTTCCATCCTTGTGTCAATCCCCAAAGAACGAGAAAGAGAGGAGGCTCCATTGTTTAGACTTTAAAAGATGCCTTTTGAGATCACCCAGACATGTGCCAATTGTTGTGGAAATTTTATTATGCGGACATTTTATCTTAGGATGTGTGTGTTTTTATAGATTGTCGTCTGTCTTTCTGTGTCGGATTTGGCCAAAGAACGCTCTAGCAGAGGGTCCTTGGGTTGAATCTGGACCAGTTCTAAAACTGTCAGTATGAAAACCTTCTCATGGGCTTGGAGACGTGTTCTCAGTGTGTAGGGGGGCGTTTGCCAGTTTGTGACCACTAAGTGCAATGCACTGGGCTTCTTCCCTTCAAATGTCTAGAAGTGAAGTCTGCATAACGAGAGATACATATTATACCTCTGCTGTGGCTTCGCTATCCCTTTCTGGATACATATCTTCTTTTAAGTAGAATATTTTAAGTTTAAATATCTATAATTTGATGATTTATGTGCTAATATTTAAACGGATATTAAAGTGCAAGAAAAATATTGTCTCAGGGGCTCCACATGCTGCAAAAAAAAACTACACTCACCTCACCGATCCCCGGCTGCTGCAGTTGTGACGGTGTCAGTAATTATGCTTTGGGCGGAGTTAGAGGCGTGGCCTAGCATGAAACAAATTGCCGCGATGAATGCCGGCATATATTGTCCCTCTTTGTGATTTTCAAAAGTTGGGAGGTATGGTGATCCGTCTAGATTGGAGTTGCTCCTAGTCGATCCTGCCTCCAGCAACTCCATTCCAGCCTCCTCACTTGCTGTAGGAAGGACCTGCCAGGAGCAACTCCAATCTAGATGCAACCCCTATATGTATGGCAGGTACTCGAGCTCAAGCTTGTATTTGAGGAATAAAGTGCTGATGATAAGTATCTTTCATGTCATTTTCAGTATGATGGCCTTGTAAAAGAATTTCAGGCATTTCAAGCTAAAACAAAATGTTCTTCAGTCATCAGATGGCTAGGAATATGGGTTGTCATCCAGCTTTCCTAGAATCCTTAAAGGGGTTGTGTCACAAAGCATGACGGTTTTCAAACCAGCCCCTGGATCTGAATCCTTTTGTAATTGCATGTAATTAAAAGGTTAGTACATACAGTGAGCTATTCAATAAAGTGTATGTGTATAGCGCCACCTGCTGTTTGTTCTTTGTCTTATTTTCTTTTGACGGTTTCACTGAGGTGGTCGCACATATTCAGTTTAAATCTTCAATTGCCACCAGCCATATGTTCTGGTAGAAGCTGTGGTAGTTACAGGGAGAATGCCGCAGCAGAAAGGACCCCCCATCCCTTCCGAACTGCCAGGCTGGGCAGAGCAATAGGAGCAGTGAATGTGGAGGCTGCTTCTAGGTTGTTGTTTTTTTTTTTTATGTATTGTCATGTACTACTGTACATGATGTCTGATTTTCATTTTTTTTTACATCAATCATGGGATAACCCCTACATAAGCTAACCGGGTAATAAATTATATACTGTATGTCACTGTGCATACAAGCGCAAGTGCACAAAATGCTAATGCAGCTATGCCAAAGCGCAGTGGCACGTATGACAGTAGCTAATAGGCATTTCCTAACCTTCGATCCATCTGGTGAGGCAGCTGCAGGCGTCAGACAGATAATGGGGACTCCCCCCCCTCAATGAGCCAGGACCGAGAGCCTGTTTGTACAGGCCACTTCCATTCTGGATGACTGGAGCCGTCCTTGTATTATATTGCCAGCCATTCAATCTAAACGGTCACCATGTAATACTTTTTTCCACCTGCAGGGGATTGGGCGCTGCCTCCTTAGGATAAATCAGCTGTTGGTCGGGGTTGCCCAGATGGCCACTTTTTTAGAAGGAGTTCTTCAGGAATACTGATTTTTCAGTAAGTGCCCACAGCCTGACTCCATGAACAGAGCAGTCATACTTACCTGCTCCTGGTTTGTTTTCTTGCCCGGCGCTGCATGGGCAGTGGTCAAATGGTCCGCTGCAGCCAATGACTGACATTTTTTTCAGTAGAGGTCCAAGTGCTATGACCCCTATGATCACCGAAAAGAAGGGGTAATATCACTCACCTGAGTGCTGCCCCCCTCTTTGTCTGTGATCGTTCCGTCTCATTAGCTGGACAGGTTCACAGACTTTATGGGAGCTCATCTCAGCTAATGAAGAGGGCGATCAATACCAAAAGGGGCACAGCACTGGACTGAGCACTTCTGCCCCTATGTTGGGGTGTGGAGAAGCCAAGAGCATAGTTTCTTGGCCTAATCTAAGTCTGACTAAGAAGAGAGAAGTGCAGCATAAAGAAGAAGCCAAGTTATTCGGTCAGCTTGTCAGTACAGCAGAGTGAGAGAAAGATATAGCAGAGTTGAGTTTGCCTGCCAGTTCATGCTAAAGCCTGCTGGAACCAAGACAAAGCCTGAAAGCTGTTTGAAGAAACGTTTATTTAAGTAAAGCTGCCACTGAACTTCATCTCAAGGTCTGGACTTAAGTTATTCTTTAAAATACCTCAATTATTCTCCCTTTTTATTGCTTCGTAGTCAAAGCCTGGGGTCCAGCGGTATCCAGGTAGGAGCACTGTGACACACAATAAGAGACATTTAGGCCGCACCACACCACTCAGCATTCCTACTAAACCTGAGACAGGGGGCGTGGCCTGAGAGCGCATGGAGTAGGTCGCACCGCTCACAGCTCCTGCCGGTATCCTGACTTAATGTGTGGTAGCACCCAGCGGATTGCTAATCCTGTATACCCTGGTGGAGGGAAAGTGACCGGAGAGTGCGGCGGTGTTTGTGTGAGCTACGATATGCCGAGGAAGTCGAGCAAGGTGCCGAAGTCCGACGGACCGGAGGTGGGCCAAGATGGCGCCGATGGAGGAGAGGAGACGGCGCAGCTGACGATGAGCCAGAGCGTGGCTGCTAAACTGAGCAAGTATGCTCGTGCTGATACTAGAGTGGGCGATTGGGCTGAGGGAAAGGAGGCAGACATACATACCTCGTCTGATCAGGAGGACAGATCCCTTGATAGTGAGGCCCTGGATGCGGTGAACTGGCCGCCGCTGACTCCTGCAGGCGCAGTTAAAAGCATAGTAGGCCCTAAGGCCGCGTCCAGTGAGGAGCCCACCTTAAAAGATATCATGGCTGCTGTGGCCAGCTGTAACAGTACCCTGAAGGTGCTCACAGTGCAAGTTGGCAGCCTGAGATCAGATGTGTCTATAATTAGACATGACCTACACAAGATTTCTGAGCGCACCTCTGAATTGGAGAAAAGGGTGTCCACGATTGAAGATGTAGTACAGCCGTTGCAAATGGCGGCGAAAACGACTGCTAAGGACATTGCTGCTTTATATGCCAAAACGGATGATCTGGAGAACAGGTCCAGAAGGAATAACCTGCGGATTGTGGGGGTGCCGGAAAAGGCGGAGGGGAATAATGCCACAGAATTCGTGGAAAAATTGCTGCACCAACTGTTTCATGAGAAAGGCCTTTCTTCCCTATACGCGGTGGAGCGGGCGCACAGAGTGCCCATGCGGCCGCTGCCGCCCGGCAGGCCCCCTCGCCCGATATTGCGAAGATTTTGCATTTCAAGGACCGGGACACTATTTTGCGGCAGTCTAGGGACAATGTGGAGATGGTCCTGAACGGGGCTAAAGTGTCCATATTCCCTGATTACTCGAATGAGGTGCAGCGGAGAAGAAGTAGATTTATGGATATAAAGAAAAGGCTGAGAGGATTACAAGTCCAGTACGCTATGCTGTTCCCTGCTAAACTGCGTGTGGTGGCGTTGGGATCCACCAGATTTTTTGAGGATCCGGAGGAAGTGGCGCAGTGGCTGGACGTCCACGAGCGGCAATTGAGGAGTGGGGCCCTGGACACTTGAAGAAGGCTGAGATATGGTTAGGGAGTAGTAAGTTAGATAGGAGTATGATGAAGGGTGGTATATATGAGTGGATGAGATGTGAGTGGGGTGTGAGTAGCAGATATGTCGGTATGTTTTACCATGACACGGGGGATTAAAGTTTTGAGCTGGAACGTGAGAGGTTTGGCTGATGCGAAAAAACGGCAAAGTGTCTTTCATTATTTGGGGCGCTTTCAGCCAGCTATTCTTTGCTTGCAAGAAACGCATTTGACTAGGGATACTGTACAATGGTTGAGCAAGAATTGGGTGGGTCAGGTGGTTCATGCGACGCATTCTTCACATTCCAGGGGGGTGAGTGTTTTAGTGCATAAGAGTATCAGGTATGAACATGTGCAGCAATGTGTGGATGGTGAGGGCAGGTTTGTCTGTATTGTGTGTAAGATTGATGGGATCCAGGTGGTATTAGTGGCGGTTAATGTGCCACCTCCATTCGCTTCCCCTTTAGTAAGGGCAATTATGTCGTTTGTGGCGGACTTCCCTGGGTTGCCATGGCTACTAGTGGGGGACTTTAACTGCACGCCGGATGACTCGATGGATAGATGTCGGGTGGAAGGTGGGGGCGGATCGCCTGGTAGTGCGGCCCTGAGAAATATTATGACTGAAGTCGGTTTGGTGGATGTGTGGAGAGTACGCAACCCCAATAGGCGTGAATATTCGTGTCGTTCTGCTACGCATCATTCATTGTCACGTATTGATTTGGCGCTGGTTAATGATTGTATGTTACCTCTGGTCCGGGGGGTTGTCTATCATCCCCGGTCGTTGTCTGACCACTCCCTGGTACAAATTGACCTGTGCTTGGGGGAGCTTGGACAGGGACCGAGGTTGTGGAAGTGCAATCCGCATTGGCTTAATGTATTGGGTGATTTATCTGAAGTTTCTATAGCGCTTAGAGAATACTTTGCGATTAATGTAGGGACGGCCTCAATTCACGGTGTCTGGGACGCTATGAAAGCGTTCTTGAGGGAAGTGTTAATTAAAGAGATTTGTAAGCATAAAACCAAGTCTAGGGAAGCAGATGTTAAGGTACATTTACAAGCGGCAGAAGCTGAAAGGGTGTTTAGCAGGGTGCCTTCCTTGGTTAATAGTGAGGCGCTGGCGGTTGCCCAGGAACAGTTGAGGTGTCACTTAATCCAGGCTGCGGAGCGGAAGCGTAGTTTTTACCGCCAAAGATCCTTTGAAGAGGGTGAGAAGGTTGGGCATCTGCTGTCGGTCGTCTCTCAGGCCCAACGGGGATCCTCCTGTATACAGGAACTGAGGGATGGAAATGGGAACGGTAGGCAAGATACCAAGGGAATTTTGGATATATTACAGGGTTTTTATGTGTCACTGTATAAATCTACTGTCCCTAGTTCTGGGGATGCGTTGAACGTCTTTTTAGAGGGGGCACAGTTGCCGGCTCTGTCGGATGAGGATAGAGAGAGACTGGAAGAGCCGATTTCACTGGAGGAGCTGGAAGCAGCACTGGGAGGTATGGCGAATGGTAAGGCCCCGGGGGCAGACGGATTGCCTGTGGAGGTATATAAGAAGCTGCAGGGGGTGCTCCTTCCGGAATTACTTAAGGTGCTGGAATACTCACTGGAGACAGGTTCGTTGCCACTCTCGATGCAGGAGGCTATAATTGTAGTACTTCCCAAACCTGGGAAAGATCCCAAATTTCCAGAATCATATAGGCCGATTTCACTTCTCACGGCTGATGTGAAGCTCCTGGCTAAGGTGCTGGCGAACAGGTTGTCCAGGGTGATTCTGACTATTGTACATTCTGACCAGACAGGCTTTATGCCTGGGAAGTCGACGGCTATTAACATCAGGAGGTTGTATGCTGGTCTGAATGTCCCGGCTGACAACTGTGGAGATAGGGCTCTGCTCTCTTTAGATGCCGCTAAGGCATTTGACAGTGTAGAGTGGACTTACCTGTGGGGTGTTTTGAGAGCTATGGGGTTTGGGGACCGGTTTGTGAGGTGGGTACAGGTTTTGTATTCCTGTCCCAGAGCCCGCATTAGAGCTAATGGAGGATTGTCGGACAATTTTAATTTGGCTAGAGGTACCAGGCAGGGATGCCCATTGTCGCCCTTACTGTTTGCACTGGCCATTGAGCCACTAGCAGCTTTAATACGCCTGTCTCCTCATATTGTGGGGTTTAGATATGGCGAATTCCAGAATAAGGTGGCTCTATATGCCGATGATACCTTGCTTTTTTTGGGCGACACTGGGTCATCTTTGGACAGTGCCATGTCACTAATAGATAGATTTGGGAGTTTCTCCGGTCTTAGGATCAATTGGCAAAAATCTGCTTTGATGCCTGTGGATGGACAGGTTGTGCCTGATGTGCGAGTGGATGATAGAATTCCCTGGGTTAATAAGTTTAAATATTTAGGGCTGTACATAACGCCTAGACTGATGGACTTTGAAGATCTTAATCTAACCCCCCTGCTTGTGGCTTTCAGGCTTAAGGTGAGAACTTGGTGTAAGCTCTTTTTGTCGGTAGTGGGTAGAGTGAACCTTTTAAAAATGGTTATGATGCCGCAGCTGCTTTATGTACTTAATAATGCTCCTGTATGGATCCCTCGAGATAGGTTTAGGAAAATTCATTCCATATTTAGAGATCTTATTTGGAAGTATGGCCAAGCAAGGATCAAATTAGAGACGTTGCAGTACCCTAAGACGGAGGGTGGTTTGTCAGTCCCGAATGCCTGGATTTATTTCCTGGCGTCTCAGTGCCAGCACTTTAAGGGCTGGATTGATTTTCAGGCCTCGGATGTGACGGGGAAGATATTGCAACATTGGGTGGGTAGTCGGGACCTTATGTGTATATTAGAGGGGGCGGGAATGCATGGGGGGAGAGATAGGGTCCTAATTATTGATCTTATGAAGAAAGTTTGGGCGACGGTGAAGCAACTTAGAGGTGTGGGTGGTGTTGGTGAGCTTTCCCCAATATGGGATAATAATCTATTGCCAGAGTTCACGTCACTGTCGGGACTTAGGAACTGGGAGTCTCGGGAGGTGATGAGGATAGGTCAATTACTTGAAGGCACGGTATTCAAATCCTTTCAGGAAATGCAGCAAGAGTTTAATGTCCCAAAGAGATGGTTTTACCAGTATTTGCAATTGAGGCACGCTTATGATGTCACGGTAAGGAAAGGGTGTCGTATAGCTAAAACGGATGTGGTGCAGAAGCTTGTTCTTTCAAAAGGTGGGAGGAGAGGACTGATTTCACAGGTGTATACGTTATTACTGGATACGTTTCTGGATGGGTTCCCTCGGTCGCGGATGTTGAAGTGGGAGGGTGATTTGGGTGCAGTTTCGAAGGATCAGTGGGATGCTATATTAGATGCAGTTCCCAGAGTGTCTCTAAGTGAGCAGGCGAAATTATCACAACTCTTTATCATCCACAGAGTTTATAAAACACCAGTATTTTTACGAAAAATCGGGGTCAGGACTGATGATAGGTGTCCGAAATGTATGAAGGAAGGAGCGGATCTGGTGCATATGATGTGGTCGTGCTCTGTCATAAGTAGATATTGGGATGAGGTGCTGAATAAGATTAACCGTAAGCTGGGGCTGAGTTTGCAAAAAGATCCTAAGGTGTGTGTGCTGGGATATGTGGCAGAGATTGGAGGAAGTGAGTTGGTTAAGGTGGCGGTGGGAAGACTGTTATATGTAGCCAGGAAACTGGTGGCGCAGAGGTGGATCCAGGGGAGTCCGCCAGCGATTGAAGAGTTTGAAAGGAAGGTGAACGACATGTTGATATTGGAGAAGAGTGTGTTTGTTAAGCGTGGATGTCCTCAGAAGTTTGACAAGTTGTGGAACGAATGGATGTCACATACTCATCTAATGCTATAAACTAGGATAGAAGGTTTCTTACTCCTTTCATTTGGGGGGGGGGGGGGGGGGGGAAGGGGTGTTAACATGTTAGTCTAGGGAACATCGTCATGATCAGTGTTCTTAGTAGATTATGGGGGGTGTATCTTATAGGCCATTTCAAGTACTCAAGATTGTATATTATGTGAAATTGCAATAGTCATTTTTGCCAATTGTGAGTTCTATGATAGAATCGTATTGTGATGGTGGTAATGGCATAATGTGATTGTGAACCCTGATATTGCCTTCATTAAAAATTTTCAATAAAAATGATTTGATTAAAAAAAAAAAGAAAAAACCTGGGACACGATATGGAGGGCCCTGGGGTGAGGCGGCCCATTGCACTCTCAGCACTTGGATCCCCACTGGTCAAAACTAGTTCCTGTAGTGCTACCCAATATTCACTTCAATGGGTGCAGTACCAGCTCCGTCTGCTGCACAGCGAATGGAAGGGCACACTGGGCACTTAAAGTAGCCCCATGTTGTAGTCGGGTGCTAATTGATAGAAGGCGTTACAACACAAGTAGGCAGGGCCAACAATACATTAGAGCAACACAAATACTGCCCCAGCAGAACCGAATACTACAGTACAGCACAGCACAAAATACTGCCGCTCCCGCTTTATTATTCAATTGTGCCACTGTCCTGCAGAGGGCCATAGAGTTGAAAGCATAGGGTCCGCTGGCCAGTCCACCCCTGGAATGCAGCTATTCTGAAATAGATGATTGGCAGGGTGTGCGGTGTCAGACTCCACCTATTTAACACTTATGACCTGTCCTAGAGATAGATCATCAATTATTAAATCCCAGAGAACCTCTTGAAAGGGAGCTTCCAGGATTCTGATATTTATAGGTCATCAATATCAGATCAGTGGGGGTCCCACATCCATCAACCCCGCCGATCAGCTGTTTGAGTAAGCCACAGCTTACTAAGCACAGCTCCATACTTTGTATAGTGGCTGTACTAGGTATTGCAGCACAGGTCTATTGCCTTGAATGGCAAATAGGCCACTGTGAATAATGAATGTGACATCCCTGGCCCTAGGATGAGGCGAGCACCACGGCCTCGTCATACAGCTGATCGGATGTATAGAATATTGAGGTCCCAGAAAACCCATTTATTTTAAAAACATTCCAGACACAAAATCCAAATGTTAAAAAACATTTTATTTTGTAATCAATTAATACTATCAAATATAAAAAAAGGTCACAACTATAAACAGGAACAAGTAAAAAACAATAAACTATCCATGTATTGAAACAGCAAACCTAAACGGCGGCTCAGCTTTGGAGCTCATTTCTACATGCAGTGACTGACTTAAAGGGGTTGTCTGGTATCACTACCTAAACTCCCATGTACATGTCCTCTAACTACTTTTCCTGATCTGTGCCTTCCTCCATGAGCTGCCGATCACCACCGCCTCCAGGATGATTTCAATCCACCAGGGACACATGCGCAGTAGTGAGCTGCATGCGCCCAGGAAGTGATGCTTCTCTTCTAAAGCTTCGGTCCTGCATGTATACGACGTCAGTGATGACGCCCATACATTGCCTGGACCAGAAGACAAAATACTGATTACAGGCAGCAGGCCACGTGACATGCTGAAAACAGGACTGAGACCGTGACCGTAGCAGAGATGGAGGAATCTGTGGCAGTATGGAAGGGTAAGTAATGTGAAAATCTCTTCTTTCCACAGGTAGAAGAGAAGCCTTTTTAAAGAGAGGTCAGCGTGATGTAAATGAGCTTCCACTGGATTCAGGGCTAGACATGGCGCATGCGCGGGAAGCTGGGGCTCAGACCTTGGTCAGTTGGAATCAGCGCTGCTTAGCTAAGGCGTGACTAACTTTTCAATTTTTTTTTATGATATAGACCAGTGATGCCCAACCTGCGGCCCTCCAGCTGTTGTAAAGTCCGAGCATGCTGCCTCCACTGATAAACACTTTTAATACGGCCTAGGACACATCAAAGGTTTTTTTGAAAAGCCTATCAAATATATATTTACTATGGGCGAAAATTATAAAACTGGTGTAAAGTAGAACTGGCTTAGTTGCCCATAGCAACTAATCAGATTCCACCTTTCATTTTCCAAAGTAGCTGTGAAAAATGAAAGGTGGACTCTGATTGGTTGCTATAGGCAACTAAGCCAGTTCTACACCAGTTTGATAAATCTTCCCCTATGTACTTACCTTTCCGGGGCTCCAGCATCACTATGCACGCCGTGAGGTTACCATCTCTGCAGGCCTACACTACAGTGGTAGTCACCTGATTCACTACAGTCTAGACTTTTTGCTATTGTTGTATAGTTGAAGGGAAAGTGTTCAAATCTAATAAGGAGTCAGGGTAACTACTTGGACATTTATTGCATATCTATAGGATCCTCCTATCCCACTCCTACTGAGAACGAAGAGTACACGTGCATGTGAAGCGTTCTCTATTTTCTTCCAATCAGATGTTTCTGGAAGCTGCTGCGCTCACCAGAGCTCTGGGCCTCCCAGGCACTTACCTGTACAGCGGCAGTGCTTGGTATTACAGCTCAGTCCCATTGACTTGAACAGGGCTGAGCTGCAACTAGGTCATGTGACCAATATACAGTGACGTCACATGTCCTGGAAGAGCCTAAGGCTCCTACAGAGCACCTGGCCTCTTCTAACAGACACCCTGTGATCTCATTCTAATGACCTATCCAGAGGATAGGTCATTAATATGAATTCCCAGATAACCCCTTTAAGTCGCATAGCAGTGAATGTAGAAAGCGGCACATGCGCAGCCTGCTCTCCATTGGCATCTATCAGCTATTTATGGCATATCCTGCAAGAGGAGACAAGCTTTTTAAAAGGGAACCTGTCATCAACTTTATGCTGACCTCACTGAGGGCAGCATAAAATAGTGACAGAAATACTGATTTCAGCGGTGTGTCCCTCCTGAGCTAAAAGTAAGTAGTTGCTGAGAACCAGCATCATAATCATTACAGCCCAGGCCTGGAAAAGAGTCAAATCTACGTGAGAAGAGTCCTGGTTATTCATAATCTCCTGCACTTACCCATCTGCTGATGATTGGCAGTTCTCTCCTAAAGAGAAAAGGAGAAAACTAGGTAGAAGACTGTCAGTCACCAGCAGGTGGGCAGGAGAGCAGGAATTCATGAATAACCAGGACTCTTCTCAGGTGTCCGTGACTCTTTTCCAGGCCCAGTCTGCAAGGATTGTGATGTTGGTTCTCAGCAACCACTTACTTTTAACTTATAACTGACAGACCGCTGAAATAAACTCACCGGTCTCTACTTTATTCTGTCGTTAGTGTGGGCAGAATAAAGTTGATGACAGGTTCCCTTTAAGCCAGTTCCTGCACATGTAGGCAATTGTTGCTCCAAATGAAAGGGTTTCTGTCATAAGAAATAACGTTATGTAGCTGACTGACATGAGAGATGCGCTAATGTCAGCACTACATAACAGTATGCACTTTATAACTCCCTGCCTGCCGCCGTTCTCTTAAAATAAAGACTTTTAAAATATGCTAATGAGCCTCTAGGTGCTATTAGGGCGTTGCTTCAGCACATAGAGGCTCGGTCTACGCACCCTTTGGCACGCCCAGGTCCAGTTGATTGACTTTCGAGTTCTCCTCATCGTCCCATAAATCCCGCGCCTGCGCCGTCCCGTTTATTATTCCGTGCAGGCGAAGTGAGTGAAGGACGCGCTCCTGCTGCCGGCTTCCTCACTGCGCCTGCGCCGAAGGAAGTCGGCAGCTGGAGCGCGTCCTCCACTCACTGCGCCGAATACTAAAAACGGGACGGCGCTGGATTTACAGGATGATGAGGAGAACTCGAAAGTCAATCAACTGGACCTGGGCGTGCCAAAGGGTGCGTAGACGGAGGCTCTACGTGCTGAAGCAACGCCCTTATAGCACCTAGAGGCTCATTAGCATATTTTGAAAGTCTTTATTTTAAGAGAACGGCTGCAGGCAGGGAGTTATAAAGCGCACTGTTATGTAGTGCTGACATCAGCACATCGCTCATGTCAGTCAGCTACATAACGTTATTTCTTATGACAGAAACCCTTTAAAGTGTCACTTTAAAAGAGGCTAAAATGGAAATAAAACATTCAAACCAATAATACACAGTTTAAAATGCAAATCGCATACTAATAAAAGTCGTGAAGTAACTAGTCTATGGAGCTATACACCGAGTAGAGTGCTTGGCTATCTCCATTGAATGAAGCCACAGGGTGAATTCTTGGCCACCACTCCATTTCAACTTCTTCTAAAACGCCGGCCTTGGGACTCACTTTCTAGTGTCTTGTGGGAATGCCAGCCATCGGACTCTGACAATCATAGATTTACCTGTGGATAGGTGATAGGGTAGGCCCTGTGAATGTATATGTCATATCCCTTAAGCTCTTAGGATGCCTCTACTGCAGGCAGAATTGTATAATTTAACTGTAGGTCTATGCAGGGTCTGGAGGTCAATATTTCAAGAGTGCTCCAACCTCTATGAAGATACAGGTATATTATGATTACATTTCTCTTAAGAGGAATCGGTCAGCTCCCAAACAACAGTAAGCACCATGTAAAGACTGCTGGGTTAGATTAAGTCCTTTGTATATTTCTACTTACTGGCATTCCCCCGCTGTGGTCCTGCAAACTGGTAGTAACATGTATTATGAGGACTACAAGGCACATGTGCATACTGGAGAGGACTTCAAAAGGAGTCCTCTCACTCCATTATTCTGCCTGTTTGTGACAGCCCAATTTCAGAGAGTATAAATATACAAATTACATAAGATTCTGCAATCCTTACACTATACACAGTTTCCTTTAGTTTGGGGGGGTGATTGGAGCTGACAGATCTTCTGTGACATATGTGTATATAAATTAGAGATAAGCAAAAAAGTTCTTAACTTTTATAGACTCTGGACACCTTTTGGGCGAAACTTTTTATTGCATTAGCTGTATTATGGGATAAAAACATATTTGTAATTGGGATTCATTTAACATTTTGCCTAGGTTGTCCCCTGCAGACTGCATGTATTCTCAAATATTGCAGGCTGCTCAGTCCCATTCAATGTGAAATTTGTCAGACAGGCTCTCTGACAGCTCAGTCTGCAGCCCGGTATCGATCTTCCAGGGCATTCGTTATGCTGATAACCCATTTGTGTCAACTTAGATTTGTGTTCAGGAGAGAAGAAATAGGGACTACAGGGTGAGCTGTCAGATCGTTGTCTGATGGATTTCACACTAAACAGCACTGAGCAGCCTCAGATGTATGAGAATATTTGCAGGCTGCAGAAGACAAAATGATATGCAGATATGTTTTATTCCACCACAGTATACACCCAATGTGATAAAGAAGTGCACTATAGGTGTCTGTAGACTAAGAGGACTTTCAGTCTCAAGATACTCAGGCTCATATTTAGCAAATTATTTCAAAAGGTTTTCCAAGTTTATTTTTACTGATGACCTATCCTCAGATTAGATCATCAGTATCTGATTAGTGAGGGTCCGACACCCAGGACCCCGGCGATCAGCTGTTTTGAATGGGACTGAACTGCTCTTAGGCCACGATGAACATGTCGTCACTTGGCCTAGGAAAAGCAGAGAGAAAGCCGGGCGCTCACCACTGCATTCTCAAACAGCTGACTGGTGGGGTTCCCAGGTATTGGACCCCCACCAGATACTGATGACCTATTCAGAGGATAGATCATCATTAAAAAATCTCAGAAAACCACTAACTTATTTGTGTTCGTTGCACGTTTCTCTTGCATTATCTAGTAAGTACTGTCTTTCTAATTGAACAGGCAACCTGTAAAGTTTTATAACACACTGTCTGACATATGTATTTTCTTTAACAGTTGATTGACCTGTTGGTCTATCACAACATGAAGCCCCCGGAACCTTCACTGCTGTATCGGATCTTTGTGAAGCCATTTTTTCTAAAGGACAATTTAAATTATCTGTCAATTTTGTATCATGTTCAATGCCCACTTTGGTTGATTTGTTCAATACCGGTAGTGAAGAGGACACTGTTGTTTTAATTCTTTCTAAAGGAACATATGGATCACACGAGATTTGATCTCTAAATAAACCGGTTGTCAATTTGTCCTTCAAAACATCTGCTTCCATTTCTTGCTTTTTCCAATTTAGTTTTGTGGAGTCAGAGTTTAAGTAATGGTTATTACTGAGATTCGAGGACACCTGGCTTTTTTCATTTAGTGGCTGATTAACGCATCTAAAGTCTTGATTTGGAATGCTTGCTTCGAGAACCTCTTTAGATACTGAAATGTCACATATGAAGGACACTGTAGCAGCATTTATGTGAGTGAGCAGACATCTAGTTGTTTTCTCTAGATTTAGGCTAGGTTCCGTGGTACAGGTTGGCTTCTTTTCATCAGAAACAGCTTTCCGATTCGATACTCCAGATTTCCTTCTTTTTGATGAATCTCTTTCCGATGAAGGGTTATTTGTTTTCCTCTTCCTTTGTCTTGGAGTCTGTTTCTTACCTTCATGATCTAAATTGTGTTCGTATTCAAACTTCTGTCCACATTTCTTATACTTATCACTGAATTTAGCTTTTTGCATGGCAGAGGTGGCCTCCTCATTACTACCTTCAACTACACAGTGGTCATTTTTTGATATTTTTTGTTCAGAATCCAAGTGAGAAACTGTCTCTGTTTGTAGATCTAGGGGCGATCTAGAGGTACTTATCTTATGCACAAATATGCTTGAGATCAATTTGGTTACTGCTTGGTCTCTCTTTAAATTACATGCATTTTGTTTGTCCTTCTCAGTCCCCTCCTTACTTTCATCACAATTCATTGAGCTCTCATGTCTGCACACTGAGGGTGGAGATGCATCTGAGGTTTCTACAGAGGTATTCTGCTCATCTAGTCCAGGACTGTGCGACTTCCTTCTTGACGTGGAACCTGTTCTTATAGCTTTAGTAGGAAAGCATTGAGTTTTGCTTTGAGATTGTCTCTTTGACTTGTTAGTTGAATCATGTCTATCGTCTGAGACAATTTCTTGTAGTTTTTCCACAGTTAATTTTTGGACTGATGGTACTAAATGTAAATCTGTACTGTTCTGTTTTACAATGCCAGATGTATTTTTATTTACCTTATTTACTAAGCTGTAGTTATCTTTGGGAAGTTCTTGCTCAACATCTAACTTTCTCAGTTGGGAAAATGTCTTAGTTTCTAGATCTGGAAATGCTACTCTGGTATAAATGGTGGTCACTGACTTCTCGGTGGACACCTGCGTTTTTTGGCATGCCTTCAGTTGATTTTCTTTTACTTCTTGTATGTGAACGTCTAAATTATGAAAACCATGTACTGCTTATTTCACTGTCTGATTTCTTTTTTTCACAAGTTGATGGATCCCCCACATCTGCCGTCGGGGATGAAACTTGTTGTATTGCTTTCTCTGAAGACATATGTTCAGAAATGTTAACTTTGAGAAAATGACTGGATTCTTCTGGACAAACTCCTATGGAGCTGTGAGCAGGAACTAATTTCTTTTTTTGCCTTTTTGGTCTTACTATATCTTTAGGTAAATGATTTTGATTGGCAGTGTGCAGGGGCCACCCTTCTGACATCTGGCTAGGAATTCTAAAACTTTGTTTACATGAAGAGCTTCCAAACTTCTTACTAAGTGAAGAGCTGCTATCTTTACAGAGTTCTGTAGATATTCGCTTCACAAACTGCTTTTTTCCCAACTGTATTAGCGAACCTTGTTCTACCTTTCTTAGGGAAAATTGTGAATTGTCCACATATCTTGAACTTACTTTACTTGGTTGTCCTCTTTTATTGTCAGTATTTGATTTCATTACATCCAACTTTGGGGATGCTAAAGTTTCTATGGTGTCAATGAAAACCTCTGGTTCGGGTCGGCCTAGTTTTGTGTATTGTGTTTTCTTCCCAGTTGGCTTGCTTTTATGATTTGATAGCTGCCCACAGTCATTTAATTCTGGTTGACCTAACTGTTGACTATGGTGAGTGATATTTAGTTCTACAGCGGATGCCTTTTTAAGAACATCTATTGCGCCATCACAGGTGTTTTTTGAAGGGGTTGTCCCAGTGACTATATGACTGCCTGGAGAACACATCTTTGATTGTAAATTCAGGTTATTTTTAATGGTAGGTGTGCAATTAATTGCCTCTTTTGGATACCCTATGTGGTCTTTCTTCGCAGGAAACAACTGTAAACCTTCTATATGCTGTGTATTCCAAATGCTTCTACTGCAAAGTCTTGTTTTGCTGAATTCCGATACCTTCCCAGATAGTTCTGCTTTGCGTGCTGTATTTATGCTCTGCCGCAGCTGTCTTATTCTATCCAAAAACCTGCATTCCTGAACATGTATTGTAGATTTCTCAAGTACGTTCTGTTCATGTTCCACAGGCGAGGTGCATTGGTTATGCGCATTTTGTTTGCTCTTTCTTGATAGTTGATTGCTGCAGTCTTGTTTCGGTACAGGGGTATTCTCATTAAACCTATTGAATCGTGCTGTAGTGGTAACTATTTGGCTTACTGTTGGAAAAGATTTTGCTTGTAGACCACAACAGACTTCATTGGTCAATGCGGAGTCCCTTTTCTTTTTCACATGTGTGTTTGGTTTATTTACCGCAGCTGCTGTATTATCTACATGAGGCAAACTACTGTTACACTGTACCAGACCTGGAGCAGTCTGCGTCATTTGAGATAATGGTAGTGGTTGCGCTTTTCCTATGTGAAACTGTATATTTGTCTGTTGGTCTTTTTTCTTTTTGTCCAATTGTTTTGCAATTCTTGTATTATGCAATCTTGATTTGTTTGCTGTTGAAGCCGATTTAAATTTTCCTTCTAAATTAATATTTGTTCTTTTGCGCTTTTTTCTTCCTAATCCCGATCTGTTCCCAGAAATATATTCCTTTGACTTAAATTTTTTTGGGATATACTTTTCAGAAATGTTACCTCGATTTTTCAGTTGTGGCCTTGATCGCAGAGCAGCTGTTCCGGTATCTTTTTTCTTAGACCTGTTTTTTTTTTTTTTTATCAAAGGGACATTGACTTTGCAGGATGGGTGACTGATTTGAGAGCATGCTTCTCCATCTACTCCTAAATTTGTCGCTTGTGACACACATGTGCACAAGCATTTTGACTGTTCTCCACAAACATAGGCTGACCAACTTAACATACAACAAAATTGTTTGTTGCTTGTGTCCTTCTGTACCTTTTCTGCTGTCTTATCATTTGATCCGTTATCTGATGTCTTTGCACAGTGAAGCTCATAATTGTCTCTGTTGTTGCAGAGGAAACTTGCATTCTTGTCATCAAACGGTTTGATCAGATCCTCAAAATTGTCAAGACATGTGTCAATAACTTCATTACTATAGCCTTCCTGACTTATTACTGCAGTTCCTTTATCTAAAGAAGGCTTATCTGTATTTACATCATGTATGCCTAATGGAAACTGCGTTATTATTTCAGATAGCTGATCTGTCCAATTGAATTGATTTTCTTGGTCACCAATGGGAAAACTCTGACTTTTTTGCTCAGTGCTTATAGCTAAAGATGCCAGTGATTGCTCTGGGATTTCCTCGATACTTGAGGTTAAGGAATGTTCTTCTCTTACTTCACAAAGCTTTTCATTGCAAGCTACACATGGAACATTATTATGCACACATCTGGCTTCTGCTGATTCATTTTCAAATTTATCATCATCTGACCCATATTTATTTTCAGGACGTAGTGGATTTTGTTCCTCTATTTGGCTATCTTGTACTACTTCATCAATGAAAGTGGCATCTTGGCAGTCATTATGAACGTTATCCTTGACTTTGAATGTAGATTCAGAATTATTTTTGGGGTGTTCTGGTCGTGTATCTTGGTGATGGATAGAAGAAGAACTACATTGTGTATGCACAATGGATTCTCCAATAAGTGTACCTGTCTGTTTTGGAGACACATAAAAACTTCCTCCCATGTTCACAGATAATTTGTTTTGTTCAGACAGAGTAGAATTTTTCTCACCATCATTGTTCAGTATGTTCTTACTGCGATCTGCTTTACTGACATTTGCATTAGTACAACTTTTTACATATTTTGGTTTGAACATCGGAAATTGGGAAATATCCTGTTTAGGAAGAAGGTCTTGCCTCACATTTTCAGGAATCGATACGCCTGTTTCCATAATATCAAAATCAGATTCATTTGAGGATATGGACAGAATATCAGAATCTACAGGTATGTTCTTTTCGTCTTCATTTCCTGTGCATAGCTGTATATCAGCATTTTGTGCTTTCTTTTGACTGTCTAATAAGTTTGTACTTTCATTACATGTTCTTAAAGTCTTCAGTTGCAAAAACGAATTTACAACGGGTTCCTGTGTTCCTTTTGCTTGGCTATTTTCTCCTTCCGATAACTCAGATGTTTTTGATTTTCTTCTTCCTACTCCAGAACTTTCTTTCAAAATGTAGGTGTGTATCTCCTGTTTGTTCTGGATTGGCTCCTCACAACGCTGTGGAGTTGAAGTGCTTCCATTCTGCACAGTATTGGTGGTATTATTTACATCTTTGTAGGGTTCTCTATGTAGAGCAAGTTGGCTTAATGAAAAAGAAGACCTGGTTGTGTAATTATGTCCAGGTTTTGCAGTACCTGCTGGAAATGTGCATGGGCACTGGAACTGTTTTCCATAAATACAGGTTAACCAACTGAGCATACAACAGAACTCTTTACTGGATAACTTATTTCCCATACTTTGTTCTGGGTTACTCTTTGATCGGTTACCCAATGGTACAAGACTGCAACTGACTGAAGAACTAGACTCTTTGTGTACGTCAGAATCTTGGAAAAGTGTTTCTATCTCTTTCTGTTTCAGATATACAAAAGATCTGGTCCTGATCTTCGGTAATTTGTTTGGTTCAGACTTAATGGAATTTGCTCCGGCATTATTCTGAAGACTGCTCAAGGTGCTATGGGTATGTGACGCACCTATTTCTATTAAATCTGTCTTTGTGGTATTGTCTTCACAGCTTTGTAATGTGGACGTTGGGGAGGGTACCGCTGGAGAGACAGATAGTTTTGGCTCATTAGATAAACGTCTTTCTTCTGTCAGATCATTCGATAAGAAATTATTTTGATTTTTGCCATCACTGTTGCCTGCTTTTGTTGTGCTTGCATTTTCAGTGCTCCATGCCCCGATTTTCCTAATGTCAGAATCAGACTCATCTGAGGATATGGACATAGTATCAGCATTCAATGATATGCATTGCACATCAGATTTACTTAGCAGTTTACAGTGATTTGGATCTGCAGGTTTTTCTTCAACAGGGATCGGGTGAAGCTCATCAAACCTTTCTGCCACAGATGGGCAGCCACTTTGAGACAAGGCTGATAACTGGATCTTTGGTAAATCACGCATCGATGCTCGAGGACGGTGTTGAAGTTCCCTCTGAGCACACTCTCCTTTCTCTAATTCACTTGCTTCCTTCAGTTCTGTGGAATGCCTGCATGCCACCCTCCTTCTTGAGTAACCAGACATTAGTTATATTGGGCTCTGTAAAACACAAGCACCATTTGTTTACATGACTAATAAAGTTAATATAAAAATGGTAACATTAAAATGTAAAATCAGCCCACATCAAAAGGACTAAACAGCCTAAGCCCTACTTAATTATTCCACATTGTGTTGTGTTTGATGAGATGCTTTAGTACAATAAAGATTTCTCTGCCTTGAATGACAGCTGTTTACTGACTTAGGCATCATTATGCCACCAGGAACACTTGGTTCACTGCTTGTACAGACTACAAGTCCCACTATTCTGAGCAAATGTCACTGGTTTGGGAATATTTATCCATTACTCACTCGCTTCTCCCTCTTCCCAACATCAGGAAGTCAACAAACCTAACAATTATGAGAAATGTTACTCAGTGTCAAGTTCATAGACTTTAATGGGAGCAGCGCTGTAGTAACAAGCTCCTTCCACTACAAGGCTGACGGAGCTGTGTAGTTCCAGCCCTGACCTCTGACAACAAAGCTACACGTGAACAACTGATCGGCTGGTGCGAGGTGTCCTACTGGCGATGAGGTAGTGAAAGCCTATCCCGATTCCTGAGGGTAGGCGCCATTGCTTAGTAAAGGCCGGACAGGATAGGTCCTCAGGATAGGTCATCAATATCAGATCAGCGGGGGTCTTATTCCCGGTACCCCTGACGATCAGCTGTTTAAAGAGAAGGCCATGCTCGTGCGAGCGCTGCCTTCCCTTCAATGTTTACCTGCTCGCCGTCGCAACTGCTGCGGAGAGCAGGTGTAATTACACCTAAGCCGTCCAGTTCACGTCAATGGGACGGCTCCTGTCTGTTCAAGTGTATAGGAAGGAGCCATCCCATAGAAGTGAATAGGACGGCTTACTTGTAATTACACTGCTCGCCACTGCAGTGGCAACAGTGATCAGGTAAACAATGAAGGGAAGGCAGCGCTCGCACGAGTCAGACCCTGCCGATCTGATATTGATGACCTATCCTGAGGTTTAATATGATTTACCATGAGTGCATGCAAGTTACACTTCGGACAATACAAAGATAAGTAAAAGAAAAAGGAATTACATAGGAACTAAACTCACATCCCTAAAAGCTTTATTGCACCTGCAGATTTTTCAGCAGATGATCGTTAACGAATGTTCGTATGAACGCTCGTTAGCGATCATCTTACAGTGTAATACTGTCGCCAATTGCCTGATGAATGAGCAAACGCTCATCCATCGGGCAATTAGGATTTTTAAGCACACTTAAATATCATTGTTTGCCTGCGGCAGATTGTCCTCTCTAATTACGATCTGCCGCCGGCAAGCCCCTATACAGCATAGCTATGCCATGGCTTATCCCCATGCTGCAGAGGAGATCACTCCATGTAATAGAAGTGATCTCCTCCGCTAGCATGCAAGCTATTGCCGTCAGGGGAGAGCTTCCCTCCCGACAATCGCTTGCTCAATCAGACTGTGTAATACAGGCTTAAAGATGTGGTTCAGGTATTTCTGCCAGTGGAGCTTGGCATTGGGTTCTTATAGTCCTTTTATCCAGGGAGCTGTGTTCTAATGTTATTGCATGGCTCCACGCACAGACTCTCACCCACAAAACCAGGTCGTTTATTTTACACTTTCGCTGGGATAGCACACACTAAATTCCCTTTGCCCAATCATATGGTTAACAGATAATGTTATCTGATATGTTGTGCCTCCTATGGTTGTTTCAGGAATCAAAATATCGATACCCAATCGATACGATAACGGGATTTGACATTTATCGATACTAGGCTGCGCTACTCATTGGTGGCAGCAGCGGCAAAGGGGGAGGGAGACAGTGGAAAAGGAGTCACTCTCTCCCTCCCCCCTGTGCCGCTGCTGCCACCAATGAGGAGAGAGAGGGGCGGAGGAGGGGGCGGGTGCACTTCACCACCAATGAAAGTTAACGTTTAATACAAATACAGGTGCCGGCAGCAGAATCACATAGCCAGCACCCAGCCTCTATGACAGAAAGCTGCAATCAGCGGCAGATCTCAGCTCCCTGTCAGAGGCAGGGTGCCGGCTATGTGATTCTGCTGCCAGCACCCGCCTCCTGTATTAAAGGTTATTATCATTGGTGGAGCAGTGCGCCCTCCCCCATCTCGCCCAATATTAAAATGCATTGGTGGCGCAGTGCGCCCCCCTCTCAACCCCCCTAGTATTAAAATCATTGGTGGCAGTGGCCACAGGGTCCCCTCCCATCCTCATCATTGGTGGCAGTGGCAGCTTCTGATCAGAGCCCCAGCAGTGTAATCATGGGGCTCCAAACAGTTACCATGGCGCCAGGGCGCTACTGAAGCCCTGGCTGCCATGGTAATCTCTCTGTTGCTGTGTGTACTATGCACAGGGCAGCAGGGAGAATGTGAAGTCCTATTCACCCTAATAGAGCTCTATTAGGGTGAATAGGACAAGGGATGAAAAGATCCCAGGTTCGAGACCCTAAAGGGGCTAATAGTTATTAAATAAAAAGTTAAAAAAAATAATAACGTTTAAAAAAAAAACACACATTTCACATATTGCCACGTCCGAAAAGTCAAAACTATTAAAATATTTTAAAAAAAATTGGCTATGCTGTGAACGCCGGAACAGAAAAAATAAAAACTGTGCGATTCGCCATTTTTTAAAATGTGGAATGCATGCGGCTTTTTTGCTGTTTAATTTTTTTTCACGTGGTATTGAATGGTATCAAGTATCGCAATACTTTTTCATTGTATCGAAATCTAATCAAAATTTTGGTATCGAAACAACCCTAGTGCCTCCCCAGCCAATCCATTTGGGGACCAGTGCTAAATGGGTTTGAGGCTCATATTCACTCTCTTCAAAACAAAGGCAATATGGAGCCCAACCTACACTCTTTCACTCCCTTGCCCAGTCTCAGAAGAAATGGGAGGCCACTCCATCTTCTTGGAAATGATCAGCCTTCTAGCTCCTACAGTATTTTACGAAAATGTAATTTCCTATTCACTGCTATGAGAGATTGAGTTCTGCAAACATCTCTGCAGAGCCAACAACAGCATATCATAATGTAGACCATGACACTGTATGCAGCAATACAGGGAAGTATATACAGTAGTACATAGCTATATAGGGGAGTACAAACCGGAATCCAAAAAAAGTTGGGACACTATACAAATCGTGAATAAAAACTGAATGCAATGATGTGGAGATGACAAATGTCAATATTTTATTTGTAATAGAACGTAGATGACAGATCAAATGTTTAATCCGAGTAAATGTATCATTTTAAAGGAAAAATACGTTGATTAAAAATTTCACGGTGTCAACAAATCCCCAAAAAGTTGGGACAAGTAGCAATAAGAGGCTGGAAAAAGTAAATTTGAGCATAACGAAGAGCTGGAAGACCAATTAACACTAATTAGGTCAATTGGCAACATGATTGGGTATAAAAAGAACTTCTCAGAGAGGCAGTGTCTCTCAGAAGCCAAGATGGGTAGAGGATCACCAATTCCCACAATGTTGTGCAGAAAGATAGTGGAGCAATATCAGAAAGGTGTTACCCAGCGAAAAATTGCAAAGACTTTGCATCTATCATCATCAACTGTGCATAACATCATCCGAAGATTCAGAGAATCTGGAACAATCTCTGTGCGCAAGGGTCAAGGCCGTAAAACCATACTGGATGCCCGTGATCTCCGGGCCCTTAAACGATACTGCACCACAAACAGGAATGCTACTGTAAAGGAAATCCCAGAATGGGCTCAGGAATACTTCCAGAAACCATTGTCAGTGAACACAATCCACCGTGCCATCCGCCGTTGCCAGCTGAAACTCTACAGTGCAAAGAAGAAGCCATTTCTAAGCAAGATCCACAAGCTCAGGAGTTTTCACTGGGCCAGGGATCATTTAAAATGGAGTGTGGCAAAATGGAAGACTGCTCTGTGGTCAGACGAGTCACGATTCAAAGTTATTTTTGGAAATCTGGGACGCCATGTCATCCGGACCAAAGAGGACAAGGACAACCCAAGTTGTTATCAACGCTCAGTTCAGAAGCCTGCATCTCTGATGGTATGGGGTTGCATGGGTAGCTTGCATGTCTGGAAAGGCACCATCAATGCAGAAAAATATATTCAGGTTCTAGAACAACATATGCTCCCATCCAGACGTCATCTCTTTCAGGGAAGACCCTGCATTTTTCAACAAGATAATGCTAGACCACATTCTGCATCAATCACAACATCATGGCTGCGTAGGAGAAGGATCCGGGTACTGAAATGGCCAGTCTGCAGTCCAGATCTTTCACCTATAGAGAACATTTGGCGCATCATAAAGAGGAAGGTGCAACAAAGAAGGCCCAAGACGATTGAACAGTTAGAGGCCTGTATTAGACAAGAATGGGAGAGCATTCCTATTTCTAAACTTGAGAAACTGGTCTCCTCGGTCCCCAGATGTCTGTTGAGTGTTGTAAGAAGAAGGGGAGATGCCACACGGTGGTGAAAATGGCCTTGTCCCAACTTTTTGGGGATTTGTTGACACCATGAAATTCTAATTCAACATATTTTTCCCTTAAAATGGTACATTTTCTCAGTTTAAACTTTTGTTCCGTGATTTATGTTATATTCTGTATAAAATATTAGAAGTTGGCATCTCCACATCATTGCATTCAGTTTTTATTCACGATTTGTATAGTGTCCCAACTTTTTTGGAATCCGGTTTGTATATACAGGAGTACACAGCAATATAGAGGGGTACAGGAGTATACAGCAATATAAAGGGGTATATACAAGAATATACAGCAATACTCAGGGGTATAGCAGTCCTGTATATACAGGAGTACACAGAAATATAGAGGGCCTCTATATTGCTGTGCACTTCTGTATATACCCCTCTATATTACTGTATACTCCGGTATATACCCTGAGAGGTAGTAAGGGGCACTAAATGGGTAGAAAATAATGGGCAACTTAGGACAGAACAAGAGAACATCCTTAAAATATGTACGATTCCACTAGAAAAATATTCCACATTTCATGTTTAAAGGGGTTGGCCACCATACGCATAAAAAAATAATAAAGGGTCCGAGATAATAACTAAAGCCACAAGGTATTTGTATCATGAGAGATATACTGTGTACATATAATTTTTCTAATTTATTCAGCATAGCATGCTCCCATAGATGAGAGGCTGGAGCAGCTTCAAAGTGAAAGTAAAAATCCCAGCATGCATCACAGCAAGCATCTTCAGAGGAGCGGTCACATGACATCCCTGGCCAAACAAAACAAATCATGCTTTTTTTGTATCACCATTTTCTGAAAGCTATACTTTTTCTTTTTTTTCCTGCCAATCATCTTGTGCACGGGGTGATTTTTTGCGGGAAGAGTTGATGTTTTTATTGGTACCATTTTTGGGTACATATGATTTTTGGATCATTTAATATTACTCTTTATGGGTCAAGGTGACCAAAAATATTGGTTGTTTTGACACAGTTTTTAGTTTATTGTTTTACGCCATTCACCTGAGGGGCTAGACCATGTGAAATTTTTATAGAGCAGGTCGTTACAAATGCAGCGATACCCAATATGTCTACTTAAAAAAATAATAATAATATTCAGTTTTACACAATGAAAGCATTTTTGAAATTTTTTTTATGTTTTAGTGTGTCCTTTTTCTGAAAGACATATTTTTGGGAGATTATCTTATGTAGGGGCTCATTTTTTGCAGGATGGTTTTATTGGTACTATTTTGGGGTACATATGACTTTTTGATCGCTTTATATTACGCTATTTGTTGGGCAAGGTAACCAAAAATGCTGGCACAGTTTTTATTTTTTGTTTTTTACAGTGTTCATCTGACAGGGTAGATTATGTGCTATTTTTATAGAGCAGGTTGTTACGGACGTGATGATATCAAATATGTCTACTTTCTTTATTTGTTTGTTTCAGTTTTACATAATAAAGCATTTAAAAAAATAAAAAAAACTGTTACTAGGGCCCGGCGATGTGCGCTTGCTTCGCAGCATCGCCGGCACCCTTCGCGAGATGAGGAGCGAGGACGCAAGCTGCTTCCTCATTCCCATGACAACGGTGGGGCGAGGAGGACCCGGCCGTGCAAACCTCCTCAGCGTGGCCGTGTGTCTCCATTTTATGAAAGACATATTTTTTTCTATTTTACTGCCGATCGTCTTGTGCAGGGGCTCATTATGTATACACACATTTTAGAAGGTTCTGGTCCCCATCAGAATCTTTTAGTCGGCATCAGGATCGTGTGATTAGCAGACAGATTTTTTAAATAAAGTATATTTGGAATCTCTTTTTTTACCCTGCTTCCAACAATGTTGTGTATAGTACTGATATAGTGGCCAACCCCTTTAGCATATGTACATTAAGTACACAGAGAAAAAATAATAATAATCACACAATTCAAAATAAGATCATGTGTTGTATAAGCCACACTCTCAAATAATCGTTCTATGATCAAAATTAAGGTTACGTGTTCAATTAATCACTATTTTAATTTTTGTCATCCAGCCCTAACTTATCGATTATAAAATGTACAGTTTACATTATTATGACCACCAGGTTGCCAGAGGTATCTTGAACCATGCTGACCGCATTGCATTCTAGAGCTGCTGGAGGGTGCGTGGGGCGGATCCACAGAGCAAACACGATGACTGAGGTGGACCCATAGATGCTCAATTGGGTTCAAGTCTGACAAATTAGGGGGCCAGGGTAGTACTTGGAAGTCGATTATCAGGGACAGACCAGGAACCTAAAGTGACCCTAGAAAAAATACTAAAAGTGGCCCCATGTTGTAAGCAGGTCCAAATTGACAGAAGGCAGGGCAGCACAAGTAGACAGGGACAGCAGAAGTGGGAGGGTTCAGCAATACCATATTGCTGCACAAAATACTGTCACCCTTACCACAGTATTCAACTGTAACACTGCTGACCAGGTGCATTAGTGTCTGATGCTCCTAGCATTAATTAATGCTGAGAGCATGAGATCGTTATGTACCCGACCAGAGGCCATGAGAAGGGTTTGGACAGCCATCTGGCCATCAGCCCACCAGGAAATTTCCCTGTAGGGTCTATGGCCAGTCCGTCCCTGTTGGACATTTCTAGCCATACATGTGGCATTGTTTTGCTGAGAGATCCCATGGGTGCATGTGATCTGCAAGGATTAATTCATACACAAATCGGTTGAGAGCATCTTCCACATGTAATACACATGTAATAGTGAGCTCAGAGAATACCAGAAAAATAATTCCCAGACCATAACGCTGCCACCGCCAGCTTGTGTTCTTTCACCAATGGTTGCAGGGTGTTTGTTCTCTGTTGTTTCTCATGTGACACGAAAATGAGCTCCATCAGAGAAGGCAATCCTTTGCCAATGAGCGGAGGTTCAATTCCAATACTGTTACAAAAATCGAAGCCTTTTCTGCCAATGCAACTTCGTTAGCAGAGATGCAGTGACCAGCCGTCTGCTTCTGAGCCCCATTATTTGGGGGTGTGGCTTGGGGAGTAGCTTAGGGTGGGATATGACACATGATCAGTAATATAAGAACTGAGCTATAATGAGTGTGTATAGGGTCAGAGAGCAGAGATAAGGAGCCCGTCAGCTCCTCAACTGACGGAAAATAGAGAAAATCCACAGGCTGCTGCTAGGGTATCTGAGCTATGTGCAGAAAAATTGGATTTTTTGTACTCACCGTAAAATCCTTTTCTCGTAGTAGGCATTGGGGGACACAGCACCATGGGTATATGTCCAACTACCACTAGGAGGCACTAGACACAAAAAGTGTTGGCTCCTCCCAGGTGGGCTATACCCTCTCCACAGGCACGAGGCTATTCAGTTTGTACCAAAAGCAGTAGGAGAGAGAAGAAAAGCAAGGAACCAACAACTCCCGTACCGGGAAAGATCAAGAGACCAGCCCGGAGAAGCGGAAGTAAAAACATAGGGTGGGATCTGTGTCCCCCAATGCCTACTACGAGAAAAGGATTTTACGGTGAGTACAAAAAATCCAATTTTCTCGTGCATGGCATTGGGGGACACAGCACCATGGGACGTCCCAAAGCAGTCCCTGAGGGTGGGAAAAGAAGAGACGTGCCACCGGCTGGGCATACAGGTGCAGGAGAATGTGACCATGTGACCCAACAGGAAAAAACACGGAATGGGCAAGAGGTCTCATAACAAGGAAGAAACCTCAGAAGAAGCAGGGAAGACTGCCAGCACCCCAGGACAAATGTCTGGAAGAAAATCCCAAATGCAAGAAGGTGGCAAAAGGGAACACCAAGCGCAGCCAAGGGCTGGAGAAAAAAATTAGGACAGCACTGCGTGTTGGATCGACCCAACGCCCTACATTGTCTCAGACCCATAAACCTGTGGCCATCCCCTGAAAGGCCAGGGGAGAAAAGAAACAGGGAAGCACTGGAAACCAAACGAGTGAGGGAAGCCATAGCAAGGCTCACATGTGAAGGGAGAGGGACTCCCCTCACCGCAAGGCCAGGTGAAGAAGCCAAGCGCCCCATGTAAAGGCGAAAACCCAAGGCTGCTAGAGGAAACTGCCAACCCTTGGAGAAGGAGGGGGTTGTAGGTAAAAGCCAGGAACAAAGAACGATCGCTCCTGCGTCCCCAAAAACAGGAAACGAGGCACAAGCCTCCGAAAACAAGATAGCACTGTAAAGCGCAAGACCAGAGGAAACTCTGGGCATGTGAAGTATCATGGAAAAAAGGAACCAGAGACAGGCCCAGGCAACCTTGGCAGGAACACACTGGACTGACAGACATGGGAGTAGAAGAAGAGCACTCCAAACAGCCTAAGGAGGAAGGGGTCTACAACAGGAGGAGGTCCCTCCCGAAGGAGACCATACGGTGGAATTGCAAACCGTAGCACCAAACCACTCAATACCAGGTACTTTACGTGGGAGGATGGAAAAAAAAAAAAGACAAATCCCAAGAGGACCTCAAATGAACAGGGACAGGGACTCCAGAAAGGAGTACCCAGATGGGGTCACAAGGAACCAGGAGCTGAACCACCGGAAGACAACGCAAGCCAGCATATCCAGGAAAGGCGAAAAGAAACCGCCATAGGGGAAGGGACATTGGCCATGGACAACTAGCCGCACCAAAAACATTGACCAGCAAACCGTAAACATTGTCCCAGAGAGGGCAAGTACAGCAGCTCGGAGGTACCACAAAACGACAGACATCGATATGCATAAGGAATGCAGAAGTCGCCATGAAAAAACCGGGGTAGCCTACATAGAAATGTAGAAACCAGCTGCGACCGGCATACAGAAAACTTCCAGGGGGGAGAAAGTACCAGACAGGTGCAGACGACAGCAAGGTCCAAGAGGACTGCCCCTTCGCCATGTAGCACAACTAAGCAGAAAATACAAGGGAATACCGAAAACACCTGGACCCAGAAGGAACTACGGGGCCCTGTCCGATACCAGAGCAATCAGCTGAAAATTCAGACAGGTGTGTGTGGCGCTCAGAGGTCCTGTCCTTGACCCGTCAGGGAGGACGTCCAGCAATGATAAAAGCCGTGGACCCAGAAGGATACCGTGAGGCGGACATCCAGCGATGACCGAAAACCACTGCCGCGGCCGATGCTCACCAGCTACATGTCCAAACAAGGTAGAAGATCCAGTGGAGATCCTTGTACTACACCAGGAATGGCCCGCTCAGCAATAGGAAACAATGTGAGTACTCCCCTATAACATGGGGTAACGCGGAGCACAGCATACCGTAGGACCTTAAAGAGAAAGCAAGAGCAACTCTAGCACAAAGGCCAACAACCACCTGGCCATGGAGTAGGAGGTTGAATGAGGACCACCCGCCGGACCAGACAGATCAGTCATATACTGGAGCTACCAGAAGCAGCACTAGACCGATAAGGTGGGGGATGGGCTGACCCACCCCTGCCAGATATGGTAACCATGCACATGCTGAACAAGGGTGACCTGGTGCTGACAGTGCCTTGAGCGGCACAAGGAGACCAATGAGGACGACAGTAACGGAGTGGCAGACGTACGGAAGAACCAAACGGATGGAACCAACATCTGCAGCACAGATTAGAACCCGTGGGCAGAAAACACCTAGTAAGAAAGAAACTGTCTGGGCCACAGATCGCACCACAGGGCCCAGCACTTGGGGTACTACAAACACACGCCTAAAATAAAGGTAAAGTGGCTGCATGTTGCCGACCAAGGAGAGTGGAAACATAGCCACAGCATCTGGGGATGCGACAGCATTCGAAGGGTACAGGTACACAACCTGTAAAGTAGAAATATGGCTGTGAAGAGGAACTTCATTTAAGATCGAAGCAATGTGGCCGCATGGTGCACCCCAGACCCAGAGAGGTGCAACAGCAACTGCGTTAACAATGGAACCCATAGGGCCGCACGGTACCACAAAGAACAAGACAGGTGCACACTACAATCAGGTAGGTGCAATGGCAACAGAAACAGGGCCGCATAGTACACCATAGAAGCCAGACAGGTGTAACGGCTGCAGCATCAAAGACGGTTCAGGAACTCTACCTATGAAGGAAGTAAGATGGCTGTTTGGTGCACACTATGATGAGGTAGGTGCAATGGCCACGGCAACTGGAGGAGGCCTCAAAATCTCGTCCTGTAAGGGAGAGAAAATGCCACATGGTACACCATAAAGCCGGACAGGAGGAACGGCTACCACATCCGGAGATGGTGCAGGTACTCTACCTGTTAAGGGATCAAGGTGGCAGGGAACAGACAGGTGTAACTGAACCGGACAGGGGCAACTCTATGGCAATAGAAAGTGGCCTCTATATCTCGCCCGTAGGGAGAAATGTTGCCGCCTGGAAGACAATAGAGCCCGCCAGGGGTATCGACCACAGCACCGGAGATGGCGTAGGTACTCTACCTATGAAGGGAGCAAAATGGCTGGGAATAGACAGGTGCAATTTCAACGGCAATTAAAGGCGGCCTGTAAATCTCGCCAGAAAGGGAGAAATAGTGCCGCACGGAACACCATAGCGCCAGCCAGGGGAATTGGCTACAGCATCAGGAGATGGCGTAGATACTCTACCTATGACGGGAGCAAAGTGGCTGGGAACAGACAGGTGCAATTGCAACGGCAATCGAAGCGGCCTGTACATCTCGCCCGGAAGGGAGAAATAGTGCTGTATGGAACACCCCAGAGCCAGCCAGGAGTAATGGCTTCAGCATCTGGAGTAGGTGTAGGTACACTACCTATGAAAAGGGGCAAGGCAGCTGTACAATTGCTCTTAACTCCCCAACCTACAGGAGGCGATAGCCGAGCTAACCGCTTGCCCAGAACAGGAACCCCCTGTAATGAGGTAGAGTGGCGAACACCACCACCAGGATGGGGACCCTGTGGAAACACTCTCAAATATGTAGAGGATAGCCCCTGGTATAGGGGAACCAGGAAGGCTTGTCAGGGACAGCCTATGGCAGTGGTGCAGGCATCCCCCTGTTAAGGAGAAGGCGTACGTATCAGAGACACCGCGTAGGTGACTCAGTATGCTAAACACGGGGACGGCTGCCTTACCTGTGCGGTTGAATACCTGTGTGGTCAGGGGAGCACCATCCGAAAATCCACTAGAGGGGATACCAACCCTGGGTAGGAAAGGTTCCTCCGTCCACATTCGTCTTGACCTCCCAGAGGGCTTCTGTATGGAGGAAGACCGCCTGATGCTCTGTTCCGAGGGAATCGGCGCAGAGGTGTCCCCAGAGGCAACGGATGGGGTGACAGGAAGGATTCGTCACCAGCCTCAGGCCTGTCCTGGGGGGGATCCGAGGATGCCGAGGAGGGGTGGTACCCCGTTGAGACCACCCGAGGGAGTACCGTGAGCTACCCCTAGCCGAACCCGGGTGCAGGTACCCCTAACTGAGCGTGCCCCATCTGCAGGGAGGACCCTGGGAGGGCAGAGGTGGCCGCAATTTGGATTGGTAGCGGCCAGCGACACCGCCAGGGAGAGGCGGTCAAGGTTCCCATGGCATTGACACGGAGGGAGCCCATTCATGGGGGACCGACACAAAGGGATTGTTCGGGGAAAGGATCTGGGAAGAGGTACTGCACCCAGCAGGGACAGGCTGACCGCACGGCAGCCATTGTTAGACCCAGAGAGGTGCAGACAGCGGACGCACGTGAAAACACGTGGCGACCGAGGAGAGGCTGGGAGAGGAGATGCTCAAAAAGCAGCCAGCAGAGGCTGTCTATCCTGACCCGGACGCCCTGTTCCCCCAAAGAGGCGCTGCAGCAGCTTGTCCCCCCAAAAGAGGTGGTCAGTAGGGCTGCAGGGGACATAAAGCAATTGAGGGGAGGGAAGGGGTTAACCACCCCCTTCAGCAGAAAAAACACGTTAGCCCAGGAAAGGGTGAAGAGATAGCCCCTCCCAAGGGCCGGGCGGGGCTCAGAAAAGCCCGGGAAGCAAGGAGGAGGGGCCGGGAAGATTGCGGCCTAGCAGGCCCAAAAGCCGGGGCCTCGATTTATTAAGGCGGCCGGGAATGGAGCGAGGGGGGCGGGGCGAACCGCGGCCGACAGAGGGCCCACCGAATCATAAAAATAGGTGAGGAGGGTAGGGGGGGAGAAGCGACACCTAGGGACAGGTGGATCAGGGCAAACGGAGCACCTGGGAGCCGGGAACGGGCCACAGAAGATGAGGCCTAGTCCCGGCAGAAGCCGGGGACTAAAGTAGCGGAGAAGCCAGGGAGAAGACTGTGTGGCCAGGGAGGAGAGAAAAGACCAACCAAGGGGGAAGAGAAGGGAGGGGAAACAAGAATATAACCCCCCCCAGAAAAAAGGGGGGGTTGGCTAGGGGGAAGATGGAGGCTCCCCAGGACCCCCAGCTAAGGTGGATCCCATCCCCCTGGCCACAGGAGGGAACCTAACCCTGGGGCAGGGACACAGGGGAGTATACTCACCATCAGATATACTCACCATCCGATGTCTTCGGGCGCAGCAGGGTCACCCCTTCGGCAGACTCAACACGGAAACCGTGGGAATGCCGGCAAGCCACTGCGGATGCAGTCCGTGGGGACTGGGTGACCGGCGATGGTACCGAAGTACGCGCCCGCAGGGGGGCAACTAAAGTGGAACACGATGGAGCCCCAGCCTGCAGCAGGTATAACGGTGGAGAACACCGAGACCTGCGGAAGAGAGAAAAAAGAAAAGAATAAAAATAAAAAACAGCAGAACCTGCAAAAAAGCAGGACAGGTCTGCCTCCTACGGACACTAGACTAAAACTGAATAGCCTCGTGCCTGTGGAGAGGGTATAGCCCACCTGGGAGGAGCCAACACTTTTTGTGTCTAGTGCCTCCTAGTGGTAGTTGGACATATACCCATGGTGCTGTGTCCCCCAATGCCATGCACGAGAAAAAGGGGCTCAATACTTTTAATAAAGAGCAATTGAAAAAATGGGTTTTAACTCAAAATAAGTACGATGCAAAGATGTACATAGCCTTGAAGGAAGGCTAATGCTACGGCAGTGGGTGTCGAAAGCACTGCATCAATCAGGGCGCTATCCTGGCCGTCCCCTGGTATTCACCCTTTAATAACTATACAGGGATCTGCACTTTGCTGCAGGGGAGTCACCAGTCTGCTACCTCTTGGAATAGTCCAGGTGTGATTGGTAGATTACCTACTGGGGTTAGAGATGCCGATGCAAAGCACACTCATACTCAGAAGACAGGCCAAGGTCAGGGCAGTTAAAGTACCTGCAAATACATGAAACTAGTCCGAGGCCAGGACAGGCAGCAAAGGGTCAATACAGCAAACTGGCGTAGGTCATGCAAAGGAAAGGCAGAGTCAGTAAACAGGCAAGGGTCGGTACACAGGCAGACAAACAAAACATACCGAAACTAGTAACTAGCACGCCAGGACCCTAAAGCTGAGGTGCACTCCCTTTGGGGATGGCACTTAAAATACCCAGCAGAGTCCAGGCATTGGTTTGAACCACCAGCAAGGCAACAGATGAGGCAGGGTAAGTGACGCTGGGCCATGTCCACCCGGGGCAGTGGTACAGCTGCGGGCGTGGGCCTTAAAGGGAACCTGTCACCGGGATTTTGTGTATAGAGCTGAGGACATGGGTTGCTAGATAAAAGCACAGAGAGCTATGGGGACTGGATATTGCGGATGTGCTAGCGGCCATCTAGCAACCCATGTCCTCAGCGCTATACACAAAATCCCGGTGACAGGTTCCCTTTAAGTTCAACAGCTAATCAGGAAAGGAAAACAATTGTATGTGAAAAACCTCATAATCTCATTATGACATTTTGTTTACTCTCTGTAATACCTGGAGAAAGAAGAAGTTCTGGATTCTCCAACCTCACATAGACACGTCCTCTATAGACCCCTGGACACTGAAACGAGAAACAAAAAGTGTCTTGTGAACAACCCATAAGGCTAATTTAAGACAAGTGTATCAACTGCAGGAAAACACTTGCATTGTTTCCTGTTATGGACACTGCCCATTTGACAGGACCGCATGGCATTATAATGATTTATAATGCTTTGTTTCTCTGCCTGAACTTGGATCTACCTAATTGTACTGACATAATACCATCGGTACAATGCAATAAATCCTAACTATAAATCGTTATAATGCTGTGCAGTCCAGAGTTTAAAGTGTCCACAATGGGAAATCACACTTACACATGGCGCGTGTTTCCCACAGTGGACATGCTGCAGACCACAAATGGCACTCAGCAATGCATGGGCAGTGGCCATGTGCAGTCCGTGCTGCGGATGCAGATCCACTGGCTTGAATGGGTCAGTGATCCGCAAGATACAGTAAAAGATACGACATGTCTTCCCTTTTTCGTTCTAGAGGCACAGACACAAAAGCCCACAGAAGCGCTTTGTAGTGCCTCCATTCAGCAAAAGATAGGACACGTCCTATCTTTGGCCATTCCTGCGGATCAGGGACCCATTCAAGCCAATGGGTTCGCATCCACAGAATGGAGGGTTCATGCCCACACATGTCAGGATTCAGTGCCTGTATTTTGGTCCGCAAACAGTGGTTCCACAATGCACTCCGTAACATACGGCCAAAGATAGGACATGTCCTATCTTTTGTGGAACAGAGGCACGAATCGGTAGCCCTATGAAGCACTTCCGTGGACTTTCGGGTTTAAGCCTCAGCACCGCAAAAGATAAGACATGTCCAGTCTTTGGCTGTATTTTGCAGATTGCAGACCCATTCAAGTCAATGGGACTGGATCCGAACCACGGAGTGCACACTGCATTAGCCCTTATTTTTGTGGGCATGAGCCCCAAGGCTGTGGTCACATCTGCGTTGGAAGCTGTCAAACATGGCAAAATAGCACAGCATGCTGGAAACCTGACGGATCCCATTATGGTAATTCCCTCATGTCAAGGATCTGATACTAAGGGGAAGAGTTATCAAAAGTGGAACAAAGAAATCCGGAATTAGTCTTACCAATAATTCCGTTTCCATGAGATCACCACGACGGCACACAAGGAAATTGACCCCTAACCTCTGTAGGGGCAGGAACAGAGAAAGGTTTAAATCCCCTCCCACCACCAACACCAGTGTTTCCAAAATTACTAAGAGCAAAAGGTGGTGGTTAACACATAGTGAGACAAAGGATAATATAACCTATAGAAGGTATTAAATCATACACACCAGAAAGTTCTGCCGAAATACACACCAGAAAGTTCTGCCGAAAAAAAAAAAAAAAAAATGGGAGGAAATAATGTGCCGTCGTGGTGATCTCTTTAAACCTGAATTACCGGTAAGACTAGTTCCAGATTTCCATATCACCACCACCACGACGGCACACAAGGAGATATACAAAATTATTATATCAAGGGGGGGCGACTGCCTGATGGACTTTACGTCCAAATGACAAGTCTGAACTTTTGGAAAAATCTAGTCTTTTAGTGCTTCATGAATATATGTACACTAGACCATGTAGCAGCCCTGCAAATGTCTTCTAAGGATGCTCCAGCTTGCTCAGCCTGAGAAGAGGATATGGCCCCGGTTAAATGCGTTTTTAGTTGTCAGGACAGGGGAGGTCCTGAATCTCATAGCAAAGGGAAATAGTGTTCCTAATCCACCTGGCTAAGGAAGATTTCGAACTTTTTTGACCCTTGTTTCTCCCTGAGAATTGAACTAGAGGGCTATCGGACTTTCTGAAACCTTTGGTAGCCTCAATATAATTCTAAACTGTACATCTGACGTCCAGGGTATGAAAAACTGATTATTTGCGGTTTGAAGGGTTTTTACAAAAGATGGTAAAATGATCTCCTGCTCACAATGAAAATTTTTACACTACCTTTGGGAGGAACCCCGGATCTAATCGGAGTATCATTCTATCCTCCATAACTCTCAGGTAATGTTCTCTAATGGAAAAGGTCTGCATCTCACCCAGTCTTCAGGCTGATGTACTCATGATTAAGAATGCTGTCTTAAAAGATATTAGTTTGATAGAACAATCATCTAGTGGCTCCAAGGGAGATAGTGTTAGGCCAGTAAGAACAATATTAAGGTCCCAGAAGGGGACACGAGATTTTAGAGTCTGTCTAAGCCTGGAAGCTGCTCTCAAATCTTTTTATCCATCTGTGGTTTGCAAGATCAGAATCGAAGAAACAGCCAAGAGTCGACACCTGGACTTTGAGGGTGGATGGCCTAAGCCCCAGCTCAATCCCCTGCTGTAAGAACTCCAAGATTATCTGGATGTTTGGTCCTTTGAGATTCGGGGACAAGTTCCCCGACAAGGAACAGAATTCTCTTCCATATCTTTAGGTAGATGGCAGAAGTTACTTTTTTCCTGCATGCTCTAAGCATGGTTATCACTCTATCTGAAAGAGCTTGGTACTTCAGTATCTGGATCTCAGGATTCAAGCTGTTAGTCTCAGGAACTCTGGATTGGGATGTAGAATCGGTCCCTGATGAAGAAGGTCCTTCCAGGATGGTAGAGGCCAAGGATCCGAGATGGAGAGTTTCTTGAGGGAGGAAAACCAGCTTCTCTTCGGACAGAATGGGGTTATTAGAATTATTGTTGTATTGTCTTGATGGATCTTTTAAATCACTATTGGAATGAGTGGAAGCGGTGGAAAGGCGTAATTGAGACCCCAGTCCCATGCTAGGGCAAATGCATCTAATGCCCAGGAATTTAGGGAGCAGAATCTTTCCACCTTCGTATTCTCCCTTGAAGAAAACAGGTCCACTTCTGGAACGCCCCATTTGTCTACTATCATTCGAAAGACTTCTGTATTTAGAGACCATTCTGAGATAGTCCGCCTCTAGATTCAGCGACCCCTTGAGATGGATCGCCGAAATAGATTTTACATTTTGTTCTGCCCAGTTAAAGATCTTGGTTGATAAGGACAGGAGATTTTGCGACTTTGTTCCTCCCTGATGGGAGAGGTAGGCAATGGTCATCATGTTGTCTGAATTTTTTTTTTTAGGTGGGAACCCCGAAGATTTTCTTCCGCTATCTTTAGGGATTCCCATACTGCATTCAGTTCTCTGAAATTTGACGACTGAGAGCTGACTGACTGGGGCCAGGAGCCTCGATCATAAAAAATCTCCCACTTTCGCTTACCATCCTAACTGACTTGCGTCCGTCATGATCTGTACATAGGGAGTTCTCATCCATACTACTCCCCTGGAGAGGTTCCTTGAGACTGTCCACCAACATAGTGATGTTTTTACCATGTGAGGAATGGATACTCTGTAATCTGGAGTAATCTGTTGCCTGTTCCAAACTCTGACAATCCAAGTCTGTAGAGGTCGAAAATGCAGTTGACTCCAAGGTACTGAGGGTATGCATGATGTAAGTAGGCCAAGTAGACTCATTGCTTCCCTTATGGAGCAGATCTTCTTTTTTTGAAACATTCTGACTTTCTCCCGCAGTGAACTGATTTTGTCTTGGGGAAGAAAAGTGGATTGAATATGAGAGTCTAGAATCACCCCCAGGAAACGTATTTTTGTTGACGGTTGTAGGTTTGATTTGTTGATGTTCACCATCCGCCCTAGTTTTCTCAGTGTTGATAGGAAGGTATCTAAATCTGCCAATAGGTGGTCTACTGTATCGCCAATTAGTAGAAAATCGTCTAAGTATGGGACTAAGATTAGTTCTCTATTCCTCAAATATGCCACCATCTCGACTACGAGTTTGGTGAAAATCCTAGGTGCGGAGTAAATTCCAAATGGAAGGGCCGTGAATTGATAATGATGTATTAACCATCTGTGGTCTCTGATGGCGAACCGCAGGAATTTTTGGGAGTTGATATGAATTGGAACATGGTAAAAGGTGTCCTTTAAAGGGAATCTGTCACCTGCTTTTAGCATTTTAAGCTGTCACCATCGCCATGTTCACTAAAGTACCTTATTTCCTGCAGTCGTCTTCTTACTTTATTTCGTTTTGTCCTTTTGATAAAAAAAGCCCTTTTTATGAAATGCTAATGAAGCTCCAAGGTGCCCAGAGGGGCGTTTTTTCCTCTCTGGTGCCCAGTGACGCCCCCCTGCAGTGCCCAGCCCGCCTTAATTTAAATCCCAAGAAAGCCTCCTGATCCTGAAATAACCTCCCACAGCCCCGGCAAACGGATTCCGCCCCCTTGCCACGTCATAGTCTACCTTCTAGAAATGCCCCGTCCTTCTTCCTGTCGGCGGCCAGAAATCTAACGCAGGCGCAGTACCGCCTGCGGCCTGCGCGATCATCAACCTCCTCAGGGCAACAGCCTCAAAAGTCTCACTGGGCATCCGCCGAGCCCAGTGATGTAATCTGAGCACTGTTGCCCTGAGGAGGTTGATGATCGCGCAGGCGGTACTGTGCCTGCGCAAGATTTCTGGCCGCCGACAGGAAGAAGGACGGGGCATTTCTAGAAGGTAGACGATGACGTGGGGAGGGGGAGGAACCGTTTGCCGGACCTGTGGGAGGTTATTTCAGGATCTGGAGGCGTTCTTGGGATTCAAATTAAGGCGGGCTGGGCACTGCAGGGGGGCGTCACTGGGCACCAGAGAGGAAAAAAAAACGCCCCTCTGGGCGCCTTGGAGCTTCATTAGCATTTCATAAACAGGGCTTTTTTATCAAAAGGACAAAACAAAATAAAGTAAGAAGAAGACTGCAGAAAATAAGGTACTTTAGTGAACATGGCGATGGTGACAGCTTAAAATGGTAAAAGCAGGTGACAGATTCCCTTTAAGTCCACTGTTCACATTAAGGCGTCTTTTCCTATTAAGCGTATTTTAGACTCTAGGGACTCCATCCTGAATTTTTGGTAAGATATGAATTTGTTTAGGGATTTCAGATTTATTATGGTTCGAAATGAGCCCTCTTTCTTTTTCACTAGGAATAGATTGGAGTAGAATCCTCTTCCTTGCTCTGGAAACGGGACCTTGACTACCACTTCCATTTTTAAAAGATCTTGCACTCCCTGCCAGATCTTGTTCTGAGCAGTCAGAGATCTGAGGCTGGACACAATTTGTTTGGGTAGACTGAAGAAAATTCTATCCTGTAACCGGATTTTACTACCTCCCTGGCCTAGGGATTCAGAGAGATCAGTTCCCAAAATGTAAGAAAATTCTTCAGTCTCCCCCCTACCCTGGCGTCATTGTTTATCACTGGGTTTGCTCTGGGGGTTAAGGAGAAAACCCCTTTCTCTCCCCCCTTTGGAATAGCTCCAGCGTCCAAATTTTCCCTTTCCTCTATACCAGTGGTCGGCAAAGTGCGGCTCTTTAGATCCTTGAATGCGGCTCTTTGGTGCGGGCTGGCAGGTGGGCGGCCGCGCAGCCATATCGCGCCGATCAAGCTGCTTGCAAAATGTCCGTCATGCGCCTCCTGCCCAGTCTGTCTGCTCCTTCCACTTTATTTATGAAGCAGGCAGGCGGGGCAGGAGGCGCATGACGGAGGGTGAGATGTCACGCTGCGCACAGCAGCAGAAGAGCGGGCAGTGGCGGACTTTCGGCAGACCACCAGCCATGTGAGGAGTGGTGAAGAGGCCGCAGCTCAGGAGAAGCGAAATGTCCTGCAGCAGAAAGGTAGGAGCTGCCCACAGTGTGTGCACAGCGTCGGGCACTGCACCGGCCCCGCAGCAAGTGTCCCTGCCTCCTCCCTTCCCCCCACTAATACATTACTTTACTTACTGGAGGGCACTTATGGGGGATATCTGTGGAGGGCACTTATGGGGGATATCTGTGGAGGGCATATATATAGCATCTTATGCCATATATGCGTCAGCCACAGATATCCCCCATAAGCGCGTCAGCCACAGATATCCCCCATAAGCTCGTCAGCCACAGATATCCCCCATAAGCGCGTCAGCCACAGATATCCCCCATAAGCGCGTCAGCCACAGATATCCCCCATAAGCGCGTCAGCCACAGATATCCCCCATAAGCGCGTCAGCCACAGATATCCCCCATAAGCGCGTCAGCCACAGATATCCCCCATAAGCGCGTCAGCCACAGATATCCCCCATAAGCGCGTCAGCCAGATATCCCCCATAAGCGCATCATCCACAGATATCCCCCATAAGCGCGTCATCCACAGATATCCCCCATAAGCGCGTCATCCACAGATATCCCCCATAAGCGCGTCATCCACAGATATCCCCCATAAGCGCGTCATCCACAGATAT
Organism: Bufo gargarizans; assembly: GCF_014858855.1. Lineage (NCBI taxonomy): Eukaryota > Metazoa > Chordata > Amphibia > Anura > Bufonidae > Bufo > Bufo gargarizans. The sequence goes on from NC_058088.1 coordinate 12,103,565, forward strand.
CCCCCATAAGCGCGTCATCCACAGATATCCCCCATAAGCGCGTCATCCACAGATATCCCCCATAAGCGCGTCATCCACAGATATCCCCCATAAGCGCGTCATCCACAGATATCCCCCATAAGTGCGTCATCCACATTACATCCACATCTGCAGACAAGTTTAATAAAAGTAAAAAATGATAAAGATAAAATGAAATAATAATCAAGATCCAAATAAAAGAAAGTACATATAAAAGTATGTAAAAACACATTCTGGGCTCATGCCCACAAATGTAAGGGCGCTGTGCCTGTGCTGTGGACCGCAAATAGCGGTCCGCAATGCACAGACACAGACCATGGGGCAGCTGCATGAGGATCGCGGACCCATTCAATTGAATGGGGTTCGCGATCCGCATCCGACTGCCAGCACCGCAAAAAAGTAGCACATGCTAAAGTGAATGGGTCCAGGATCCGGGATATGAGTGCTTCCGTGGTGCTTCTGGCTGTGCCTCCGCACCGCAAAAAAGTAGTGCATGCGCTAATAGTCCTCACTGGTACTGTTGATGCAATATTTTAGGTTTTAAAAATGTGGCTCTCGAAAGAAATTTCAATCGTGGTTTTGGCGATATTTGGCTCAGTTGACAAAAAAGTTTGCCCACCACTGCTCTATACAATCTATCCTGGCCTGAGGAAGAACGAAAGGTATATTTTTTCCTATATGGCCTGTCTACGGGAAAACCTTTTTTCTTGTCCGAGGCTTTTTCCAAGATCTTATGTAACACAGGCCCGAAAACATATTCACCTGAAAAGGGAATGGAGCACAGCTTCATCTTTGAAGTCTTGTCTCCTGACCAAGACTTCATCCAAAGGGCTCTGCGAGCCGCGTTGGAGAGGCCCGCGTCCTCGGCTGAGAATCTTACCTACTCAGCAGAGGCATCTGCTATGAAAGCCATGGCTGATTTCAGCAAGGGGATAGAGTTTAGAATCTCCTCTCTAGGGGTCTTATCCCTAATATGGTTCTCAAGTTCATTTAGCCAAAGGAACATAGATCTAGCGACAGATGTTGCGGCGATATTTGATTTAAGGTTAAACATCGCCGCTTCCCATAATTTTCGTAACAGACTGTCCGCTTTCCTCTCCATGGGATCCCTTAACTGGGATGCGTCTTCAAAGGGCAATGATGTCTTTTTATTGACCTTTGCCACTTGCACTTCTATTTTAGGGATCTCATTGAATATTTTAGATTCAGCCGGATCAAATAATAGACGTTTTTTTGAAAGCCTTGGACACACCCAGGCGTTTTTCATGGTCAGACCATTCCTCTAAAATCATCTCTCTTATGTTCTCATTAATGGGGAATATTCGGGTTCCTTTAACCCTTAGACCCCCAAACATTTCCTCCTGGATGGAATGGGTTTTCTGCACCTCTTCCAGCCCCATAGTGGCCCTCACAGCTTTTAAGAGATCCGGCATTTCGTCCACAGCGAAATAGAATTTTCTATCACCCTCAGAGAATTCAGTTTCTGAAGCAAGGTCTATGCCTGGAGGAGGAGGCATCCTCCCCCAAATCTTGGGAATTCGAGGATGAGGGCGATATTAATTTCTGTAGCTTCCCCTAGGAGTCGTAGACAAATGAGATAATGAGGATTTAACTTCTTCCTGTATCATAGCCCTGATTTCCTCCATTAGTGAGGGCTGTTCCTCATGAACAATACTTGCAATACAGTCCTTGCATAATTTTTTAGGTTGGTTATCAGGAAGCCGTTTGTAACACGATATAAATATTTGCAGCTTCTTTGGATTTCTTCTGCGTCTCCTTGGAGTCCTATGAGGCGAGAACAGACCAAAGTCAGGAGGAGGCCTGCACACATAAATATATATGTGGTTAAGGCCTCTTTCACACTTGCGTTGTCCGGATCCGGCGTGTACTCCACTTGCCGGAATTACACGCCGGATCCGGAAAAACGCAAGTGTACTGAAAGCATTTGAAGACGGATCCGTCTTCAAAATGCTTTCAGTGTTACTATGGCAGCCAGGACGCTATTAAAGTCCTGGTTGCCATAGTAGTAGTGGGGAGCGGTATACTTACAGTCCGCGCGGCTCCCGGGGCGCTCCAGAGTGACGTCAGAGCGCCCCATGCGCATGGATCATGTGATCCATGCGATGACGTCATCCATGCGCTTGGGGCGCCCTGACGTCACTCTGGAGCGCCCCGGGAGCCGCACGGATGGTAAGTATGCTGCTCCCCGCTCCCCACTACACTTTACCATGGCTGCCAGGACTTTAGAATCCCGGCAGCCATGGTAACCATTGAGAAAAAGCTAAACGTCGCATCCGGCAATGCGCCGAAATGACGTTTAGCTTAAGGCCGGATCCGGATCAATGCCTTTCAATGGGCATTCATTCCGGAACCGGCCTTGCGGCAAGTGTTCCGGATTTTTGGCCGGAGCAAAAAGCGCAGCATGCTGCGCTATTTGCTGCGGCCAAAAAACGTTCCGTTCCGGAACGGAAGACATCCTGATGCATCCTGAAGGACGGACTGTCCATTCAGAATGCATTAGGATAATCCTGATCAGTATTCTTCCGGCATAGAGCCCCGACGACGGAACTCTATGCCGGAAGAAAAGAACGCAGATGTGAAAGAGCCCTTACCCTGGTGAAACACCCTGTGTTTATAAAAGGAGAGGGGGATCAATTATGACTCCCTGACCTGACCATAGTGCACCTCAAACATAGTGAGCAAAATATCAAATTATTTCTCCCCACAGGGGAACTTACGGAGTATCCAGCTCCCGTGGTGAACACGGCTCTGGTCCTGATATGCTGCAACAACGTACCACTCAGATCAGTGTGGCTCTCCTGCTTTATGCCGGCCAGAACGCCGCACACCGTTCTAGTCAGTTCCTGCATCCGCCAAAAGTGACATACTTTCAAAGCGCCGAACGCACTGGGTGCGCAAATCCGGCTTAACCCACCAGGGGCAAGGCGGGAAACAACACCCTGGGAAGCAGGCTCTAGATCAACCGGAGCGAGCCCTCCAGATTCCCCGCCCCCCCCTTGCTCAGCCTTAGTACAAGACCGCTGGAGAGCAGGGGGACACCACGATTCATTATGGTGTTACGGTAGGATTTCCTATCTTCATCTCCCTGCACACGTGAAGACCTTTCTCCGCCCTGTCCTCTGTAGGGCCAGGAAAACACTGGTGTGGGTGGTGGGATTTAAACCTTTCTCTGTTCCTGTCCCTACAGAGGTCAGGAGTCAATCTCCTTGTGTGCCGTCATGGTGAGGATATGGAAAAACTGGGTTATTTGCGCACAGCAACCAATCATATTCCACTTTTATTTTTTTAGAGTTCCTTTGGGCAATTAAACCAATTTTCATTTTCACTAGTTTTGATAACTCTCCCCCCTAGTTTTGGTATTCTGCTCCCATGATGGAGCACAGCAATGTAAATAACCAAAGAAGAGGTGAACAGAGCCTGCACAGGTTGCAGATTACATAATACAGTACCGGCAAGGTGTATGAGAATAGACAAATCTTTGCTTTTTCCATCCGTGCAGCAATTAACCTGCCGTGTGGATTCTGATCTTTTTGTGTGGAAAAAAACTACAAATAAAGCCTGATACACATGACAGTGGTTTGGGTCCGCATCCAAGCCGCATTTTTTGCAGGTCGGATGTAGACCCATTCACTTCAACTCCGTTTACTGTCTGCATCCGCACGTCCATTCTGCTGCCCCGCAAAAAAACATAAAACATATGCTATTCTTGTCCATATCATAATCAAGGAGAGGACTGCTCTATTGAGGGCTGGAGGATCCGTTCCGCAAAATGTGAAACGCACACGGCCGGTATCAATGTTTTGCAGATACGCAATTTGCAGGCCACAAAACAGACACGGTCGTGTGCATGAGGCCTAAACACATGCAGTTTTTGGTGCACATTTGCTGCAGAAACACATGGAAACCTGTGCAGATTTTCTGTTTGTAAACCTTATGCAGGTAGCCTAAGGTTGCAGGTACACAGTGCATATTATGCACGGATTTTCATGCAGAAAATCCACAGCATAATACAGTACCAGCTAAGTACATGAAATTTTCCAAATCTCATGTACACAGTGTGGATTCTGAAACGGACTGTGGTGGGGATTCTAAATCTTTAGCACGTCAAATGTTTGTGTGGATTTTCGATGCAGATTTCACCCTTTGCAATGCAAGAGTGAGATCTGCGGCAAATATACAGCCAAATCTGTAAAACATACGGATTTTGGTGCAGAAATGCAGTGAAAAACCCCATAAACTAGAATGCCATGTGCACACCTTTGCGAGATAACTACAGTTTTTCCATCCAGAAAACCTGCAGCGTAGTACAGAGCCAGCAAAGTGTATGAGAATACAATAATCTCATGTACACTTTGCAGAGTTTTTCTGTGCGGAAATTAACCTGCATTGTGGATCTCTCTCTCAATGAAGTGTAAGATCTGTGGCAAAACCATATCTAATCTGCACCAAAAACTGCAATTAGAAATTACGGATTTTGAAGCGGATATGCTGCAGGAACGCACAAAAATCCGCACGTAAATTTGTGCGGATCTTATGTGCGTTCAACCACACTCTTGTAGCTTTAGGGCACATTCACACACAGCAGATACTGTTGCAGAAAATTTCTGCGACCGAAATTCAGTTCCATTCATCTGAATGGGGCTTGCGGAAATCCATGCGTTTGTCGCCAAAACAATTCTGTTCAGACGTACGATACTGATCTTAAGTGGCAGAAATTTTCTGCGACAAAATTTGCCTTGCGTGAAGGCACCCTAAGGGCTCATACACACGAACGTAAGAGATGCATGCCAGTATTGCGGACCACAAACGGCGGGTCTGCAATATACAGGTATTGGCTCCGTGTGCACTCCACTTGAATGGGTCCGCGATCCGCAAGATACGGCCAAAGATAGGACATGTCCTGTATTTTGCGGAATGGAGGCATGGATCGGAAGCCTATGTAAACACTACGAAGATCTTCCGTGGGCTTTTGAGTAGGGATCGACCGATTATCGGATTTACCGATATTATCGGCCGATATTCAGGATTTTGAACGTTATCGGTATCGGCATTTATTTTGCCGATATTCCGATAACGTCCTGGGAACACAGATCGCGCTGCTGACAGCGCTCTCCGTGTTCCCTCAGCAGCAGCACAGGGGAGAAGGAGCAGTGTCTCCTCCCCCTGTGCTGCTGCTGCCGCTCCAGCCAATGGGAGGACAGGGGACAAGATGAGGGGAGGAGCTATGGCCACTGCGCCACCAATGAAGCTTAATCTTACATTAATTCATATACAGGAGGCGGGAGCTGCAGAATCACATAGCCGGCTCCCGGCCTCTATGAGCGGTAGCTGCGATCTGCGGTAGTTAACTCCTCAGGTGCCGCGGATCGCAGCTACAGCTCATAGAGGTCGGGAGCCGGCTATGTGATCCTGCAGCCAGCTCCCGCCTCCTGTATATGAATAAATGTGAGATTAAGCTTCATTGGTGGCGCAGTGCGCCCCCCCCAAGCCCCCCAGTATCAGACATTGGTGGCGCAGTGCGCCCCCCCCCCCCCCAATATTAGGCATTGGTGGCGCAGTGCGCCTCCCCCCCAAGCCCCCCCAGTATTAAGCATTGGTGGCGCAGTGCGCCCCCCCTCCCCCCCAGTATTAAACAGTGGTGCGCCCCCCCTCCCCCCCACCCCAGTCGCAGTGCGCCCCCCACAGGATTCCCTCTCCCCTGCTCCTCCGATCGGAGCCCCAGCAGTGTAATGCTGGGGCTCCGATCGGTTACCATGGCAGCCAGGACGCTATTGAAGCCCTGGCTGTCATGGTAAGCTCCATGCTGCTGTGTGCACAAAGCACACAGCAGCAGGGACAGTGTGAGCTCCTATTCACCCTGATAGATCTCTATCAGGGTGAATAGGACAAGGGTTCTAGTCCCTAAGGGGGCTAAAAGTTAGTTAAAAAAAAAAGTAATAAAAATAAAAACACCAAAATATTAAATATAAATGAAAAAGAAAGATTTACAAAAAAAATAAAAATACACATTAACAATAAACATTAATTTTCAGCAGATGTGGGAATTTTAATTTTTTTTTCAAAAATGAAAATTCCCAGAATATCGGTATAAATTATCGGCTATCGGCCTGAAAGTTCACAAATTATCGGTATCGGTATCGGCCCTAAAAAATCAATATCGGTCGATCCCTACTTTTGAGTCCGTGCCTCTGCACCGCAAAAGATATAGATATGTCCTATCTTTTGGTATATCTTGCGGGTCGTGGAGTGATTCAAGTCAAAGGGTCCACATTCGCAAATGGAGTGCACACGGCTGATGCACTGATCCCTTACGTTCGTGTGCATGAGTCCTAAGGCAGCATTCATACGGCTCTGTGGAGTCAGACCGTGAGCCGAACTTGGTGATCTACGATGCTGCAAGTTCCAGCTTGACCACAGGTCTTCTGAACTATATTCACAGCATCAGTTCAGTAAAGGACATTGTCCCCTCATTTCGGCGGACATAAGGTCAGTTTGGGAAATGTAGTCGTCACACAGAGCGCATTTCACGGACCACACAGGGCCATGTGAAAGCCACCTAAGGTTATGTCCTCATCTGCATTAGAAGCCTCCGTCACAGAGTTCATTAACAATAGCTGAGAGAAAAGTTTCTCCGCTAAAAAAAAAAAAGTTATCTCGAACAGATCTCATTATAGTCAATGGGATCTTTTTCCATTTGTCAGTTATGTGGCGAATAGAGCACTTCCGTTAGTTCCGCTCTTCTGCTCCTATAACGAAAAATGATAACGCTGATGTGAACATAGCCTTAGGCTACATGCACACAACATGTGATGGACGTTTGTTTTTTTAACAAACATCAAACATCTGTTTTAAGACCAATGGTAGTCTATGAGGTTATTCACACAGGGTTATAACAGACGTAAAAATAAAATAGAACATATTTAGTCTTGTCACTTTTTCACTGACCGACTGCCCCCATACAATTGAATGGGTCAGTTTTTTTAACGTCAGTTTCTCAGAAAAGCACCAGTAAAAAAAAAAAAAAAAAGGTTTTTTCACTGTTCATGTAGCCTTAGGCTAGAGCCACTTCTGCATTACACTACTGGAATTACCGTATCCCCATTCACTATAGCAGGATCGGTCAGGTTTCTAACAGAGAGCTGACATCCCGACAGATCCCTTTACAGTGAGTTTCATATGCTGCGGTGTCCAGCTATACCGGATACGTTAATTCAGTTGGTCTGTCGAGACGGAATACCGCAACGCAGATGTCAACCTCACCTTAGGGTACTTTCACACTAGCGTTTTTGTTTTCCGGTATTGAGTTCCGTCCTACGGGCTCAATACCGGGAAAAAACTGATCAGTTTTATCCTAATGCATTCTGAATAGAGAGCATTCCGTTCAGGATGCATCAGTTCAGTCCCTCTTACGTTTTTTGTTGGCCAGAGAAAATACCGCAGTATGCTGCAGTTTTCTCTCCGGCCAAAAAACCTGAACACTTGCCGGAATCGGTATTCATTTCCATTGAAATGCATTAATGCCCCAAGTGTTCCAGCAAAATGGGTCTGTTCTTTCTGTCCGCGCCTGCGCAGACCATTAATTCTGGGGGGGAAAAAATACCGGATCCGTTTTTCCAGATAACAACCGGAAAGATGGATCCGGTATTGCAATGCATTTGCGAGATGGATCCGCATCCGGATCGGTCTCAAAAATGCATCCGTTTGCGTCCGGATTGCCGGATCTGGCAGGCAGTTCCGGCGACGGAACTGCCTGCCGGAATAATCCTCTGCCGCAAGTGTGAAAGTACCCAAGGCTAATTTCACACAAGTGCTTTCCGAGCTTACAGACGGCATCCAGGCCAAACACATTCAACTGAAGTGGTATCTTCACATGGCAGACTGGTCCCTGGCTAGAAAATGGCAGCACATTCTACATTTGTCCGTTTTTTCCACATGACACATTCACTAAAATGAAGGGGTCAGAGGGAACACAGACCACACAAGGATTTCCTTCTCATTTTAAAACTGGTGCCTGTTCACCATCCAGAAAATGGCTGTCTGAGAGATATCTAATGAAACTCCTGAGGTAAAACCCCCTCCATACAGTAAGTACTGTCAGAGGAAATAGTCATGGACATAACGTTTCTGTCAGTTGCAGTCCTGTCCAGTCAGAAGCACCAATACATATACACGTCTATATACTGTACATCTACACTCCAGGCAGCAGCTCCAACGGCGCCCTTTGGATTCCTTCACGCGCTCCCTCCGCTCGCTGATTGGCCAGGCTGTTATTCTCCCTCTCGTTCTGTCCGCCGATTGGCCAGTTCATCCCTGATTGACCGCTCCTTCTCGTGATTGGTCAGTTTACCCTCTGACTGACGGCTCCCAGCTTCTTCAGCCCGCGAGCTGCGCTCCAGCTACAAAACGGCGCGAATTTTCTCCAGAGGCTTTTTACACTCGACTAAAAAGTAGCTCGCTGATTGGCTGAAACGTTCGGAAAACTTCGGGAAAGTTGCCAGGCGACACCGGAGCCTAGCGCTGGACCGCGCTGTGATTGGTTGGAAGGTGCGAGGAGTCTAAGATTACGGTCGGCGGAGTCAGGTGTCAGCCAGCAGACACCTGTCTAGTCCGGGCATTGTGCTGAGCACCTGCCTGGTTACCTGAAGAATAGACTGGGCCGTCACCTAACAATGCTGTGGAGACAGTCTCAGGAGAGCTGGGGACTGAAGGGGCAGTCACTGGCACAGAGCAGGGTGGAGTGCAGCCTTATAATCAAAGCAAAAAACCAAAGCTGCCGATGAGATAAAAGAGTAACTAGGCTTCAGAAAACATGTCAGGGAGAGGCATGTCAAAGGTTTTTATTAGTGGGGTCCAAGTGTGGAGACCCCCACCGATCGCTAAAACTGAGAGAGGAGCTCACACACAGCGCAGTGAGGCACATTTACTATAGCGTCTGCACCTGTTTTTAGGCATAAAAATACTTTTTTAATTCACTTTAACTACCGAAAAGGTGCCTGTTTTAGAGGTATTTGCGCCTTGTTCGCCTATTTATATATATATTTTTAGACTGGGCAAAATACTAAATTTTACAGCCCTTGTTGCATCTGTCAGCGTGAAATACAAGTGTTAGATACTGCTGTCATATTCTGTAATTTAAAAAAAACACCCATTTTGGGCAAATACAAAATTTTACAGCCTTTGTTGCATCTGTCAAATATTCTGTAAGTTAAAAACACCCATTTTGGGCAAAATATTGAATTTTGCAGCCTTTGCTGCATCTGTCATTTCGAGATACACACATTAGATGCTGGTGTTCTGTTATTAAAAAAAACACCTATTTGGGGCAAAAAAAACTAATTTTGCAGCCTTTGCTGCATCTGTCAGTGTGAGATACACACGTTAGATACTGTTGTTCTATTCTGTTATTGAAAGAACACCCATTTTGGGCGAAATAATACATTTGCGGCCTTGCCTGCATCTGTCAGTGTGAGATACAAGCTTGAAATACAGCAATAATATTCTGGGTTTTAAAAAAAAAACACCCATTTTGGGCAAAGTACTTAATATTGCAGCCTTTGCTGCATCTGTCATTGTGAGATACACGTGTTAGATACTGGTGTTTTTTTATTCTGTTATTAAAAAAACACCAATTTTGGGCAAAAAAACTAAATTTGAGAGAGCATATCTCCAGTCATACCCTTTTTTTGGGATACGGCGAAAGCTGTATTAAGGGGCCATATAATGGCTTATACTACGGGGAAAAAGAAAGAAGCTAGGAGAAAATTTGATGAGGCCACGAAGAAGCTCAGATACATGTACACTATTCTGAACCACCCGACGGAGTCCAATAAACTACAGGGGGTAACAGTCAAGCACGAGTATTATTATGATCTAGAACAGGCATTTAAATGGTTTGGGGACCGTAAGAAGGCCGATCTGTTTCAGCATGGAAACAAGGCAGGAAAGTTGTTATCCAATCTCACTAAACCTTACTTTAAGCAATCCCACTACCACCCCTTAAAAGATGAGTGTGGAAACCTCCGCACTAAACCAGAGGGAATAATGGGAAAATATTTTAAATCAAAACCCTTTCTGGTGGTAAAGCCCCAGGACCTGATGGCTTCCCGGCTGAGTTTTACAAAGCTCTGCCAGGGTAATTGGCCCCCATTCTTACCCCATTATATAATTCTATTATGAAGGGCAATAGTTTGCCGCCATCAGGTCATATAGCTTATATAAAAATGATCCCCAAGCCCGATAGAGACTTGACACAACCAGGGTCCTACAGACCCATATCTCTTATCAACCATAACGTCAAACTCCTGTCGAAAATAATAGCCAGCAGGCTAGCCTCTCTGCTGCTGTTAATTTTAGGGGAACATCAAGTAGGCTTTATGACGGGAAGGTCGGCGATAACTAACATTCGGAAAGTCCTCACGATACAGGACGGACTGAAAGGTAGACAACATGGGGGCAATCCGGCTTTGTTGGCGATAGACGCCGAAAAAGCCTTTGACAACGTCAGTTGGGAATGGCTCGACTTGGTTTTAGATACTATAGGCTTCGCGGGGGAATTTCGCAATTGTCTAAAGGCTCTCTATTCAAAACCCCAAGCGAAAATATATGTACCCAGCTTCCTATCCAATAGAATTGCACTTGAGAAAGGAACCAGAAAGGGATGTCTTTTATCCCCCCTGTTATTTATTCCAGCTCTAGAATCACTTGTTCTACAGCTAAAACATTCTGATCTGTTCAAGGGTATTGACGTAGGGGAGATGGAAACCAAGGTGACATGTTTCGCTGATGACAAACTACTTTATTTAGATTCCCCAGACTCGCACCTCACAGGGGTACTGGATGCTTTACTTCACTATGGCTCGGTAACGGGATATAAAATAAATGTGTCCAAAAGCCAAATCCTCACAACCAGGGAGATAAGCGGCGATATGACACCATAGAAGTTAGAAAGGATTACCTAAAGAATTTGGGGATTAAGATTGGGCGTTCATCGACAGCGTTGTATCTCCTAAATTATCCTCCCCTGATCCAGAAGATAACACAGGATTTGATAAAATGGAAAGACCTGACGCTTTCTTTAAGTTGAAGGGCACACCTGATTAAAATGTCATGTTTCTCTAAACTCCTATACCTTTTACAGACAATCCCTCTGTTATTATGACATGATGATGTCAGGAAAATCCATTCAGCATTCATAGCCTTTTTGTGGAAGCATAAAAGGCCACGTATATCTTATGAGAAACTTACGATGCTAAAATGGGAGGGGGGCCTTCAGATGCCAAATGTTCGTCATTATAACCTGACAGCTATGTTTCGCAACATGAGGGACTGGATATGGGGTACCTCCTTCTTTTCGGCTACTTCCCTGGAACAGGAGTTGGCACGCCCGTGGCGACTGGGGGCGCTGTTACACACGAAATTAAGTGATGTCCCATCTCAAATCAAACAGAATGTGGTATTGCGAGATACAATTATGGCTTCGAAAGCCATTAGAAAGATCTACCGACTGACGTTTTATGGGTCACCACAGATACCACTGTGGTCTTTGCCTTCTTCTGTGGGAAATAGAAGTGAAACCTAACCCAATGCAGTGTATCTTTCAATATATCCCGAGGGATCAATCAGATATACAAGGCCTGGCGTTTGCTGAGAGTGGTATACACGTTCTGCTCATGTCAGTCAAAAAATTTATTCTGAGAAAATGGTTGCAACCGACAGTCCCGGAATGGGAGGAGGTCATGGGCACTATGAAGTACATGCTATATATGGAGAGGTTGGTGATTGAGAGACACAAAGAAAAGACAGTGGGCAGGTTTATGAAAAAATTTATTTGAGACGCTCTATCAGACAATGAAATACAGGAGCTAATGTCACTGTTTAAACAGACGAAATGGTATTTGACGTCCCAACTGAGAGGAAACTTGGGAAGGCTGGCTATATGACAATAGGATCTGGTAAATACAGGTGGCGATTTGTGGACCCGAATGGCCCTGGTTACTCTGAACGCATCCAGTATACTTTGGAGATTGGCTGTCAGAATCACCTTTGGGTTTAGAGAAGTTGGTGTTATATAGGGAGGGTTGGATATTACTATAAAAAGATATCAAGATGTCATGCTGTAATGCTTTAACAATAGTTATGATTAGTCAACTATGTAACAACAGATTCTACATGATGTACAAGCTGTTGGCTTTTAATGTGTACAATGTATCTTAATAAATATAAAATATATTTTAAAAAAACTGTGTGAGATACACGCGTTGGATACTATTGTTCTATTCTGTTATTAAAAAAACACCCATTTTGGGCAAGATCCTAAATTTGAGAAATATGAGGAGAGCGTCAAATAAGGGACGTGGCCCCAATCGTGGTGCTGCTGGTGGAGCTCCTGTTGCAGGGAGAGGACGTGGTCGATCTCTGCCAGCTACACACATAAGTGAAACACCTTCCTCAGGTGTGAGTAGGCGACAGAACCTTTAGCGTTATTTGGTCGGGCCTAATGCGGCTCTACGAATGGTGAGGTCAGAACAAGTACAGGCGATAGTAGATTGGGTTGCTGACTAGGGCTGCAGCTAACGATTATTTGAATAATCGATTAGTTGCCGATTAATTTCTACGATTAATCGGGAAAAACGACAAAATTACAAAACAAAGAGGTTTATATGATTTTACTTGAAAAATTATGTTCAAAGGCCATATTAAAACAAATTGTGGATGACACTATTATGGGGGATCTGTGGACGACACTATTATGGGGGATCTGTGGACGACACTATTATGGGGAGGATCTGTGGACGACACTATTATGGGGGATCTGTGGACGGCGCTGTTATGGGGGGATCTGTGGACGGCGCTGTTATGGGGGGATCTGTGGACGGCGCTGTTATGGAGAGGGGGATCTGTGGATGGCGCTGTTATGGAGAGGGGGATCTGTGGATGGCGCTGTTATGGAGAGGGGGATCTGTGGATGGCGCTGTTATGGAAAGAGGGATCGGTGGGTGGCGCTGTTATGGAGAGGGGGATCTGTGGATGGCGCTGTTATGGAGAGGGGGATATGTGCACTGTTATGGGCATAAGAGTGCACAGATCCCCCTCCCCATGATAGCAGTGCCATACACAGACCCCCCCCTCCCCATAGCAGTGCCATAGACCGATCCCCCTCCCCATAACAGCCCCGGGCCCGCTGCTTAGTCGGACTAATCACTGCATCTTTATTTTACCTTACAATGACCCTCCAGTAACAGGCAAAGCAGACGGCGGCGTAACGTCACCGTCCGCTCTGCCTGTTACTGGAGCGTCATTGTAAAAGGTAAAATAAAGATGCAGTGACCGCCCGCCCGCATAGCAACGAATCGGCGATTATTCGATAACTGGATTCGTTGACAACGAATCCAGTTATCGATTACATTGATTAATCGTTGCAGCCCTATTGCTGACAGTGGCTCTAGTTCCTTTACATTGTCTCCCACACAGTCTCCTGCTGAAAGATCAGAGTTGGCACATGCAGCCGATGTCCATCTGTCTTTCATCTCACCCCCTTGCAAATCAGCCAAGCAGTCTGAGCCCCAAGTCATGCAGCAGTCTCTTCTGCTTTTTAATGAATCTGCTAGCAGGCTTTCTCAGGGCCATCCACCTAGCCATGCCCCAGAAGTGGAAGAGATGCCCAACCACTTATGTTTTAAGATGAGTACATGGGAGGACCACCGCAGCACATCTCGGATGATGACGAAACACAGGTGCCAACTGCTGTGGCTTTCGAAAGTGTGCAGACCGACAAGGAGGGCAGGGGAGAAGACTGGGTTGAAGATGATGTGGAGGACGATGAGTTCCTCGACCCCACATGGAATCAAGGTCATGGGAGTGACCTGTGTAGTTCAGAGGAAGAGGAGGTGGTCACACAGAGCCACCAGCACAGCAGAAGAGGGAGCAGGGTGCAAAAGCGGAGCGTCCGTCCCCTAGCCAGAACGCCTGCTACTGCCCACCGCAGCAAGGGACCGAGCACACCAAAGCCATTTCCAAGGAGTTCCCTGGCGTGGCAGTTAGATAGACAATCTGCTGACAAGACACGAGTGGTTTGCACGCTGTGCAATTAGAGCCTGAAGCGAGGCAGAAACGTTCTCAACCTGCACGACCAGGCATCTAAGTGCAAAGCACGAGCTGCAGTGGAGTAGACACTTTAAAAACTAAGAAAGGTCTCTGGCTCCTCCTGCTTCCTCTTCTGCTGCAGTCTCGGCCTCTTCATCCACCTCTGAAATGACAGTGCCACCTGCCACCCCGCAAACAGAGGATCTGCCAGCAACACCACTACCTGGGTCACCAAGCATCTCCACAATGTCCTACGGAAGCGCTCAGCTCTCCATCTCCTAAGCCTGATGCATGTGCTGAATTTGGTGGTGCAGGTGTACCTTAAAAATTACCCCGATATGTCAGAGCTGCTGCAGAAAGTGCGGGCCGTCTGTGCGCGCTTTCGGCATTCTCACCCTGTGTAACTTCGGCCTTCCCGCTCACCGCCTCATATGCGACGTGCCCACAAGGTGGAACTCCACCTTGCACATGCTGGCCAGACTGTGCGAGCAGCAGCAGGCGATAGTGGAGTTTCAGCTGCAGCACGCACGGGTGAGTCGCTCTCGGGACAGCACCACTTCACCACCATTGACTGGGCCTCCATGCGAGACCTGTGTTCCTTGTTGCGCTGTTTTGAGTACTCCACCAACATGGCCAGTGCCGATAACGCCATTCTCAGCGTTACTATCCCACTTCTATGCCTCCTCGAAAAAACGCTGCTTGCGATGATGGAAGAGGATTTGGCACAGCAGGAGAAAGAGGGATCATTTCATTGGGTTTCCAGCCAGTCATTCAAAAGTGGCTCCGAGGGTGGGTTCCTGCACCCACAAACGCCAGGTACACAATTGTCCAGCCAGGGCACAGTTCTGGAGGATGACGAGCGAGGTGGAGGATGAGGAGGAGGAACCGTGTTCACAGCAGGGTGGCACCCAAACCAGCTCATGGCCATCACTGGTGCCTGGCTTGGGGGATACAGAGGACAAAGACTATACACCTCCCACAGAGGACAGCTTTTCGTTGCCTCTGGGCAGCCTGGCACACATGAGCGATTACATGCTGCAGTGTCTCCGCAACGACCACCGAGTTGCCCACATTCTAACTTGTGCTGATTACTGGGTGGCCACGCTGCTGGATCCCTGTTACAAGGACAACGTACAATCCTTAATTCCGTCACTTCAGCGTGATCGTAAGATGCGCGAGTAAAAGTGCACGCTGGTAGACGCGCTGCTGGTGGCATTCCCACCTGACAGCGGGGGCACAGTGGAAACACAAGGCCAAGGCAGAGGAGGAGGAAGAGTTTGCCAACGCAGCTGGGGCACCACCAGAAGGCAGGGTTAGCATGTGGAAAAGCTTTAGATCATCAGTTTTAAACAAAGTGCAGAACCTCCGCTGATTGGCAAAGGGTTGTCTTCTCCAATGAGTCACGTTCTCTGCTTCATCGAACGGATGGAGGTCGGTGTTTCAGAGAACAAACACCCTGCAACCATTGCTGGAAGAACACAAGCTGATGGTGGCAGTGTTATGGTCTGGGAATTGTTTTGGGGAGTTCTCTAGGCTCACTCATCCATGTGGAAGACACTCTCAACAGATTTGCAGATCATGTCCACCCATTCATGCTGATTGTATTCCCTGGGGGGTATGGGATCTTCCAGCAAGACAATGCAACATGTCACACAGCTAGAAATGTCTGACATTGGTTGGAAGAGCATGACCAAGACTTCCAAGTACTACCCTCGCCTCGTAATTCCTCAGACTGAACCTAATTAAGCATTTGTGAGACCACCTCGATGGTCATGTTCACTCTATGGCTCCTCCACGCACCCTCCAGCAGCTGTGGGATGCACTGCAGTCAGCATGGCTCCAGATACCTGTGACAACCTACCAGGACCTTAGTGAGTCACTCCCAGCCCATCTACCTGCTGTCCATGCTGCACATGGGGGTTAAGCCTCACTTACACGTTGGTGTTCCACATATGTGTGCTGTACATATTCTTCATGGACAGCACACGTAACCATTCATTTTAATGTGTGTACTCACACATTTGTGTTTTACCACGGTCCATCGGGCCCTGGTTTTAGCAAGGAAGCATCACGCCCATTATAGTCTATGGGTCCCTGAAAACCATTGATGCCATCTGTGTTTCACGGATCATTAGGAAGATATGTTTTGAAAATTATTTTTCAGCTGCAGTGTCTGTAAAACATGGAAAACAAACGAACAGCAAAAAACGGACACACGGATCCATCACGGACATCTTCACGGAGGCATCACTGACCACCTTTTCACAGAATTGAGCACGGACATGGACATGTGAATGAGGATTTACTCTGGACATTTGCCCTTTAGTCCACCCAGGATTCTTCCCAAATCTTTGGTGCGGCTTTGCCTCCTGATCAGTGATGGTCAGTTCGCAGTGTTCGCCAGCGAACACATGCGGACTGCCATCTTTAGTAAGGTAGACTTACCCGTCTGACGATGCACAGGTAAGCCCTTACCTGTGCCAGGAGCCGGTCTGAATTAAAATGCAGTCACCGGGAGCAGGCAGTTCCGATGAAGGCCCCCGGCGGCTGTTCTCGGTACTGCCTGCTCCCGGTGACTGCATTTGATTTCAGACCGACACAGGTAAGGGCTTACCTGTGCATCGCCGGACGGGTGAGTCTACCTTACTAAAGATGGCAGCCCGCATGTGTTCGCTGGTGAACACATGCGGGCTGCCATCTTTGCTCGTTATTAAATTGGAATCGCAACATTATCAATGTTTTTTTGGACTAGAGAAAGAGAAAGCACTCCGAGGAAACTCACATAAATACGGAGAAATATATAAACTCCATTCAGATGTTGCTATTGGTTAAAGGGTACCTAAACCTTCATTTAAAACACGGATGGTACAGCGGCGTTTTCTGATGGCGCTCTGCATCTTCCGCTTGCATTATCTCTGCATGCAGAGTAAGGATCCATAGAAAGTGTGCTGCAAAACTAAGCAATGCACCCGAATTCCAATGCAAGCTGAAGGTGGAGAGCACTCTGAGAAGCGTCGCTGCACCTTCCGTGCTTTGAGTGAAGGTTTAGGTACCCCTCTAAAGGGTTTCTGTCATCAGAAAAATCGTTATGTAGCTGGCTTAGATGAGCGATGATGTCAGCAGAACATAACTGTATGACTTATATCTCCCTTCCTGCCGTCATTCGCGCTAAATAATGACTTTTATAATATGCAAATGAGCCTCTAGGTGCTAGTGGGGCGTTGCTGCAGCACCTAGAGGCTCCGTCCTCTCATCGTTTGGCACGCCCTTGTAAAGGTGATTGACATCCTCGGTCTCCTCCGTGCCCCGCAAATCTCGCGCCTGCACCGTCCATTTTAGTATTACGCGAAGGTGCAGTGAGTGAGTGAAGGACGCTCGCCTGCTGCCGTCCTTCACTGCCTGCGCCTAATACTAAAATGTATGTCGCAGGAGCGGGATTTGCGGGCACGGAGGAGACCGAGGATGTCAATCACCTTTACAAGGGCGTGCCAAACGGTTAGAGGACGGAGCCTCCAGGTGCTGCAGCAACGCCCCACTAGCACATAGAGGCTCATTAGCATATTATAAAAGTCATTATTTAGCGCGAATGACGGCAGGCAGGGAGATATAAGTCATACAGTTATGTTCTGCTGACATCATCGCTCATTGCAAATCTGACCAGTGTCACTTTAAGTGGTGATAACTTTAAAACGCTTTGACTTATCCAGGCCAGTCTTAGATTGTTTTTTCGTCACATATTGTACTTCATGACATTGGTAAAATAAAGTAAAAAAAATAAATTTTTATTTATTAACAAATACCAAGTTTACCAAAGATTTTTTTTAAATTGCAAATTTCCAAGTTTCAATTTCTCTACTTCTATAATACATAGTAATACCTACAAAAATAGTTATTACTTTACTTTCCCCATATGTCTACTTCATGTTTGGATCATTTGGGGAATGACATTTTATTTTTTGGGGATGTTACAAGGCTTAGAACACCCCTCAAGGTATTCAAAACTGGTTTTACAAACTTTGTTAACCCTTTAGGTGTTCCACAAGAATTAATGGAAAATAGAGATACAATTTCAAAATTTCACTTTTTGGGCAGATTTTTCATTTTAATAATTTTTTTCCAGTTTCAAAGCAAGGGTTAACAGCCAAACAAAACTCAATATTTATCGCGCCCTGATTCTGTAGTTTACAGAAATACCCCATATGTGGTTGTAAACCGCTGTACGGGCACACGGCAGGGCGCAGAAGGAAAGGAACGCCATACGGTTTTTGGAAAGCAGATTTTGCTGGACTGTTTTTTTGACACCATGTCCCATTTGAAGCCCCCCTGATGCACCCCTAGAGTAGAAACTCCAAAAAAGTGACCAGATTTAGAAACTACAGGATAGGGTGGCAGTTTTGTTGGTACTATTTTAGGGTACATATGATTTTTGGTTGCTCTATATTACATTTTTTGTGAGGCAAGGTAACAAGAAATAGCTGTTTTGGCACCGTTTTTATTTTTTGTTATTTATAACATTCATCTGACAGGTTAGATCATGTGGTATTTTTATAGACCAGGTTGTCACGGACGAGGCGATACCTAATATGTATACTTTTTATTTATTTATGTAAGTTTTACACAATGATTTTATTTTTGAAACAAAAAAATCATGTTTTAGTGTTTCCATAGTCTGAGAGCCATAGTTTTTTAAGTTTTTGAGCGATTATCCTGGGTAGGGTATGATTTTTGCGGCATGAGATGGCGGTTTTATTGGCACTATTTTGGGGTGCGTGTGACTTTTTGATTGCTTGCTATTACACTTTTTGTGATGTAAGGTGACAAAAAATTGCTTTTTTTACACCGTTTTTATTTTAATTTTTTTTACGGTATTCACCTGAGGGGTGAGGTCATGTGATATTTTTATAGAGCTGGTCGATACGGATGTGGCGATACCTAATATGTATACTTTTTTTATTTAAGTTTTACACAATAATATCATTTTTGAAACAAAAAAAAATCATGTTTTAGTGTCTCCATATTCTGAGAGCCATAGTTTTTTTCAATTTTTGGGCGATTATCTTAGGTAGGGTCTCATTTTTTGCTGGCACTATTTGGGTGACTTTTTTATCGCTTGCTATTATACACTTTTTGTGATGTAAGGTGACAAAAAATGGTTTACTTAGCACAGTTTTTATTTTTTACGGTGTTCATATGAGGGGTTAGGTCATGTGATATGTTTATAGAGCCGGTCGATACGGACGCGGCGATACCTAATATGTATACTCCCCCCCCCCCCCCCTATTTTTTACCAATTTATTTTAACTTTATTTGAGGAAAATGACGTTTATTTTTACTTGATACTTTTAATTTTTGGGGGGAAAACTTTATTTTTTCAACTTTTTTTTCACTTTATTTTTTGACCCACTTTGAGACTTCAACTTTTGGGGGGTCTAATCCTTTACAAAGCATTCCAATACTTCTGTATTGGAATGCATTGGCTGTATGAGTAATACTGTGTGTATTACTCATACAGCTTACGGCCTGTGAGATCCGGGGGGCTGGATCTCACAGGCTTGTCACAGGAAGGCAGCGCCGATGCCTCAGGAAGGCATCGTGATGCCTTCCATGCCATCGGGTCCCACCTACAGCCCATGGGGACCCTATGCACCGCCGCCGCCCGCAACATAAAAAGCCGCAAACCGCAGGTCTGAATTGCGTACCGGTACGTCATGTGTCCTAAAGAGGTTAAAGGGCATCTGTCAGCAGATTTGTACCTCTGAAAATGGCTGACCTGTTGCATGTGAACTTGGCAACTGACGGTATCTGTGGGGGTTCCATGTGCAATTGCAGAGAGAGCTGAGCCTCTAGGTGTAACGGCAACACCCATGTTGCTCCTAGAGGCTCATTTGCATATATAAAAAGTTCATTTTTCTAAGCAATGTTGACACATATGAACATGGGACCAACACAGATGCCTTCAGCTGCTAAGCGCACATGTAACAGGACAGCCAGTGTCAGAGGTAGAAATCTGCTGACAGATGACTCCTTTTTGTACTGATGGCCTATCCTCTGACACCCGTCACCTCCACCCTGCAGTACGTGCACCGCCGGCACTACACAGCTCCCTCCATAGTGTAGGGCACAGAGCTGATTACTGCGGCACTGCTACTACTGAAGTGAGTGGGAGGTTACCAAGGCGGTAACCAGCTCCATTCACTACACAGTGGAGGGAGCTACAGCGCCACACTTGTCCATTGGTTGCAATTGGTATTGCAGCATTTATTTAAGTGTAACCAAGTTGCAATACCAGAGGCAGTCAATGGACAGTAGAGTCATGGGCGTGCCACCAATGTCTGAGACGGGAAACCCCTTTAAACTAATTTTTTCCAAAAAACAGTAACACATGAGAAGAAATGGAATAAACTGAGGTGTGCACAGAGCCTTAAAGGGGTTGTTCCATCTAGAATGTCAGATAGGCGCAAGTCCCTCCCTCTAGGACCCACTCCTATCTCATATCCTGTGGACAGAGGATGACTTGCTTCTCGAACACCCCTTTAACTCCCAGATAGGTGACACCTATCATTTATCCACAGGATAGGAGATAAATGATAGCTAGGGGCCCCACTGACCCCCCATTCAACCTCACCGCATGTCCACTGTGAGGGGGCGCTTGAAAGCAGTGGTGGTCACTCAAGAGTAATGTCATTTCATGTCCATAGGGCAGAAGAATCCGTGCCCACCGATCCACCCTATCTCCGGGGGGTCATGGAACTGCCTGAAGGTCCCGGTGATCAGACATTTGTCACCTATCCCATACTTCATGAGATAATCCCTTTAAATGGATTTACTAGGCAATGAGACTTGGCATGCTGGTACCTGTAGTTCCTAAACATGCTAGCTGCCCTGCCCTGCACTCACTCTGCTAAGCAGCCTGAGACCTGTAGTTCACCATCAGTGGACGGTACAGATATCATTTTAAGGTTCAGGCTCAAACTGTGGCTACACAGTACAACTCCCCTCTGCAGCTCCTGCTGAGAGATGTAGTTCCACACATCTACAGAGCCACAGCTTCCAGACCACCACAGAATTCAGGTATGTGCCGTGTAATGCGCACCACGTATCCATCATGCAGCAGACACTGACTGGCAGGAGATGATGACCATATCCAATTACCCCGCATCCAGACTCTTCGGGAGCTGTCTCGCACGCCCCGCCCCTTCCTTGCGCTGATTGGCTCAGAAGTTCTCTGACTGACAGCTCTGTCTGGAACTATCGCGAAAATTCTCCCTGCTCCGTGACGTCACGGACAGCCGCCGCCGCTGATTGGTCGAGCTTCAGACTGACTAGAAAGCTCCCGAATATTCTCCGTCGGGCTGTGTGTCATGCGGCTCTGTGATTGGCTGCTTCTGCGGGGAACGTTCGGGAAACTTCGGGATAGTTGCTAAGCGATGCGGGGAGCGTGGTGAGGAGCGCTGTGATTGGGTAGAAGGCTGTGACGTGTCTACACTGTACACATATATATAGGCGCCGTGCAGCGTGGAGCAGCAGTTACTGATAACTCTCCTCACAAGACACGAGCTGCAAAGCGCAACCTCAGGAGAAGCTCTTCACCAAGAAGCCGCTCTGCCACCTGCACTCATCCCTCTGATACGTTCAGCACTCTCATCCTGACAGAAGATGGCACCTAAAGGAACCGCCATTGGCATTGACCTGGGCACCACCTACTCCTGTGTGGGGGTCTTCCAGCATGGCAAGGTGGAGATCATCGCCAACGACCAGGGCAACCGTACCACCCCCAGCTACGTGGCCTTCACCGACACCGAGAGACTCATCGGAGACGCTGCCAAGAACCAGGTGGCCCTCAACCCCCAGAACACAGTCTTTGATGCCAAGAGGCTGATTGGCAGAAGGTTTGATGAGACGGTGGTGCAGTCTGACATGAAGTACTGGCCCTTCCAGGTAGTGAGTGATGGAGGAAAGCCCAAGGTCCAAGTGGAGTATAAAGGAGAGAACAAGACCTTCTTCCCTGAGGAGATCTCCTCTATGGTGCTGCTGAAGATGAAGGAGACGGCAGAGGCTTATCTGGGTCATCCCGTCATCAATGCGGTCATTACTGTGCCAGCCTACTTCAATGACTCCCAGCGTCAGGCCACCAAAGACGCCGGTGTCATCGCTGGACTCAATGTGCTGAGAATCACCAATGAGCCTACAGCAGCCGCCATCGCGTACGGCCTGGACAAGGGAGCCCGTGGAGAACGCAATGTCCTAATTTTTGACCTGGGAGGTGGCACCTTCGACGTCTCCATCCTCACCATTGATGACGGCATCTTTGAGGTAAAGGCCACAGCGGGTGACACTCATCTGGGAGGAGAGGACTTTGATAACAGAATGGTCAACCACTTTGTGGAAGAATTCAAACGCAAACATAAAAAGGACATTACCCAAAACAAGAGGGCGCTGAGGAGGCTGAGGACTGCCTGCGAGAGAGCCAAGCGCACCCTGTCCTCCAGCACCCAGGCAAGCATCGAGATTGACTCCCTGTACGAGGGCATTGACTTCTACACTTCCATCACTAGAGCCCGCTTTGAGGAGTTGTGTTCTGACCTCTTCCGTGGTACCCTGGAACCTGTTGAGAAAGCCCTGCGAGATGCCAAGCTAGACAAGTCACAGATCCATGAAATTGTCCTAGTGGGAGGCTCCACACGTATCCCCAAGGTGCAGAAGCTGCTGCAGGACTTCTTCAATGGCCGAGAGCTGAACAAGAGCATCAACCCAGATGAAGCTGTGGCCTATGGGGCTGCTGTCCAGGCTGCCATCCTCATGGGAGACAAGTCAGAGAATGTGCAGGACCTCCTTCTGCTGGATGTAGCTCCTCTTTCTTTGGGCCTGGAGACAGCTGGAGGGGTTATGACCGTCCTCATCAAACGCAACACGACCATCCCCACCAAGCAGACCCAGGTCTTCACCACCTACTCTGACAACCAGCCAGGTGTCCTCATTCAGGTGTATGAGGGTGAGAGAGCCATGACCAAGGACAACAACCTGCTGGGTAAATTTGAGCTGAGTGGAATTCCCCCTGCTCCTCGGGGTGTACCCCAGATCGAGGTGACCTTTGATATAGATGCCAACGGTATCCTCAACGTGTCTGCTGTGGACAAGAGCTCAGGCAAACAGAATAAGATCACCATTACAAACGACAAAGGCCGACTGAGCAAAGAGGAGATAGAGAAGATGGTGCAAGATGCTGAGAAATACAAAGCGGATGATGATGCCCAGAGAGAGAAAATTACTGCCAAAAACTCCCTGGAGTCCTATGCCTTCAACATAAAAAGCATGGTGGAAGATGAGAACATGAAGGGGAAGATCAGTGATGAAGATAAGAGGGTCATCTCAGACAAGTGTAAGGAGACCATTGCCTGGCTGGAGAAGAACCAACTTGCAGAGAAAGATGAGTATACCCATAAGCAGAAAGAGCTGGAGAAGGTGTGCCAACCCATCATCACCAAGATGTACCAGGGAGGTATGCCCGGCTCCAGCTGTGGTGCACAGGCCAGACAGGGCAGCAGCTCTGGGCCCACCATTGAGGAGGTGGATTAGGATGTTTATCAAGTCTGATAAATGGACTTCTTGGTTTTATGTTCATTAGCCATTGACATCAAAGGACATTTGCTTTGTTCCGAGTATGTGTTACTGTAACTGCATTTGATTGCGGTTTTTGGTATATTCATCAGTCATTTATGCCAGGAGGCATGCCCTGCTCCAGCTGTGGTGCACAGGGCAGCAACTCTGGACCTACTATTGAGGAGGTGAATTAAGAGCTTTTATATGAACAGGACGGACACAGACTTGCTGCTGTTGCCCTTATTGTCTGATCATGGACTCCTGAATCTATGACTCGGTTCCTGACAGTCACTGTTATTTCTAGGAGACTTTGTGATGAATTCTAGTAAATTTCCAGCGCCCGGTACACGACCACGTCTGGATCTCTACTGCTGGTTACTGCGCTGATACTTCTGGGTTATGCTTGTACTATATAACTGTCAATAATAACTTTTGCAATTGCTGCTATGTTTATGTAATAAATGTCTATTTTTTTACAAGTCTTTAGTTTTCTGGGTCTATTCTTTTCAAGTGGATATTGGTAGCGTGTATAATAAAATAATGTTATCATATCTGTTACCCCAGAAATATGTCACATATTTTGGACATTAAAGGGGTTTTCTGAGATATTTTAACTGATGACATACTCTAGAAAGGTCATTAGTGTCTGGTGGGGGCCTGACACCCGGGACCCCTGCGGATCAGCTGTCTGAGGTATCAGCTCTCTCACGTGGCCTTCTCTCAGCTCACCAGGCACAGCACTGTACATTGTATAGCGGCTGTGCTTGGTATCCCAGCTTAGCCTCAATAGGACTGAGCTGCGCCTTGACATCACATGGCCTAAGGCAGGCATGCTCAACCTGCGGCCCTCCAGCTGTTGCTAAACTACAACTCCCATCATTCCCAGATAGCCTACAGCTATCAGCCTACAGAACGGCATGGTGGGAGTTGTAGTTTTACAACAGCTGGAGGGCCGCAGGTTGAGCATCCCTGGCCTAAGGAAAGCTGCTAGAAGATCACAGTGCAGTGCCTTCTCAAACAGCTGATCTGTGGCAGCGGTCCGGTCTCTCGGACCCTCACATTTTAGATACTGATGAACAATACAGAGGATAGGTCATCAGTAGTGTTCAGCGAATCGAGCTTCGGATCCTAGATCCGATAACGATTCGCTCCAAACTTTGTTTTAATGCTGTACGGAGACTGTTCTCTGTACAGCATTAAAATGTATGGGCTCCAGCGAGGTGAACAGAGTTATCACTTTGGCCATTGCTTTTTAAAACATGGATCCGAAGTTCATTTCAGTACCGGCTGGTACCTTGGTACCGAAGCCAACTTCGGATTCATGTTTTAAAATGGTTTTAAAGTTGAAAAATCAAATCCCGAAGTGCCTTGTCGGAGCCCATAGATTTTAATGCTGTACAAAGACGAATCTCCGTTCCGCTTTCAAACTAAGTTTTTAACGAATCGACTTTGGATCTAGGATCTGAAGCTCGATTCGCTCAGCACTAGTCGTCAGTTAAAAAAAATCATGGAAAACCTCTTTGAGGGTTTTTTTCCCACTCCAGCAGATACATTTGAATGGTGTGGGCTATGATGCCCTAGAGAACATATTTAAGGCTAGGGCTGTCTCGTCTCATTTTATATAATGTATTTTAATGGTGTTGCAATGCAAAATAATGTGACAGTCGCAAAAAGTCCATCCAAGTAATTTTTTTTGCAAATGTCACATTGCGACACCATTGACGTACATTACATGAAATGTCATGCAGCTGCACCCTTTTTGTTACGCGATACATGTCGCCGTGTAGCCCTAGCCTAAAGGGGTTGTCCCATCTTGATGTTTCTAAAGCAAGATAGGACTAAACTCTAACCACAAGGAGGTCGGTAAACAGCGGAGGGGGCTGGTGCTCTGCTTCAGTAGCCCCCATTGTAGTACATAGGTGGTTTGGAAACAGCAGAGTGGCGGCCAAAGCAAAATGGGACAACTCTTTTAATGAAGTCCAATTTGCTTCACAGAGGAAAAAAGACCAAACAGGCGGGGGATACAAAAAGGTATTTTACTACTTTTGACAAATATATATTTACACGGCTTTATATAATCCATACAATACGATGGTAACCACAAGGATAAGGCTGGGGTCACACACAAGTCATGGTGAAATTGATGCATAAAAAAAACAAAAAAAACCAAAACAATATTTAATAGGTCTCATGCACACGAAAAATTGTAGAACCGCAAAATACAGATACCGTCCATGTTGTATTGCATTTTTTGCAGACTTTTTGACTTCCACGTGGTCAAGTATAGGACATATTCTATCTTTCTGCTGGACAGACATATGGATGCGGAAAGCACACAATCATCTATCTGTATGTCTGTTCTGCAAAAACACAGAATATGTGCGCAAAATGCAGACCATGGACCCATTGAAGTCATTGAGTCCGCAGAAAAATCCAGATGGCATATGGACTGTAGTGATGCACGAAGCGCGCTAAGGATATTACATCTGAAGTCGCTTTGTTCAAAACTTAGATACGTCTCCGTACAGTATCAGAATGTATGAGCTCCGATAAGCCGAAGTCAGTTATTCACGAAGTTGCGCGTCACTTTGTTGAATAACTTCAGTAGTTGATTATTAAAGTGGAAAACCATCTGGAAACGAACTCGGGTTCGGTTCCAAGGTACCATTCGTATTCCACTTTAATAATCAACTACCGAAGTTATTCAACGAAGTCTCCTGCGACTTGGCGAATAACTGACTTCTGCTCATCGGAGCCCATACATTAGATCTCCGTAAAGTATTAATCCGACGTTTTAAAAGTTCCGTAATTTGGAGACAAAATGGATACAGCTGTGTGCATAATCAGTATTTAATGCTGGAGATTCTTTGAACAATTCATTCTAAGAAAGCAAGTCGGATGATGTCCAGTTGCTTTACTTACTACTTACCACTATAAGACGCACTATTTTACCCCAAAGAGGGGGTGGGAATAGCAATGCCAATACTAATGAGCGCTTCCATTATGAAGTGCTCATTAGTACAGTAAGACCGGGATGTTGGCTGTACTCACCGCTTCCTGGTTTTCTTCCAGGGGTCAGTGCTGTAGCTGTGTCCTGAGAGTGTACTGCATCAGGACATAGTACGAGTAAGTGTGCACTATGACCTGACAGTGGACACTGTGCGATATCAAGTCACACTGCAGCGCTGCAGGAAAAGTGCACTGATTTCCCGAGTGGCTGTGCCATCCACAACAGGAGAGATAACCTCTTATTTTTTTGTCTGATGAAGATTGGGGGTCCAAAATTAACTTATCTCAGTAATGCCACGATTTTATGACAGATCCCACCTGACTGTGAGTGTCTCCATCAGGCCACATAAACACGGCCGCATCCGTATTCCAGTCCTCAAACCAGTGAGCTGGAAAATACAGATCCCTCCTTTGTGCAAGTTGCATCTTCTCATTCCCGTCAATAAAAAACAGACTATTCTCATCCACAATCTGGACCAGAATAGCACGTTCTATAACTTGTGGAATGGCCACATGGATATTTGGATGTCTGTAGGACCCCAAAGAAATGAATGGATCAGTGTGCTATCCGCAAGAAATGCAGCCAGCACATGGATGGAAAACGTGTGCATGAGGCCTAATACTGCACTGAGAAAGTTTCTTCCAGGGTGGGAATGAAAGTGACGGCCGTCTACTGGAGAAAGCGTTCTTCATCGTCATCTCCTCACCTGCGAGTGCACAGGCTCCAAAATCTTGTAGATTGGTGAGCATCCCGGATACAGAATCTGCATATAAAAGAAATAGGTTCTTCTGTTAAAGGGGTTCTCCAGGAATTAAGAAAATACTTAAATATTACTTTATAATAAATATATTCCCAACTACCTTTCATTACTTAGAGTGGCTTGTTTTGTCTACGGAGCAATCATTAGGAGAAATAAAATGGCCGCTGTCCTACCAGTACACACAGAACCTGTCCTAATCACACAGGAGGAAAAGTTACTTCACAGCACTGATCTAGAGAGCTGTCTCATCCTCCTCTCTGCTCTGTGGGAATGGAAATGATGAGGAGACATGAAGTACAGAGAGGAGGGTGGGGGTAATGAGCAGCATCTCTTGTATGCAGTCTCCATTACCACAGCCTGTCCTGTCCGTCCTCTCTGTACTTCATGTCTCCTCATGAACTAAATTCCCCAGAGATTCAGCTAAAGTTCTTATCAGCTGTATTTAGGATCATAATTACTGACAAGTAGAGAGGAGGATGAGGCAGCTATTTAGCTCAGTGTTGTGAAGTAACTTATCCTCCTGTGTGATTAGGACAGGTTCTGTGTGTACTGCTAGGACAGCGGCCATTTTGTTTCCCCTGATCATTGCTCCCCCGACAAAACAAGTCATTATAAATAATGAAAGGTATCTGGAAATATAATTATTATAAAGTAATAGTTAAATATTTTCATTTTCTTAATTCCCGGAGAACCCCTCTAATATCAGGATTCGGTCCCACATGACGGCGATCACATGAAAAACAAGCGTAACATATTAATGGCTTCGAGTGTAAAACGGCTGCATTCCCTGTGGTGGTCACTTGTCTACATACCCCTCCCATCATGTATCCAGGAGGTTTTTCAGCCACATTGTGAGGGGTCTTTCCCTTAAAAAAAAAATACAAAATGTGTTAAGAGACAGAATACTTTGGGTGGAGGAGGGGGGAGTAGCAGGGTCTCGCCCCCATAGTCACTGCTTTTGTGTCCTCTCGAGAACCATTCCTGCAGTCTGCCTGACTGCTTATGTCCTGGACTGCCCCAGAACCTGAATTTTCAAGTTTTGCAGACAAATGTTAGTGATTTTGGGCATGTGGTGGTTTAATCTCTATTGAACCTCAGCTGTACATTTACGGTGCAAGTCCAGTCCTTAAAGGATTGGAGGGGGGGGGGGGGGGAATTATTGGCAACCCCCCCTCCCCCTGTCTCACTCCAACTTGGCCAGACCTGTAAAGGAAAGATGACATCTGCTTCTAAGTGTTGGCTCCCCGCTCCTTCTCCTCCCGGCCTGTAATGCTCCGTTGGGCTCCCTCGCTAAGGACATCCAGTTTGAGGCTGCAGTGGTGACCGGCTCCCCTTACGTCATGACAAATGGTCATATGACACAAGGGGATCCAGTCACCACCATGGCCAGCGATTGTCAACCCCCCCCCCCCCCCTTCAATTCTTGCACAACCACGTTAAAGATGGCGCCGGATGCCTGCTGTTTTAACCCTTCAGATGGCTTGGTCAATTGTGACCACTGCATCTGAAGCAGCTTTCCACAGGAGCACTGCATTCCCTAGAGCCAAACAGCTCCCCTGCACCAAGACTGGGCAAGCAGTTTGTTCCAGATGGTAGCCTCAAACCTTCTAAAGGCACTTTCATTTGTCACATGACCAAAGCGCTGCTCAGTTTGAGTCAAATGAACAGCCCTGGGCTGCAATACCAAGCATAGCCACTACATAATGCATGGTGCTGTGCTTAAAAAGCTAATACGGCCTAATAAGCCCTTGATTGGCACCGGTATCAAGATTCGAGAGTGCAGTTCCTCACCTCTTCACAGACTGTTCTTAAAATGCTGTGAAGACGCAGCCTCTTCTAACAGGTGATCGACACGGCTGCCAGGTGTCAGAACCCAACGATTTGATACTGATGACCGATCCTGAGGATAGACTATCAATATTAAAAGAGTCCCCCCCTCCACCACGTGATCAGACCTGAGGAGGGAAGCATACTTGGCTCTGGCTGCTGAGTTCTGGCTCCTCCGCCACCGCTGTCTTGCTCCAGTCCGCACGAGTCAACACCCTGTGTGACGTGGGTCATGTGGCTGCTCCGCAGCTGTGACACGTTCCCCATGTGTCAGGTCACTGAGTCACGTGACACATGGGAACTGCTGACCTACGTCAAGCAGAATGTTGACACCTGAGACCATAGCGAGGCAGCAGAGGAGCTGGAACCCAGCAGTGGGGTCAGATAAGTATGCTTTTCTCCACAGGTCCAGTCCAGCCATGGGGTGGGGGGAGTTCTGCCATACAGACAGAACACACCTGGGGGTCTTTTTTTGTCTCTCAGCTGCCATAGCAATACATCAGCACTGCGGGAGCGGACAGTGACAGAAGGAGACTCCTCCCTCTAAGTGTCTAGATGCCACGGTCGCTATTGACTGATCCCGGCCATTACTGTGGGAGCCGTGCTTCTGTCCGTATTGTACTACTACAATGCATCAGTGCAGCCAGTGTGAGGTCTGTTCAGTCCCTGCAGCCCGTGCCAGGATTAAAGGGGCGGCCTCACTTCAGCAAGTGGCATTTATCATGTAGAGAAAGTTAATACGCTGCACTTACTAATGTATTGTGATTGTCCATGTTGCCTCCTTCTGGCTAGATTCATTTTTCCATTACATTATACACTGCATAGGGGTTACGACCACCCTGCAATCCAGCAGCGGTGGTCGTGCTTGCACACTTTAGCCTTTTCCTATAGTGTGCAAGCACGACCACCGCTGCTGGATTGATCGCGTAGCTGCCGGTCTCCTGTTCTTTCTTCAGGACCTGTGGTGACGTCACTGAGCTCATCATGTAGTCCATTACCATAGTGATGGATCATGTGATGAGCACAGTGATGTCACCACAGGTCCTTTGACAGGTCCTGAAGAAAGAACAGGAGTCGATTAATTGGAGGAGGTGAGTTAATGATTTTTTTATTTTTTAACCCTCATTGTCACTGCCCACTGCGCCACCAATGTTTAGTATATTCAGGTGGGGGGGGGGGGCACACTGCGCCACCAATGTTTATTATATTGAGGTGGGGGGGCACACTGCGCCACCAATGTTTATTATATTGACCTTCTACTATGCATTTTGTATTCAGAATGCTATTATTTCCCCTTATAACCATGTTATAAGGGAAAATAATACAGTGAATAGACTGTCTCCTAGCAACCATGCGTGACACTTGCTTGCGGATGCTTGCGATTTTCACGCAGCCCCATTAACTTCTATGGGGCCTGCGTTGCGTGAAAAACACACAACATAGAGCATGCTGCGATTTTCACGTAACGCACAAGTGATGCGTGAAAATCACTGCTCATGTGCACAGCCCCATAGAAGTGAATGGGTCCGGATTTAGTGCGGGTGCATTCCGGTATTTTGAATGCCGGATCTGGCACTAATACATTCCTATGGGAAAAATGCCGGATCCGGCATTCAGGCAAATCTTCAGTTTTTTTTCGCCGGAGATAAAACTGTAGCATGCTGCGGTTTTATCTTTTGCCTGATGCATCCTGAACGGATTACTCTCCATTCAGAATGCATGGGGAGACGCCTGATCAGTTCTTTTCTGGTATAGAGCCCCTAGGATGGAACTCAGCGCCGGAAAAGAAAAACGCAAGTGTGAAAGTACCCTAAAATATAAAGTTTAAATCCCCCCTTTCCCAATTTTACATATGAAATATATAAACAATAAATAAATAAACATATTACACAGCGCTGTCCAAACTATTAAATTATTAAAAAATATCTCCTATGCGGTGAGCGTTCGCCATTTTTTTGTCACTTTGTCACCCCAAAAATAGGATAGGACTGTTCTATTATGGGCCGAATGTTTCATAAAATGCGAAATGCACGCGGCTTTTTTTTTTTTTTTGCGAGCTATTGAGTATCGCAATACTTTTTTATGGTGACGAAAGTGAATCAAAATTTTGGTATCAAAACAACCCTACGCCGATCAGATCGGCGTAGCGTTGTCACGATACCAAAATTTTGATTCGGTTTGGCTCCTAAATTTTTCAGTTCAGGAGCCAATGGCTACTAGGTATTTTTTTTAGTCTGGAGGACTGCCTTGCCAAGGAGAGCACCGCGCAAGTGCGAGACTTATGCGATCCCGGTGTTCTGTTACATTTCCCTACCTCGTGAGATTTCCCTACCCTTGTCACTTCCAGCCGCACCAGACATGACGTGAGGAGGTGTGCCGCGCCGTGCAGGCGCACAACGACAGGGTAGGGAAATTTGACAGCAGAGTGCGCATGCGCTGGGAGCCTCCCCAGCGGTTAGGGCAGGGAAAAATTACGGACCAGTGCGCAGGTGCGGTGATCGGATGGATGTTGCTGTGAAACTTCCCTACCACGTTGTTGCCCGCCTGCGCGGCGCGGCACACCTCCTCACGTCATGTCCGGTGCGGCCGGAAGTGACGAGGGTAGGGAAATCTGACGAGGAAGAGAAATGTAACGGAACACCGGCCTCACTGCAGGCTGACAATCTAACAGAAGAGGGGACGGTTAGGGGGCGTGCTTACCGTGACTCGAAGCAAGGAAGCTCACGCGAGATTTTATCCGTAGGGGCGTTTCTTAGGCCGAGCTGAGGAGCTTGACTCCGAGAAAATATGACTCAAGCATGTAAGATAGCACTCTTCTCTGTTTATTAGCATAAAAGGCGGGAAAGCGTTATAATGGCGATAAAATAAAACGGGTTAGTCCGGAGAAGATTAGGGATCGATCGCTGGGAACCATCGGGGTAAACAAGCATTTGGTTTTATATGTCAGAACATGGCGACGGGTTCCCTTTAAAAGGGAACCTGTCACCTGGATTTTGGATATAGAGCTGAGGCCATGGGTTGCTAGATGTCCGCTAGCACAGCCACAATACCCAATCCCCATAGCTCTGTGTGCTTTTGTATTAAAAAAACGATTTGATACATATGCAAATTAACCTGAGGAGTCCTGTCCCTGACTAATCTCACATACATGACTCATCTCAGGGTAATTTTCATATGTATCAAATAGGTTTTTTTACACAATAAAAGCACACAGAGCTATGAGGACTGGGTATTGCGGATGTGCTAGCGGCCATCTAGCAACCCATGTCCTCAGCTTTATACACAAAACCCGGTGACAGGTTCCCTTTAAGAGGTTTTTCCAGGACAGACATTGGAGGCCGATCTTACAATATCAGTGGGAGATGACGGTGCCCAATAGTGTCCTGATCCAGTCTGACCCCATCCCCCCTAGAAGGAGCACATTAACCCCCTCACTGCTGTAGACCCCCGGGGATGTCTCCCCATATTTTACACCAGTTACTATTAGGGGAAAACTGCACTATCTGTATCTACACACACGTCACCCCAACCTCGCACATTCCTCATACACTTATCTCCGCGTCCTCCCCTCACACACAGCAGACGGGACGAGAACAACCGAGAACCTTCTCATCGCCGATAATCGCGGCTCCCGGTCACACAGTCTCCGGGCATCTTCCAGACTCTTCGGGAGCTGTCTCGCACGCCCCGCCCCTTCCTCGCGCTGATTGGCTCAGAAGTTCTCTGACTGACAGCGCAGCCTGGAACTATCGCGAAAATTCTCTCTGCTCCATGACGTCACGGACAGCCGCCGCCGCTGATTGGTCGAGCTTCAGACTGACTAGAAAGATCCCGAATATTCTCCGTCGGGCTGTGTGTCATGCGGCTCTGTGATTGGCTGCTTCTGCGGGGAACGTTCGGGGAACGTTCGGGAAACTTCGGGATAGTTGCTAAGCGATGCGGGGAGCGTGGTGAGGAGCGCTGTGATTGGGTAGAAGGCTGTGACGTGTCTACACTGTACACATATATATAGGCGCCGTGCAGCGTGGAGCAGCAGTTACTGATAACTCCTCACAAGACACGAGCTGCAAAGCGCAACCTCAGGAGAAGCTCTTCACCAAGAAGCCGCTCTTCCACCTGCACTCATCCCTCTGATACGTCCAGCAGCAGTCACATCCTGACAGAAGATGGCACCTAAAGGAACCGCCATTGGCATTGACCTGGGCACCACCTACTCCTGTGTGGGGGTCTTTCAGCATGGCAAGGTGGAGATCATCGCCAACGACCAGGGCAACCGCACCACCCCCAGCTACGTGGCCTTCACCGACACCGAGAGACTCATCGGAGACGCTGCCAAGAACCAGGTGGCCCTCAACCCCCAGAACACAGTCTTTGATGCTAAGAGGACTGATTGGCAGAAGGTTTGATGAGCCGGTGGTGCAGTCTGACATGAAGCACTGGCCCTTCCAGGTGGTGAGTGATGGAGGAAAGCCCAAGGTCCAAGTGGAGTATAAAGGAGAGGACAAGACCTTCTTCCCTGAGGAGATCTCCTCTATGGTGCTGCTGAAGATGAAGGAGACGGCAGAGGCTTATCTGGGTCATCCTGTCACCAATGCGGTCATCACTGTGCCAGCCTACTTCAATGACTCCCAGCGACAGGCCACCAAAGACGCCGGTGTCATCGCCGGACTCAACGTGCTGAGAATGATCAATGAGCCTACAGCAGCCGCCATCGCTTACGGCCTGGACAAGGGAGCCCGTGGAGAACGCAACGTCCTCATCTTTGACCTGGGAGGTGGCACCTTCGACGTCTCCATCCTCACCATTGATGATGGCATCTTTGAGGTAAAGGCCACAGCAGGTGACACTCATCTGGGAGGAGAGGACTTTGATAACAGAATGGTCAACCACTTTGTGGAAGAATTCAAACGCAAACATAAGAAGAACATTACCCAAAACAAGAGGGCACTGGGGAGGCTGAGGACAGCTTGCGAGAGAGCCAAGCGTACCCTGTCCTCCAGCACCCAGGCAAGCATCGAGATTGACTCCCTATATGAGGGCATTGACTTCTACACTTCCATCACTAGAGCCCGCTTTGAGGAGTTGTGTTCTGACCTCTTCCGTGGTACCCTGGAACCTGTTGAGAAAGCCCTGCGAGATGCCAAGCTGGACAAGTCACAGATCCATGAAATTGTCCTAGTGGGAGGTTCCACACGTATCCCCAAGGTGCAGAAGCTGCTGCAGGACTTCTTCAATGGCCGAGAGCTGAACAAGAGCATCAACCCAGATGAAGCTGTGGCCTATGGGGCTGCTGTCCAGGCTGCCATCCTCATGGGAGACAAGTCAGAGAATGTGCAAGACCTCCTTCTGCTGGATGTGGCTCCTCTTTCTTTGGGCCTGGAGACAGCTGGAGGGGTTATGACCGTCCTCATTAAGCGCAACACGACCATCCCCACCAAGCAGACCCAGGTCTTCACCACCTACTCTGACAACCAGCCAGGTGTCCTCATTCAAGTGTATGAGGGTGAGAGAGCCATGACCAAGGACAACAACCTGCTGGGTAAATTTGAGCTGAGTGGAATTCCCCCTGCTCCTCGGGGTGTACCCCAGATCGAGGTGACCTTTGATATAGATGCCAACGGTATCCTCAACGTGTCCGCTGTGGACAAAAGCTCCGGCAAACAGAACAAGATCACCATTACAAACGACAAAGGCCGACTGAGCAAAGAGGAGATAGAGAAGATGGTGCAAGATGCTGAGAAATACAAAGCGGATGATGATGCCCAGAGAGAGAAAATTACTGCCAAAAACTCCCTGGAGTCCTATGCCTTCAACATAAAGAGCATGGTGGAAGATGAGAACATGAAGGGGAAGATCAGTGATGAAGATAAGAGGGTCATCTCAGACAAGTGTAAGGAGACCATTGCCTGGCTGGAGAAGAACCAACTTGCAGAGAAAGATGAGTATACCCATAAGCAGAAGGAGCTGGAGAAGGTGTGCCAACCCATCATCACCAAGATGTACCAGGGAGGTATGCCCGGCTCCAGCTGTGGTGCGCAGGCCAGACAGGGCAGCAGCTCTGGGCCCACCATTGAGGAGGTGGATTAGGATGTGTGAACTATTTGACTGTTATGCTTGTCCGATACATGGAGTTTTTTGTTCTATGTTCTTTATTAGCCATGGACATCAAAGGACATTAAGAGGATATTTTTCCTGGAGAAAATTTTATTTATTTGGTTGTTTGTTTTTGTTCTTTTCATTTGCTTTGTTCCGAGTATGTGTTACTGTAACTGTACTTGATTGCATTTTTTTGCATATTCATCTATTATTTCTGCCAGGAGGTATGCCCCTGGCTCTAGCTGTGGGCCCACCCTTGAGGAGGTGGATT
Source organism: Bufo gargarizans (assembly GCF_014858855.1). Lineage (NCBI taxonomy): Eukaryota > Metazoa > Chordata > Amphibia > Anura > Bufonidae > Bufo > Bufo gargarizans. The sequence goes on from NC_058088.1 coordinate 12,139,250, forward strand.
AAGAACTTTTTTTTTGAACAGGACGGACACAGACTTGCTGTTGCCCTTATTGTCTGATCATTGACTCCTGCTGAATCTATGACTCAGGTTCCCTGACAGTCACTGTTATTTCTAGGAGACTGTGATGAATTATAGTAAATATTCAGCGCCCGGTACACGACCACGTCTGGATCTCTACTGCTGGTTACTGCGCTGATACATCTGGGTTATGCTTGTACTGTATAACCCACAGTGATGACCTGTTATGTTCTGTTATTTTATGTAATAAATGGCTATATTTGTACACGCTTTGTTTTCTATATCTCACACTTTAGGTGGACTCACATTTCCTATAGTCCCACCTGCAGAAATGGGGCAGTCAAAAATTTAGGGGTTATCACAGAATTAATCCTCAAGATAAGTCATAAAATATCAGATCATCGTGGGTCCAAGTCCCAGCATCCCTTCCTATCAGCTATTAGAAGAGTCCTGGGTACTCCATGAGTGCTTAGGCCTCTTCCTGGGCCATGTGACATCACTGTACATTGGTCACATGGCCTAGGTGTAGCTCAGCCCCATTCAAGTCAATGAGGCCGAGTTGCAATACCAAGCACTGTCCGCTATATGATGTATGAGCTGTGCTAGTTAAATGTAGAGCTTCACCTCTATTAACGAGCACCCAATTGTTGGGAAGGAACTCTTCCTTGCCAACAATCGTCTGGGGATCAGTACAATGTAAATAAGGCTTACTTTCACGCTAGCGTTTTTGCTGGATCCGGCACGGGTTTAGCAAAAACGCTTCAGTTACTGATAATACAACCTGTCTGCATCCGTTCAGAACGGATCCAGTTTTATCAGTAACATAGCCAAGATGGATCCATCATGAACTCCATGGGAGACACATCAGTTTTCTATTGTGTCAAAGAAAACGGATCCGTCCCCATTGACTTGCATTGTGGATCATGACGGATCCGTCTTGCTCAGCATCCCAGGACGGAAAGCATACCACAGTATGTTGCGGTTTGCTCTCCAGTATGAGAACGGAATGTATTTTGGAGCATTCCTTTCAGTTACCTTTTTTCCCCATTGACAATGAATGGGAACAAAACGGAAGTTTTTTTTTTCCGGTATTGAGACCCTATGACGGATCTTATTACCGGAAAATGGAAACGCTATTGTGAAAGTAGCGGTTTGAAACGGATCAGTCTAAAAAGTTACAAAACTGAGATGAATGGAACCTTTTAAGACGGATCCGCTCAAAGCAGCGTTTTGGTGTCCGCCTACAAAGCGAAACGGAGGCAAACTGAGCGGATCCTTATCCATGCAGAATGCATTAGCGCCAAACTGATCAGTTTTGGACTGCTTGTGAGAGCCGAGGAGTGCAGAGGAGCATTGCAGGCCAGGAGGAGAAGGAGCAGGGAGCCAGTACTGGGAAGTAATCTTCCCTTTAGGCCCCTTGCAGATCAACATCGCAGATTAGGTCCGGGTGCGTTCCGGGAAAATCGCGTGATTCTGCAAGCAAGTTCAGCGAGTTTTGTCTGCGATTGCGTTCCGTTGTTCAGTGCTGTGCTAGTGCAATGCGTTTTGCATGCCGTGTAATAAACTTAATGTTTACTAATAACATCTCTTAGTAACCATTCGTGAAAATCGCACTGCATCCGCACATGCTTGCAGATGCAATGCATTTTTCACACAGCCCCATTCACTTCTATGGGGTCTGCGTTGCGTGAAAAATGTAGAATATAGAACATGCTGCGATTTTTCACCCAACGCACAAGTGATGCGTGAAAAACAACTGCTCATGTACACAGCCCCATTGAAATGAATAGGGTGCGGATTCAGTGCGGGTGCAAAGCGTTCACGTCATGCATTGCACCTGCTGCGGAATACTCACTCATGTGAAAGGGGCCTTACAGGTCCAGCCAAGTGGGGCGGGGGGCGCGGTTGCCAAAAAACCTCATTCTTGCACAGACCATTTAAGGAGGATTTAAATTGTGCTGATGAGCAGACGATTGTTGGAAAGGGAGCATTCCTTCCAAACAATTGGCTGCTCGTTAGTGGAGGTGAAGCTTGCCAAAACCCCTATTCTTGTACAACCTAACCCAACCCAAGTGATAGTATAGCCCTGTGACCTCCGGCACTCCAGCTGTGGTAAAACTACAACTCCCAAGATGCACACTTGCTTGGCTGTTCTCAGAACTCCATAGAAAATAAATGGAGCCTGCTGAGAGTCGTAGTTCCACCACAGCTGGAGTGCCGGAGGTTAGCCATCACTGGTATAGCCTATTACTTACTGATAGATGGGTGGAAGAGATGATTCCAACAAAGCAGAACTCAGTGCAAGCGGCTGACCACCCTGGTGGATGCACATTTTAAAGAGATTAAGGCCGTATTACAATGAGTGTTCGCATGAACGCTTGTTAGCAATCATCTTGCAGTGTAATACTGCCACATGATTGCCCGTTCATCGGGGCAATTCTGATTTGGAATGATGCTTAAAAATCTGTGCTTCCCGGCAGCAGATCGTGCTGTCTTATAACAAACCTCTAGGCGGTATGGGGACAAGCGATGGCATAGAGATCACTCTTCTCCAGGCTATGGAAGAAAATCGCTGCATGTAATGGGCAGCGTTCTCTTTTGCTAGCTAGCAAGCGATTGCCAGGAGGGCATCCCCCCCCCCCCCCAAAAAAAAAAAAAAAAAAATCACTCTGATCGCAGGCTTTAACTATGCAAAGACAGTCCTTTTAATGGCGTCCCATCTTCTTCGAATAAATAAAAATAGACCAAACTGCAGAAGACATACCGTAATTCTTAAAGACATTTTCTAAATCTGTATTTTTCACAAGCCAGATTACAATACAAATTTACATGGTTTCACATACAGTCCAGTCATTAGGATAACACGGCACTGTTAGGTCGCGGTGCTCAGATAGGATCCCACTCCTTGCACTGTTAAGAGAGAATCCTCACAAGTTGCTTATTTCACTTTATTAATTGCAGTCCATATAACAAAATAGGTAAAACCATCAGGCTGTTTATGGAGAACAGCTTGATCAGCGACAGTAAACGAGGCATCCGCCCATTGGGAATGGCGCACTGTTTATTATAGGGATTGCTATTAAAGAGGACCTTTTATAAATTGAGAAGTACCTGTACTTGCGGGGTACCCCCTGCTGATGCTGCCACCCTGCCTGTTTTGTTAAAATAGCGATCCTACGCCGCGCTGTTTTCCCCCGCTCAGCATGCAATTACTGAGCATCATGAACAGGGAGGAGGAGACGCCAGGGTTTCTTAATGGGAGTCTCCTTCTCCCTGGCTGTAGCGCGGTCCAATCGCATCGGGGAGCGTCACAGCCAGGGAGGTTTTTTCTCCCCGACTGACGCTCTCCTGCTATGAATGGACAGAGCCTACAGCCAGGGAGAAGGAGACGCCTATTAAGAAACCCTGGCGTCTCCTCCTCCCTGTTCAGATGCTCAGTATTTGCATAATGAGCGGGGGAAAACAGCGCGGCGTAGGAGCGCTTTTTTAACAAAACAGGCAAGGTGGCAGCATCAGCAGGGGGAACCCCGCAAGTACAGGTACTTATCTCAATTTATAAAATCCAGGGAAAGGTCCTCTTTAATAAAGTGAAATTAACGATGCAGGACGAGCGTCAGATTCTCTTTTATTCAGCTAGGAGAAGGCCATTGTAAACACGTGGTATAGACCATTTCAATGGTTCCCTACAGAAAACATATGTTAAAGGGATTCTCCAGGCTTTTTCATATAAATGCCCTGCATTAAAGGGAGCCTGTCACCGGGATTTTGTGTATAGAGCTGAGGACATGGGTTGCTAGATGGCCGCTAGCACATCCGCAATACCCAGTCCCCATAGCTCTGTGTGCTTTTATTGTGTCAAAAAAACAATTTGATACATATGAAAATTACCCTGAGATGAGTCCTGTCCCTGACTCATCTCACGTACATTTGCATATATGTCAAATCATTTTTTTGACACAAATAAAAGCACACAGAGCTATGGGGACTGGGTATTGCGGATGTGCTAGCGGCCATCTAGCAACCCATGTCCTCAGCTCTATACACAAAATCCCGGTGACAGGTTCCCTTTAAGGATGGGTCATCAATATCAGATCAGCAGCGTCAGACACCCGGCACCACCGCCGAACAGCTGTATGAGGAGATGGCATACAAAGTGCGCACGTGCCATCTCCCTTCTCTCTTCCTGTCAGCTGCTGCTGTCCCATAGACAGAGCAGTGAGCAGGAAGAGAGACGGCACATGCGCACAGTCTCCTCATACAGCTGATCGGCGGTGGTGCCGGGTGTCGGACCCCCGCTGATCTGATACTGATGACCTATCCTGAAAAAGCCCAGAGAACCTCTTCAATAAAACCCCACCATTGTACGACAACTGCGGCTGGCTGCGTGTAGTCTTTGCGTTATACACTTCACAGCAGGACAACATGGTTCTACCATTTAATCTACAGAATTCATTCCCGATTGTGTCCTTTCCAGCAATATCTCAGTGTCTGACTGTAAGTTTGCAGTGGTGTAAAGTTCATACGGGGTGGAAATGCCATTGACTGCCATCTAGTGGCTGAAATCTTCTTCATCGTCATCTTCCTCATCTGCAAGTACAGAGGCTCCAAGGCTCTGCAGATTGGCGACCATGTTGGATATAGAATCTGCATTATAAAAGAAATAAAAAATAAAATTAAAAATAGTTAAACACAGGATATGTACCCCTAGTGATCACATTTCCATAAAAAAAAAAATTATATATATATATATGATACTTTGACATATATGACAATACTAACTCTGTCGCCATTCACTACATAGGTCTCACTGAAGGCTCTGTCAGCTGCAATTAAACCAAAAGCAGTTATAAGACGCTTCTGTGATCTCCTCCAGGTACCCAGCTGTTCCTGCTATATTAAAGACACTTTAAGGGCTCTTTTACACGAGCAGATCCCGTGCGGGTAATCCGCTGCGTGAAAGACAACCAAGCCCCGTTCCGGGCAGCAGAGACATGGAGCATTAACATGATTGATAACGCTCAGTGCCTCTCTTTGATCTTTTTACTACAAAATCACAGCGAGATAAAGTTGTCACCGTGATTTTGTAGTAAAAAGATCAAAGAGAGGCACGGAGCGTTATCAATCATGTTAATGCTCCGTGTCTCTGCTGCCCGGAGCCGGGGCTTGGATGTCTTTCACGCAGCGGATTCCACGCATGGGATCCGCTCGTGTGAAAGACCCCTAAAAACTCGGCACATACTTTACAATGAGCAGATTTAAAGCCCAGAACCATCCACTGTACAAAGTACATCTTTTTTTTTTTCCCACAGTGGCTTCTATTCCGCAGATAGTTCACCTTTAGCAGCTGGAGTACATCTGGCTCCGGCGTCTTCTGCTGGACTCAGTACGTAGTCGTTCACAATCTCTATGGACTGGACGGCTGACATCCGTGTTTTCTGGTAGGAGGCAAATAATCCTTCCTGCCGGAGAGTTGCCTGGAGGAGCACAAGCTTTATCACTGAATCTTCTAGTCAACCAAGTTAAAGAAAATCTGTAACCAGTTCCATCTGAGGGCGGCATAAACTGGCGACAAACCCTGAGCAAAGCGCTGGCTCATGTACTTGTACTGACTGCGTCCTTTTCTTAAAATCACTATTGAGTACATTCAATAGACTGCACAAGCTCCAGCAGCTCCCAGCTCTCCCCACCACTGAGAGGTCAATGAGTGCCATCAGGGGTAAAGAGCCGGAGGCGCACGAACACGAGGACTCCTGAAGTCAGTATTGAGCAGGTCCTGCACTCAGCACGCGCTGGAACTGTTCAATACAAAATTTTAGCAAAATGAATGGCCCAGTCCAAGTGTCTCAGCGTTTTGCTAAGGGTATCTGTCACCAGTAGTGATAAGCGAAGCGAGCTTCGGAACAAAACTGAGGTCTCTTCGCTCAAAACTTTGGAATAAGGCTGTACGGAGATTCGTCTCTGTACAGAATTAAAATGGACGGCCTCCGATGAGGTGAAGTCAGTTATTCGCAAAGGTGCGCGAGACTTCGTTGAATAACTTCGGTACTTGATTTTTAAACCAGGAAACCACTTTAAAACTTGGAACCGAACTTTGGTTCCGAAGTTTTGAGCGAAGCGACTTTGGACGTAGCATCCGAAGCCCTCTTTGCTCATCACTAGTTTACGTTACCCTCAGGTTCCCTTTAAAAGTGAGAATAGAGCTAACGATACAAGCACACACTGAGAAAGTTCTGCCCAATATTATTTCTTTGCCAAATCAATGATCCATGCCTCAGTCATGGTAGAATTTTTGTACAATCCCTAAATAAGGGATCCAACCATGTTGTCTGCAGTGCTAAAAATAAAATCAGTCTAGGGGGTAAAATAATGAGAAGACATGACTCCTAGTGGTATTTGAGTCTTCCTCTTCTGACCCCAAACGGCAGAAGATCCCCTCTATTAAGCCAAAGACCCGGGTGTTACCCTTACAACCTAAAATAAAAATGAGCCAATAGGATCCTGCCACACAGATCTATAGGTCTTCACAACATACCTTCCACCTCTCCCTTGGTTGAACTTGATGGGCTTAGGTCTTTTTTTTGTTCAACCGTATTAACCATGTACCATCTGGACACAATTAGGATTATCTAGCATGGGAAAACCTTTGTCTAGATATAGGACGTCCCCTCTGTATCCATCTAGCTTTTATACCAAATATTACAACCCAAGTAGATCCAGGATTTAACGATGTTTAATGGATCCTGTTATGTAACTTCCATGACCTCTATTAGCAGTCTTCAGCTAGAAAGACAAGGAGCGAAACTGAGCACTTTTCTCCTTTCCTTCAGCAATCAATTGGATTCTCTCTCTGACATGTCACAAGTCTGGTGAAGGTGCCTTCACGCTGCTCAGATTTGTACATCCTAAAATTGATTTAGGTGGAGTTCTCCTTTAACACATGATAAGCGATCATCATAGACACGTTTCTAATTTGGTAGACTCACCATCATGAGATTTTTATCTCTTTCTGCATCTCGTAGTTGGCGGACAAGTTGTTCCTCTCTCACTCGAGCGGCATCTTCTATTGTACTTGTGGTTTCCTGGCTCCGCTGTCTTCTCTCGCTGTATCTGGCGTTCAGTCTGTCTCAAAGCTACAACTGTGTGGAAAAAGGAGAAATTTACCCTAATCAATTCAAATGTCCCCGCTCCATTCACGCAGGATCCGTGTCCCCTATGTGAATAGAGCGACAGGTCAAGAAAGCACACCACCTGGGTTTATCTCTAAGGGACTGCCTGAGACAGCCGAGTACAGCTCTCCAATGGAGTATGCTCGACCGTCACTCCATACAAATGGGTCCCCCATTCTCATAATCAGTGAGGGACCCAGCAGTTGGACCCCACTGATCGAACAGTTACCGGTGCATAGGTGATAGCTTGTTCTAACCAGAATACCCCTTTGATGTATGAACCCACAACATGGGAGAGACTAACCTGCTTTAGTGTGCTCTCTTCTGGCCTCATGTAGATGCTTCTCCATTTGAGCCATCTGCTGCGTTGTGTTTTCTTCTATGGCTCTCACTTTGTCCTGTAGCTCTTTAAAAAGACAACATGGATAAAACTCCACTCCATCTATGGAACATTATATTCCAGCAAGGCAATGACCCCAAACAAAGACTAAATTGCCCATGAATGCCCTACAAACAATGTTGCCGATGTCCTAGGGTGGCACCCTCATGTAACTGGAGGGGGTTTGAGCAAAGGTGCCTCTTCCAAACAGTCACATGAAGGGGTCAAGAAGGTATACCTCAGTTTATAGTAATACATCTAAATCACATTCTTGATATGATTATTACCAGCACGATTCAGAATCAATATAAAATAATCAATGAATAAGGTCCTGTGGTCAGTGGGTACACTTTCTATAGGCCACTGAAGCCCCCATGGACAAGTATGGCACGGTTATTGGTAGAAAGCAGCCATGTGTTCTCATGGTGGACAACCCCTTTATGGTTGGAAGTGGAGCTGAAGGAAGCTTTACTGACACACACCTACCAATGACAAAAGGAAGAAGCCTATTGTGTAATTGCCCCTTTTGCCCCCGTAGGCACAGTACAGCACACATCCGGCCATTCACCTTTCTCATAGTCCTCCTTCTGATCCCGCAGTTGCTCTTGCAGTTGTGTTGAGGTCTCGCAAGCTTCCTGAAGTCTCCTCTCAAGGTCCACAACCTGTTCTCTCAGGACACGCTCCCTCTCTTCTGTCTCATGAAGTGAAGAGCGCAGAAGAGATGCAGTGTGGTGACAGGCCTCGATTTCTGCTTCCACTGCGCAAAGGAACACGAAGGTCGAAATTAGATCTGGTAACCCTAGATTTAACAGAAGTCCACCAAGGCCAGTCCAGAGGGACAGAAGCCATACTGTACCCGACACCAGCCACAATACTACAAGGATAAGAACTTTTCACGAAATACATATCCAATCTTGGAACATTATACCTGGAGGATGTGAAGTAAAGGTTTTTTTAGGCCAATGTCCTACTTACGTTTTTCTCTGGTCTGTGTCACTCTGCCCTCAATGATTAGAGCGCTGCGCTTGAGCTCTGCACTCAGACGGTCTCGCTCCTCATTTAGGAGACTCACTTCAGCCATTAGATCCTCATAGGACAAGCGACATCTGCAGACGGCACATCCCGATTAATGAAAGAGCACATACCACACTCACCCATCACAGGCCCCGACTGTAAGACCCCAATCACAGGCCCCGACTGTAAGACCCCTATAATGCCTTGGCATGAGGAGGTGTTACAATGCTGACAAAGCACTAGATTGACAAGGACGCAGTTTTAGGAAAAATCTAAGCAATGCAGAGATTCTTGCAATTAGACATTGACCACCGCATCTAAAAGGTTAAAGGTCTACGATCGTCCTTAAGCAGCAGAAGCTCGGAGGCTATGTACGGCAGAGGTCATCAAGGGGTTAAAGCAGGAAAACTTCTATCCCGCTACAGATAAATCTGTCGTGCAATATGCCCCTCACTCAGCATGCACACCACTCTGCATCCCGGTCACTCACATGTCGTCCTCTGTCGCCGTGTTACCGGCCTGCTCTTCTCGTCCCAGCTTTGTCAGGGCCAGTCTCTGGGCCACCAAACCTAAAAGAGGTAAAATGCAAAGCGGTCACAACGAGGCAGTGCCCTATGTAAACCTCCAGTGCACAGGAATAAGTCAGTGGTGAAAAAGTAAATCACTGCAAATACAGAACAAGAGGGATTGGAAAATCGGGGGGGAAATAATACAGGTAAATGACAACAAAATGTATTTTTCACTACCATTTATTTATTTTTTTCCCTTTCATTTTCATTTTTCTTCCCCATTTTCCTTGAGCCATAACTTTTTTTTTTATATCTCCATTCACATGGCTGTATGAGGGCTTATTTTTTGTGCGACAAGTTGTACTTTCTAATTCCACCATTAATTATGGCATAAAATGTAATGGGAAGCGGTAAAAAAAAATTCCAAAAGGGGTGAAATAGAAAAAATATATATATATTTCTCCACCGTTTTACGGGCTTTGTTCCCACGGTGTTTTGTTTGCGGCAAAACTGACCAACGCCCTTCATTCTCTGGGTCAGTACAATTACAACGATACCCCATATGTATAGGTTTTTTTATTACTAAATAGTGTAAAAATTAATTTTAACTTTAATAAAAAAAATGTTTTGTTTTTGACATCACCATATTGTGACCCCCACATACTTTTTTAGGGTACTTTCACACTTGCGGCAGGGGATTCCGGCAGGCAGGTCAGTCGCTAGAACTGCCTGCCGGACCCAGCAATCTAGACGCAAACTGATGGCATTTGTCAGACGGATCCGGATGGGGATCCGTCTGACAAATGCATTGCAATACCGGATCTGTCTCTCCGCTGTCATCTGGAAAAACGGATCTGGTATTATTTTTTTTGCATTTTTAAAGGTCTGCGCATGCGGAACACTTATTCCGGCACTAATACACTTCAATGTAAATTAATGTTCTCAGTTGAAAAAACGTAAGAGGGACTGAACTGATGCATCCTGAATGGATTGCTCTCCATTCAGAATGCATTGGGATAAAACAAACCAGTTTTTTTCCGGTATAGAGCACCTGTGACAGATCTCAATACCAGAAAACAAAAACACTAGTGTGAAAGTACCCTTATACTTATGTCTACTGAGCCGTTTAGGGGCTCATTTTTTGCAGGGCAATCCGTAGTTTTTATTAATGCCATTTTTGAGTGTGCATGATTTTTTGATCACATTTTATTTCATTTTTTTGGGTAAGAGAAGCAATGAAAGAAATAGCAAATTGGCAATTTTTTCCATTACGCCATTCGCCGTATTGGAAAATTTGATTTCTCCATTTTAATAGTATGGGCGTTTTCGGTCACGGTGATACCCATGATGTTTATATTCATTGTTATTTAGGGATTTATTTTTTAATCATATGGAAAGGGAGGTAATTCAAACTTTTAGATTTTTTTTTTTATATATTTAACTTTTTTTATTTTTTATTTTGTTCTATCAGGGATTTTTAAAATGCGATTTAAACTGAATATTATTAATTTCTTATCCTGGCCTGCCATCTGGTGGCCAAAATAAGAATCGTAGCATGAACACTTTCAGCCTTGTCAGTGAGACTGAAAGTGTTCAGCGCAACTACCGATGCCCCAATTGGCCGCATGGGGCATAGGCAGGAAGCCTGGAAGCGCGAGCTTCCGTGTTTTTGCACATTTAGATGCCGTGATCTCACTTGATCACGGCATCTAAAGCATTTAATTGCCGCGATCGGCATTATTGCTGGTCACGGTAATTAGCTGCAGGTCTCTGCTGTTTGAAACAGCAGAGATCTGCCGGCCATGGCACCCGCTGCACGTGCAAGTGGCTGCTCTCCCCCCCCCCCCCCCCCCCATCACCAGATGTTTTGATCCGCACGACAGGGAGATGCAGCGGTGGCCGTGTAGGGATCGTCTATAGGAGGGGCCCGGGCATTGTGGGGGGTATTTGTACTACTGGATAAACCCTTTAATTCCCAGAAACCCCCTTTTCATGTCACAGGAAACACAATCCTGCATATTAAACCACAGTGAAGAACGGATCGTCAGCTCTTCGGTTCTTCCCCTCTTACCCTGTATCGTGTCCACTCTCTTGGTAGCGAAGGTAACCCTCTGTCCCAGCGTCACCAGTTGCTGCAATGCTCCCCGGAAGGAGTTTTCTTGTTTGTAGAAAGCCTGTGCAAAACTGACAGAGCAACCGAAATGAAGTCGAACGAATGAGGCACATCACAGAGAACAAAACTAAAATGATGGAGAAGACGTTGACTTCCCAGGAGTTCATATGGGATGAGTCCTAGGTTTAAATAAGTATCTGTCAGCAGGAAGCTCAGTATGAAACCATGAACAATGTTGGGTAGGGCCTGGTGAGCATCATGTAAGAATAACTATTACACGGTCCTAAGTTGCTGCAATGCAGGGAAATAGACTTCCATTCTGATTTACAAATGACGATGAAGTGCACGGAGGGCAGGCCTCAGCCCCATGTTGCACCCTAGCTCTGCCAGCAAATCCCTCTCATGGTTGAGTCACAGGACCAAGCTTCTCAATTATCCGCTCACCTGCACCTGAAATCTCAGGCTAACACCATGCATTAGTGCATCGGGGCATGCACAGTAGAGATCTTTGCCGCAGGGTCAGGCGCAGAGTTGCACTGCGCATGCGCCAAAGTTCTAATGCAGGACTCTAGTCATTTCAGAAATTTCAGGCCCAAGAAAGGAAGATGCAGAAGCCTGGCTCTGTTGACGGACCATGAGAGGGAGTTACTGGCAGAGCAAAGGGTTGGAGCTATGGTGCACCAAGGTGACCTTAGTGCACTTTACTGGCCATCTGCATACTGGAACACAAGTCCTTTTCCTCCACACTGCAGTCATTGAGGACAGAGTAAAAAGTTTTTGTTTTGTTTTTATCAGAAAGATTGTTATTGTGTTTTCATACAAGTACACACAATATACAATGTAAGATGTCAATGACAGTCCAAACATACCGGTAACGTGTAAAATGATCACGTATTCATAGCAGTGTACATATACTTCTTACTAATCCCTCCCCACGAGACATGTATAACAAGAATCAAAGCAAAAACATAGGTGTCTCGGTAGAGACCCCCTTGGAGCTGCGGCACCACACTAAACATTGGTAGACAAAGCAATGGGCAGCGCCCTCCAACTACTGTGGAGATTCAACAGGGAGAGTATATGGTCCAATCCGCCTATCAGCGCGTTATCCCCCTAGTAAGTGTCAACCAGGAGCTACATAGTCCATCAACAGTTAATCCAAGACCCCCAGATAGCCTTGAATTTAGAAAGGCAATTGCACTTTAAATATACCGCCCTTTCCAGCCTCGTGAAATATACTCAGCGATGACAGGGGCTGTACCCACCTTGCAGTCTCTCTCGCTTGGTAGAACATTCTATTGATTCCCACAATAAAATCGGGGCATTCAACTGATCAGAATCAAAGATACCAAAATAGGCACATTTTAGGGTTGGGCATAAAAACTAGCACTCTATACCTCATTTATTAATCTCAACATCACTCTCCTATAGGTTTGCAGAGTATGGCAGTCACACAACATGTGTATTAAGTCTGCCTCCAAATCTCCACGGTTGGAGCAGCACGAGTCTCGCCTAATCCAGATTTTAAAAACAATGGGATTTTACAGACCCTATGAATGAGGAATAGCTGCAACAGTCTAGCCCTGTGATGGCTAACCTCAACACTCTAGCTGTGGATAAACTACGACTCCCAGCATGCACCATTCATTTCTTTGGAGTTCTGAGAACACCCAAGCAAGTGTACATCTTGAGAGTTGTAGTTTTACCACAGCTGGAGTGCCGGAGGTTAGCCATCACAGGTCTACCAGCTTCACTCAGGGACAGTCTCGGGCTCAAAACTAGAGTCTTCTCCCATTGGGCATCGGTAATGGTCCCAACATCTTTTTTCCCATTGTGACTTTACCTTGTGAGGAAACATTTTAAAAAATTCGGCATGGAGAGATTGGTGGACCGTGGAGATGGCTTCTTTTACTGTCCCAGATGCCACCATCGGATGTATACGATGTCGTCAATAGTTTGTATTGAGCATCTAATGCATGCCGTAATTGTAGATATTTGTAAAAGTCACCAGAAGGTAAAGCAAACTCCTTTTGTAACTACGGATATTGTTTTAGGGAGTCATCAGAATATAACCGGTCAATGTTCCAGATCCCTCTCCAATCCCAATCTCCAGATCCGCATCCGGATGCATCTCACAAATGCTTTCAGTCAGCGGATTCGGCGGGCAGTTCCGACGATGGTACTGCCCACTGGATCACACTGCCGCAAGTGTGAAAGTAGCCTTAGCCAAAACTTTCTTAGCCCTTGTCTAAAATAAAGAAATCACCAAATATCAACACTTGTTGGGCACTTATCCACTCATTCCAAAACTGAACCAGTACCGGAGCAAGGATCTCCCCTTCTACCGGATCAGACCTCTTTTCCTCCACCATTGCATCCAATCAGGACAATCTTATAATGTAAAGAAGAGCAGATCAGGGGAATCAAGATTTGTCTCCAACCCTCACATAGAGGACCCAGGAGATAAAGATATATATATTAGGGAAGCAGGAGTACCAGCAGAATCGAAATCTAGGTAAGAGCAGTCAGAGAAAAAACGCCAGCACACCACCGGCCATACTGTGCTTTTTAAACTGCTCTTACCCCCTCCCCCCGGAAGGCCAGCGCATATGAACGCATATCCAGCCGCATGTTCAAACCGGGAGTGCGTCATGTGAAAGTGACACTCGCGCTTTCTCTGTTTGGACCGCACGCTGAGGGGAGGCTGCGGAAGACATGTTCCCCCATGGATCCGGGCCGCATGCAGTGGAATGCAACACCCCCTCCTAGGGGCTGCTTCCTTTGATCCTTTAAACTCCGGACATCACGTGGCCTCACTCCCATGGAGGAGCGCACCCACCTGCCGCAAGAACCAAGTGGAAGTCCCGGACAACCACCGGCTCCTAGGGTCCTGCCAGCCCATCCTCTGGGCGATAGACCCCAACAGGTATACTACTACCTAGTCCTCCAGAACATATCTGGAATTTCCAGACTAGCGGTACTGACCTGAAAATAAAACTGCGGGTCTCCCACTCCAGGGACAGGAAACCACTGAGGTGGGAGAGGGGCTCAGTCTTTTTATTTTGCAGGTTTCCTGTCCCTGGGGCGGATCCTCTCTCTCTGTGGTGCCATCGTGGGGGAAGAAAAAAATAAAATTATAGGAATATGTCTGGGTTTAATCTTTAATTTAGCTAATAACGGTGTTATATTAGCCTCAGTACATGTATGCAGATTAGAGTAGAGGATACGTCCACTTACAGATATTGAAAGGAGCTCACTACTTTCAGGTTTGTGCGATTTAGTCACAGATCCTGCGGGATCGAGTCTAGCGGCATTATGAAAGACTTGTTCTAAAAGTAGCCCAGAGTGCATGCCAAACGAGATCAGGGAGATAATTGGCTCAATAATGGAGGCCACATATAGCAGCACATCATCCACATACAGAGATATGCGCTCTTCCATGCTTCCCCTTTTAATGCCAATAAAAAGTATTGTTCGATGATGCTCACCAGGCCCTGCCAGGCAATGTGCTTGGTTTCATATGGAATTTCCTGCTGATGGATGCCTCTTAAACGAAACCTGTCAGCTACTTCATGATGCCTTCTTTGCCCAATCACTGAGCATAGGGAGAAAGCTGTCAGAGGCTGACGGGCAGCATGCATACAACGGACTCATTGCTCCCATCAGGCTGCATCCTAGCGATGGGAAACTTCACAGCCCTGTTCTATACATTCAGAATGAGCAGCGTTCATACCTGTCGATCATTTGCTTTAGTTTTAGCACCGTTTGCTCAGCTTTTTCCGCTCGGCTGGACAGGGAGGTGGCTGTAGCTTGTGCCGCAGTCAACTTGTCTTGTAAGCACTAAAAAAAGTCAGTTATTATCATAGACATCATCCTCTATACACTATATATAGTCTTATATAGCGTTTATACAGCAAATGCATTTAAACAGATTGTTAAAGAGGACCTTTCACACGATATGACTTTTCAAAATCAGTACCTGGCACTGTAGCCAATGTTTACTAGATGAGATAGGGCACATTTTCCCCTGTGCCCGGAGTTCTGTTTGGCACCCTGTACACTAATCAAAAGCATCGGAACAGGAGGAGGAGATGCCAGCATTCCTCAGGGGAGGTCTCCTTCTGCCTGGCTGTCAGCTGTCCAATCACAGCGGACCGCGTCATAACCAGGGAGAAGGTGAGCTGTTTTTTCTCAATGGCTGGGGTTCCGTGGGCCCACCAGAGGAAAATTTTCTTGGGGCCCAAGCTCTGTATCATCAATAAAGTGTGATGGGTCTATTTCTTTGATTCAAAACCTTTGTGGCAAGCGATAAGCTCCAAATGTGTTTTTTTCTCCTAGACTTTTGTGGCCTATGATAGCTTCAGAGACTGAGCCCACCAGAGGAACCAGTCGATGGCAAGCTGGCTCATTCGTCCACGGCTTTGGTGATATGGTTACTTACTTTACTCCGTGTGTTATCTTTTGCATATACAGTATATCTCGTGCTAAGCCTAATTTATTCCCGGACCTCAGAATTCACGGTAATACAACCACATTGCTTTATCTGAGGGAATTCTAAGCAGCATTAATAGAATGCATATTTAAAGGGTAACTGCACTTTGAAGAAACTTAAAATGTCATAGTGACAGAGAGATGGCATTGTCAGTGCTTCACTCTCCTCGTTCTAGTGTCAGTTTGGGGGGGGGGGCTTAGCACTCAGACCCCCAGCAATCATTACCTTTCATATGTCCCTATGACATATCAAATGTTTTTTTCCAAATGCAGGTACACTTTAAATAAAAGTACCATAGTGACAAGTCAAATGATTGCACGCTGTATATCCTTACTTACTTTGTTTCTGACCCTCTCCATCTCCAGCTCTGCGGTGCGGTCTTGCATGGCATGCGAGTAGATTGCTAGCTGCTGACTGCTTTCTTGCAGAGAATTTTCCAGAGAGCAGATCTGGAAAAAAAAAAAAAAAAGTACAATGCATAATAGCACTAAAGGATCAAAATGTTGTTGACCATTATTATGCATACATCCCACTGCCACTTGACAGCTGCCCTTCCATGTGTGCCCCCCATGATCACCTTGTCTTGTATCTTCCTACTGTCATTCTCCCGGTTGATATCTTCTGACTTCAGCTGAACCATCAAACTGAACACCTTCTCCCTCCACAGTTTAAGCAGCTGCTGAGTCTTCTGTCCACCCAAGTGTTTATCCTTAGAAAATATTATTTGAATAGTGAGGCAAATCATATCCACTTAGCCTGAATGTAGTGACTTCACTTACCGGGCTGCATATTTAAGTGAAGAGAAAAACATGCCCTAGAATGACAACTTATCCCTTATCCACACGATGGATAATGTGTCTGATGGGTGGGGACGCAACTGCTGGGAATGAGAATGGGGGGTCCCATATCCCCTGTTAGTGGTGGTAGAGCACGTGCACTGCTGCTCTGTTAAAAGTCAATGAGAAAGCCAAAGATGGCCCACTATATCGCTCAGGTACTTCGGTCAGTCCTATTGAGTCTGAATGGAGCAGCAGTGTACATGCTTGACCACCACTCCATTCAAACAGGGGGTCCCCCACATTCTCCCAGCAGTCGGACCCCACCAGACACTTATTACCCATATTACCCTACCCTTTCAGTCTGTACTTACTGCTTTTTTACAGAGATCACTTTCCTGCAGGGATAAAATGTGTGTGAGCGATGACAGCCGGGTTTGCAGGAGTGACATAGAAGTCTGCAGAGCATCTCTTTCTTTCTGCAAAAGCTAAAAACATGCAAATAGACTGAAGTAAGTAAAGCCGCTTGCTCACATTTACAAGAACCTGTCCCCATGAATATGACGGCGTTTCACCTGTATTGTATTCTTCAGTTCAGTCTTTTCCCTCTTCTGCTCTTCCACTTGTTGATCCGGAACAAGCTCGCCTATGTAGGTCCGCAGCTGCAGCACCAAGGTCTTCTGGGATTCCAGCTCTGAATGGGACCGACTAAAAGTGACACAACAACAGTATTAATGACCCTTGTAGTTACACCCGACATGTCCAGACTAGGAGATAGATGAATGCAGGGCATTGCTGCAAAGCCTCACGGTCTCCAATCTCAACAGCAAGGGTTCCTAAAAGGATTTCAAAGTTTTCTTTTTACAGACACGCTGAGTGTACATTGCTTTTCAAGTAAACTTCTGGTTTTATAACATATTTGCTTCGTCACATGTTTACATATTTAAGGGTCCATCAGCTGAAACCCTAAACCCATTTTTAGAACCAGGGGCGGATTGGTCATAGACCCTACAGGGAAATTTCCTGGTGGGCTGATGTCCAGGGGGCCACCGGGCCCTCCTCACAGCTGCTGGTCGGGTACATAACAATCTGATGGTCTCAGAATTGATTAATGCCAGGAGCATCCGGAACATATGCACCTGGTCAATGGCCACCGATGCCCTCCAGGACGCAACTGTATCAACAACCCCAGGATGAAACAGTTAAATACTGTGGTGAGGGCAGCAGTATTTTGTGCCGCACTGTGGTAATCGGTTCTGTTGGAGTGGTACTTTGTGCTGCACTACAGGATTGCAGGGTATGCCATCTTATGTTGCCCTGCCTTCTTCCAATTTGGATCTGCCTACAACATGGGGCCACGTTTAGATTTATTTCCAGGGCCGCTTTGAGTTCCCAGTCCGCCCCTGCCTAGAACGCAGGGAGTGCAGATCTGCAGGCTTGTTCTATTGCTACCGTACACCAAGGAGAGCTACTGATGACTATAATCTGGCCTGTCCATAACATGGCTGTGGATAATGTGGATCACAATCATGTGTTTGGTCACATACTCCTTTATCCACAGCCATCTTATTGATAGCAGTGCCCTCCCGACGGGACAAGAGGCTGGCCAAGCTAGGGTGTGTGGCCTCAGCAATAAGGAAAACGGCCTTAAAGTTAATAGAAGAATATAAGTGGCATCACTAACACTCAGTAGCGATGAAGCATCCAACCGTTGTAATTTTGCTGCCATAGATTTCTGAATTGTGCCTTCTCCTAACAGTCCCAGTGATTGATATGCGATCTAATTATCAAAGGGCTGGTAGCGGCTTACCGACCCCCACCAATATAATCTTCTAAAGCCAGGTTCCCTACATCAGTTCTTTTTTTATGCCTGGACACAGCGGATGACACTTTGCGCACTATTTGCACCAGTCCGGTATTCACAGCGGCCCCCGCACCTGAAGTCCGCTTCCAGAGCCTCTCTCTTTTCAGTGGTCACTTGGAGCTCTTCTCTCAGATGCTTCACCTCCAGTATTTTCTCTTCCCGTTCTTCTCGGAGCTGTGATTCCAGGGCATGCACTCTGATCTTCAGCTTGTCAGACTCCATCTTGTGACTCTCCGTTAACAACTGCAGCTGTTCAGAAGAACGTGAGATTCGGTGATAAATGTTACACACGAGGGCGACTCACGCAGGACATGGGTGCAACTAGATGAGAGCTAAGGTCTCCTGCACTAGGCGGAATTTCACCACCCAGGACTGTGGGTCTCAGGCATTATAACAGTTGTCTACGACATGGATGCCATAATGTAGTCGAGTAGTCACCATATTCCTATTGTATCTTATAAGTGTATTTTAACAATTATCCAACGGCTCTCTGAGGCTAATTTTCATTACATCCTATTTTATGTATCTAATAGTATTTTTATTACTTTCTATTTATACAATTGTTCCATTTACCTTTCAAATTTGTAACGATAACTATTGCCACATTTATTCTAGGTAAAATTCTGCCATCTACTGGCCATCTGCACGAACTTCCTTTTATCTCAATTTTTATATAACTACCGTAATTCCACGCTTTCCTGTAATAATTCATGTTAACGTACTCCATACTCATTTCACTAATCATGGTCTTTCACAATTTTTGCTGTTTTAATTGACTATTCCCAGATGTCTGGCCATGACCCCAGCCCCTTACCCTTTTGGCACGCTCCATGTCTTTTAAAATGTGTTAAATGTATATGGATGTGATCTGAAGAAAGAGCTAAAACAGCTCCGAAACGCATTATCAACTCATCCTAATAAACTACTTTCAACAAAGAGTAGCGCACAGATCCCCTTTGTGTTGCCCGCTCATCTCGCTGCTATTGAAGGTCGGCCAGCTCCTGGACCCGATTGGCACGACCGGCAGACTCAGCTCCGCTCTCTTATGCCCTTCAGAGTGTTGCGCCTCCCCACTGTCTTCTTGCTCCCGTCACCTCACAGGTCCTTCCTATCAGCGCGTCTCCCCTTCCTTCATTCAAGGGGTTATGCCCTCTGCATATTCATGGTACATCCACAGGATATCCCATAAATATCCAATAGGAGCAGGTCCCACACGGCATGTGCAGCTCTCTCCATTCACTGCTATGGGACTTCGGGCCCATTCACATTACCGTTTTTTTCTTTCCTCATCCGTGTGCTAGCCGCTTCCATAAGTCCACATAAAAGATAGAACACGTCCTATACTTGTGCGCGGCCCGATTCAAGTCTATGGTTCCGCAAAAACATGCGTGTGTTGCGTATGCAATATGTATTTTGCGGATCTGTGTCCGCAAACTTTAAAGGGGTTGTCCGGGCTTTTTCGATTGATGACCTATCCTCAGGATAGGTCATCAATATCAGAATGGCTGGGGTCTGCTTCTGCTGTCCCATAAACATACAGCGGATAGCAGGAATAGAGAAGGGAGACGGCACATTCGCACTGCGCTCGCAGTCTCCTCAAGCAGCTGATTGGCGGGGGTGCCGGGTGTCGGCCCCCACCGATCTGATATTGATCACCTATCCTTAGGTTTGTTTTTTGTGGACATGCGGAAGATTTTGCTGAACAACTAAGATATTTGCAGACCGTAAATAACACACGGCCGTCTGAATGAGCCCTTATGAAAATAGCTAGCAAGCTGAATGGCTACATTCAGCCAATCTGGAGCTCCCATAGAAATGAACGGATAGAGCCCAGCATGTGCAGCCACCTCTCTATTCCCAATAGCATGCAATGGGCACGGTTCTTAAAGGGGTATTCCCAGCACAGACGATGGGGGCATATCACTAGGATATGCCCCATTGTCTGATAGGTGCGGGTCCCAGAGGTCCCAAAGGTTGTGGAGGGTGCACTGCACATGCGCAGCTGCCCTCCATTTTTGTTTCTATGGGGCCACTGAAAATAGCAGAGAGCTGGTTTGGCTATTTCCCTATGCACATAGCTTACGCTGCCAACGCTCCCATTCATTTCTATGGGGGGAGTGCTTGGCAGTGGCCGGACGCCGGGAAACCCAGGGTCCTCCAGCCACCACTCTCCCGCACCTATCAGACAATGGGAGCATATCCTAGCGTTATGGCCCCATTGTCTCTGATGGGAATACCCCTTTAAGATAGCAGCATGTCCCAGAGGTAGGACCACATCACTCAGACATAAATGCCCAGATGGGACAACTTCTCTAAGGACCGATTCAGACTTTGGCATGAAAAATCTTGGCCATAACACAGATTTTTAATATGCAGTGAGGTCTGGACATCAGTTACTTCTATGGGTCCGTGTGCAGCTTGTTGTGCACATGGACAAAAAAAATAAAAAAATACAGCCATCCGAATTAGGCCTTAGTCAAAAAAGGCATTCATAAATAATAGACCCTTTACAAACCAGATGCAGCCGAGATATGGAACGTGACAAGGACTATGATGTCCTCCCTATTCCCACCACTTGCCTTCTGCAGCTTCTCAATCTCAGCAGCCTCCTTGGCCTGTCTTTTCCTCTCCTCTTCTTGCCTCCTCCTCTCTTCTTCCTGCTCAGCCTCTCTACATGCCCGCTTTAATGCTTCCATTTCTTGTGCCAACCTCAGCCTTTCTTCTTCCTTCTGTTGAGCAACAGCTACCAATTTTTCCAGTTTCTGGATTTCCCTCATTTGATGGGCAATAATTTCCAACGCCTTGGACTCCGATGGTGGAACATCTGGCAGGTAACGATCTAGAGACCTGTAGAGGACATGGACAAAGTGACCATTCAAAGGGTAGCATGGTGAGATGTAAAGACAGTTAGCACTTATTCATTTCCTTCAGATATTCCCTTCCAGGAATTGTGTCACTACCAATAGGACAAGGGATGTGTCTGATCCCTGGGAATAAGACCGCTCGGCCCCCTGGCAAATCACATGAACAGGGGGGCTGTGATTCCGTTTCCGATGGCCGTGCATGTTCACAGCCAATCCACTCAACCGTACGGGTCTTCCAGAGATAAGCGAGTGTCTCCCATAACGTTTAATGGAGTGGCAGCAGACATGCGTGACCACCACTCCAGTCAACAGGGGAGCACAGTTCCTGTGATTGGTGGGGGTTCCAGCAGTCAGATTAGGCAATTAACCCCTATCCTATGTATAAGGGATAAGTACTGTTCTTGAGAAAGCTCCTTTAATGAGCGCAGTGTTGTATGTACACAGTCATGGGAAGTCTTAGGCTTTGTTCACACCAGTGACCGATATTGGGTCCATCGGGTTTGTTTTTTCTATTTAGTTTTTTTTTTGTACCAGACCCTGGCCTTAATGTGAACAGACCCATAGGGAGATGGAAAATATTTAATACTAATAATGCATTTGTGAAAAAAAATTAAAAACTGGTGCCATAGAGGCAGCTTCCAGTACCTGGCCCTCGCACCCTCTTTCTCTTGCCTCTTTTTCAGCACCTCATTCTCCTCTTTCAGTTTCGTCAGTTCTGTTAGAAGCTCGGCCTCAGTAGATGGTGGAACGGGCGAAGAGAGCGGAGGAGCCGGCCGCTGGCGACGGGCTTCAAAGTGAGAAGGTGGAATGAGTCCAGTGTCACCTGCGCAGGAGAAGCAGAAAGAAGGAGACCGCACAGGTGTCAATGCAGACCTGTGAGATATGAGAGGGGAGATGTGTGGAGGGGACAATGGCATACAGCAATGGCAAACAGGGCCCTAATATCTGGGAGCCCATAGGCCTCGTGCAGCAAGAATTATACATGGCGGTGCTGCGACTTACACGAAATGCACACTGATGGCTGAAGATCATTGTTACAATGGATTTTTGTTCTTGGGGAAAGGAAGGGGGTAACTGGTCCTCACTGAGGAGATCCAGACAATGCTTGAGTTTTGGAACATGGATTGATGTAATGCCTATAGATCCTATAGAGTGTGATGTACAATGAACATGGAAATCACGGAGGGATGCTCCTTGCTCGTAATTCCTCCATCAGCCAGAATGGAGGACCAATGCAAAGAGCAGCTCCTAGAGGATTCTGTGCCACCAGTTACTACATGGTCGTCCATTCGCTTAAAGGGGTTGTCCCATTAAGGAGACAGCTTGTCTCCAGTCAACTCTTTGGGACAAGCACGCGGCTATATCCAGCAGCCACATAGAGCCGAGCGGAGAGAGAGTGCACGCCTGACCCCCTGCTCCGTTCAAAGGGTCCATTCAAACGTCCGTATGTGTTTTGCGGATCCACAAAACACCGGCAATGTGCGTTCTGCATTTTGCGGACCACACATTGCTGGCACTATAATAGAAAATGCCTATTCTTGTCCGCAATTGCGGACAAGAATAGGACATGTTCTATTTTTTTCAGGGAAAGGAATTGCGGACCCGGGAGTGCGGATGCGCATTTCCGGGCCTGGACAGCACATAGCGTGGCCCCATAGAAATGAACGGGTCCGCAATTCTGTTCTACAAAATTCAAAACAGAATTGCGGACGTGTGAATGGAGCCAAACCGGAAGAGTGGGCTCCCAATATCAGACACCTATCCACTAGCCTGTGAGATGAGCGAGGGGGCTCCCTTTGTCAGGACCCTTATCTGCCTTGCTGGCTATAAAGAGCGTTTCTAACCCTGGAGGACCGGATACTTTCAAGCATTACACAGTCAGTCCATTGATTTGAATGAGAACACCTCCTGTGGTGGCGCTGCGGGGGAATTGCCAGGGTGCCCCATGGGTGATCGGTGGGTCCAGGCAGCAGGAGGACCCATCTAACAATAAATTAACCGCAGGGTCTTCCTTTTCATAGGTGACATGTAGCAGAACATAAGAGCCTGTTGTGTGGGCAGGATTGGGATTTTTATACCCAGGTGCCACATTTCTCACAGTTGGTGAGAAGGTATGAGGTCACAGAGAGGACCACCCATCATCCCCCCCGATTCTCACCTCGTCCCCTGGATGATGTCAAGAACACAGGCGGTGGATTTAGGGCTCTCTTCTCCATCGTTGCTCAGGTCCCTGCAGGACGTAAGAACACAGTGTTACCCTCTGTATACTTAGGCCTCTGTTCACATCTCTAACGCTTGGCTGGATCCGTCATACGACCAATGGCGCCCAACCGGCCGCACTGACTTACATGTGCATGGGAAGAACTCTAAACAGAGCCGGTGGAGAACTACAACGTTCAGCATGCCTTGTAAGCCACAGAAGTGCATTGTGGGAGCTCAGCATTAAGGGAAACCCTATTTTCTGGAACTTGGGAGAGAGACATTGGCGCGTTTCAAATTGCACAGGAGAGAAAGTAAGTGGCGTATACAGCCTTTCAGCATCTTGCTCTGGGGAACAACTCCCTGCTGAGTATTTTATGATCAGCGGACATACGCAGGCGGGATTACATTCATCAAATCCGTGTGAGGCCTCTTGCACACGACCGTATGTATTTTGCGGCCCGCAAAAAAAATACGGATGACGTCTGTGTGCATTCCGTATTTTCAGAACAGCTGGTCCCTAACAGAAAAGTCCAATCCTTGTCCGTAATGTGGACAATAATAGGACATGTTCTATTTTTTTGCGGAACGGAAATATGGAAACAGAATGCACACTGAGTAACTTCCGTTTTTTTTTGCAGACCCATTCAAATGAATGGTTCCGCAAAAAAAAAAAAAAGGAACGGACACGGAAAGAAAATACATTTGTGTGCAAGAGGTCTAAAGCCTCAGACAAAAAACTGACGATTCGTCCTGAGGGGATCCATATTCTACTCCTGGAAACCCCTTTAAACTGACCCTGGGATACATTCGCATGACTGTATGTGTTTTGCGGTGCGCATATTGTGGATCCGCAAAACACGGACACCGGCAGCATTCCTTCTGCATTTTGCGGACCGCACATGGGCGGACCGATGATAGAAATGACTATTCTTGTCCACAATTGCCGACGAGAACAGGACATGCCTCATCTTTTTTGCAGGGCCGCAAAACGGAACTACCGATGCAGACAGCACACGGTGTGCTGTCCGCATCTTTTGTGACCCCCATTAAAATGAATGTGTCCGCATCCGAGCAGCAAAATTGCATAACGCATGCGGACCCATTCATACAGTCTTGTGAATGAGCCCTAAGCACCCATTATACTGAATACCAGAGTTTTCACTGCAATGTATTAGCCACCCATGGGTGTCTGCTTAAGGTACACACCGGGAGACGTTTCTGTAGGGGTCCTGAGGACTCTCCTTGTGATACGCGTGAGTCGCCCCCTTGCCCACTCCGGGGTCCAGAAGCCATGGCCGGCAGGGGTACACCACCAATGAGGCCAGGTGAGGCGATCGCCTCAGACAGCACCAGGTAGGGGCCCCGGGGAGGCACAGCGACAGGGGCCCCGGGGAGGCACAGCGACAGGGGCCCCGGGGAGGCACAGCGACAGGGGCCCCGGGGAGGCACAGCGACAGGGGCCACATGGGGCTCTCCAGGCTGCTCTTCCCAACAGGAGTGGAGGCAAGCAGTCAAAGGTCAGGTAGTGGGAGAGGCAGCAGCAGCACAGCCGAATGGAGGCCGTCAGCAGGTAGGGTTGCACGGATGCAGCGTTTGGGCTTTCGGCAGAGAGGGCCACAGGGACCCCCTTCTAGAGAGGACACCTCAGCCAGCAGATAGCATATGGCAGTGTCTGAGACAGGAATACCCTTTACATTTACCGCATAAGTTCACGCTATGCAGCTCTCCCCTTGCCCCGTCTCAGCTCAGACAGGCGGCCGTCAACCCGGGAAACACAACTGAAACAGCCGCCATGACTTTTTTCCACTCCCCTTAGCAACCAAACCGAGGATAGCAACGTCAAGCCATTTGTCACCCAGTGTTCAATGCCAATAAAGTTTGTTCAAGAGAACGTGTCAGCAAATTTGCAGTGATCAGAAAAAGGGGACGTTGTTACAGCGCGTCTACCAATCGCCGATTGCAGCTGCCATAAGGCAGAGCTTATAACTATTGGGTCTCGATGTGAGAGGCGTGGCGAAAGACACCAATCACCGACGAGGGGATGAAGACAGCTGGCGAGTGGGTGGGGTTACAGGCGGTGGGCGTCTCACACGCTGGGAAAACGCGCCAAATTTCAAAGGCGCGCTTCCTTCTCTTGGCTTTCCCGCCGTTATCCCGGCGCTAGTGAGCAGCGGCGGTGGTGATTCCGTGAGCCTTGTGACGTCACCGTCGGGGATCTCCTCGCCCTACCGTCTCCTCCCTCCCCCTGCTGGGCACAATCTAAGGAGCTGGATTCCTGGAGGGGGTCCCTTTCATAATTTTTCGGGGGGGATTATAGATAGCTGACGTCAGCAGAAGTGGAGGCCACGCCCATTCTGTATTTTTGGGGTACTTTTGCATTAAAGGGGAGTGATAAGCCATCATGCTGTTTTAAGGAATTAGTTTGCCCTTTGTGACCTGGGAACCCCCCATGGTTGTGGGTTGCAGGCGGCCATTTTAGTTGGTTATGATCTTGGGGGTGTAAGGTTAAAGGTCATCGCTATAGCAGGTAATTGCTTGACCCCAGACGGTCGCCAGTATAGCCGCCATGGTGGGTTCACATGTGCAGCCCTGTTTCCAGCTGCTTCGTATGGGTTCCAACCTAGGGGGCGTTCCGACATCCACCTCCCCTAGCGCCCCCTCCCAGGACCTGTATACCTTCTTACCCGACTCCTCGCGATGTGTCTACCGGCTCGGAGCGCGGCCAGACTTGTGTGACGTTCCTCTTCCCGGGAAACCTCAGGTCCACGCGGAGATCCACGCCGAACGAGAAGTCAGCGGAGACTGGCGGGTGACCCTGGAGAGCTGCTCCGACTGCGGTGACTATCTGCCTGTCTGTGTGTCCGTCCTGGTCTCAGTCTGTGTCACTGACGCGTTTCAGGCCGCCCATTCCTCAGGGGCGTACAAGGATCTGGAAGACGAGGACACCTCCCAGTGTCACTTGTACCTTCCTCTCTTAGGTCCTAGTTGGGCCTAGACTGGCGTGCCTGAAGCCTTAAAGGGGTGTTCCATCTGCGACATTGATGGCGTATCACTGGGACCCGCTCCTCTCTCCAGAATGGGACCTCCAAAGTGAACCGAGAGGAGCGGCCGCCATTATGGGAGTTCTGAAAATGGCTGACGGCGGCTCGGCTATTTCCGTCTGTCCCATAATGGTGAATGGAGAGGTGGCTGCGCTCGCTCAGCCATAGCGATGAATAGAGAGCACGCCGCGCATGCGCATTGTGCTCTCCTTCACTTCGGGGGCTCCGTTGTTTTTTAGGCAGGTGCGGGTCCCACCTCTGGGACCCTCTCCTATGTGATGTTGATATGTCAGGATATGCCATCAATGTCCCAGATGAGCCTACCCATTGAAAGGGGTTGTCCAGTTTCAGGACGAAAGCAGATACCATTTGGGGCGTGCCTAAAATATGAAAAAATAGACCATTGCTATCGCTAACGAGCATTACTATGAACTCTCGTTAGCGTTGATCTGTGTGATTCTCGGCCCGTGTAAAGGGCCCTTTGCCTGGCAGGTTCTGCACCGCCGGGCTGCAGTGGTGACGTCATATCCACTACACCTGACTGCTGCAGCCAATCGCTGGCCTCGCGCAATGCACAGATGAGGTCATGGATGGTCATGAGGTCCAGTTATTACTTTAGTTGCCCTCAGTACACAGTCCTGACCTCAGTATCTGAGGAAAGGGATTTAGGAGTAATTATTTCAGAAGACTTAAAGGTGGGAAGACAATGTAATAAAGCGGCACGAAATGCCAGCAGAATGCTTGGGTGTATAGGGAGAGGTATAAGCAGTAGAAAGAGGGAGGCGCTCATGCCGCTGTACAGAGCACTAGTGAGACCTCACTTGGAGTATTGTGTGCAGTACTGGAGGCCATATCTCCAGAAGGATATAGATACTCTAGAGAGAGTTCAGAGAAGAGCTACTAAACTAGTACATGGATTGCAGAATAAAACTTACCAGGAAAGGTTAAAAGACCTTAACATGTATAGCTTGGAAGAAAGAAGAGACAGAGGGGATATGATAGAAACTGCTAAATACATAAAGGGAATCAACTCGGTAAAGGAGGAGAGAATATTTAAAAGAAGAAAAACTACCACAAGAGGACACAGTTTTAAATTAGAGGGGCAAAGGTTTAAAAGCAATATAAGGAAGTATTACTTTACTGAGAGAGTAGTGCAGTGTTTCCCAACCAGTGTGCCTCCAGCTGTTGCAAAACTACAACTCCCAGCATGCCTGGACAGCCTTTGGCTGTGCGGGCATGCTGGGAGTTGTAGTTTTGCAACAGCTGGCGGCACACTGGTTGGGAAACACTGGAGTAGTGGATGCATGGAATAGCCTTCCTGCAGAAGTGGTAGCTGCAAATACAGTGAAGGAGTTTAAGCATGCATGGGATAGGCATAAGGCTATCCTTCATATAAGATAGAGCCAGGGACTATTCATAGGATTCAGATATATTGGGCAGACTAGATGGGCCAAATGGTTCTTATCTGCCGACACATTCTATGTTTCCTCTGAACCCTCTCCAGCTCTGCTATGTCTGCCTTGTTCACAGGAGCCCAGAACTGTACACAGTACTCCATGTGTGGTCTGACTAGCGATTTGGAAAGTGGTAGGACTATGTTCTTATCACGGGCATCTATGCCCCTTTTGATGCAACCCATTATCTTATTGGCCTTGGCAGCAGCTGCCTGACACTGGTTTTTGCAGCTTAGTTTGCTGTTTATTAAAATTCCTAGATCCTTTTCCATGTCAGTGTTACCCAGTGTTTTACCATTTAGTACGTACGGGTGACTTGCATCATTCCTTCCCATGTGCATAACCTTACATTTGTCAGTGTTAAACCTTATCTGTCCAAGCCTCCAAGCTATCCAGATCCCTCTGTAGTAGTATACTGTCCTCTTCAGTGTTAATTACTTTACACAGTTTAGTGTCATCTGCAAAAAATGATACTTTACTATGCAAGCCTTCTACAAGATACTGACCCCTGAGGTACCCCACTAGTGACAGTGACCCAATCTGAGTGTGTACCATTTATGACCACCCTCTATTTTCTATCATTGAGCCAGTTACTTACCCACATACAGACATTTTATCCCAGTCCGAGCATTCTCATTGTATATACTAACCTTTTATGTGGTACAGTGTCAAATGCTTTGGAGAAGTCCAGATATACGACATCCATTGATTCACCGCTGTCAAGTCTAGAACTTACCTCCTCATAGAAACTGATTAAATTAGTTTGAAAATAAGCAAATAACGCCATATCAGCATGGCTTCATGAGGGATCAGTCATGTCAATGAGGTACTCCAAGATAGCATCTCTTAGAAAACCTTCAAACTGTTTACCCACGACAGATGTTAAATTTACCGGCCTATTTCCGGGCTCCGTTTTTGGACCCTTTTTGAATATTGGCACCACATTGGCTATGCGCCAATCCTGTGGAACACTCCCTGTCATTAGAGTCCTTTATACATCAGAAATAAGGGTCTGGCTATGACATTACTTAATTCTCTTAGGATACGGGGGTGTATGCCATCTGGTCCTGGCGATTTGTCTATTTTAATTTTTTTAACATGCTGCTGTACTTCTTCCTGGGTCAGACAGGGCACTTTTAATAGGGAATTTACTTTTACATTCTGCATTTCATCTGGCATATTTTTATTTTTTCTTCGGTGAATACAGTGGAGAAAAAATATTTAACAGCTTTGCTTTCTCCTTATCGCTCTCTGTAACTCCCCCTGATTACTTGTAAAGGGCCGACACCTTCAGCTATATACCTTTTACCATTTATATAACTGAATAATATTTTAGGGTTAGTTTTGCTCTCTTTGGCAATTAATCTCTCGGTCTCTAGTTTGGCTGCTTTTATTTCTTTTTTGCATATTCTATTTTTCTCCGTATAGTTTTTCAGTGCTCCCTCGCTGCCCTCCTGTTTTAAGGATTTTTAAATGCTTTATTTTTTTATTTATTGCTTTCTTTACCGTTCTATTTATGCACATAGTTTTTTTCTTGTTCCTTAACCTGATATGTCTGCAGCGGCTTTGGAGTTTGCACATATACTAACCGCTCTGTTTCTGTCCTAGGTATTTATATTAATGAGGTTCATCTCCAGCGTGGCCAG
Organism: Bufo gargarizans; assembly: GCF_014858855.1. NCBI lineage: Eukaryota > Metazoa > Chordata > Amphibia > Anura > Bufonidae > Bufo > Bufo gargarizans. Next base: position 12,168,788 of record NC_058088.1, read on the forward strand.
CGGTTGGAGTTGTCAGACGGAGACCTTCTTCGCTTCCAAGAGGGGCCTCCTTCACCATCCCCCGATACATACTTCCTTTTCCAGCGGGTTCGTGTGCGACCTTTGGATTTCTGCGCCATCACGTCACCGCGCGCTCGGAACTCCTTCCCCGGATTCACTCCCGTAGTCGGAACCCGCAGTTTAGGAGGGGGACGTGGAGCACCTCCTCATTACACGACAGGAGCCACCGTCATCCTCAACTCCATCGGAAGCATCAGCAAGATGAAGCGTGAGAGGATGCACAGCGGGGGACTGATTGGAGGGACTGTGGAACTGGCTAAGCCGCCTACTCCTGACCTGCCGCTGCCGTCTCGTACGGGTCTGGAGAGAAGGAGCAGTCGCAGGAAGGCCCAGCACAAGGTCCTCTGTGAGTTGGAGGAAGATGAGGAAGACAGGCTGGTGGAAGAAGGAAACGGAAAGCGGAAAAGAAAAAGAGGACGGCGGAAGGAAGACGAGAAAAGGGTGGCTGTACAACAGCTGGAGATAGGAAGGTGAGGAGAGAGTCCTGTAATCCAGATGCATTCATAGTTCTGCTGTTTCTTTTCGGAAACTGTCAGTAAGCAGGCACATTGTTGCCTTCTTAGCCAAGGAGGCAGTTTTGTTTTTGTTTTTCCTGGTTACTGTACTCATCACAGCGGGTAAATCAGTCTGCTCACACTCTGTGCAGATGTTTAGCTGGCAAGGCATGCAGGGAGAATTTTGCACTGAAGTTTGCGCTTTTGTGAATGCAGCTCTGAACTGTGATTCACGATACAAGCAAGTAATGGATTTAAAGGGGTTTTGTCACTTCAGCAAATAGCATTTATTATGTAGAGGAAGTTAATACAAGGCACTTACTAATGTATTGTGATTGTCCATATTGCCTCCTTTGCTGGCTGGATTTATTTTTCCATCACATTATACACTGCACGTTTCCATGGTTATGACCACCCTGCAATCCATCAGCGGTGGTCGTGCTTGTAGCCTATAGGAAAAAGTGCTGGCCTTTCTGGTGGCCGGGACCGTGGCAGCTCTTAAGATGGTGCTTTTTCCTATTATGTGCAAGCACAACCACCACAGAGGAATTGTACAGTGGTCGCAACCATGGAAACGAGCAGTGTTTAATGTGATGGAAGAATAAATCCAGCCAGCAAAGTAGGCAATATGGACAATCACAATACATTAGGATTTTTTTTTTTTTTAACTGGCTACTTAAAATCCTTATACTTCGATATATCAATATATAATGCTCTTACTCATTTTCGTTCAGTAGTTTCTTAAAAAAACAGACTTTTATAATATGTAAATTACCTCTCTACCTGCAAGTAGGGCGGCTACTTGCTGGTAACAGCCGCATCCTTCTTTCATAAAGACGCCCCTTCCTCCTGTTGATTGGGACGAAAACAGTGGGGTTGCGTAAAAAACGCTAGAAAGGACCACAAAGAGGCGCCAAGATCCCTAGTATCTAGGGTTGTGATGGTATATACCCAAAAGGTGTTAGATACACATAAGTAGGGTGACAGTACTTTTACTCTCACCAATTTATTTGTTAAGATTCTCACGGTCAACTCGTATATGGTGTGCAAATAGCAAATGTAGTATTAGGTAAATACAAATATAAAACCTTTGACAAATATAAAATCTAGATATAAAATCTAGATATAAAATCAAGATATAAAATCAAGATATAAAATCAAAATTTTAGTGACTCACTTCACCCAGGAGGGTAATGTGGGATAAAGCACAAGACACCCACATCACACCTCCTGCGCCTGGATCGCCAGTAGAGTCTCACGGATGAACAATGATCACTCAGGAGTTCTTGTTCATTCTTTATATTCTTTTATTCCAAAGCCAGGGTGGGGGAGTGAGCAGCTCAACGCGTTTCGGGGCCTCTTAGTGGGTCCCCTTCATCAGGAGCATATAAAATGGTAATACAATGTAATGGCGTTTAAATAACAAATAAAACACAGAAAAAAACCGCCAAAAACGGCTTCCCATTACGTCACTTCCGGTACTGTAAGCGCTCCAGGGTGGAACGCACCGGAAGTGATGTCATATTCGTCCTCCAGAATGTCGGCTATACTACCGATAAATCCTGGAGAGACATCACAGTATTTGGGCATGGTAAGGTCCTGTAGGGCCGATGGGGGGCACATACTGGCTGTTCCAGGTTTGTTTTGGGAAGGATCGTGTCCTTTTCTCTATTATGCTCACGGTGGAACGCATCCTGTACTTCCGGTGCGTTCCACCGTGGAGCGCACCCGAAACCGGAAGTGCCTCTCAAGACGGGAGTAACTCTTTTAACAACCGAAGGAAGCGGAGAAAAAGAGGAAAAAAAAGGGGGGGGGGGGTGCCTCGATGTTAGGTTTACACAAATGTGAGAAGTGGATGTTATGGAAAGAGATAAGTAAATAAGTTTATTACTAAAGTGAAGGGGAAAAAAGATCACATGACCAGCTACCTAATCACATGACCGGGGTTACATTTATGTTGATAACAGAATCGGATGTGTATGTTTCTATACATTATTCTGTTAGAGTAATGGGAAAGTGTTTTTAATGTTGTTAACAAGATGATAAAAAGAGAATGATGTTGGTAATATTAATATTTGACAGCATTGATCAGAGTACCATATGATATCTATTGATGATAATTAGTAACAGGGAAAATGATAGTATGCATAATAAATAAGAATAATATAGCATCAAGTGAAGTAAAATGTATTACTAAAAAATATATAATAGATATACTGTGGTTTAATAAATATATGTAAATAAATAAATATATATAAAATCTCCATATATATGTATAGTCGAAAAAATAGAGTAAAAATAGAAGTAATAGAAAAAATTAATAGAAAAAATTGTCCCCTGAAGGGCAGATGCTACGTTGCAAAATATAAAGTATGGCGACGGTACTTCTTTAGTAATTAGAGTATTCTAAGCTTTCATTTAGGCCGAAAGGGGATAGAGTATTTAGTGTAAAAATCCAATACATTTCCTTTCGGCATAGTTGTTGATATGATGAGGCGATAGTTTCTAGAGGAGTAACTGTGAGACCGGTTATGGAACCCTCATGTCGTTCAGAGAAATGCCGTGATACGCTGTGTGTCGGGACTTTTCGTTTAATGTTAGATCTGTGTTCGCACATTCTTTCTCTAAGGGTTTGGGTAGTTCTACCGACATATTTTGAACCACAGGGACATCTGAGGAGATATATGACATTTCTTGTCCCGCAGTTCAGGTCTTGTCTTATTGTCCAGGGGCCCTGGGGACCTCCTGTTTCAATGGCCCTAGTATCGTGTGTGATCATCGCACAACATTTGCATTTTTTCGTGCCACATTTAAAACACCCTTTTCTTATTGGCTGTGGGAAGATGGTTTTCGTGGGGGCTTGAAGTTTGGGACGGGGCGATGATATTTTTGATAGTTTGTGCCCTTCTAAATGTTATGGACGGTGTTTGGGGTAGAATATTTTTAAGGATGGGGTCTTTTAGTAAGATGTTCCAGTGCTTCATCACTATTTTTCTAATATTCTGGTGGTCTCTATTAAACCTGGTAATGGGGTTATATTGATATCCTTTTAGATCAGTAGTTTTTGGGGGTGGTGGTTTCAGTGCTTCCCTTTGGTCTAATTTTAGAACCCTCTGGGTGGATGCTTTAATTAAACTTTTTGGGTAGCCCTTTTCCAAGAAGCGATCCACCCAGAGGGTTCTAAAATTAGACCAAAGGGAAGCACTGAAACCACCACCCCCAAAAACTACTGATCTAAAAGGATATCAATATAACCCCATTACCAGGTTTAATAGAGACCACCAGAATATTAGAAAAATAGTGATGAAGCACTGGAACATCTTACTAAAAGACCCCATCCTTAAAAATATTCTACCCCAAACACCGTCCATAACATTTAGAAGGGCACAAACTATCAAAAATATCATCGCCCCGTCCTGTCCCAAACTTCAAGCCCCCACGAAAACCATCTTCCCACAGCCAATAAGAAAAGGGTGTTTTAAATGTGGCACGAAAAAATGCAAATGTTGTGCGATGATCACACACGATACTAGGGCCATTGAAACAGGAGGTCCCCAGGGCCCCTGGACAATAAGACAAGACCTGAACTGCGGGACAAGAAATGTCATATATCTCCTCAGATGTCCCTGCGGTTTAAAATATGTCGGTAGAACTACCCAAACCCTTAGGGAAAGAATGTGCGAACACAGATCTAACATTAAACGAAAAGTCCCGACACACAGCGTATCACGGCATTTCTCTGAACGACATGAGGGTTCCATAACCGGTCTCACAGTTACTCCTCTAGAAACTATTGCCTCATCATATCAACAACTATGCCGAAAGGAAATGTATTGGATTTTTACACTAAATACTCTATCCCCTTTCGGCCTAAATGAAAGCTTAGAATACTCTAATTACTAAAGAAGTACCGTCGCCATACTTTATATTTTGCAACGTAGCATCTGCCCTTCAGGGGACAATTTTTTCTATTAATTTTTTCTATTACTTCTATTTTTACTCTATTTTTTCGACTATACATATATATGGAGATTTTATATATATTTATTTATTTACATATATTTATTAAACCACAGTATATCTATTATATATTTTTTAGTAATACATTTTACTTCACTTGATGCTATATTATTCTTATTTATTATGCATACTATCATTTTCCCTGTTACTAATTCATCATCAATAGATATCATATGGTACTCTGATCAATGCTGTCAAATATTAATATTACCAACATCATTCTCTTTTTATCATCTTGTTAACAACATTAAAAACACTTTCCCATTACTCTAACAGAATAATGTATAGAAACATACACATCCGATTCTGTTATCAACATAAATGTAACCCCGGTCATGTGATTAGGTAGCTGGTCATGTGATCATTTTATTTTTTATTTTTTTTCCCCTTCACTTTAGTAATAAACCTATTTACATATCTTTTTCCATAACATCCACTTCTCACATTTGTGTAAACCTAACATCGAGGCACCTTCCCCCCCCCCCCTCTTTTTTCCTCTTTTTCTCCGCTTCCTTCGGTTGTTAAAAGAGTTACTCCCGTCTTGAGAGGCACTTCCGGTTTCGGGTGCGCTCCACGGTGGAACGCACCGGAAGTACAGGATGCGTTCCACCGTGAGCATAATAGAGAAAAGGACACGATCCTTCCCAAAACAAACCTGGAACAGCCAGTATGTGCCCCCCATCGGCCCTACAGGACCTTACCATGCCAAATACTGTGATGTCTCTCCAGGATTTATCGGTAGTATAGCCGACATTCTGGAGGACGAATATGACATCACTTCCGGTGCGTTCCACCTTGGAGCGCTTACAGTACCGGAAGTGACGTAATGGGAAGCCGTTTTTGGCGGTTTTTTCTGTGTTTTATTTGTTATTTAAACGCCATTACATTGTATTACCATTTTATATGCTCCTGATGAAGGGGACCCACTAAGAGGCCCCGAAACGCGTTGAGCTGCTCACTCCCCCACCCTGGCTTTGGAATAAAAGAATATAAAGAATGAACAAGAACTCCTGAGTGATCATTGTTCATCCGTGAGACTCTACTGGCGATCCAGGCGCAGGAGGTGTGATGTGGGTGTCTTGTGCTTTATCCCACATTACCCTCCTGGGTGAAGTGAGTCACTAAAATTTTGATTTTATATCTTGATTTTATATCTAGATTTTATATTTGCCAAAGGTTTTATATTTGTATTTACCTAATACTACATTTGCTATTTGCACACCATATACGAGTTGACCGTGAGAATCTTAACAAATAAATTGGTGAGTGTGAAAGTACTGTCACCCTACTTATGTGTATCTAACACCTTTTGGGTATATACCATCACAACCCTAGATACTAGGGATCTTGGCGCCTCTTTGTGGTCCTTTCTAGCGTTTTTTACGCAACCCCACTGTTTTCGTCCTAATCACCCACCCTGAGGGCATCAGGGAGGGTCGACACCATTGGCAGCCTGCCCTCCTTTGTTCTACTAAAATTTTTAATATATACATATACTTGTTCTCCAAAAATTCTGGTACAAACGAACTATACGTACTTTGACCTACCTTTGGCGCCCTGCGAAGTTATCCCTGGACCATCATTCTGAAAGGCCCAGTGACTAACCCTCTTTTTTTCTTTTCCCTGTCTCTGACCTCCTGTTGATTGACAGGGCCAGCGAACATGCTCGTCCTCTGGCTGGCGCAGGCGAACTGAGAGGTGGACGCTCACTCGGCCGCTCCATCCTAGGGTTGGACGATATCAATAATATACCCACGATAACGATATTAAGAAATTTATCGCGATAACGATATATATCGCGATAAATGCCCATTTAGAAGAAAAAAACACTTGGGGCCACAAGGAGACGTTACACTGTATGGGGGCAGCCAGGCAGCCACAAGAAGGCGTTACACTGTATGGGGGCCGCCACAAGGAGACGTTATACTGTATGGGGGCAGCCACAAGGAGACGTTACACTGTATGGGGGCAGCCACAAGGAGACGTTATACTGTATGGGGGCAGCCACAAGGAGACGTTATACTGTATGGGGGCAGCCACAAGGAGACGTTATACTGTATGGGGGCAGCCACAAGGAGACGTTACACTGTATGGGGGCAGCCACAAGGAGACGTTACACTGTATGGGGGCAGCCACAAGGAGACGTTACACTGTATGGGGGCAGCCACAAGGAGACGTTACACTGTATGGGGGCCGCCACAAGAAGGCGTTACACTGTATGGGGGCAGCCACAAGGAGACGTTACACTGTATGGGGGCAGCCACAAGGAGACGTTACACTGTATGGGGGCAGCCACAAGGAGACGTTAATTGTATTAATCATTGGTGGCAGTGGCCACAGGGTCCCCCTCCCATCATTGGTGGCAGTGGGCCCCCCTCCCTCCCCAGTATTAATCATTGGAGGCCACAGGGTCGTCCCCCCATCATTGGTGGCAGTGGGCCCCCACTCCTCCCTCCCCAATATTAATCATTGGAGGCCACAGGGTCGTCCCCCCATCATTGGTGGCAGTGGGCCCCCCCTCCTCCCTCCCCAATATTAATTTTTGGAGGCCACAGGGTCGTCCCCCCATCATTGGTGGCAGTGGGCAGTTCTCCGATCGGTTACCATGGCAGCCAGGAAGCTACTGAAGCCCTGGCTGCTATGGTATGTTAGTAAGCAGCATTATACTCGCGTGCGCCGTGGCCACCGGGCGCTCCTTCTTCTGTCTGTGCGGCGCATTGCTAATGCTTATAGCATTAGCAATGCGCCGCACAGACCTATGAGAAAAAAGAGCGCCCAGCGGCCACGGCACACGTGAGTATAATGCCGCTCACTAACATACCATAGCAGCCAGGGCTTCAGTAGCTTCCTGGCTGCCATGGTAACCGATCGGAGCCCCAGCATTACACTGCTGGGGCTCCGATCGGAACTGCCCACTGCTGCCACCAATGCAGGGACTTAAGAACATTCCCGGCACCCGACCTCTGAGAGGACGCTGTGATCCCCGCGCTGGGATTAATTGCGCAGATCACAGAGTCCTCTCAGAGGTCGGGTGCCGGAAATGCGAGTCACAGTATTCCTTCCCTCCCTCACGCCGGCCAAATGGATAAGAGCGCCGCTGCAAGCGTACAAGGACTCTGTAGATGTGCCGCACGGTTCATGCTGGGGCGGGCGCCGCGGATTTAGAAGCGGGTCAGCGCACATGACCGCTTCTATGACGTCACGAAATACCGCGGTATTTAGGAAACGGCGATATCGCCGTTTTTTTAATACCGCGGTATATCGTGATACCGGTATATCGCCCAACCCTACTCCATCCTCAATGCGCCTGCGCCGATGACATCACATCTACACCCGATGCAGGCGCACTGAGGAAGGAGCGGCGAGCGGCAATCAACATGAGGAGGGGAAGTCTTTATGAAAAGAGGATGCGGCTGCTACCAGCAAGTAGCCGCCCTACTTGCTGGTAGAGAGGTAATTTACATATTATAAAAGTACGTTTTTTTTAAAGAAACTACTGAACAAAAATGAGTAAGAGCACTATATGTTGATATATCGCAGTATAAGGATTTTAAGTAGACCACAAAAAAAAGGACTTTAGTGGGGTGACAGAAGCCCTTTAATTTCTATGGGAGTTCCCAAAATAACTGAGCAAGTCCCATAGAAATCAATGGAGAGTGCAAGAGCGGCCACAGCTAACTTCTATGGGACTACTTGAGATGGCCAAGCCAGCTCTTGGCTGTTTTTGGAAGTCCCATAGAAATGAAAGGCGGACAGCTGGAGCCGTTCTGGAGATATGTGAGGGACCCACACCTACCGTATCTAACATTGGTGGCATACCCTAGCAATATGCCGCCATTGTCTAAGATGAGACAACCACTTAATTAACATACACTTGAAGAGGAGCTATCGCCTCTCGTGACATGTCTGTTTTACTATTTGGGGAGTACTGTCTTTCCTTTGGGAAATCACCTTAATCGGCCATACATTCTCCTCTGGAATTCTGGGAAGAAAGGGATGCAAATGAGCTCTTGACAAGCTCTGCCTGCAGATGTACGGCAGCTATCCTATAAGTCAATGTTAGGCCTTGAGACATGACTTGGATATTAAATAAGCCAGCAACTCATCTGCAGACAGCTGGATTCAGGGTGATTGCCCCTTGTCAGTGCAGAGCAGTGAGTACTGGCTTTACTACTTGTATCCCCCATGTAATTTCTGCTCTGGAGTATATATTTTTATGACTGGTATGATGTGCCATTCCTCTGTTATTCCTACTAAATGTTTATGAATGGATTGCTAACCGTTTGCAATGAAGTCCAGGTGGGTGTTACCAGTTAGGGGGGGGGGGGGGGGGTGTCCCTGCACAGTCTAACACTGGCAGCACTGATTGGATAGTTTCACAGTGTAAGGACACGCCCCTAACTGGTAGCCTATTATTTGACCTCTTATTCTCCGCCGTTCCATGTTCATTTCACTTGATCCCTTCTGCAGGAAGCCTCGTGGTCGTCCAAGAAAGAACCCGGCTCTTCCTCTGGTTGTGTCCCAGACGGTGTCCAGCGCAGAGCCGTGCGCATGGCGATCTTGCCGCCTCCCGCAGGAGGACACAGTCGGCTGGGTGCAATGCGACCGCTGCGATTCCTGGTACCACGTTGTGTGCATTGGACGCAGCCTGACCTCCCTACAAGACACAGACTTCCACTGCGGCTGCACGTGACCAGGCCTGTGAACACTACATTTCCTCGTCCTCTCTTCGTATTTCCATCTTTACCACTTCTCTATGTGCGATGCGAGCTGCGGCCCCTCTTGGCGGTTGCAGATTTCACGTCACTACCTAAGTTTCTTCATTTTTTTTTCTGCATCTTTCGAGGCATTAGACTAAAGGCTGTCAGATCTGTCTACGTGGGTTTTAGCCGTGCACTATAGGGACCTTATTCTACTGAACTGCCAACCCCCTTCGTTATTTAACCCGTGTTCCTGGGCTCAGTCCAGGTAATGATTCTCTTTAGAAATGACCACACCGAATCCATACGAAGCTTCTCATCCTGGACAGATCTGCAACAGACTCTTTTTTTTTATTGGAATTTTCTGGCTTTTTGAGATTGGCAGAAAAAAATAGACTTCTATATATTTTACCACTTGGTAAAGAGATCCCTAAAGTTAAATCTAAGCTGACCATGCATTAAAGCACAGGACTGGACACAGCGAGGCGTCGTATATAAAAACTGGTTGCGGTGGGCGGCCGAGGTCTGGTTGGTTGCAGCGGGAAAATCTGATGCTTGTCTATGCTAGTGGTTTTTTAAAAATTTTTTATGCAGGAGCCATTCTGTCCTATGTAGAGGTTATTTGGGACCAAGCGGGAGTCTGACCTCTTCCAGCATCTCCATTCACCCCCAAATTACTAAGAACGAGTTCACTGAATGGGTATAGAGCAAACAGACGAATATGAGCACTGTTTGACGCTACAATTAATTACATGGTGGTTAAAGGGCTTATCCAAGACTATTAAATGCCCCTCACAATGAATATACTTACCTGGCTCCCCGCTTCTGGTCCCTGCACCGCCGCTGCAGCTTCTCCCCATTAGTTTAACCACTTTAAACTAAGACATGTCTAACGATGTGTCTTTTTCCTTCCTGTGGACGTATGGGTAAGTTCACACAGGACGGAAATGCTGCAGATTTTCTCTGGGTATTTGCTAAAAAAAAAAAACAGCAGCATAAAGTGCATGAGATTTCAACAAATCCCTGTATAATGATGCATCAGGTTGACGCGTGGTCGCATGCACGAGACATCCACGCTGGAGGCCTGCCGGGCAGATGTCGCTGGAGCACCGCAGGATTGCTAAATCGATAATTCTGCTTTTATCCCTGCAACTGGGAAATGTGCAACAAAATCCACACAGTTTGGCCTCATGCACACGGCCGTTGTTGTGATCCGCATCCGAGCCGCATTTTTTTCTCAGCTCGGGTGCAGACCCATTCACTTCAATGGGGCCGCAAAAGATGCGGACAGCACTCCGTGTGCTGTCCGCATCCGTTGCTCCGTTCTGTGGCCGTGCAAAAAAATATATAGCATGTCCTATTCTTGTCCGTTTTGCGGACAAGAATAGGCATTTCTACAATGGGCCTTCCGTTCCGCAAATTGCGGAAGGCACACGGGCGGCTTCCGTTTTTTGTGGATCCACGGTTTGCGGACCGCAAAAAACAGAATGGTCGTGTGCATGAGGCCTTTGGTGCAGATTTTGCTGGAGTTGTTGCAGGAAAGTTTCTCATCTGTGTGAACTTGCCCTGAGTCAGACGGCTTAATCCCTCCTTGACATCGATTGAAATGGCGTTTTTTCTATTTAATTTTTTTATTTCTGAATGACATTTATAGGGGTTGACCCATCTGGGACATTGATGGCATATTGCTAGGATGGGTGTGGGTCCCACATCTGGGACTCGCTGCTATATAGAGAACTGGACCCCTGAAGTGAAGGGGAGAAAACTGTGCATGTGCAGCATACTCTCCATTCAACACTGTAGGAGTTCAGAAAATAGCCGAGCGAGCGCACTCGCCGATTATCAGATGTCCCATAGTTGTGAATAAAGAGCACAACCAGCCACCTCTCCACTCAGCACTATGGGACAGCCAGGCCTCGACTATATTTTTGCACCTGTCATAGCAGTGAGAGGAGGGTGGTCGTGTATGCGCAGCTGCTCCCTGTTCACTTCAGGGGTCCTGTACTGGATATAGGAGCGGGTCCCTAGCGATATGCCTTCAATGTCCCAGATGGGAATACCCCTTTAACACTAAACCAGTGGTGCCCAAAACAAGCATTATATAGAATATGGGAGTCAGGAGCCGAGAAAGAGATCAGAGATGACTCTGAAATGTAGCTGTGGTATTTGTGGGTGAATGGACAGACTGTCTTATGGAATTAGTCCAGACCTTCTTAAAGGGGCATTCCCATCTGAGACAATGAGGGCATATCGCTAGGATAAGCCCCCTATTGTCTGATAGGTGCATGTCCCACCTCTGGGGCCTGCACCCATGCCGAGAACGGAGCGGCTAGAGTGGTGGCCAGAGAACCCGGGGTCCGTCCACTGCCAAGCGCTCTCCCTATACAAGTTGCGCGGCCACCGCTCCCATTCATTTCCATGGGGCCGACGGAGCTTGGCTTTTTTCAGCGGCCCCTATAGAAATGAATAAAGGGTGGCTGTGTATGCACAGTGCGCTCTCCACCACTTTCCCTGCTCTGTTCTCGGTGTAGGTTCAGGTCCCAGCGCTGGGACCTGCACCTATCCGAGAATGGGGGCATACCCTAGCGATATGCCCCCATTGTCTGTGATGGAAAAACCCTTTAAGTCTGTATTACACAGCCTGATGTGCTAGACAGTTGTCAGGAGGAAAGCGTTCCCTCTCGGCAATCGCCTGCTTGCTAGCAGAGGAGACTTCTGCTATTACATGCAGCGATCTCCTCCACAGTATGGGGAGAGCGATTGCTATACTATAGCTCGTCCTCATGCTGTAAAGTGGTTTGTCGGCAGCAGATCGTGATTAGACACCATTACCACTTGCAAAGATTTTCTTAACATGTCAAAAGATTTGATTGCCCGATCTAGCATTTGCTTCTCATCGGGCAATCTGCGGCAGTATTACACTGCCAGATGATCGCTAACGAGCATTCATGCACCAAAAAAATCGGGCAGTGTAATACAGGCTGTACTAGTGGTGGACTCAAGGTTAAATCTTATCACCTATCCCAGTCATGCTCAACCTGCGGCCCTCCAGCTGTTGCAAAACTACAACTCCCAGCTTACAGCAGGGCATTGTGGGAGTTGTAGTTTTACAACAGCTGGAGGGCCGCAGGTTGAGCATGCCTGATTTATCCATAGGAGATGTGTCCAATCAATACTGATTACGAGCGTACCCATAGACTTTGAATTGAGTGTCCGAATGGGTGGTGGGTGATAATTTTCACTCTTGGGACAACCCTTTAAAACATTCAATCACAGGTTTTATTTCCTCGATCACTTGGGCATCGTGAAGGGGAGGTTTGATCAGGAAACTGCTCAGCTATTTAACCTATAGCACACAAGGCACTTGGTGATGAAGGATGACTATAGCAAAAGTATTAGCAAATTACTTACCGTGAACCTTTTTTTATTTTGTAAATAGGTGGAAAAAAAATCCTGCAATGATTACTGCCATAATATATCCCTTATAGGGGTCAGAAATCCAAATTCCCAGCTTCCATTTTCACAGCCATAGAGTTGAGTGTTCAGATACTGCCTGCCTGCAGCTGCCACTAGGGGGAGCTCACTACACGTGTCCATCTCACACCAATGTCAGGTAGGTGCGGGTCTCCTCTGGGACTGCACCCATCTCTAGAGTGCGCACCACTCGTGCACCGTGCTCTCCACTCACTTGTATAGGAGTTCCGCTATTTTCTGCACTCCCATAGAAATTAATGGAGGGTGGGTGTGCTGGAGCTGTGCACCCTAGTTCCTTTGGGGGCCCTGTTCTAGAGATAGTGCAGGTCCCACTTGTATGAGATGGGCCAACCCAGTGCAAGGGAATCCATAGAGGAGTTTTCCAGCTTCAGTTCTCCTGGCTAGTCTCTGTTTACCCGGCGCAGTGGTGATGTCATCCTAACAACACATGATTGGCTGCAGCTCAACATGACATCACCATAGTAGCTGGGTACGTAGAGCCTGACTAGGAAAACCTGAGCTTTTGATCTATTAAGTACAACATGGAGTTTTACGAGATCAGAAGACCGGTCAGAAATAACCAATTTGCGATTTTAAGTTATAAGAGTAGATTAGATTATTGGTTAAAGGGGTTTTCCAGGACTTAAAGGGGTTGTGCAAGAATGGGGGAGTTTGCCATGCACCTATCTGACATTGGTGGTATAATGCTGTGTAAGATGGGCCAACCCCTTTAATAGATCTGATATCCTCAGTATTAACTGTTTTAAAGGGGCTGCAGCATAGAAACATAGAATGTGTCGGCAGATAAGAACCGTTTGGCCCATCTAGTCTGCCCAATATACTGAATACTATGGATAGCCCCTGGCCCTATCGTATATGAAGGATGGCCTTCAGACCAGCTCTGCAGCCGGTCACAGCGCCACCCATTTGTATAGTGTGCTTGGTACTGCAGTTCAGTCCCATTCCCTTGTACAGAGAGGCCATGTGACCTATAAACGTGACATCATAGGTCTAGAATGAGGCTGAAGTGCTCACCTCACCACCGTGCCCCCTCTCAAGGTTGGGGTGCCAGGGGTTGGACTCCCTCTGCTTAGATACTGATGACCTATACGGAGGATAGTGTACCATATATATCGATCGGCACAACGGTAAGTTTAGGAGTGGCGGTGCGCATATCCTAGGGTTGGCGTCCCGAGAAGATAGCCGTAAAGGAGGATCGGCACTCGCTGTTAGTAATATTATTACTCTGTTTATAAACGGTGCCGATCCTCCTTTACTGCTATCCTGAGGGATAGGTCCTTGTTAAGTCCTGGAACACCCATTTAACTTCCTGGAGGGTCCCTTTCTTAGGGCTCATGCACACGTGTGAGCCCCATGCCCGTACTGCGGACTGCAAATAGCGGTCCGGCAATGCACAGGCAGCAGCCTGGTGCACGCCGTTTGCGGATGCGGACCCATAGATTTGAATGGGTCCGCAATATACGGTCAACACCACAAAATAATAGAACATGTTCTATTTTTTTATTTTTTTGCAGTGCAAAGACACGGACTGAACTACCACGGCAGCGTTTTGTAGTGCTTCCGTGGGCTTCTGATCCGTGCCTCTGCACCGCAAAAAAGATAGGTGAAGTCCTATCTTCGGTTATGGGTGGCATCTGCACCACTGTAATCGGCCGGTCGGCAATATACGGGCACTTAGCGCCCGTGTGCGTGAGCCCTTCCAGGTCAGTTATGTGTCCTTCTATGGCTGTTTAATAACCTGGTCCCATTTGTACTGAATTATTGCAGTAAGTGTTTTATACTGTAGTACCCGCTCTGGGGGTTCCTCTCTACCCTCCTCAGTAGGCCCAGGCTGAGGGTTCTGCTTGACTATAGTATGAGGAGCTCTGTATATATTGGGTAGCAGGGTGCAGTCCACCTCCATGGGTGACTGCTTTTGTATGACATGCACTTTGATATAATGGATTTGACGGTCAGAACCCCGATGCAGCTAGTCTCCTCCGGCATTGCAATCTCACCAGTGCAGCCAAAGACGGAAGTATCTGGTGCGGTGCTGAGATTGTCCACTTTGAGCAGTTCACGTACCCTCTCTGTGTCTGGATCCATGGGGGTTATTGTAATTCCCGCTAAAATTTAATATATGTCCCTCATGTTGGGTAAGGGATTCCCTTCCTATAAATTGCAATAAACGCAAAGCACTATTTACTAAGACTTGCCTGGTTCATGTCCCGTGTGTTTTCTGCATGCAGCTCGTCTCGGGGGGACGTTCCGTTTTCCTGCAGCACCTCCTCAGGACACAGGAAGTATTACACCATGGTGCTCATTGACATCTGTAAAATGCATGAACCTGCTGGATCATCCAGTGAGAGACAGTTTGAGATGGATACTTCTCATCAGACTAGCTGATGGCGATCCAGAATGATGGACTGCCCCTTCTATTAAGGGGTCCATTCACTTGTCCATATCCGTTCCGCAATTTTGCGTACCCATTAATTTTCAATGGGGCCGCAAAAGATGCGGACCGCACTTCCGTTCCGCGGCCCCGCAAAAAAATAGAACATGTCCTATTCCTGTCCGCAGCCACAGACAAGAAAAGGCATTTCTATTATAGAGCCGGCCATGTGCGGACTGCAAAACACTTGCGGACATGTGAATGGACCCTTACCCAAAGTGCAATCTGTACCGGGTAGCATTGTCCTTAGGCTTTGTTCACATTTGGCATCCACAGAAAATCCATCCACGTTTTTCTCCTTGTGTTATCTGTATTCCACGGATGCTGCTCAGTTGAAAGCTGATTTCCAGAGCATCTCCTTCTAATGGTCTGTAAAAAAAAAAAAACACTGACAGGACACAGATGCCATCAGTGTTTGGTCTGCATCATGGACCAAAGTGGTGCACGTCTCCGTGATATTTTTCACTGACCCAC
Source organism: Bufo gargarizans (assembly GCF_014858855.1). Lineage (NCBI taxonomy): Eukaryota > Metazoa > Chordata > Amphibia > Anura > Bufonidae > Bufo > Bufo gargarizans. Next base: position 12,184,462 of record NC_058088.1, read on the forward strand.
GATCAGTGGAAAACCACTGATCTGTGAACGCATTAAGGCTAGGTCTACACGACGACGTGTGTCATGCGACAAATAGGGCACAACTGCACTGCAACATTTGTCGTGCTGCATTTTGTCGCACCGCTTGAGTTTGAGTGAATCGATCTTCGGATCATAGATCCGAAATCGATTAGTTCAAATACTTTGATTTTAATGGCGTCTCCATACAGCATTAAAATGTATTTGCTCCTTGGAGCCACGGATACGACATTAAACTATTTGAACAAATCTACTTTGGATCCATGATCCGAAGGCCGATTCCTCAAGCTTAGTTGTGATCGTCGGCCGTGCCGTATCGCACGACCAAAGTTAGCGTGTAGCCCAGGCCGTAAAAATGGCCATATTTCTAACAAGAGCTGCTCCTTAAACGCCTCCTCAGAATCCATTCACACGTCCGTGTGTGTTTTGCGGATCAGTGGATCCGCAGAACACGGACATCAGCGATGTGCCTTCCGTATTTTGCGGACCGCACATCACCGGCACTTAATAGAAAATGCCTACCCTTGTCCGCAATTGCGGAAAAAGAATAGGACATGTTCTATTTTTTTCGGGATCGGAATTTCCGGATCTGGGCAGCACATCGTGCTGACCCATAGAAATGAATGGGTCCGCAAAATGCGGAACGAAATTGCAGACGTGTGAATGGACCCTAAGGTCATCAGAGAAGATTGCATATTATATTCTGAGAGTATATTGAGATAATATATTTAGCCAAGTCGTGCAGTGACTGAGGAGAAGCTTGAGTCAGATGGGCAGGGCATGGAAATAAGTACATGTCCACGATACTGAGACTTTAATGCACACACTTTATAAATGACGCTTATGAGACACGTGACGTCCATATATCATGCTTTCAATGCTTGGTCCGTGACGGGTCAAACAGAGGATTATGAACTTCCATCTCTCCTGTCTGTAAAAAAGGAAGAAAAAAAAGACGTGTTCAGCTAGTGTTTGATTTAAAGGGCGCTTGTCAGCAGGATCAGCCCTGTTAAACCAAGCACATTAGTTAGTAGGGGTGATCCCGCTGATAAAAATGACACCTGTCTTGTGAAAATCGGTTGTGGCATTCCTGAGAAAAAAAAGACTTTCATTCTTCATGCACATAAAGGCTTTAGCGCACTGGGGGCGTGGTCAGCACTGGAGGGGCAGGGCCTAGACCCTCAGTGCACCTCCTCTTTTCAGTACTGGCCACACTTCTTGGTGCACTGAAGAAAAGTCTTATATCTCGGGAACGCTTCAACCAATTTTTACAAGACTGGTATTGTTTTAATCAGCAGGATCAGCCCTACCATGCAGTATGTCTGGTTTAATAAGGTTGACAGGTGCTCTTTTAAAGGTTTAGTTTAAAAAGTTACACACAGGGGCAAGTCCAGGACACTCGTAGATGGCAAATTCCTCAGTATCCGCCTCAGAGTCAGTGGACAGCTGCTGGCAAGGCTTCTTTTCTGAGCTGATGGGAGTAATGGAAGATAGTCGGATAGAAGGATTTGTAGAAGCAGCCAAGTGACAGAGGCTCATTCACACTGCTCATTACCTCTCCCGTGCCTGGAAGTGCTTCTTCTGAGCGCTGTAATGTTGCATATAGTGAGACATCTGATCTGCCGACTGTAGGGAAAAGAAAAAAAATTATTTTTGTTCGTTATCCATGGCAATATCTCATTTCATCATGCTGCACAATCTATGTAGGACTTTCTTAAAGGGGTTGTGCAAGGCCTTAATATTGGTGACCTATGCTCAAGATAGGTCATCAGATCGGTAGGAGTCTAACTAGTGGCACCCCCACCGATCAGCAGTTTGTAGGGGTAGCTGTGGTCGTGCGAGCGTTGCATCCTTTTCCTGCCCGTTGCCTCCTTTGCATCGGCGGTGCAGTGTAATTACAACTGCTCGTCCAGTGCACGTGGTTATAGTCCACTGCCTTTCAATATCGTTGCACTACACAACCCCTTTAACACTAGTATTATATTTGAAATGTAGGAGAAAATCCGGGAAATATATAAAAATTCCATGGTGGTATAGACCTCAGAAACCCACTGCTCTGGAGTCTCCCCTCCTACACTGCACCAAAATGCATATTTGCAAAAAAATATAAAAATTTCTCAGGATTAGAGGACAGAATTTTCACACGTAAGGTACAGTTATAGTTTGGAGCACTTACTGCACTTTAGGTGGTGGTATGTATAATTAGATTTTGGAGGTGACAGACTCCCTTTTAAGAGGCCCTGTTCCCTTTTCTGATATGTCTGGTTTAGTAACTACTTGCATTCCCCATGTAGTAACAATTTTGGAGCAACTATTCTTATGATTCTGTGTTGTACAATTCCTCTATTATTCCTCCCAGAAGTTTATGAATGAATTACCAGCAGTCTGCCATTAAAGGTCTAGATGGGTGTTACCAGTTTGGGGGTGCTGGTCAGACCCCACGGCCGCTTTTAGACGAGCGAGAGTCACACTGCGGACTCGCAGCGCAGCACCCGTCCTGAACTTCCAGCACTGCCAGGGTCACCTAGCATTATATTGATTTGTGATGCTGTGTAACCCTTAGGCCTCTTTCACACGGGCGTCGCATGTGAGGGCCAGATAGGATGCGGGTGTGTCGCGGGAAAATCGTGTGATTTTTGCCGGCGAGTGGGGTGAGTTTTGTGTGTGATTGCGTTGCGTTCTTCAGTTTTTCCTGTGCGTGTGCAATGCTTTTTGCACACGAGTGAGAAAAAACTGAATGTGGTACCCAGACCCAAACCCGGACTTTTCGGGGTTTGGGTTAGGTATTCTGTAGATTTTAATATTGAAAATAATAGCATTCTTAATACAGAATGCTAAGTAAATTAGGGATGGAGGGGATAATTTTTTATTTTTTTTTAACTCCCCTTAATCCACTTGATCGCGCAGCCCGGCTTCTCTTTTGTCTTCATCTTTGCTGTGCACAGGAATAGGACCTGTGGTGACGTCACTGCGGTCATTACATGGTCCGTCACATGATCCATCACCGTGGTGATGGATCATGGGATGGACCATGTGATGAGCGCAGTGACGTCATCAAAGGTCCTATTCCTCAAAGAAGACAGAAGAGAAGCCGGCTGCACGAGCAAGTGGATTAAGGTGAGCTTAAATTATTTTTATTTATTTTTTTAACCCCTCCAGCGCTATTGTACTATGCATTCTGTATTCAGAATGCTATTATTTCCCTTTATAACCATGTTATAAGGGAAAATAATGCAATCTACACAACCTTGAACCCAAACCTGAACTTCTGTGAAGAAGTTCAGGTTTGGGTACCACATTCATTTTTTTTATCACGTGCGTGCAAAACGCATTGCACCCGCGCAATCAAAACTGACTGCAATTGGGTACCTAGTTGCGCGGGTTTGCCGCATTGCACCCGGAAAGCCTCCGGAGCCAAAACGTGATGTCCGTGTGAAAGGGGCCTAAGGGTTACATAGCATCATAAATCAATATAATGCTATATGACCCCGGCAGTGCTGGAAGGTCAGGACGGGTGCTGCGCTGCAAGTCTGCAACGTGATATCCGCTCGTTTGAAAGCAGCCTAACTGGTAACTCCCAGCTGGACCTTCATTGCAGACTGCTAGCAATTAATTCAGAACTTCTAGCAAGAATAACAGAGGATTGGACCAACATAGAACCATCAGAATAGATGTTCCAGAATTGTTATTACATGGGCAATAGAAGTAGTTGCTAAAACAGACACGTCCAGAGAGGTGACGGGTCCTCTTTAAAGGGGTTGTGCCAAGTTTGCAAGTTACCCCTATCCACAGATTAGGAGATAAGTAACCGACTGCTGGGACCCCCACAAGAACGGGAGTCCAGTTTCTCCGATCTGATGGTGCAGCAGGTCGAGCATGCATGCTGCGCCTCCATTCATTCTTTATGGGACTGCACGCTCGGCCACTGCTCCATTCATATAGGAGATGGGGAAGGGGGGGGAACAGGAACCCCATTCTGGTGATTGGTGCAGCGATTGTAAACGATCGTTCGCAGGATCATCAGCTCATATAAAAGGAGCCTTTACTATAAATTTAGGTGAGGACTGTGCCTTACCCTTTGGCTTGGGTGCTGCCTGCTCCCTTTGTATGCTGTATACGCCATCTCTTGTGCAAGACGCACTTCTTTTTGTAACCTGAAGAAACAACATTTACATAAATGGTTAAATGGCGAATGTAAAAATCCATATTGGTCACAGATAACTGCTAGGTGTATGCTCGGCTTGGTGGGGGATGCATGTGTTTTCACTGGGGAAGGGGAGTAATCCGCTGGAAGGTCCACTGCGTGTACTAAGGATCGGGCATGTTGAAATCCAACATGTTTCCAAATCTTCCATCCAGGGAGAGTGTGCTGACCCTGTTGCCCACCATGTATGAATGCCTGCACATGTTGGGGTGCGTTCACATCATGTTTTATACGTTACAAAAAACGCAGCACACCACGTTCTTGTATCCTGCACAGTCCAATAAAAAAATAAAAATTATACTTTTTATTTTTGTCTATGGTGAACGGATGCCACTGTATGGCATCAGTCTGAGGCATCCGTTTAACATATACGTTTTTTTGTATGCGTTAAACGGATGGGAAAATCGTGATGTGAACCCACCCATTTCACCTTACATTACTTTATGGTTTAGACTTTCCCCTGTGTATCACGTACCTGTACCAGCACGTTGCCACCACAAGTATCCCAGACATGGCGGTCAGGCTGCAGATGACTATCAGCGCTGAAACAACACAATATACATGGTGAGGAGAGGACTACGCTTTATATTACAGCCATGTTATCCGAGCTGCCAGGGACAGGCGCAAATAATAACAGATATTTTGATAAAATGTGAATTATTAAAGGGATTTAGGAGAGTAGATAAAACATGGATACTCTGATATAGAATCCGCTCCATAGACTGGATCCGGTATTGCACGTCGGCTACATTCATTCTCTGTTGGACCGCCAGAGCTAGCGCTCGGCGATATCCGGCAGTACCATCGAAAATTAATGTGCATAGTCAACATGCTGCTTCATCAGAAACTGGATTAATAGGGGACCCAATGGTCAGCCCTCAAGATCAGTTAGATATCCCCTAATTATAATACTTGGTACTACCCCTTTAAAGGGCATCTGTCACCTATGACACCGGCTGGCCTGTTCCATGTGCTCTTAGCAGCTGAAGGCATCTGTGTTGGTCCCATGTTCATATGTGTCCGCATTGCTGAGAAAAATAATGTCTTAATATATGCAAATGAGCCTCTAGGAGCAACGGGGGCGTTACCATTACACCTAGAGGCTCTGCTCTCTGCACCTGCTGCACCGTCTGTACTTTGACAGGGTCAGGTGTGATCACATTTACCCTGTCTGGCCCTGTCAAGCAACGTGGAGAGGACAGGGCAGTTGCAGAGAGAGCAGAGCCTCTAGGTGCAGTAACCCTGGAGTATAATACAGGATATAACTCAGGATAAGTAATGTATGTGCACAAGCAGAATAGTGAGTGCAGCTCTGGAGTATAATACAGGATATAACTCAGGATAAGTAATGTAGGTGCACAAGCAGAATAGTGAGTGCTGCTCTGGAGTATAATACAGGATAAGTAATGTAATGTATGTACACAGTGACACCAGCAGCAGAATAGTGAGTGCAGCTCTGGAGTATAATACAAGATGTAACTAAGGATCAGTTCAGGATAAGTAATGTAATGTATGTACACAGTGACACCAGCAGCAGAATAGTGAGTGCAGCTCTGGAGTATAATACAGGATGTAACTCAGGATCAGTACAGGATAAGTAATGTATGTACACAGTGACTCCACCAGCAGAATAGTGAGTGCAGCTCTGGAGTATAATACAGGATGTAACTCAGGATCAGTACAGGATAAGTAATGTATGTACACAGTGACTCCACCAGCAGAATAGTGAGTGCAGCTCTGGAGTATAATGCAGGATGTAACTTAGGATCAGTACAGGATAACTAATGTAAGGTATTCACACCGTGACTCAGGTTGTGTATATTCCCTTGCGAAGGAAACCGTGTTATGAGCTCTTGGAGATACAGTATATAAATGGTATATGTCACTAGACAGGCACTTTTATTTTCGAGCACTTGCATCCAGCACCCACGGACATAGCTAGGGGGCATCTGGCAAGGGGTGCAGTAAAGTGAAATTTTGCCCCAATTGAAGGAAAGCCGAGCTACAACTCTGCTTCTGCCTTCTTTTTATGGTCTCTCGGATACCAGAATCCATTTCAGAGTTAAAAGTTTGAAAATGGAGAGTAAGGAGTTGAAGTACTTAGTGACATGGTCTGGTTCATCTCGCTCTTCCTCCTCCTGCCCAGCTTCCTATCTTTCATCTGTGGTGGGAACGTAGAGGCGAGCAGTGATGGGGTGCGGACATCAGAGCTACTTTGGAGAAGTTTGGGTTTATCTCCTGCGGAAGTAAGATGTGGGGATGCAGCAGCAGCAGCAGCAGCGGCGGTGGTGGTGGTCATGGTAGTGGTGGACACTGCAAAAGAAAGTGAGTGAGAATAAAAGAACTAGAAGAAGAAGCTACTAAGATTTGACCAACAGAATCCTAAGGCTTTGATTTAAAAAACTGCATGTGTGATTCCAGCTTTAGGGTGCCTTCACACACTGCGGATTTTGTTGCAGAATTTTCCGCAAGCTGAAAAACGGTCTTTATCTGATCTTTATAGCAGAGTGAGCACAAAGAAGTCTCTCCTCAGTAAAAGACACCTAAAAGTTTGCAAGAAAACACCTCAAGGACTCAGACTTTTTGGTCAGATGAAACCAAGATTGAATGTTGTATATGGAGGACACCAGGCAGTGCTCATCACCTGCACAATACCATCCCTACAGTGAAGCACATACTGGGAGGACAGGGAGACTGGTCAGAGTTGAGGGAAAGCTGAATGGAGCAACGTACAGAGATATTCTTAATGCAAACCTCCAACAAGACCATTCCCTAAGCACACAGCCAAAGACAACACAGAAGAGGTTTAGGGACATAGGGACAACTCTGTGAATGTTCTTCAGTGGCCCAGCCAGAGTCCTGACTTGAACCCAATGGAACATCTCTGGAGAGACCTGAAAATGTCTGTCCACCGACGGTCCTCATCCAACCTGATAGCGCTTAAGAGGATCTGCAGAGAAGAATGGTAGAGAACCCCAAATCCAGGTGACCAAACCTTGTGGCGTCATCCCCAAGAAGACTGGAGGCTGATCGCTGCCAAATGGGCTTCAACAAAGTGCTGAGTAAAAGGTTTTAGTATTACCTTTTCGATAAAGCTGCATGCGGCCCCCAGAGCCAAGGTTTGCTCCCCCCGTCCTGCTGATCGTGCAATCGGCTGTGTTTCTGCCAGGAGTACCACAGGATACAGCATTACAGGTCCTTCTCCCGCACTGTAGCAGGAGCCGACGGTCCCCGGCTGTCAGTGATAGCGGGGGACCCGAGGAGAAGGCAGACGCGGTTTATCAGTGCTTCTGCCTTCTCCTCAGATAGGTGAGCCTGTGCAGTTTGGACTCTGCTTGGGGGCAGAGGAGCGCAGAGCTACAGGGTCGGTAGACCCTGATCAGCTCTGCCTTGTACAAAGCCACCACAGCAGGCTGGTTTCCCCTGTAATTGGGGCTCCTTTGGATGCAATAGTGCAAAAAAAAAAGTCTCTCATTGTCTCCCAAATGTCTTTCAGTGACCTCCTGGGGAAAGTATGAGGGAAAAGAAAATATGTGGAAAAAAAAAAAAGGAAAATAATAAAAATGTACAAAAATAAAATACAAATGAAACAAAGGAAAAAAGGAAAACATGCAAAAATGGGAGATATATTATGTGGAAAAAAATATTTTATAACAAAATACAAAAAATATATATAAAAAAAATAAGTTAAAAATGATTGATAAAATGAAAACAAAATAAAACCAAATAAAATACAAAGTAAAAAAAAAAAAATATGTGGCAATTTATTTTTTTTATTATACAAAAAAATTACAAAACTAAAATACAAATAAGAAGTGCAAAATAAGAGTGCTCACTGTCCCCCAAAGGTCTTTTTATAACCCCTTGGAGGAAGTATTATGTAGCAGAAATATATAAAAAATTAAGATAAAAAATAATAAAAGAAAAAAGACCCACACCAACCAAAACCGTTGCCATTACCTCTCTATTCGCGTGTAACTATACATAATATATTTTTAAAAAGACATACACAAAATTGGGAACTAATTATAATATATTTTGGTGTCAGTTTTCATATGCTTGAAAAAAAAATACTTTAAAAAAAATGGGTTTTACAGTTTCAAACCAAATAATGTGGGAATAGGCGCTAAAACAAAATAATAATATTTTATTATATGTTCAGTTAAAAATAAGGGGTATCACCTATCAGTATAGCGGTCAGCAACTGACTGATGCTACGTATGTGAAAACTGAATAGTCTCCAAACAGTGCAACCATCTGGAACACTACATCTGTCTCACAGACTAAACCCACCAACACATGGGGGGGCTCAATAATCCACAGGGTCCAGAATGTGTGACCCAAAGTGGGGACTACTCTCCAGGGGATGTCTGGTGCCGGGAAAAACACCAAACACCACTCCTAACAATGAGAGTCAGCGCGCAGACTCTCACTGAGCTAAAATAGTCACGGTGCAGGACTATGGCAGAGTATCAGCCGTCACTCCGAGGGTGGTGTACGGAGCAAGGATTACACTGGCATATCCCTAAGGGCAGCAGCTCAACGCGTTTCTATGCACTGGGAATGCATTTCGTCAGGAGCTATGTGCACCATATGAGAAAGGAGCCCTACGCCTCTGCTGTGATATTGAACAGAGGCCGTGGACGGACAAGTAACAGTAGACAACCTGCCTGTCACCGGATTCCTCTAGTGTGAGGTACGGTGTTATAACTAACAGACTACTGTCCTGCCTAAGCTAGCAACCTCTAGGTTGAGGCGTAGCGTGCTAGTGTGCATACGGATCGGCACTGTAATGGCCATTACAGTGCCGATCCGTATGCACACTAGCACGCTACGCCTTATTTTTAACTGAACATATAATAAAATATTATTATTTTGTTTTAGCGCCTATTCCCACATTATTTGGTTTGATTGTGTATATAGGCGTATATTCAGTATACTACTTCAATTTTTGTTTTACAGTTTCCCCCAAAATAAAACTAAAAAATATATTTATAAGGCCTATGTGTCACGTAAAAAACTCTTGCAAAAACTATTTTGGTAGTCAAATAAATAAAGTTACAACCGTTTGAACCACCACGTGCGCTAAATCACAAAAAAAAAGTCATTATGGCCTTTTACAGCCTGGCCATTAAAGGGTTAACCAATAAGCGCTCTCCCCACTAGTAAGGGAAAGTGCTTACTGGTTATTTCATGGCGCCTGTAACTGGAGGGGCAGGAGACGGTAATAACCATTGAGCGCTGTCCTCTGCAGTGTAGGAAAGCGCTGATTTATTAATAGGAGGAAGGGTGGAAAGAAATGTCGCCATTTTTCTGGTAAAAATTATTATAATTTTTTTTAACAAGTTCCTGCAGCATGGCCCCTGAAATAGAAGAGTTAGACTTACCTGCTCCCCGCCGCTCCGGTCCTCTGCACTGCACCCGCTGCCTCCATCGCCCGATCCCTGCGCTGATTACACCTGGCAGCGCATGGGCATAGTCATACACCAGTCAATGATTGGCTGCAGCAGTGACACGCTGCTTGTGGCCACATCACCGCTGAAGCCAGTCATTGGCTGGAGAGGTGCATGTGACTATGCCCAATCAGCGCAGGGACTGGAAGATGGAGCCCACGGGGGCAGTGCGGAAGACCGGAGCGGCGAGCAGCAGGTAAGTATAACTCTTCGGTTTCAGGGGCTATGCTGCAGGAACGTGTTAAAAAATCATTTTTACTGGGAAATCCCTTTAAGCCCCTAATATACTGCACGATATTTAGGACAATCACTGGGAACAAGTCTTCATGGGAGCGCTTATTCCTGATATCGGGCCTGCACCGCTGATAAACGAGGAATCGCTTGTTTGGCGGCTGATTTGCATATTTTATCAGGATGAAAGATGTCCGATTATTGTCAGCACATCTCCCGGTCAGGGGTGCACCTCGCATTTCGGCTGCCCCCCTCTTGCCCCTACCTGGTGCTGCCTGAGGCGATTGTCTCACCTGGCCTCATCGCTGGTGCACCCCTGCTCCCTGTGTAATCAGGAATGTGCTACCGATGATAGAACTGAATGAGGAAGGAATGGCTGGTAGCGATCATTCCTCCCCAGTCACTTGGCTTGTGTAATAGGCCGATGCAAATGAGCACCGATCAACATTTTTATATGTGGCCCCTTGAAATAAAGCAATGTGACAATGTGGCCCCCAGACCGAAAAAAAATCCGGGCACCCCTGATTTATACTGACCTGTCCCCGTTGGGTTTATTCTGTGTCCTTTGCTGATACTGTATTCTTGGATAACATCTATCACTGAATCGGGCTCCAGGATCTTCAATCTGCTGCTCACTGAAAGAAGCAGATGCAGAAATATTGAGCACTTCTGTTGCAATTTTACACCTGTAGACTTTAAAGAGGTTGTCCAGGATCTATCCTCGGGATAGGCCCTCACAATGCTGGCACCATGCACCCTCTCGGATCAGCTCTTTTGCAGTACCTCCAGAAGTCGGTGCTGGAACTACACAACTTCATTCATTGTGTAATGCATGGTGCTGGATACTGCAGCGCTGCTCCCGTGCACTTCAATACTAAGGTAACTGACCCCGTCTACTGAACAGCGGATGGAGCTGTGTAGTTCCGATGCCGAATCCTGGCGCCAGAGCTACTGCAGAACAAATGATCGGTAGGGGTGACGGGCATATAAAATCCTGGAATACCCCTTTAATTGATATTAACACTCCTGTTTTCTGACTCCAGGGGAGTCAGAAATGGGAACGGAGATGGGAACGGAGGTAAGTATCTGAATGTCTGGTCTGAGCTCTGGAAAAGGGTAGTTTAGGGTCTGGACCCGGTGTATAAGGTGTTTCTGGACTGGGATGTATATGTTTATTTCTTGTCATACTGCCCCCTATGGACCCAAATACAATTACTATTGTGCTGCCAGAATAAAGCTGCTATAGCACTGCCCCCTATGGACAAGAATACGTCAACGGCTCATACCTTTTAATTTGCACATTCCAAAATTGGATTCCTCATAGTTGCTTATGCAGGGGCCACATTCCCGGCGGCCTGGAGGACACATTTCTCTGTTCTTCATCACACAGTCCAGGCTTGAAAGACAGCGACCGTGCACTGCAAGGAGACACGTTCTGATGTGGTGAACACCTCAGGTCAGATGTATATACAATACAAAGGTAGGGAATTCAGAGGGGCCACCTTCGAGATGTGATGTTATATTACAGCAAAAATCTAAGTAATCTTTTCTCACAGGTGATTTCATTTGTAATCATCATGTCAGCTCTCCATTCCCTGACCTCCTGCTGAGCTTTGAGCAGCTCCTCAGAACACGCAAAGCTGTAGTGTAAAGCATGGAGGAGCTAGAGCCTTTGAGACCAGAGTTGGATGACTGAACCTCAGGCTCTAATGCAGCTAATATGGAATCACTCATCGTAGCCATGCCCTACAGGATCTAAGCTAAATGGCTACCAACCCTGGGGTCATGGCCTAAACAAGCATGGTGTAGGACGCATGTTCCGCCACCCGAACCCAGCTCTGCTAACCTGCCTCTGATCCCTCCAGTGCCCTGGCTGTAATTAGGACATCATGGTAGAGTCTTCATGCTTTGCAAGAGGGATTAGAACACCCTACCAAAGAAGGAGAGGAGGTAACGACCAGAATAAAGCAGCGGGATACTGCACCGTGGATAGGACGCGTGAGGACGGCCGTCACTCAATGCAGCTCTCTTTATTCCATTCGGAAGCATGGGAGAAGATCTGTCCATAATTAAACATGACTTGCACAAAGAAACAGCGCACAACGGTGCCGGAGGGGTTATGGCCACGACTGCCATACGAGGTGGCTGGAGCTGATGAGCCTGACTGCCAATCCATGCTCCCAAGGTCCCGGGCACAAGAGAGACCACTGCTTTTTGCTATAGTGTGCAAGCACGACCACCACTGCTGGATTGCAGGTCCTAACCCCTGGAAAAGAGCAGTGTATAATGTGGTATAAAAATAAAAACACCCAGCAAAGGAGGCAACATGGACAATCACAATACATTAGTAAGTGGCTTGTATTACCTTCATCTACATAATAAATGCCATTTGCTGAAGTGAGACCACCCCTTTAAATGTCCGATGGCTGCAGGACATACTTTGGGACAGGCTCCTATCTCAAGAATGGTGCTATTATTGTGGATCTCCTCAAACCAGGAGCTCCTCAGTTACCTGAATCTTATAGGGCCATTACTCTTTTATTGACGAATGTCAAGATCCCGACTAAAGTCTTGGGTAATTGACTGATTAAAGTTATCTCCTCTCGCACATCCACACCAAACGCGTTTTATGCCTCAGAAGTCCACATCTATCTGTTCCCTAGCCTTCAGATTCATCCAGAAAATTGCAGAGATAGATCCATTTTCTTTCTGGTTGCCACCAAAGCATTGGATGGCTCTATCTCTGGCATACCATGGAATTCATGGGATTTGGTTAAGATTTTATTTCCTGGTTGAAGTTGTTGTGTTCTAGTTTGAGTGGCCTTCCTGGACAGTCCCCTGTTGCCAGAGAAGAAGTCTCTCCAATTGTAACCCAACTGTTGGCAGATCTCCATAAGATTTCATACATTCAGGGGTTAAGTATGGCTAGATAGAACATAAGGTCATGTTTTATGTGAAGGATGCTCTGTTTCTTGAGGTTCAGGACCCTCCCTGAGTGCAATCCTGGCACTTATAGGCCTCTTTGGCACATAGTCTGGACTATCAGCTGGCATAAATCTGTGCCAATAGATCAGTCGCATGACGTGTTGACTTGCAAGTTCTCCCACTTAGAAATCATGGAGGGGGCTGAGATTCACATTGTAGGTGCATTCCCACTCTGAGAGACAGAATAAAAAAATAAAAGAATTTATTTGTCTTTCTCTGCTGATCATAAGTATTTGAACACCTGAGAAAATCAGTGTTAATATTTGGTACAGAAGCTTTTGTTTGCAATTACAGAGGTCAAACGTTTCCTGCAGTTCTTGACCAGGTTTGCACACACTGCAGCAGAGAGTTTGGCCCACTCATCCACACAGGTCTCCTCTAGATCTGTCAGGTTTTGGGGCTGTCGCTGAGCAACACAGAGTTAAGCTCCCTCCAAAGATGTTCTATTGGATTTAGGTCTGGAGACTGGCTAGGCCACTCCAGAACCTTGCTTCTTATATGCTTCTTATGGAGCCACTCCTTGGTTATCCTGGCTGTGTGCTTCGGGTTGTTGTCATGTTGGAAGACCCAGCCACGACCCACCTTCAATGCTCTGACTGAGGGAAGGAGATTGTTGCTCAAAATCTCACAATAAATGGCCCCATTCATCCTCTCGTTAATACAGTGCAGACGTCCTGTCCCCTTCGCCTTCACAGTAGGGAGGGTGTTCTTGGGATACAACTCATCCTTCTTTTTCCTACAAACATGACGAATGATGTTTAGGCCAAAAAGTTCTACTTTGGTCTCATCTGACCACATGACATTCCCCCCTGCCTCCTCTGGATCATCCAGATGGTCATTTGCAAACTTCAGACGGGCCTGGACATGTGATGACTTGAGCATGGGAACCTTCCATGCAATGCATGATTTGAAACCATGATGACATAGTGTTCTACTGACAGTGACCTTTGAAGCTGTGGTCCCAGCTCTCTTCATGTCATTGACCAGCTCCTCCCTTGTAGTTTTGGGCTAATTCCTCACCTTTCTTATCATCAGTGATACCCCACGAGGTGAGATCTTGCATGGAGCCCCAGTCCGAAGGTGACTCACAGTCGTCTTTAGCCTCTTCCATTTTCTAACAATTGCTCCAACAGTTGATCTATTTTCACCAAGCTGCTTGGTAATTGCCCCGTAGCCCTTTCCAGCCCTATGGAGGTCCACAATTGTATCTCTGGTGTCTTTTGACAGCTCTTTGGTCTTGCCCATGGTAGTAGTTGGCGTCTGACTGACTGTGGGGTGGACAGGTGTCTTTAAAGAGCTCAGACAGGTGCTACTAAGTTAGATTAATGAGTGGAGTAGAGGTGGACTTTTTAAAGGCACAGTAACAGGTCTTTGAGAGACAGAATTCTTGCTGTTTCTCAGGTGTTCAAATACTTATGTTAAGCAGTGCAAGACAAATACATTCTTTAACCCTTTGGCTACCGGAGGTTTTTTCGTTTAGCGTTTTCATTTTTCTTTCTTATTTTTCGTGAGCCATAACTGTATTATTTTTCCAGTCACATAGCTGTATGAGGGTTTATTTTTTGCGGGACAAGTTGTACTTTCTAATGCCACCATTAATTATGGGATAAAATGTTGTGGCAAGCAGTAAAAAAATTCCAAATAGGGTGGAATTGGAAAAAAAAACGCAATCCCTCCATCGTTTCATGGGTTTTGTTCCCACAGCGTTTTGTTTACGGCATAACTAACCAATTCCCTTCATTCTCTGGGTCAGTACGATTACAATGATACCCCATATGTATAGGTTCTTTATGTCTAAATAGTATAACAAATAAATGTAAACTTTGAGAAATTTATTTTTTTATATCACCATATTCTGATCCCCCATAACTTTTTTATACTTATGTCTACTGAGCTGTTTAGGGGCTCATTTTTTGCGAAACAATCTGTACTTTTAATTGATACCATTTTCGGATGTGGTGATACCCATGATGTTTATATTTGTTATTTAGGTATTTGTTTTTTAATTATACGGAAAGAGGGGTGATTTAAACTTTTATATATTTTTATATATCTGAGCTTAGCCTATTTTTTTTTCACTTTTGCTAGTTTCTTATCCTGGCCTGCCATCTGGTGGCCAAAATAAGAATTGCAGTTTGAATACTGTTAGTCTACTCAGTAAGGCTTAGGGTACTTTCACACTTGCGACAGGACGGATGCGTCCTGTGGCTATTTTGCTGTGCCGCCGGACCGCCGCTCCGTCCCCATTGACTATAATGGAGACGGGGGCGGAGCTCCGGCGCAGCACGGCGAAAGGCCGCCGGACTAAAATTACTGCATGTCAGGCTTTTTAGTCCGGCGGCTTTCGCCGTGCACCGCCGTGCTGCACCGGAGCTCCGCCCCCATCCCCATTATAGTCAATGGGGACAGAGCGGCGGTCCGGCGGCACGGCGAAATAGCCGCAGGACGAATCAGACATGGTGAACAGCCTGTCGGATCCGTCCTGCCGCAAGTATGAAAGTACCCTTAGTGTTTAGCGCAACTACTTATGCCCGGATTGGACACATGCATTGCGCATTTAGGTGCCATCATCTCACTTGATCACGGCATGTATAGCATTTAATTACCGCAATCGGCCTTATTGCCGGTCATGGTAATTAGCCGCCGCAGGTCTCTGCTGTATGAAACTGAAGAGATCTGCCGGCCATGACGCCCGCTGCACGTGCGCGCGGGCGTCATGTTTACACATCGCACTAGCACTAGTACGGCGCTGGTAGCCTAAGGGTTAAAAATCATACAATGTGATTTGCTAATTTATTTTTTTATTTTTTTATTCTGTCTCTCAGAGTGGGAATGTACATACAATGTAAATTTCAGACCCCTCCATGATTTCTAAGTTGCAAAATCGCAGGGTGTTCGAATACTTCTGTTCCTCACTGTAAATACTGAGGAATTAGATGTTTTTGGTTCCTTAGCTGAATTTGAGGATCTTATTTCACAACCCCTGTTGCAAAAGTTTGTGTTTTCTGCCCTAAAATGCAAATTTTATCCACTCCCTAGATAAATTCAATTACTTACCTATTCCTCGCCACTCCGTTCCAGCACCAAGGCTCAGGTCCCCGGAGTGTGACTTTCTTATGGTTACGTGCATCACTGCAGCCATCCACAGGCCCCAAACAGAATTCCAGAAGCGGCCCATGACCACAGAGGTTTGCCCTCTGGAGATCTTTAGGTGGATCTGGTGGTCCATTGAATGGATTTGACACCTAAGGGCGTTATCTAAGCACCTTCCGTGGTCTTCACCTTTTAACCCCTGTACAGGTATCTGGACTCTGCTGCAGAGGAACCACCAGTCTACTACCCAAAAGAGAAGGAACCTAAAGATTAGGGTGCTTGCACTGGCCCTTTAGGAGCCAGAGAGAGCATGCACACCCTATGAGCGTTGAGAGGCAGAGTTGGCAAGAAGCAGGTCTCAAGATCAGCACAACTCTGGTGGCCGCACCCAGCCAGGGGAAGAGCGCCGGCAGGCCTGGAGCGCTAGAGATGTGGCGCGCATACGCCGGAACTAGAAGACAGTGGCGCATGCACAGAATTTAGAACGGGTTTGAGATGACGTACCCTGTCTTGAGGGATGTCAATACAGCCAATCTAAATATGTTTTCGGCTGTGACTCCTCTACAAAGTGTCTCCACCTCCATGGCTCCTGCATGTTAATTTACATAAGCATCTGCGGCGGTATTTCACGTGACATATTAGCATACCTTTCAATGCTAAAGCGCTACGGTAAATGCGAGTGCTGGCACCGCCCAAGCGTTTTAGCTCTCGCCCTTGCCATTTAGGAGGTGTAGTTCATCAGCCCCTGGATTGCAGATGACATCTCCAGTTTCCATGGTGCTTTCTCCCCGACGCACAACCGTAGTTTCGCCCCCTTTGCTAATACGACAGGACTTCTTTCATCTGAATACTGTCACTCGGCGTGCACACAACAGAATATAATGACTTTAACTTATTAGCTGCCTGGGATGACGTTTTTTGCGTTACCTTGGCAACAGGATCGCCGTCTATATACAGGAAATGGTTAGTGAGGTCAGGAGGGGGGGGGGGGGGGGTGGATGGAAAAACAGGAGATAACAAAAAAGGTAATAATAGCTCAAAAAGAAAAGAAAAAAAAATCTCCAGCAAGACAAACATAAAAAGCACGCCTTACCTGTGACAGCGACCAGGAGCAAAATGACATGAAGTCCGGCGATCACCATCCTGTCCTTAGACTAACACATGAAGATGACCCCTCGATGATACGCTAATGCAGTGCAGCAGTCACATCAGTGCACAGCAGGAAAAACGGCTATCGCTATAAAGCGCCCCCCAATGACTGACCGCACACCTACATGCATATACAGTCTATAGGTGCATGCAGCAGGTGGGCAGGGAGCGTCCACAAGGCGACACGGTTGCACGCTATGTGCTGCAGCAGGTGGGCAGGGAGCGTCCACAAGGCGACACGGTTGCACGCTATGTGCTGCAGCAGGTGGGCAGGGAGCGTCCACAAGGCGACACGGTTGCACGCTCTGTGCTGCAGCAGGTGGGCAGGGAGCGTCCACAAGGCGACACGGTTGCACGCTCTGTGCTGCAGCAGGTGGGCTTGCTTGCACTATAAGATGCAATTGCACAAAGTAAGATAATTCTAAGCTGGAAGTAATAAAGAGGTTACTACACTAGTTCTATACGAGAGGTCCCTTACTGCACTGCCACCTGCTCTGCATGCACGTGACGCCCTCTGGGGCCGTCTCATCTGTCGCTTTCTGTCCCTCGTCCTCTTGTGGTCTCCTGTCTTTCTGTGGAGTCCTGGTGAGGCGTGTTTATTTATCCCTGGCTCTGCGCACTGATATTTCTTTATGAATGGAGCGATGAGCAGGAGGGGGCTGCGTGTCTGTGTGCAGAGCCTAGTGTCATCCAGGAGACAGGCCAATGGGAGACGGGATGTAGCAGAGTGGATGCAGACCGGGGGCCGCTCTGCTTTACAGGCTGGCTGAATGGGTTATAAAGCATCACAGTAAATATCGATGGCGTGTGGCGGATTCCGCCGTGGGTTTTGTTCTGATGTTTTTGTTATATCTCTTTCTGGAAAAGTTGGATGACAATGAATTCAGTTGCCATTGCAATTTTCATTCATCTTTCCTTGAGTCCTGATCAGTGTTGGTCCATATTCAGACTGGATTGACGCTGACCGTTATAATTGTATCATGCAAATCAAATCTACTTTTTATTACAGCACTGGCGCTATCCTCTCCACTACATCGTGTCCTGTAAACAGTGCCAGGACCTGGGAGCTGTGCTCAAAAAGGAAAGGACTCCAGAGCTGGGAAAAAGAAGTATATTATCCAATGTCTGATTTATTTGCAGCCTGTATTTTTATTGGGGTAACTGGGATTTATTTATTGATGTGGTCTGGTCTGAGGTCTGTTTATATAGAGGAGTTGAGCATTGATACTGATTTATTTAGGGTGTCTGATCTGAGGTCTGATTTTACACTGACGAGCAAAAGGGTAACAATGTTTTGTACTTTTGATTTTCAGGCTCCATATCTCACCATCCACTACAGCTTCGACCGTGAGACTATCATCATCATATAGACAACCATACATAAATTGGATTTGCAACTATTTAGTTGTGCAGATTCTTTGCTCCTGGTGGTGGAACAGTCTTTTTCTTCTTGTAGACTACAAATTAAAACCTGTTCTCACATTGCCCACTAGCTCAGTGTGTTATTAGGTTGATTCCTAGGCGAAGGTCACTGGTTTGAATCCAGGAGCAGCCATAAAGAAGATTTCCCAAGAAAAGAGAAACAGAATCATCCAGCTCATCGATAGCGGTATCTTGGCCAAGAAAATTGCCAAACTGCATCATGTGAGCACCATGACAGTTGGAAGAATATGAAATGAAGTCCGTTAGTCCATTCCAAAGCCAAGAGGTGGACGTCCAGGCAAAATATTGGAGTCAACAAGTCGGCTCATCACAAGGTCTATAAGTTCTGGCGTGACAAACACGGCAGTGGAGGTGGCTCATATGCTTCGTAAAAGTGAGATCACACTCGTCCATGTAAGCACCGTGCGACACGCATTACACAAGTCTGGAATGGTGGCCCGAAGAAAGGTGAAGAAACCTCAACTTCAATATCGTCATAAGAAGCATCAGCTCGAGTGCAAAAAAGTATGAACAGTGGAAGATTGGAAACTGGTGATTTGGAGCGATGAGATGAAAGTCAATAGACTGGGCTCTGATGGGTGCAAATGGGTCTGTAAGCAACAAGGGAAAAGGGGGCTAACAGATGGAGAAATTGAAGGAACTGTAAAGTTCGGTGGAGGAGGCCTGATGATAAGGGGGTTGTTTCACAGCCAAAGGCGTTGGATACTTGACCAGGATCGATGGTGGTCTCAATGCTGAGCTATATGTGAGTATCCTACAAGACAAGTTACTTCGTACACTCAAGTTCAATGGGTATGAAAAAGACGACATAATGTTCCAGCAGGACATCCACCTGAAGCATATGTCAAGTTTGGTGAAGAAATGGTTCAATGACAATGAAGTAGAGGTGCTGGATTGGCCCCCACACTCCCCAGACATCAACCCAATTGAACACTTGGGGGTAGAGTTGAAGAAAAAGCTGTATTCGTACCCAAGTGAGTCGACCAGTGTGTGCCAACATTGGGAACGTGTAGAAGAGACCTGGGAACAGGTTTCGGTCAAGACACGCTTGAATCTGATCGAGAGAATGTCCAGAGGGATTCAGGCAATGCTGAAAGCCAAAGGTGGATTTACAAAATACTAACAAAATACTAAAAATAAAAATTTAGAATTTTATGATGAAAACGGTAACAATGCAGTTACATGACAAGAATCTGCATAACTAATCATATGCCAAATAGTTGAAAATCCAATTTATGTATGAGATAGCCAAGATGATTGTATATAAAGTGATGGTAGTATCACGTTCCAAGCTGTAGTGGATGATGAGATATGGAGTCTGAAAATGAAATGTTCAAAACATTTGTTACCCTTTTACTCATCAGTGTATATAGGGGGTCTAAACTAAGGTCTGACTTATTTAGCCAGTCTGATTTGGGTATAATTTATTCATGCATATGATCTAAAATCTGATATACTATATAGGGGGTCTATTGTGGGGTCTAATTTATTTATGAGGGCTGGTCTGGGGTCTGATGTCTTTTGGGGGTCTACAGTCTGATTTATGCAGGACTTTATTTCAGTAATTCAATACAAAAAGTGAACCTCACACATTCTATAGATACAGTACACACAGGGTGATATATTTCAAGTATTTATTTCTTTTAATGTAGATGATTATGGCTTACCACTGCCTAGCCAGTGATATTGCTATTTTCAGAATACATACTTTCACTTTCACTTTCTCAGTGGCTTGATTATGAAAACCCAAAAGTCAGGTCCTCAGAAAACTAAAATATTATATAAGACCATTTAAAAAAAATGATTAATACAGAAATGTTGGCCTACTGAAAAGTCTGTCCAGTATATGCACTCAATACTTGGTCAGGATTCCTTAGGCTAGTTTTGAAAAAGCCACACTAATATACAAATGGCTCCAATATTGAGTCCAAACTGTACATCAGAGTTGATCCACCACACCAATAAGAAAGTACATACACAGCACTACAAAATATATGAATAAAACTTTTATTAGTATCACAAATATAATATAAAACTATATCAATAGCAGCAGCAGTCATGTAATAAACTGCAGCAGCATTGTCACAATCATTAACATAGTATAAAGTCCCTTATGTACTGAACATATCAAAGCTAAAACCTCGCTTCATCAGGGGATAGATCCCCTGAGGAAGCGAGGTGTGAAACGCCCGTCGGGGTTAGAACTACAATTGGTCATTGTGTATGCCTGTTACATTTCATGTATTGATTGCACTGTTCCCTTTACCAATTTGATTGGTAGAATCATTCGGACTCACTGATTTTGGCTTTGATATGTTCAATACGTAAGGGACTTTATGCCATGTTATGATTGTGTGACAATACCGCTGCAGTTTGTTTTATTACATGACTGCTGCTGCCACGGTTATAACTTATATTTGTGATACTAATAAAGGATTTATTAATGATCTTGTAGTGCTTATTGGTGTGGTAGTTTTATACTAGCGCAGCAGTTCTCGTACAGCCAATTCTCTGCATGTTTGCTGGGTTGCGGCTGGATCTTGGCCGGTCATCTTTATAGTGAATGGGGCTGGATGGTGATGTTTAAGCTTTCGGCAAAGCAGGGAGATGCTAAGCACTATTGTGAAACTAGCCTTACTGCACCTAGTTTATAGGGGGTCTACTGTGGGGTCTGTGACTCTTTATGGGATCTGTTTGGAGTCTGATTTATTTGGGGAGTCCGGTCTGAGGTTTTATTAGTTTAGGAGATCTGGTTAGGAGTCTGACTCCATTTTGGGGTCTTATCTGGGGTTTGCTGGCCTCCCCTGCCCCATTCTTACATTTTTCACCTGTTGGGCGGATAGTGTTTGTGGTATCATTGTCTTATCCACCCTTCCTAGACTTTATTCCTGAGAGCAGCGTGTCACACCAGAGGGGCTTCCATTCAGCAGAACACACCGGCCCGGACCACGGTACAGAGACCCCGACCAGAGTGCCTATGGCTGGTGCTGTGCATCTGTGTCTCCCCTTCTACTTCTAACAAGATGTGGATGCTGAGAGCAGAAGAAGGATGGACCATTGCTGACATCACTGAACTTGGAATCTGTGGGGCTCTGCAGGAGGGTTGGAGCAGGGGGCACTGAATTACAATTTCTGGGTGGACCCGTGGTTCTGATATGTAAGTCTGCCTGGTTACAGAGCCCTAAGGGAACCTAAGACATATCTCCATATAAAACGGATGTCACTCAGGAATCTAGGAAAGATGGATGACAACAGTAAAGAATGTTTGCCTTGATCGTCCTACTTCATGAAGAGATAGTCAGAACTACAGAGCCGGGGGGTAATAGAGATAGCTATGGGAATGATATTCCAATCAGAGTCTGTGAAAAGCTGAGTAACAATCCCTACGGCTGTGGCCTTTGGAAATCCAGATGAAATGATTAGTCACAGAAAAGAGGACAGAGCAGGGACTGTGCATTTCTATGAAGCCTGGGCGACTGTGTGACTGAAACGCAGCAGCTGCTAAATTTCTGAACCAAGTCCAAGCTACAAGGGAAGGAAGTAGAGAAATTAACTAAAATAGAAAAAATCCCCAGTGTCTATAGACAGTACTAATATTATACACAATCTATTACTCTCTGGTATCAGACTGAATATTACAGGGGTCGGAAACCTTCGGCACACCAGCTGTTGGGGAACTACAATTCCCAGAATGCTCCATTCATTTCTATGAGCGTTCTTAGAAGAGCAGAGCCAGTATGCATGCTGGGAGTTGTAGTTTTACAACAGCTGGAGTGCCGGAGGTTGCCTACCCCCGGTCTATTATAATTTGTATACACAGTAGTAGGTGTATGGTTCCTTTAAGAGATGAGCAGGAACAGCAGAGTAAGGGCTCGTTCACACGACCACGTGAAGCCCGCAAATTGTAGTCCGCAATGCATGGGCACCGACGGTGGCCCAGCCGCATGGGGATCGTGGACCCATTCACTTAAATGGGTCCGCGATCTCTCCGTTGCGCAAAAAGATAGAGCAAGTTCTATCTTTTTGTGGTGCGGAGGCTCGGAATGGAACCCCAGAAAGCACTCCGTACTGTTCCGTTCCGCATCTCCGGAATTGCGGACCCATTGAAGTGAATGCACACGGAACGGTGCCCGTGTATTGCGGATCCGCAATACGGCAATGGGCAGCACACGTTCGTGTGAACGAGCCCTAAATTTGAGATGTGGTATCAGGTTGTTAGATGTGTAGGTGACCGGCAGAATGAATGCAGAGAAGAAAGGGAAGGTCGGGATATAAAAATAGTAGTGAAATGAGGAAATGTGGTGTCGTGCTGCGTGTGGAGGTCAGAGCTGAATAGAGGAGCGCGGTATGAGCCGCCCATTATGACAGCACAGAGGGGAACGCTCTGGGACAATACGACCGCAGAGCAATCAAAATAGTTAGTAATAAGCACCGGCTGCGAAGGAAACTAAATCCTGAAAAGTGTATGACTGGAAAAGGAACTTGTAGAGCGTATTTAAAGGGACACTCCAGGCAAAACTGATCCGCTGAGGGGGATGAAGCATGACAAAGGGATTTTCTTTTTAGGTGCCTATATACTAAACATAATAGCTGCCTCCCGACTGCTCGGCGTATGTTTTCTAAAGGGAGAGTAGAGGAAGCAGCTGCCAGACGCCTGTGGCAAAAGGAATGGGCATTAAAATTTAAAGCGCCCAATTGTTTCCTCCCTGACATCCTCTGTTAAGGTAGAGTCGAAAGTCCACAGTAGATGAAGTCTATAGGGAGAGGAATGAATAAGCTGCTGGAGGGAGACAGAGGCAGACACTGTGGAAGGCTCTAGAAATTGTCCTATCTCACCCCAGTGCTGGATTCACAGCTACACTGCTCAGTACTGCCGTATCTTGTCCTCCATGTGGCTGCTTCTCACGGTAGACTACAGGGAGATAGGAGAGCAGGGTCTCTCCGGTGTATAGGAGACACAATAGCAAAGCAAAGGCAGAGGCTCTACTTTAGAGCAACAACTGTGCAGGCGCTGCTACATTTCCAGGGGGGTGAGGGGGTGCGCCTGTGCAGTTGCTGCTCTGAAGCAGAGCCTCTGCTTTTGGGCAGGGGTTAATATCTGGCCCTGACAATGGTAAGGCAGGCGGGCACCTTCAGGGAAGGAGAAGAAGTCCTTCTGATGAGACAAATCAATTTGCAGTATGCAGGTCTATCATACATTTATCATATATCCTGTAGACTTGCAATTAATGTTCTGGTACACGTATACCCCAAGATATGTCAAAATTACTTATAGGCGTGTGCTTCTTAATAAATTTGGCGCATGTTACACCAGTATAGCAACCGAGTTAGGCTACTTTCACATTAGTGTTTTCCTTTGCGCTATTGAGATCCGTCATAGGATCTCAAAAGCGGAGGAAACCGCAGGAGAGCAGACCCTGCACATATAGTGTGCTGCTCCCAGTCACCTCTGTGTGCATGAGCAACCAATGAGAGGAGGAGCACGCACACCTACTGTATATGTACCTACTGTATATGTACCACCTTAATCAAGGTCTCCTCTTAGATAGGTGGGGCGAAAGTGCACATGAATTCTACTCCCAGGATAGAAGTGCATTCACACATGAAGGTGTCTTGAAGGAGCGGCAAATGAAACAATAAATTATCTCTATAGTACTTGTATGTGTTTTTTTTTCTGAATTGCAAATTAGTGTATTGCCCGACTGCCGATCATCGCTAAGGCTACTTTCACACTTGCGTTTGGTGCGGGTCCGTCATGGATCTGCCCAGAGCATCCGTTCAGATAATACAACCGCATGCATCCGTTCAGATAATACAACCGCATGCATCCGTTCAGAACTGATCCGTTTGTATTATCTTTAACATAGCCAAGACGGATCCGTCTTGAACACCATTGAAAGTCAATAAGGGACGGATCCGTTTTCTACTGTGCCAGATCCGTTTGGATCAGTTTCGTCAGATGGACATCAAAACGCTGCAAGCAGCCTCCAAAGCGGAATGGAAACGGAACGGAAGAAAACTGAGCGGATCCTTATCCATTCAGAATGCATTAAGGGCAAAACTGATCTGTTTTGGACCACTTGTGAGATCTCTGAAACGGATCTCACAAACGGAAACCAAAACGCCAGTGTGAAAGTAGCCTTATTCTCTACACTGCTCTTAATGAAAACTAAACATGGACTCCGATTGTTTGCTACAGGAAAAAGGACATTTTTGTCCCTCTAATACAATCCATACACACACGCAGCCAACATGGCGCAACATGCACATAGCCGATTTACGCGACCCTGGATACATTGTAGCAAACTCTTAGTGAACAGTATTATGTCTGTATTTGAAACAATGTGTCTTGTATTTACTAGTAGAGGAAACAGGAATGTTTTATGTAAGTCCTCATCTAAAAGAAGCCTGGGTTTAGGACTCACGAACGTGATCAGCCGGGGAAAAGTGGTCAGTGTGTATGCCACAGCTCCCCATAGTAATTAAGAATACAGACAGTCTCCATCCGATTGCTGGGCTAGAGAAGTATATCGACATCATTGTGCGAGTACAGTACAATAGTCCCACAATCAGATAGGAACTGATTTTATCATAAGATACTATGATACAGTCAATTCAAGTTAAAGGGCTTGTGCAGCGATTTATATAGATGACGAGGACAGGTCATCAACATCTGATCGGTGGGGGTCTATGCGAGCTCCTCTCCCTGGTATTTACACAATGCGTCGTCTCCTGTGGCGTGGCGGTGTAGTGTAATTACAAATACTCAATCCATTCATGAGAATACAGGGAGTACTCGTCATTACACTGCACTTCCGAGACGGATGATCATCGGGGGTGTCGGACCCCCCTTCAATGTGATATTGATGACCTAAACGAGAGCCGTGGTCGGCCCAGGAGATGTAGCCAATATGTAGACCTTGTTTCCCAGGTTGATCATGGTTGTGTTTATGAGCCCTTAAAGCAACCCTCCATTTCAGGGAAAATAAGACACATTAACTGGGAAATAACTGTACACCTATCTGGTGACCTCCTTTATATCTGCAGACCTGCCAGTTCCTGGATGACCAGCCAGTTCCATCCATGATGGCCGCCCTCGCATTGGCCAGCACTGCCCACATGAGCACGGTGATAGGAAAGCTCGACCAGCAGGAAGTGTGCAGCAGTGCGGCCATCATGGATGACTGACGAGGATCCTGGCAATTCATAGAGCTGCAGCTGAAAACATAAGGGGATCACCATGTAAGTGCTGCTTGGTCCCCACTTAAAGGGGTTGTCCGGGTTCAGAGCTGAACCCGGACATACCCTTATTTTCACCCAGGCAGCCCCCCTGAGCCTAGCATCATGCTCATGCTCCGATGCGCTCCTGTGCCCTGCGCTAAACCGCGCAGGGCATGGGCTCTTTTGTTTTCAATAACACACAGCCAGGCGGAAACTTCCGCCCGGCAGTGTGTTCGGTGACGGCACCGGCTCTGAGGGGCGGGCTTTAGCTCTGCCCTAGCCGTTTTACTGGCTAGGGCAGAGCTAAATCCCGCCCATCAGTGCCGGTGACGTCACCTGGATTCCTGTCAGCCCCATGGAGAGCCCCGGTACGTCACCGGAACTCCTAAAAATGCCTTTGCCCTGTGCAATTAAGCGCAGGGAAAAGGAGAGCATCGGAGCATGAACTGCTCCGATGCTCCTGTCAGGGGGGCTACCGGGGTGAAAATGGAGGTATGTCCGGGTTCAGACATCAGCTCTGAACCCGGACAACCCCTTTAATCGAATTATTATTATTTTTTTAAGCAGAGGGTCACGTTAAATATTGATGACCTATACTTAGACTAGGTGATCAATATCTGATCAGTCAGGGTCCTACTCCCAGCAACGGGACAGCGCAGCTCTGTACACTGGGCAGTGGCTGTGAATGCTACCATAGTGCTGCTCCCATTTAGTATTTTGAGCTTTCCTAATTAGACCGCTCCTGTCTATGGGCTGTATCTGGTATTACTATTCAGTCCCATTAGGTGACTACTGCAATACCAGACACAAGCAGCAGACTATATAAATTGCATTAAAATAGTTTATATTTTAAGATAAGCACCCAAAACAATAGAACCTGATAGATATGACACAAACGCAATCTACTTGTCAAAATACATTTATTTACAAACAAAAAAAACTACAAACACTACTAATAAACAGTTACAGTAACATGTATTCAGACAGGGCAAATAAAAAATATTTTTAAAAAATCATGAAAAACAAATATCCAAATAAATTATATCAACATTTTTTTGCTGGAAAAATTCTCAATATCCTTAGCTTATAATAAAAATGTAAAAAAATCATAGAACCAAAAAGTCCATTTATCAGGTTTGAGCATAAAAAAGTCAAACAGTTCACACTTTTTAATCCACCTCTTCAGTGGTGGGCCCAGAGCGTTTACCAATAGTCAATGATCAATCAAAGAGCTCAGCAGTAAGTCTGTGTCCATTCTGTTCATAGCTGGGGCCTTTTTAATCCACCTCCTCAATGGTGGGCCCAGAGCTGCTGCCCTGTCGGGCCTGTGCACCACAGCTGGAGCCGGGCATACCTCCTGGCATACCTCCCTGGTACATCTTGGTGATGATGGGTTGGCACACCTTCTCCAGCTCTTTCTGCTTATGGGTATACTCGTCTTTCTCTGCAAGTTGGTTCTTCTCCAGCCAGGCAATGGTCTCCTTACACTTGTCTGAGATGACCCTCTTATCTTCATCACTGATCTTCCCCTTCATGTTCTCATCTTCCACCATGCTCTTTATGTTGAAGGCATAGGACTCCAGGGAGTTTTTGGCAGTAATTTTCTCTCTCTGGGCATCATCATCCGCTTTGTATTTCTCAGCATCTTGCACCATCTTCTCTATCTCCTCTTTGCTCAGTCGGCCTTTGTCGTTTGTAATGGTGATCTTGTTCTGTTTGCCTGAGCTCTTGTCCACAGCAGACACGTTGAGGATACCATTGGCATCTATATCAAAGGTCACCTCGATCTGGGGTACACCCCGAGGAGCAGGGGGAATTCCACTCAGCTCAAATTTACCCAGCAGGTTGTTGTCCTTGGTCATGGCTCTCTCACCCTCATACACCTGAATAAGGACACCTGGCTGGTTGTCAGAGTAAGTGGTGAAGACCTGGGTCTGCTTGGTGGGGATGGTCGTGTTGCGTTTGATGAGGACGGTCATAACCCCTCCAGCTGTCTCCAGGCCCAAAGAAAGAGGAGCCACATCCAGTAGAAGGAGGTCCTGCACATTCTCTGACTTGTCTCCCATGAGGATGGCAGCCTGGACAGCAGCCCCATAGGCCACAGCTTCATCTGGGTTGATGCTCTTGTTCAGCTCTCGGCCATTGAAGAAGTCCTGCAGCAGCTTCTGCACCTTGGGGATACGTGTGGAGCCTCCCACTAGGACAATTTCATGGATCTGTGACTTGTCCATCTTGGCATCTCGCAGGGCTATCTCAACAGGCTCCAGGGTACCACGGAATAGGTCGGAACACAACTCCTCAAAGCGGGCTCTAGTGATGGAAGTGTAGAAGTCAATGCCTTCATATAGGGAGTCAATCTCGATGCTTGCCTGGGTGCTGGAGGACAGGGTGCGCTTGGCTCTCTCGCAGGCTGTCCTCAGCCTCCTCAGTGCCCTCTTGTTTTGGGTAATGTCCTTTTTATGTTTGCGTTTGAATTCTTCCACAAAGTGGTTGACCATTCTGTTATCAAAGTCCTCTCCTCCCAGATGAGTGTCACCCGCTGTGGCCTTTACCTCAAAGATGCCGTCGTCAATGGTGAGGATGGAGACGTCGAAGGTGCCACCTCCCAGGTCAAAGATAAGGACGTTGCGTTCCCCACGGGCTCCCTTGTCCAGGCCGTAAGCGATGGCAGCTGCTGTAGGCTCATTGATGATTCTCAGCACGTTGAGTCCAGCGATGACACCGGCGTCTTTGGTGGCCTGTCGCTGGGAGTCGTTGAAGTACGCTGGCACGGTGATGACCGCATTGGTGACTGGATGACCCAAATAAGCCTCTGCCGTCTCCTTCATCTTTAGCAGCACCATAGAGGAGATCTCCTCAGGGAAGAAGGTCTTGTCCTCTCCTTTATACTCCACTTGGACCTTGGGCTTTCCTCCATCACTCACCACCTGAAAGGGCCAGTGCTTCATGTCAGACTGCACCACCGTCTCATCAAACCTTCTGCCAATCAGCCTCTTGGCATCAAAGACTGTGTTCTGGGGGTTGAGGGCCACCTGGTTCTTGGCAGCGTCTCCGATGAGTCTCTCGGTGTCGGTGAAGGCCACGTAGCTGGGGGTGGTGCGGTTGCCCTGGTCGTTGGCAATGATCTCCACCTTGCCATGCTGGAAGACCCCCACACAGGAGTAGGTGGTACCCAGGTCAATGCCAATGGCTGTTCCTTTAGGTGCCATCTTCTGTCAGGATGAGAGTGCTGGACGTATCAGAGAGATGAGTGCAGGTGGCAGAGCGGCTTCTTGGTGAAGAGCTTCTCCTGAGGTTGCGCTTTGCAGCTCGTGTCTTGTGAGACTTATCAGTAACTGCTGCTCCACGCTGCACGGCGCCTATATATATGTGTACAGTGTAGACACGTCACAGCCTTCTACCCAATCACAGCGCTCCTCACCACGCTCCCCGCATCGCTTAGCAACTATCCCGAAGTTTCCCGAATGTTCCCCGCAGAAGCAGCCAATCACAGAGCCGCATGACACACAGCCTGATGGAGAATATTCGGGAGCTTTCTAGTCCGTCTGAAGCTCGACCAATCAGCAGCAGCGGCTGTCCGTGACGTCATGGAGCAGAGAGAATTTTCGCGATAGTTCCAGGCTGCGCTGTCAGTCAGAGAACTTCTGAGCCAATCAGCGCGAGGAAGGGGCGGGGCGTGCGAGACAGCTCCCGAAGAGTCTGGAAGATGCCCGGAGACTGTGTGACCGGGAGCGGCGATTATCGGCGATGAGAAGGTTCTCGGTTGTTCTCGTCCCGTCTGCTGTGTGTGAGGGGAGGACGCGGAGATAAGTGTATGAGGAATGTGTGAGGTTGGGGTGACGTGTGTGTAGATACAGATAGTGCAGTTCTTCCCTAATAGTAACTGGTATAAAATATGGGGAGACATCCCCGGGGGTCTACAGCAGTGAGGGGCATTTATGCATTTATTTTCTATCCGTTTCTCATGGTCGTTAAAAATGGATACATTTTATTGGCTTTTTTAAGAAAATGACGACCGCAGCAGCGCCCACTGTATACATAATGTCCCCCATACTGGCCCCAGCAGTACTAATGTCCCCCATAGTGGCCCCCAGCAGTAATAGTGGCCCCCCAGCAGTAATAATGCTCCCTATAGTGGTCCCCAGCAGTAATAATGTCCCACATAGTTGCCCCCAGCAGTAATAATGTCCCACATAGTTGCCCCCAGCAGTAAAAATGTCCCCTATAGTGGCCCCCAGCAGTAATAATGCCACCTATAGTGGCCCCCAGCAGTAATCATGACCCCTATAGTGGCCCCCAGCAGTAATAATGACCCCTATAGTGGTCCCCAGCAGTAATAATGACCCCTATAGTGGTCCCCAGCAGTAATAATGCCACCTATAGTGGCCCCCAGAAGTAATAATGACCCCTATAGTGGTCCCCAGCAGTAATAATGACCCCTATAGTGGTCCCCAGCAGTAATAATGTCCCACATAGTGGTCCCCAGCAGTAATAATGACCCCTATAGTTGTCCCCAGCAGTAATAATGTCCCTCATAGTGGTCCCCAGCAGTAATAATGCCCCCTATAGTGGTCCCCAGCAGTAATAATGTCCCCCATAGTCAGGGGTGGGATTCAAATTTTTAACAACAGGTTCCCTACTCAGCGGTGGATACGCAGCGCGTCACGAGTCACGACACATATTTACATACACCGCTCCATGTTCTCACATTGCTTCTCCCCACAGATTCATGGCCCCCTCCATGTTCTCACATTGCTTCTCCCCACAGATTCATGGCCCCTCCATGTTCTCACATTGCTTCTCCCCACAGATTCATGGCCCCTCCATGTTCTCACATTGCTTCTCCCCACATGGCCCCCTCCATGTTCTCACATTGCTTCTCCCCACATGGCCCCCTCCATGTTCTCACATTGCTTCTCCCCACATGGCCCCCTCCATTTTCTCACATTGCTTCTCCCCACAGATTCATGGCCCCTCCATGTTCTCACATTGCTTCTCCCCACAGATTCATGGCCCCCTCCATGTTCTCACATTGCTTCTCCCCACAGATTCATGGCCCCTCCATGTTCTCACATTGCTTCTCCCCACAGATTCATGGCCCCTCCATGTTCTCACATTGCTTCTCCCCACATGGCCCCCTCCATGTTCTCACATTGCTTCTCCCCACATGGCCCCCTCCATGTTCTCACATTGCTTCTCCCCACATGGCCCCCTCCATGTTCTCACATTGCTTCTCCCCACAGATTCATGGCCCCTCCATGTTCTCACATTGCTTCTCCCCACAGATTCATGGCCCCCTCCATGTTCTCACATTGCTTCTCCCCACAGATTCATGGCCCCTCCATGTTCTCACATTGCTTCTCCCCACAGATTCATGGCCCCTCCATGTTCTCACATTGCTTCTCCCCACATGGCCCCCTCCATGTTCTCACATTGCTTCTCCCCACATGGCCCCCTCCATGTTCTCACATTGCTTCTCCCCACATGGCCCCCTCCATGTTCTCACATTGCTTCTCCCCACAGATTCATGGCCCCCTCCATGTTCTCACATTGCTTCTCCCCACATGGCCCCCTCCATATTCTCACATAGCTTCTCCCCACAGATTCATGGCTCCCTCCATGTTCTCAAACTTCTCATATAGCTTCTCCCCACAGATTCATGGCCCCCTCCATTTTTGTTATGTTGTCACATTTCAATTTCAGCCCCTGGTCGGTGGTCCCCTCCTTAATGCCAACTTGTCAGTGTCACACAAATCACACTCAACCAACCAGGCTGTCCTGAGTCCTGACCTGTCCAGACTCCTTTCTGTTAGGCTAGGGGCCGGTTCTTCAATCTTTCATGGCTGTGTGTGGGGTGTGGACTGTCAGCAACTAGGGCACTCTGCAGACAGTGAGAGGACTCCTCTCTCCTTCTCTGTTCTGGGCTGGCAGCTTCGCGGCGCTGCTCACTCTCAAGACACTCCCCTTTTCCTCACTCTCAAGACTGGCTGACACACACACAGCCACGCT
The DNA here is from genome assembly GCF_014858855.1 of Bufo gargarizans. Classification (NCBI taxonomy): domain Eukaryota; kingdom Metazoa; phylum Chordata; class Amphibia; order Anura; family Bufonidae; genus Bufo; species Bufo gargarizans. Next base: position 12,216,268 of record NC_058088.1, read on the forward strand.
CACGCTGACTGACTGTAAGTAACAGCCGCTAGGGCTGCAGCTAACGATTATTTGAATAATCGATTAGTTGCCGATTAATTTCTACGATTAATCGATTAATCGGCAAAAACGACAAAATTACAAAACAGAGAGGTTTATATGATCTTACTTGAAAAAATATGTTCAAAGGCCATATTAAAACAAATTGTGGACGACACTATTATGGGGGATCTGTGGACGACACTTATGGGGGATCTGTGGACGACACTATTATGGGGGATCTGTGGACGGCGCAGTTATGGAGAGGGGGGATCTGTGGACGACACTATTATGGGGGATCTGTGGACGGCGCAGTTATGGAGAGGGGGATCTGTGGACGGCGTAGTTATGGAGAGGGTGATCTGTGGGTGGCGTAGTTATGGAGAGGGGGATCTGTGGACGGCGTAGTTATGGAGAGGGGGATCTGTGGATGGCGCTGTTTTGGAGAGGGGGATCTGTGGGCGGCGCAGTTATGGAGAGGGGGATCTGTGGATGGCGCTGTTATGGAGAGGGATCTGTGGGTGGCGCAGTTATGGAGAGGGGGATCTGTGGGTGGCGCTGTTATGGAGAGGGGGATATGTGCACTGTTATGGGCATAACAGTGCACAGATCCCTTTCCACATAACAGTGCACAGATCCCCCTTCCCATAGCAGTGCCATACACAGACCCCCCTCCTCCCCATAGCAGTGCTATACACAGACCCCCCTCCCCATAGCAGTGCTATACACAGACCCCCCTCCCCATAGCAGTGCCATAGACAGATCCTCCCCCCTCCCCATAGAAGTGCCATACACAGACCCCCCTCCCCATAGCAGTGCTATACACAGACCCCCCTCCCCATAGCAGTGCCATAGACAGATCCTCCCCCCTCCCCATAGAAGTGCCATACACAGACCCCCCTCCCCATAGCAGTGCTATACACAGACCCCCCTCCCCATAGAAGTGCTATACACAGACCCCCCTCCCCATAGCAGTGCCATAGACAGATCCTCCCCATAACAGCCCCGGCCCCGATGCTTATAAGTCGGACTAATCACGTCTGCATCTTTATTTTACCTTTTTACAATGACGCTCCTGTAACAGCCAGGCAGAGCGGACGGCGGCGTAACGTCACTCACGTGACGCACCTGCTCCGCCCACCTCATGAATGAAGGAGGCGGAGCAGGCGTGTCACGTGAGTGAGTGACGTTACGCCGCCGTCCGCTCTGCCTGGCTGTTACAGGAGCGTCATTGTAAAAAGGTAAAATAAAGATGCAGCGACCGCCCGCCCGGATAGCAACGAATCGGCGATTATTCGATAACTGGATTCGTCGACAACGAATCCAGTTATTGAATATAATCGATTACATCGATTAATCGTTGCAGCCCTAACAGCCGCAGGCTGAAAAATACAGGGGTGCAGGCGCAGCTGCAGGACCGGGTCGGGATCCCTGCTTCTCACCGGTCCTGCGAACCGCCTGTAATTTTAACAAACGGTTCGGCAGAACCGGAGAGAACCGGCTGGATCCCATGCCTGCCCATAGTTGTCCCCAGCAGTAATAATGTCCCTCATAGTGGTCCCCAGCAGTAATAATGCCCCCTATAGTGGTCCCCAGCAGTAATAATGTCCCCTATAGTGGCCCCCAGCAGTAATAATGCCCCCTATAGTGGTCCCCAGCAGTAATAATGTCCCCTATAGTGTCTCCAACAGTAATAATGCCCCCTATAGTGGCCCCCAGCAGTAATAATGTCCCCTATAGTGGCCCCCAGCAGTAATAATGCCCCCTATAGTGGTCCCCAGCAGTAATAATGTCCCCATAGTGGCCCCAGCAGTAAGAATGTCCCCATAGTGGCCCCAGCAGTAATAATGTCCCCCATAGTGGCTCCAACAGTAATAATGTCCCCCATAGTGGACCCCAGCAGTAATAATGTCCCCAATAGTGTTTCAGCAGTAATAATGTCCCCCATAGTTGCCCCCAGCAGTAATAATGTCCCCCATAGTGTTTCAGCAATATTAATGTCCCCTATAGTGGCCCCTGCACTAATAATGTCCCCTATAGTGGCCCCCAGCAGTAATAATGTCCCCCATAGTGGTCCCCAGCAGTAATAATGTCCCCTATAGTGGTCCCCAGCAGTAATAATGTCCCCCATAGTGGCCCCCCAGCAGTAATAATGGCCCCTATAATGGCCCCCAGCAGTAATAATGTCCCCTATAGTGGCCCCCAGCAGTAATAATGTCCCCTATAGTGGCCACCAGCAGTAATAATGTCCCCCATAGTGGCCCCCAGCAGTAATAATGTCCCCCATAGTGGCCCCAGCAGTTATAACGTCCCTCACAGTGGCCCCAGCAGTAATAATGTCCCCCATAGTGGCCCCAGCAGTTATAACGTCCCTCATAGTGGCCCCAGCAGTAATAATGTCCCCCATAGTCGCCTATAATGTCTGCCATAGGCAGCGCTGGAAAGAAGGAGCCAAAACCCAGCGGCGGGGAGCAGGTAAGTATCCTTCCCTCCGCAGGTCTGACCGCGTGGTGGTGGAGGTCTGCCCGAAAGACCCTCAAAGGCGAACAAACCTTTTAATATTGATGGCTTATCCTCAAGGTAGGTCATCAGTATCAAATTTGTGGGGGTACAACACCTGGCACCCCCGCCGATCAGCTGTTTGAAGAGCCTGCGTCCTTCCTCCGCACAGCTCGCCAAGCCCAGCGCCGTACATTGTATAGTGGCTGTGCTTGGTATTGCAGCCCAGGCTCACTTGGATGGAACTGAGCTGTCCTTAGGTCATGTGACCGATGAACGTGACATCATCGGCCTAGGAAGAGGCCACAGCGCTCACAGGAGTGTCTATCCTCTTCACACAGCTGATGGGCAAGAGTGCGGGAGTCAGACCCCACCAATCAGATATTGATGACCTATCCTGAGGATAAGCCGTCAATATGAAAAAATAAAATAAAAAATTTAAATATTAAAGAATACATTTTGTATGAAATTAACTGTTTGCACATTTTACCCATAATAAAGTAAGAAAAAAAAAGATTTATTTTTTTTAAAAATATTAATCAGCCCAATATGTCTTGATAAAAAAATAAATGGTGAAAAATTATTTTGGCCGACCAGCAAATGAAAACAATCTTTTAACCCCTTCCAGAGCTTGCGCTTTTTTTTTATTTTTCCATTCACCTAGCCGTATGAGGGCTTTTTTTCTTTTTTTTTTTTTTTTTCAGGACAAGTTCTACTTTCTAATGGCACCATGTAATATTGCCTACGATGTAGTGGAGAACTGGAAATAAAACTCTGAATGGAGTGGAACTGGAAAACGCAATTCTGCAACAGTTCTTTGTTTTTTACAGTGTCTACTATGTAGTAAATCTAACCTGCCCCTATCATTCTCTGGGTCAGTACTATTACAGCTGTACCGTATTTGTATAGTTTGTCTTGTTTTAATATTTGAAAAAAAATTAAAATAAATAAATAATTTTTTTTTTCTTTGCAATAGTTTTTATTGATACTATTTTGGAGTGCATGGGAGTTTCTGATCACTTTTCATTCAGTTTGTTTTGGGGATGTGAACCAACGAAAAAACAGCAAATTTGGGCTATTTCCATTTTTTTCCATTACGCTGTTCACTGTATGAGAGTTTAAAGGGATTTTCAGACAGTTCCTATGGATAGTTCATCAGTATCTGATCGTTGGGGTCCGACACCCAGGACCCCCACCGATTAGCTGTTTGAAAAGGTGGTCGCGCCGCGGCCTTCTCTCAGCTCACCAAGCACAGCGCCATCCATTTGATAGTGGTTGTGCTTGGTATTGCAGCTCAGCCCCATTCACTTCAATGGGGATAAGCTGAGCTTAGGTTATGGCCTAGGCAGAGCTGTGAGAAGGCCTGGGTGCTACTGTGAGTGCTGGTGCCTTCTCAAACAGCTGATCAGCGGTGTGTCAGACTACCACCAATGAGACACTGATGACCTATCCTCTGGAAAACCCCTTATTTATTATACTAACTTATAATAATAGTGTGCGTGTGTGTCTTGGGATGTGCAGTGCATTTTTTTTAATATATTTTTATTATGGGGAAAGGTGGCAATTAAATTTTTTATATATTTAAACATTTATTTGTACTCCACCTAGGGGACTTCTCCTACAGATTGGATGAATTACCATTAGTCTATGGAGGGGTCACAGGCAGGGCTCCAAAGGAACTATTGCTGTGGTAGCTTTGGAGCCTTTAGAAGGTGCAAGACTACTACAGGAAACAAATGGCTCCCCTGATCTCAGTACGGGGAAGCAGTTCAGGCCCTGAGAGAGCAGCGCTCCTGGGGAAGTCGTGGTCACAATCACAGCCATTAGTTCCACACAGTGGCATACCGCCAATATAGGCAGACCACGCCATTGCTATAGGGCCTGCGGCACTGGAGGCCCCGGAGCGCAGGAAAGGCCCCGCCCACTCCGTTTACTGTGCAAAAAAGGTAATATGTAGCGCAGCGGGGCACTTGTGTTCTCTCAGCATCCAGTGATCCCCCCACCCCGCTCCTAGCCCAGTGTCTGTCTGACCTGCCGATCCATCCAGCCACGGGCTTGCTGCACATAACTCTGGCCAATCAGCGCAAGTCAGCACAAAGAGGCAGCTGGCACAGGAGTGCTGCACCCAGACTCCGACCCGGAGAGTAACGTTGCCACTCGCCTCGCATCACGTCTGCGTGCCGCCGCCTAGTCAACAGCCACAGCACAGGCCAGTGAAGGACCGCTGCTGACGGGACAGACAGAATGACACGGTCACCAACGTCTATATCGCTGGTTGGTGTGGTTCAGTAGTTGATGTAGAACTTCAATTGAGCATGCAGCAAGAGAGGACTCATAGGGAGGGAGGGGGACACGCTTTCCTCCTACACTGTCCCCTATGAGCCTCCACCACCCCTGAGTCCTCTATGAGCCCCAACCCCAAAATGCCCAGGGAGGAGGGAGTAGGAGGAAAGCACACTGGCCTCTATGAGCCTCCCTCCCCCCTGAGTCCTCTATGAGCCCCCAACCCCTAATGCCCCCCCAAATGCCACTGAGAGGGAGAGAATTTTGGGGGGCATTAGGGGTTGGGGGCTCATAAAGGACTCAGGGGGAGACTCATAGAGGCCAATGTGCTTTCATCCTCCACCTACTTCTTCCTCCACCCCCTTCCTCCTTTTGGGGGGCATTAGGGGTTGGATAACCCCTCTAACTCCTTGCTGCTGAGGCTGCGTGTGCACATAGCCACCAATAATATTCCCCCAACACATCAGTCACCTTTGGAGGGGGGGGGGGGGGGATATGATTGGTGGCTATGTGCACACTCAGCCTCAGCAGCAAGGAGTTAAAGAGGTTTGGGCAGTGGCGTACTGCAACCATTTGGGGTAAGAGAAGTTATGACAAAATGGGGGTGTGGCATGGGAGGAGCCAGGACAGGAGGTGGGTAGGGGGCCCAATTCAGATTCTTGCTATGGGGCCCAGTAATTTCTATGTACGCCCCTGGTTCCACGTGCACCTGTCTTTGCTATTATTATATTGTTTTATTGGTTATCACATCAACATATCTTGTGTAGGATGTCTATTGTGGTACTTGTGGTTCGCTGCGGGCATTCTCCACCGTATGCATTTTTGCTGGGGATCGCCATTAGCAACGGGCCACAAGTGCAGGATTTGCTCTCCTGTGTATGCACAACTGCATGTGGGTTTGAGCACCCCCTGCCTAACACCACTTGGAGGTGTATAAACTCCAATTTAATTGTGCCTGTTTTCCATCCACAGGCTACATTTAGGCGAGGCCTGGGCCATACCAGCCAGTCTTCAGTGGGACTCGCAGATTCCATGGCCACATGCTGGAGGTAACTGGTGAGTTGTCTGTGAGTCGGACCTCATGCTCCTGTAATTCAGCCACTGGCCCCTGGTATTGTCCATACGGCTCAGGTAGGTGAGTGTTAGGACCTGAGCTACTTGAGAAACCTTGGCGCGGTGCTCGGGCTCAGACATGTCCTCCACAATAGGACATGTTGGCTAATCTCTCAATTTTCACATCAGTTTGACGGTTTAGTAAGACCGCAGAGTGCACCTGTGTTTGCTATTATTATATAGTTCCACGTGCACCCTGCGTTTTTTGCACCCGATTTAAAGCGGGCGCCATCTTTAAAGACTAGACTTGCACCATCTGGAAGGGGTAAAACCACCACATGTGCAAAATCACTAAACTGTGTCTTCTGACGTGTTAAAGTGACACACTGGGCAAAATTTGAAAATTCAGGTTCTGGGGCAGGTGAGGGCAACTGTAGTTCAGGACATAAGCAGTCGGGCAGACTTGCAGGAATGGCTGGTTAGAGGGCACATAAGCAGTGACAGTGTGGGTGAGACCTTGGGACTCAGCGCCCCCCACCAAATATGTTGGGTGGGGTATATAGATAATGTGACCACCACGGGAAAAGCAGTAGTTTTACCCTCAAAGCCATTAATGTGCTTACACTTGTTTGTCAGCCTCATGTGGCACCGAACCCTGATATTAAGAGAAGTTTTCCTATTTCTTTTATATGCAGATTCTGTATCCGGCATGCTCGTCAGTCTTCAAGATTTTGGAGCCTGTGCACTCACAGATGAGGAGGATGAGGATGGAGAACACGTCACCCACGAGATCGCCGTCACTTTCCTTCCCACCCTGGAAGAAACTTTCTCAGTGCACAGTTAGGCGTCCTCCATGTGCTCTCTGCATTTTTTTGGATAGCACACTGTTCCATTCATTTCTATGGGAGCATGCACACATCCATATTTTTTGTGGATTCATATGACTATTCTGCAAACTAAAGAACCTGTGCTGTTCTGGACCAGAATAGTCATTTCTATTGATAGGAGTGAGAAAATATGGCATGCACAAGGGGAGGGATCTGTATTTTGCAGATCCATGGTTTGCAGACTCAAACCGCATGCATGAGGCCTAACAGTCAGAGACACTCACATGCTGGCTGCAGACAAACTTGGGGTGAAAAGTAATATTTTATATGTTCCAAATCAGGGATGACGTCTGCAGATTGTCCGGAGAAATCTAGACCCAAAGCTGGGACTACAAACAGTGAGGTGGGAAAACTGAGATCCCATAGAGATCATTGAATTTGTGTCTGTGAAGGTTCTCATTCATCCAGTTCATGGCATATGCTGTATTTTCCGCACTATAAGACACACCTAGGGTTTCAGGGGAGGAAAATGAGAAAAACATAGTTTTCATCAGACCTTAGATCAGACAAAAATTGCAGTGCTGCACTGTGACCTGACAGTGTCAGGTCATAGTGCCCGCTTACTTACCTGACTCTGTACGTTGCAGCACACAGCTTCAGCACCCAGAGGAGACGACCAGGGAGCGGTGAGTAAAGCCAGCACCAGGTTCACTATATTCACTGATCCCCAGTCTGACTGTAATAATGACCACTTCTGAAAGCGCTCATTAGTATTCACATTATAAGGCCTCATGCACACGACCGTAGTTCGGGTCCGCATCCGAGCCGCAGCTTTTGCGGCTCGGGTGCGGACCGATTTACTTCAATGGGGCCACAAAAGATGCGGACAGCACTCCGTGTGCTGTCCACTTCCTTTGCTCTGTTCCGTGGCCCCGCAAAAAAAAATATAGCATGCCCTATTCTTGTCCGTTTTGCGGACAAGAATAGGCATTTCTACAATGGGCCGCCCGTTCCGCAAATTGCGAAAGGCACATGGACGGCTTCTGTTTTTTGCGGATCGCAAAAAATGGAACGGTCGTGTGCATGTAGCCTTAGACACACTGCCATTTTTTTTTTTTATCAAATCTTTATTTATTGAGATTAAATCGTATGACAAGTACAAGTAAAAACTACAGAAACAGTAGTTGCTCCGAACAAACATATCTGGTTTCATGCATAATACAGTTATACATACAAGGGTTCGATCATCACATCTGGACTTTAATGAATAAAGTGCATAAATTACCATCTATATGAGAATTTGACACCTTCATAAAGGCACTTGAAAATACGCCTACTATCTTATGTACAATATACACTGCGATACATCCATTGTGAACTTCTGTATCTACCCGTATTAGTACATATTCCATATCAATCTTCCTTAATAACCCTTTTTCCACTATGCCACAAACCTACCCATTCCCCTAGGACTCAGAGTTATACCATTCCTTCCAGTTACTCCAGTATCCCAGAAACCTATCATGAGATAAGGATTCCCAACTCGTCATTTCTTCCAGCTGACATATCTCCTAAACCTTAAACGTCCATTCTCTTAAAGTCGGCACTTCCTTAGACAACCAATATTTTGGTATTAATAATTTTGCGGCTGCTATCAGTTGTGCCACCAAGGAATGTGCTGTCAGTTTATAATTGCTGTCCGGCAGATTTAGTAGCGCTACTGAGGGGGTGATAGGAAATTTAATCTTACATATACTTTGCACCTTCCCCGACACCATGTCCCAGAACTTTTTGATTTTTGGACAGGCCCACCAAATATGAAACATGGTCCCTCTGGCTTCCCCACATCTCCAACAGTCAGCAGAATATGCGGGCGAGATGATATGCAACTTATCAGGAGTTTTATACCACCTAGTGATAACTTTAAAAGCATTCTCTTGTATTTTTATACAGCGCGAATAGCCGTGCGAGTGCTTTAATATGTTCCCTAAAGTAACATCACTAATCGTGGTGTCCATCTCAGAAGCCCATTGGTCAATAAATCTGGGTCTTGCCCCAGAACCTATCTCCATAATTTTATTATAAATCCGGGAAATTGCCCCCTTCGTGCCAACTGCCTGTGACCATATCCCATCATACCACGAAGGGACATAACTACTGGGTGTAGTGCATAAATATTGTTGACATATGCTGTTAAATTGCGAGTATTGGGACAAGGTCCAGGGTACCCTCCTAAAGGTGGCCTTCATAGATGACAAATCCGGGATCTCACGCTTTACTAACAGTTCTCCTATAGCTACATCCCCCAAAACAGCCCACATTCCCATATCATCTCTAAAGTCCGCCTTAACCAGGTAAGGTAGAAATTTGATGGGCGTCAAGGGGGAGATACCACCAGCGGGATGCAAAAATTCAGACAGTTTATGCCAGGAGTCAGCCACACCTTTAAGTATTGTAGGAACCTTATGACCCTTCTGGCATTTTTGTCCAATGGCCCACAAATTAGCTATTCCTCTAGGTCCCAATAGCTTCCTTGCTATTTGACAGCCCATCTTATCCACTTTTAGATTTATAATCTCAGAATGTAACCTCATTTGAATCGCTCTATAATAACTATTCCCATCAGGCAATCCAAACCCACCTTTATGTTTGGGAAGTATTAATTGCTTGTATGCAATCCTGGGTTTAGCCTGATTCCACACGAACGAGGTAAAGGTTCTTCTTATTTGGCCTAGAAATTGACAGGGTAGAGCAATTGGCAAAGTCTGCATTAAATATAATAATTTGGGCAAAATATAAGTTTTAATAACATTTTTTCTCCCTAACCAAGTCAGGAAAGGAATTTTAAGTTCTTTTAGTTGCAGCTTAATGCTCTCCAGTAATTTGGGGTAATTCTGGGAGAAGAGTTGATCCGGGTGTTTAGTTATTTGAACTCCCAGGTAATCTATGCTCTCCACTCTCCACTGAAATGGGTAATGTGCTTTAAGGTAAGCTATAGTCGACTGCGGAGTATTAACCCCTAATGCGACACATTTAGCTAAGTTTATTTTAAAGTTCGACATAATCCCAAATTTATCTAATTGCCTTAACAATGCAGGGAATGCAGTCCTAGGATTTGATAGTAACAGGAGCATAGTCGTCGGCAAACGCCGCAACTTTATGCATCTGTTGGCCCACCATAAGCCCCTGTATCTCATTATCCTGTCTTATCGCTTGCAGGAAGGTTTCTAAACAAAGGATGAACAAAGTTGGCGATAATGGACAGCCCTGCCGTGTCCCATTTCTTATATCAAAATGGGCGGAAAGATTACCATTTACGCGGATTTCTTGCCGTAGGGGAGGAGTACAGGGATAGCACAGCAGTCACAAATTGGGGGGGAAAACCAAACCTGTGAAGGGAGGCCGCCATAAACTGCCAGTCCACTCTGTCAAACGCTTTTTCAGCGTCAGTGCTTAACAGCGTGATACTATGTCCATGTGTTAAAGCATATTGCTGTGCCATTATAACCCGGAAGGTGCTATCCCTGCACTCCCTTCCACCCACAAAGCCCGACTGCTCGGGCTGAGACCAGGTTCTTGAGAAGAGGGGAAATTCTGTAGGCCAGAACCTTTGCCCACAGCTTAACATCAGCGTTAAGCAATGAAATTGGCCTGTAACTAGAAGGCAGGTTAGGGTCTTTCCCTGGCTTAGGTAAAACTGTAATATGGGCTTCTAGTGCCTGCTTAGGTAATGGGGTTCCATTTAACAGTGAGTTAAAGAGAGAGACAATATGAGGGCCTAATATTGGAAAGAACTTTTTATAGTACGCTACCGTCAATCCGTCCGGTCCTGGGCTTTTCCCTTTTGGTGTTGATTTTAGGACTTTCTCTACCTCTTGGAGCGTTATTGGGGCAATTAAATTTTCACTTTCCTCTGCAGACAGCGACGGCAATCCAAATCCTGTAAAAAGGTCTCTGTCCTCTCTTGCCTAACTAGCTGTTCCTCAATGATCTCCCCCTTCCGCAAATTATACAGTTCATGGTAGTATTTAGTGAACACATTGGAAATTTCTCCAGGGTCCACAGTGATCTTCCCTGTTTGAGTCACCATTTGCTTAATAAAGGTCTGCTCAGTTCGTTTTTTAATCATGGCAGACAAGACTTTGCTGCCCCTATTCCCATGTATGTAGTGTTTATGCTTCACCCTTAAATAGGCTTTAGCCGCTTTAACATTTAATAGTGCCTTAAGTTCCTGTCTAAGCCTTATAAGTGTCTCATGATCCTTAATTGCCAAAGATCTTTTATGAGTTCTCTCAACTTGGGAGATACGGAACAATAACTCCGTCAATTGCTTAGTCCTTTTTCTTTTTAAATACGCCCCTAAAGCTACAAATTCGCCTCGTATAACCGCCTTATGGGCTTCCCACGTAATAGCAGGTGTGGTTGCGGTGTTTACATTGAGATCAAAGTACTCCTGCAGCTTCTTAGTGATAGTATTTACCTCAGATTGGGTGTCCAGTAACGTATGGTTCAATCTCCATGACCATTCCTTCCCTCTTGTGTTAGGGACCTGCAAGGCGCATTGTACCATTGCATGGTCAGATATCGATATGCAATCTATATCAACCGATTGCACCAATGACAGACTGGTTTCTTGGATCAAAATATAGTCCAGTCTTTGGTACGATTTATGTGGGTTTGAATAGAAGGTATAATCTCTTTTGTCCCCATGAATCGACCTCCAAACATCTACTACATGAATATCTCGTAGGCGAGTCTGTAAGGACTTCAGTGCCCTGAAAGATATAGCTGTTTTCTTAGATGAGGAGTCTAATAACGGATTTAGGGTCAGATTAAAGTCTCCTCCAATAATTAGCCCACCAGAGGCAAACGCGGATACTGTATCCAAAGTTTCAATGAGCCAGTGAACTGTTTTTATATTTGGTGCATATAGATTGCATATCGTATATTTAGTATGCCCTATCTCGCAATTCAACAAGAGGTATCTGCCTCCAGGATCTGCCAATTGTGAGTAGAGAGTGAAAGGAACATTCTTATTAATCCCTATGCTCACTCCCCTGGAAGCGGCATTATCGGAGCAAGAATGGTACCAATGATGGAAGGAAGTGTTACTCAGGTTAGGAATATGTCGGGCCGTAAAATGGGTTTCCTGCAGCATAATAACATCAATCGCTGCTTTTTTAATACTTCGAAACACACGGCTCCTTTTAATTGGGTTGTTGCAGCCGTGCACATTGTATGTGGCGAATTTTAAGACTAAAGGTGCCATTCATATGACAATATAATGATATAAAATCCCTTGCGAGCATAAGTATGACCAGAAGGTGGAGCACTAAACATTTGTTGAGAATAACTATTAACTAAGCATGAAAACTGCTTACATAAAGCAGGGTAGGAAACCCTCAATGAGTTCCCAGTAGTAGTAGGGGGAAGTGAACTAAGTAACATCAGTAAACCCTGATCGGCCTAGACTCTCCTAATAGCCTAGTTTGCAGACATTAAAGGTGAGTATATCTACCCAATCGTAATACTGCCATGAGGGCAACAACATTGCTTAACAAACAATTATAATCTGTAAATCCTGAAAAATAGCTTTCCAAGCATACGCGCACTTGTTAGCATATAGAAGGCATAAAAGATCCTATATAATACGTATATGAGCATAAGGAAGAAGGAAGGAGGAGAAGGAAGAAGAAGGCGGGAGAGGAAAAAAAGGGGGGGGGGGGAAGTAGGGGATTGCATTAATGAAGTCTCTCATTCAACACTGTCCCCTTATGCTCACTGGATCTGCCTGGTGTCTTCTGCTTCAGGTATCTATATCCCTGTTCGCCATCTTCCTGCTGCGGCCGGTTCTCTGTTGCTTCGGCTTCTGCCAGGGGGAGGCTTGAGGTAATGGTGGAAGCTCTTCTTCCGATGACACAGGTAGCCAAGAAGGGACATCCACCGGTGTCAGATCAGCCATCTTCCAAAATGATGTCAAGTCCGCAGGTGACCTGATTGTGAACCGGCGGTTACCCGCCGTGATCAAAATGCCGAATGGGAACAACCACCTATAAGGCAGTTTTGAGGACCGAAGGAGATCCGTTAGCGGCTTAAGTAGCCTTCTCTTCTGGAGCGTGGAGGCCGCTAGGTCCTGGTAGAGACACACTGCCATTTTAGCCCACTTTTAGGGAGAAAAAAGTGCGTCTTATAGTGGTAATAAGTAATGCAACTTGACCTCTTGATTTTTTTTCTTGGTGTATTTCTAGTCATCCGACTTGTTTTCGCAATTACGATAGCTTGTACAAAGAATCTCCAGCATTAAAGGGATTCTGTCATGAGAAATTGGTCCTATAAGCTAAACATATGGCGATGTCCCTTGTAAAACACTGAATCCTAAAGTGAAACACTGAATCCTAAAGTGAGTTTATCAAATGCCCCTGTGGCTCTATATTCATAAAAAAGAGGTTTATATCACCTGTCAATCACTTCGAAATGTGTCCAAGGGGACGTCTCATTGTGAAAGTTGCCCGGCTGCATCCATCTCGTTTAGGTGCCCAGCGCCGCTTCAATGCTGAAATCGCCGCCCTCCCTTTCTTTCGATCCGCCTACCTCAGTTCAACGCCGCCTCTCGTACGTCCGCTTGCTTCAGCCAGATCCTGCGCGTGCGCACTAGGTCTAACCTGATGCGCCCGTGCGGAATACTGGCAGCTGCCTTGTTTAGCGAAGTGCGCATGCACCAGCCGGCGCACTTCGCTCGAACCTCCACTGACTGCCCTATTACAGCCCATCCCAGCCATCCAACCTCCTACAGCCGGGTTCAAAGCTGTTCAGAGGTTTGGATCGCACAGGCTGGATTTGGTTTGGATCGCACAGGCAGGATCTTGCTGAATCGAGCGGACGTACGAGAGGCGGCGTTGAACTGAGGTAGGCGGATCGAAAGAAAGGGAGGGCGGCGATTTCAGCATTGAAGGCGGTGCTGGGCACCTAAACGAGATGGATGCAGCCGGGCAACTTTCACCATGAGACGTCCCCTTGGACACATTTCGAAGTGATTGACAGGTGATATAAACCTCTTTTTTATGAATATAGAGCTACAGGGGCATTTGATAAACTCACTTTAGGATTCAGTGTTTTACAAGGGACATCGCCATATGTTTAGCTTATAGGACCAATTTCTCATGACAGAATCCCTTTAAATACTGATTATGGCCTCGTGAACACGACTGTATCCATTTTGTGCTCCGCAGAATACCGTTGCGGTCCATATGCCAGACACATTTTTTTTGCGGACCTATTGACTTCAATGCCTCCATGGTCTACATTTTTACAGAACAGACATGGATGTGGAAAGAACACAGACGTAAACCTGTATATTTGTTCAGGAAAAAGAATATGTCCTATACTTGGCCGCAAAATGCGGAACCACTGATCACTGAAATTAATGGGTCCATAAAAATGCGGACACAACACGGACAGTATCTGTATTTGGCAGCTCCGCAATTTTCAGACTGCAGAATACATACGGTTGTGTGCATGAGGCCTATTAAATATTGAATTTGTGTTTATGCAACAACTTTATCATGACTTGCGTGTGACCCCAGCCTTATCTTACTGGTTACCATCATAACTTATGGATTGCCGTGTTTTTTGGACTATAAGACGCCCCCCCCCCCCCCCAAAAGTCAGGTAAAAGTGTCAGTGCGTCTTAAAGTGCGAATGCTAATGATCAGCATGCGGGAGGTGCGGGGAATGTTGAGGGAAGTGCTGTGCGGTACTCACCCTCCCTGGTCTTCCTATGGGCACCACTCTGCACTCTGACGGCGTACAGCAACAGGACGTAGTGCACATAGATGCCCACTATTACCTGATGCTGTGCGACATCGGGCCACAGTGCAGTGTAGGCCAGAAGAAGACCAGGGAGCGGGGAGTGAGGACAGCGCTGTCCACAGCAAGCGAGGTAAGTTTATTTTTTAAACATCTGATCTGAAGTCTGATGGGGCGTCCAATCTGAGGCTGATGGGGGGAGGTCTGATCTAAGGCTGATGGAGCATGGGTGTCTGAATTTGGGGGCTGATGGTAGGTCTGGTGAAGAATGGGGGTTCTGATGAAAAATATATATTTTTTTTATATTCTCCTCCTCCAAATTTTATAGTCTTATACTGCTGTAAAGCCATGTAAATATATATTTATTTATTGCGATATTTAGTAAATATCTTTTTTTTTTACCCTCCACTTGTTTGGTCTTTTTTCCTCTGTGAAGGGGCCGGCGCTCCTATGTACTGTAATGTGGGCTACTGAAACAACAGAGCACCGGCCCACTCCACTGTTTACCGACCACCCAGTGGTCATTGCTTAGTCCCATTTTGCTGTGGAAACGTCAAGATGGGACAACCCCTTTAGGCTAGGGCTACATGTATTACGCGACAAAAAAAAAAAGTGTACGGGGCCACGGCGACATTTGTTGCGTGACAAAAAAGTTACGTGACATTTCATGTAATGTATTTCAATACGACACGCTGCTACTCCGACAGTCACAAAAGAATACGACTTGGATGGATTTTATAAGACTGTCGCAGCATGTTGCATTGCAACACCATTGAATTACATGAAATGTTGCAGTGTAGCCCTAGCCTTAACCACTTCAGCCCCCCTAGCTGAAACCCCCTTCATGACCAGAGCACTTTTTACACTTCGGCACTACACTCCTTTCACCGTTTATCGCTCGGTCATGCAACTTACCACCCAAATGAATTTTACCTCCTTTTCTTCTCACTAATGGAGCTTTCATTTGGTGGTATTTTATTGCTGCTGACATTTTAACTTTTTTTGTTATTAATCAAAATGTAACGATTTTTTTGCAAAAAAATGACATTTTTCACTTTCAGCTGTAAAATTTTGCAAAAAAAACCACATCCATATAAAAATTTTTCGCCAAATTTATTGTTCTACATGTCTTTGATGAAAAAAAAATGTTTGGGCAAAAAAAAAATGGTTTGGGTAAAAGTTATAGCGTTTACAAACTATTTATTAAATAAAGTCCCTTTTAGGAACCCTCGGGATATTATTAGTAATAACGCATCTATGGTCTATTCAGACCCTAAATTCCCTGTAGGGGTCCCTAACTGAAAATAAAAATATTTCTTTATTAGTTATTATTTTAAAATAGATTGACCAAACAACTATAGAAAACTATTAAAATTATCAGTGTCTGATGGAGGGTACAATTGGAGTGTATGAATGTATTTGCCTTTGTCACATGTAGCCACTATGGAGTGCAGTGCCTCCCATTCATTTATATGGGGTATAGCTGCACTTACAAGCCTCTGCTGTTACTTTGTTTGTGCATTCATACAATGTGATGGCAGATTGGGCGCTCCTATTAAGATCCTTTTATCGTTCGGCCTTTATATATCAGGCTGGACAACAGTGAAACAATGTTGCTAGGTTTAAGTGTACTTTTGAAGCTGCCACTAGTCTGCTCAATTCACTAGTCTCTAGGCTACACTCTACACTTTTGTGCTACTGACTGCTCTATTTCATCCATAGAAGTCACTGTTCGCGCTAAACCGCTCATGTGGCATGCTCAATTCCACTCCTCAATGTCTGGTGCTGTCTCTGCAGCGTACTCTTTTGTTACTAGTCCCTAACATTTCAGGCACTGTTTAAAATACAGGACGTCATACCTCCCCTCCCGACATGTTTCGCCACGCTCGGTGGCTTCGTCAGGGGATGTGGGGTATGTGGACGCCGCGCGCATGTCTCGACCCTCCTAAATGACTTTCTAGGTCCCGCCCACATGGATCGGATCCGCAAAACACATGCGGACGTCTGAATGGAGCCTTACAGGGGGGTGATCAATGACAGGGGGTGATCAGGTAGTGTATATGGGTGATCACCCCCTGTAAGGCTCCATTCAGACGTCCGCATGATTTTTACGGATCCATGGATACATGGATCGGATCCGCAAAACACATGCGGACGTCTGAATGGAGCCTTACAGGGGGGTGATCAATGACAGGGGGTGATCAGGGAGTGTATATGGGATGATCACCCCCCTGTAAGGCTCCATTCAGACGTCCGCATGTGTTTTGCGGATCCGATCCATGTATCCATGGATCCGTAAAAATCATACGGACGTCTGAATGGAGCCTTGCAGGGGGGTGATCAATGACAGGGGGTGATCAGGGAATCTATATGGGTGATCACCCGCCTGTCATTGATCACCCCCCTGTAAGGCTCCATTCAGACGTCCGCATGTGTTTTGCGGATCCGATCCATGGATCCGTAAAAATCATACGGACGTCTGAATGGAGCCTTGCAGGGGGTGATCAATGACAGGGGGTGATCAGGGAATCTATATGGGTGATCACCCGCCTGTCATTGATCACCCCCCTGTAAGGCTCCATTCAGACGTCCGCATGTGTTTTGCGGATCCGATCCATGTATCCATGGATCCGTAAAAATCATACGGACGTCTGAATGGAGCCTTGCAGGGGGGTGATCAATGACAGGGGGGTGATCAATGACAGGGGGTGATCAGAGAATCTATATGGGTGATCACCCGCCTGTAATTGATCACCCCCCTGTAAGGCTCCATTCAGACGTCCGTATGTGTTTTGCGGATCCGATCCATGTATCTGTGGATCCGTAAAAATCATACGGACGTCTGAACGGAGCCTGACAGGGGGGTGATCAGGGAGTTTATATGGGGTGATCAGGGGTTTATAAGGGGTTAATAAGTGACAGGGGGGGGTGGGGTGTGGAGTGTAGTGTTTGGTGCGACTTCACTGACCTACCCGTGTCCTCTGGTGGTCGATCCTAACAAAAGGGACCACCAGAGGACCAGGTAGTAGGTATATTAGACGCTGTTATCAAAACAGCGTCTAATATACCTTTAGGGGTTAAAAAAAAAATCACATCTCCAGCCTGCCAGCGAGCAATCGCCGCTGGCAGGCTGGAGATCCACTCGCTTACCTTCTGTTCCTGTGCGCGCGTTCACAGGAAATCTCGGGTATCGCGAGATGACGCGCCGATGCGTCCAGGAGGAACAAATCAACCACCTCCCGGACGCATCGGCGCGTTAGGCGGTTGGGAGGTGGTTAAATGGGTTATCCAGGTAAATGTAATGATGACCGATCCTTATGATAGGTCATCATCAGATTGGCAGCGGTCCGAGTCCTGGCACCTGGTGAGCGCAGCCAGCTCCTGGCAGCTTTCCATGCACAGCGCTGCAATACTGTACGGAGCAGGAGCGCCGTACAGTATTAGAATGTGTTGGCTCCGATGAGCCGAAGTTATTACTTTGCATAATAACTTCATAAATCTATTTCTACTGTAAAAAAACATTTCCCGAACTTGGGTCCAAAGTACAGTAAAAATTGATTTATGAAGTTATTGCGCAAAGTCTCATGAGACTTCGTGAAGTAATAACTTTGACTCATCGGAGCCAATACATTCTAATACTGTATGGAGCTCCTGCTCTGTACAGTATTAGAACGAATTATTATGCGAATCGACTTTGGATGTTTCATCCGAAGTTGATTCGCTCATCCTTAGTGTTTTCCAATTTATTTATTTTTTAACTGATGACCTGTCTTCTGAATAGGTGATCAGTATCTGGTCGGTGAGGGTTCGAAACCCGGGACCAGCACTCGCAGTATCACTGCGGCCCCCTTGCAGCTTAGCCTAGGCCATGTGACAACGCGTTTATTAGTCACATGACCTAGATGCAGCTAAGTCCGACAGAAGTGAATGGGGCTGAGCTGTGATACCAAGCACAGCCACTATACAAGGTAGGGCGCTGTGCTTGGTGACCTGTGAGGAGGCTGCAGCACTGCTGCGAGTTCCGGGGGTCGCGGGATGACTAGAGGATAGGTCGTCAGTTTAAATATCTCAGAAAACCCCTTTAATATCCAAACTATGTGGCATATTTCTGTTGGTGGGACGATATATGATAAAATAAGCTTATCATTCAAACAGGCCAACAATATCCACTGAAAAGACTACATCTAGAAGACTACAGACTTGTACAAAAATAGATATTTATTACATAAACTTAGCAGCATTTACACAAGTTGTTATTGACAGTTATATAGTACAAGCATAACTTGAAAGTATCAGCGCTGTAAGCAGTAGTAGAGATCCAGACGTGGTTGTGTACCGGGCGCTGAAAATTTACTATAATTCATCACAAAGTCTCCTAGAAATAACAGTGACTGTCAGGAACCGAGTCATAGATTCAGGAGTCAATGATCAGTCAATAAGGGCAACAACAGCAAGTCTGTGTCCGTCCTGTTCATATAAAAGTTTTTAATCCACCTCCTCAATGGTGGGTCCTGAGCTGCTGCCCTGTCTGGCTTGTGCACCACAGCTGGAGCCGGGCATACCTCCTGGCATACCTCCCTGGTACATCTTGGTGATGATGGGTTGGCACACCTTCTCCAGCTCTTTCTGCTTATGGGTATACTCATCTTTCTCTGCAAGTTGGTTGTTCTCCAGCCAGGCAATGATCTCCTTACACTTGTCTGAAATGGCCCTCTTATCTTCATCACTGATCTTCCCCTTCATGTTCTCATCTTCCACCATGCTCTTTATGTTGAAGGCATAGGACTCCAGGGAGTTTTTGGCAGTAATTTTCTCTCTCTGGTCATCATCATCTGCTTTGTATTTCTCAGCATCTTGCACCATCTTCTCTATCTCCTCTTTGCTTAGTCGGCCTTTGTCGTTTGTAATGGTGATCTTGTTCTGTTTGCCTGAGCTCTTGTCCACAGCAGATACGTTGAGGATACCGTTGGCATCTATATCAAAGGTCACCTCGATCTGGGGTACACCCCGAGGAGCAGGGGGAATTCCACTCAGCTCAAATTTACCCAGCAGGTTGTTGTCCTTGGTCATGGCTCTCTCACCCTCATACACCTGAATGAGGACACCTGGCTGGTTGTCAGAGTAGGTGCTGAAGACCTGGGTCTGCTTGGTGGGGATGGTCGTGTTGCGTTTGATGAGGACAGTCATAACCCCTCCAGCTGTCTCCAGACCCAAAGAAAGAGGAGCCACATCAAGTAGGAGGAGGTCCTGCACATTCTCTGACTTGTCTCCCATGAGGATGGCAGCCTGGACAGCAGCCCCATAGGCCACAGCTTCATCTGGGTTGATGCTCTTGTTCAGCTCTCGGCCATTGAAGAAGTCCTGCAGCAGCTTCTGCACCTTGGGGATACGTGTGGAGCCTCCCACTAGGACAATTTCATGGATCTGTGACTTGTCCATCTTGGCATCTCGCAGGGCTTTCTCAACAGGCTCCAGGGTACCACGGAAGAGGTCGGAACACAACTCCTCAAAGCGGGCTCTAGTGATGGAAGTGTAGAAGTCAATGCCCTCATATAGGGAGTCAATCTCGATGCTCGCCTGAGTGCTGGAGGACAAGGTGCGCTTGGCTCTCTCACAGGCTGTCCTCAGCCTCCTCAGGGCCCTCTTGTTTTGGGTAATGTCCTTTTTATGTTTGCGTTTGAATTCTTCCACAAAGTGGTTGACCATTCTGTTATCAAAGTCCTCTCCTCCCAGATGAGTGTCACCCGCTGTGGCCTTTACCTCAAAGATGCCTTCATCAATGGTAAGGATGGAGACGTCGAAGGTGCCACCTCCCAGGTCAAAGATGAGGACATTGCGTTCCCCACGGGCTCCCTTGTCCAGGCCGTACGCAATGGCAGCTGCTGTAGGCTCATTGATGATTCTCAGCACGTTGAGTCCGGCGATGACACCGGCGTCTTTGGTGGCCTGCCGCTGGGAGTCATTGAAGTAGGCTGGCACGGTGATGACCGCATTGGTGACTGGATGACCCAGATAAGCCTCTGCTGTTTCCTTCATTTTCAGCAGCACCATAGAGGAGATCTCCTCAGGGAAGAAGGTCTTGTCCTCTCCTTTATACTCCACTTGGATCTTGGGCTTTCCTCCATCACTCACCACCTGGAAGGGCCAGTGCTTCATGTCAGACTGCACCACCGGCTCATCAAACCTTCTGCCAATCAGCCTCTTGGCATCAAAGACTGTGTTCTGGGGGTTGAGGGCCACCTGGTTCTTGGCAGCGTCTCCGATGAGTCTCTCGGTGTCGGTGAAGGCCACGTAGCTGGGGGTGGTGCGGTTGCCCTGGTCGTTGGCGATGATCTCCACCTTGCCATGCTGGAAGACCCCCACACAGGAGTAGGTGGTGCCCAGGTCAATGCCAATGGCGGTTCCTTTAGGTGCCATCTTCTGTCAGGATGTGAGTGCTGCTGGACGTATCAGAGGGATGAGTGCAGGTGGCAGAGCGGCTTCTTGGTGAACAGCTTCTCCTGAGGTTGCGCTTTTGCAGCTCGTGTCTTGTGAGGAGAGTTATCAGTAACTGCTGCTCCACGCTGCACGGCGCCTATATATATGTGTACAGTGGAGACACGTCACAGCCTTCTACCCAATCACAGCGCTCCTCACCACGCTCCCCGCATCGCTTAGCAACTATCCCGAAGTTTCCCGAATGTTCCCCGCAGAAACAGCCAATCACAGAGCCGCATGACACAGCCCGATGGAGAATATTCGGGAGCTTTCCAGTCAGTCTAAAGCTCGACCAATCAGCGGCGGCGGCTGTCCGTGACGTCACGGAGCAGAGAGAATTTTCGCGATAGTTCCAGGCTGTGCTGTCAGTCAGAGAACTTCTCAGCCAATCAGCGCGAGGAAGGGGCGGGGCGTGCGAGACAGCTCCCGAAGAGTCTGGAAGATGCCCGGAGACTGTGTGACCGGGAGCGGCGATTATCGGCGATGAGAAGGTTCTCGGTTGTTCTCGTCCCGTCTGCTGTGTGTGAGGGGAGGACGCAGCGGCGGGGACAGGTCTGACAGGAAAACGGGAAAGTAGAGGCGCCGGGTATATGACAGATGTGGGGAAATAGCCGGAAGTGTCCTGAAAAGTCGCAGAGTTACCTGACACTTTGGGGTTATTAGAGGTCATGACCCCACCAGGAAAAAATAATATATCGTTTTTGTGGGATAATTAAAAAACTGTTACCTGCGAAATAAATTCCATCAGAGGGAGCGGCTGTGACCGCACCGTGTGACCGCGGCTGTATATTCTGCAGGGGCTCCGCGTGAGCTGTGACTGTAAGGCCGTGTTCACATGGTCAGGATTTGCTTGTAAATTCTGTCAGAAACCACAGACATTGCTCCGGTGATGGAGGCGAGCGCGGTGTATGAGACGTCGTCCACGTGTCTGGGGGAAACCTGCGCAGAATAAGCCCCCTTTCCTTTCACACTTTCAGGGTTTTGGTGTTTTTTTGCAGTAAAAATTGCAGCTCCAGATGTTCGCTGCCGGTCTGTGGGCAATGTGACAGCGGGACAGAAGAGGGTTTTGCGCCTGCGTTTTCAGGCATTTTTGTAACATTTCTTTCACTGAATGGAAAAAAAACACGCTTCACATGATGGCACTTAAAAATGAATATGGTTTAACCCTTTAGGGACTCATGACGTACCTGTACATCATGGGTCCAATCCCTAAACATGGCGCCTGCTCGCACGTGCAGTGGGCGCCATAGCCGCTGGGTTTCTGCTATGTTAAATAGCAGAGACCCGTGGCACATAAGGCTGATCGCATACATCTTACCCTTCAGATGCCGTGGTCAAATGTGACCACGGAAACTGCGCAGACCAGAAACGGAAGTCACACGCTTCCGGTTTGGTAACAGCGTTCCCCGGCTGAGATTGGGGAACCTGTTACCTTGCGCTAATTGACCAAAGCCTCAAGCAGGATGTATATATCAATACAGGCCACTAGGTGGCAGCTTTTTGTTGATTTAGTGCAAATTAAGTCTTTAATGATGCTATTTAGCCATCACTGAATACTATGGGCAATCTAATGATTGCCAGTTATTGTCACCCAAGGTGACTTAAAAAAAGTAAAAAAAAAAGGTAAAAAAAAGAATACAAATATAAAAAATACTAAAAGTTCAAATCACCTCCCCCCACCGCCCCGTTTTGTATGCGGCGGAACGGCGGCAGGCAGGGAGTTATAAAGCGCACTGTTATGTACTGCTGACATTTATTAGCACATCGCTAATATCAGCCAGCTACATAACGTTATTTCTCATGACAGAAACCCTTTAAGGCTCCATTCAAACATCCGCAAAATGGGTCCGCATCCGTTCCGCAATTTTGCGGAACGGGTGCGGACCCATTCATTCTCTATAGGGACGGAATGGATGCGGACAGCATACAGTGTGCTGTCTACATCCGCAATTGTTGAGCGCGGCCCCGATCTTCGGGTCTGCAGCTCCACAAAAGATAGAACATGTCCTATTCTTGTCCGCAGCTGCGGACAAGAATAGGCATTTCTATAGGGGTGCCGGGTGGGTGTCTTGTGGATCCGCAATTTGCGGGTCCGCAACACACCACGGACGTGTGAATGGAGCCTTAGGGGTTAAAAACGGCAGTAAACTATTCATGTGTGGAAGGATCCTGAAGAACAAGCATTTACCCCCCTTCCCTTTTTTTTGTACATGTAAGGCTACTTTCACACTTGCGGCAGAGGAATCCGGCAAAACGCATGCAAACTGATTGCATTTTAAGACTGATCACATTTTTACCGGTCTGCGCATGCGTAAACCGGAATGGGATCCGGCATTCCGGTATTTTGAATGCTGGATCCAGCACTAATACATTCCTGTAGAAAAAAATCCGGCATTCAGGCAAGTCTTCAGGTTTTTTTGGCCGGAGTTTAAACCGTAGCATGCTGCGGTATTTTCTCCGTCCTGATCAGTCAAAAAGACTGAACTGAAGACATCCTGATGCATCCTGAACGGATTGCTCTCCAGTCAGAATCAGTTATTTTCCGGTATAGAGCCCCTAGGACGGAACTCAGTGCCGGAAAAGAAAAGCGCAAGTGTGAAAGTACCCTAACCTTTTTATTTTCGTTCAGTTATTTAATTAGTTTTGCACCTTTTTTGTGATTCAATGGACTTTATTTTTATGCCAATTTTATTTTATCATTTTTAATTTCTCACTGTTGTCATTGGGGGAGACAAGATACTGCGGTTATAGCCGCTGCCACTAGGAGGTGACACTAAGTGAATAACGAGCTCCGTCCACCGGCTGTACCCGTCAAGTCATGGGGTCACCACCCCCCATCTGCTGCCACATTGTGTGCCAGCGACTGAAGGGGTGACCCCGCTGGTATCCTGTGGGGGAAGCTAAAGGGAAGAAGGGGAAGGCGGGGTGAGTATGTTAGGATTTGGGTAAGTAACCCCTTCCTCTTCCATTACCACTGGTTTTCCCTCATCTACACTCCTACTCTTGTCCGTCGTGCAGCAGTCATGGCCAGCATATTGCAGAGCTACCGTTGCGCTCTTCAGAGGACTCTGCAGTTTGCTTCACTCCCCCTCGGCCCATCTCCAGGCCTCCCCGCGGTATCTTCTGGCTTACAATCCCATGCTTTGGTTCAACGAGCGACCACTTCCGTCCAGCCCACGATCGATGTGAGCTACTGGGAAGGGGGCGTGGCCTCCTCCTCATCTTCTCGGTGTGAACGGAGACCTGCCCTGATCTTTCTTCAAGCCCCGACTCTGCTCTAGGTTTGGCTGCCACTGCAAGCATGTCGCTTGGGGAACCAAGCTGATTTCCTCCTTTGTTTTCTTCTGGTGCCTTCATCACCGTGGAAATGACCCAGCTCCTCAGCCCATGGCTCCATCCATCTCCAGTCTAGGCCTTACTCCTGGAGGCGGGATGTGCTTCTCTCCTGGAGGCGGGATGTGCTTCTCTCCTGGGAGGCGGGGTGTGCTTCTCTCCTGGATGGCGGGGTGTGCTTCTCTCCTGGGAGGCGGGGTGTGCTTCTCTCCTGGGAGGCGGGGTGTGCTTCTCTCCTGGGAGGCGGGGTGTGCTTCTCTCCTGGGAGGCGGGGTGTGCTTCTCTCCTGGAGGCGGGGTGTGCTTCTCTCCTGGAGGCGGGGTGTGCTTCTCTCCTGGAGGCGGGGTGTGCTTCTCTCCTGGAGGCGGGGTGTGCTTCTCTCCTGGGAGGCGGGGTGTGCTTCTCTCCTGGGAGGCGGGGTGTGCTTCTCTCCTGGGAGGCGGGATGTGCTTCTCTCCTGGGAGGCGGGGTGTGCTTCTCTCCTGGAGGCGGGATGTGCTTCTCTCCTGGGAGGCGGGGTGTGCTTCTCTCCTGGGAGGCGGGGTGTGCTTCTCTCCTGGGAGGCGGGGTGTGCTTCTCTCCTGGGAGGCGGGGTGTGCTTCTCTCCTGGGAGGCGGGGTGTGCTTCTCTCCTGGGAGGCGGGGTGTGCTTCTCTCCTGGGAGGCGGGGTGTGCTTCTCTCCTGGGAGGCGGGGTGTGCTTCTCTCCTGGGAGGCGGGGTGTGCTTCTCTCCCTGGGAGGCGGGGTGTGCTTCTGCGTTCTCCTGGGAGGCGGGATGTGCTTCTCTCCTGGGAGGCGGGGTGTGCTTCTCTCCTGGATGGCGGGGTGTGCTTCTCTCCTGGATGGCGGGGTGTGCTTCTCTCCTGGATGGCGGGGTGTGCTTCTCTCCCGCCAAAGTTTTTAACACACAGTGATGCTTTTTCCTACCCTGTACTTCTGCCCCCCTCCCATCCCCAACATAAAAGAATGCTTTATTCTGGACTCCATCCTCCACAGCTCCTGCCAGACTCTTTTCCCTTGCCTGGGGGACTACATTTGCGGCACAATAGGTAAGATCTGCCCTGTTGGCACACCCACTTTAAAGGGGTTTTGCCGCAATTTTAATATTGATGACCTCTCCTCAGGATAGGTCATCAGTATCAGACCAGCGGGCTGCTGGGTGTCGGACACCCGGCACCCATCAGCTGTTTGAAGAGAGAGCCATGCTCCATGCAAGCGCTGCCCTGTATGCATTATTTATCTGCTTGCCGTTGACATCGCAGTGGTGAGCGGGTGTAACTACAAGCTGTCCTATTCACTTCTATGGGATGGCTCTAGTGTACAATTGAATAGGAACGAGCCGTCCACTTGAAGTCAGTGACGACTTGTAATTACACTGCTGTGATGTCGACGGCGAGCAGGCAAACAATGAAGAGAAGGCAGCGCTCGCATGGGGCATGGCTTTCTCTTCAAACAGCTGATGGGTGTCGGGTATCGGACCCTCACCAATCTGATATTGATGATCTATCCTGAGGAAAACCCCTTTAATATTTCAGGCATCTCGTACACCTGTGAGGCTGTGACTGATAATTATCCCTTTTATTTTTTTTAGTGGCTGTCCTCCTCTAGTCTCTTTATATAGAAGCATAAACCAGTCATTAACATTACCTTTATCTACCGGCGGAGTAGTTGTGTTATCAGTAGGCACCATATCTGACCGGCCGTGCACCAGGCAGCAGCTTTACCGCTATCTGTACAGCTGGGTAATTGTGTTGTCACTTAACGACGTAGGTGGCAGGCCTACATAACTGAGGCGCTCCAGGCAGCAGGCGGGGTGTTTGTGATTTGACAGGACACTGTACCTGAAGCCTAATCAGTACTTTACCTCCTTGCCCCAGACAACAGCAGTACCTTCTCAACGGGTGGAGTACTGCCCTGTCCCCAGAGGCCAGGTTTGTGAACCCTGCTCTGTGACACTCTGCACCAAGCATCACCATTAGTCCCTTCTATGGCAGAGTAACAGATCCCTCCCTAAATGCAGTATTTGAAAGGCCTATGCAGCCTCTCATGCACCAGACAACCGCAAGGAGGAGTAACTGAGCCACAGATAGATACATGACAGTTCTATCTAGCTGTCGGGCTCCGGTCAACCTCATTACTCTCTTCTCCACGTTGTGTAATTGTACCATCCCTACAGTTTCTGTTCTCTTGCCTGCTGTGTTCTGGAAGGCGCCACACGTATTACACAGTGCAGTTTTGCGCCGGTCATCCACCTTATCCTCGTCACAGGTGAAATTATTACACCTGCTCTTGCTCCCTGGCCCATGCAAGACCATGCCGACTGTGCCTGGTGGTATGATCAGGTACTTTTGCAGGTCGTCTAGCACGCAGACCACGCTGATGTAAACAGTTTCGAATGGTCTGACATGACACTTGGGGGCCTCTTACCTCCCTTAAATGTTAAATGTGCCTGGAGTTGTGTGGCATTCATCATCCCATTCCGCAGGGCAGGGGCAGACTGGGCCCTGGAAAAAATAAAATAAAGTAGCCCCATTTTGTAGGCAGGTCCAAATTAACAGAAGGCAGGGTCAACAATACCATAGTGCAAAATATCATCCCAGCAGAACCAAATAACACAGTGTAGCACAATATACTGCCCCAAAAGCTGGCCCTCTGTGGTGACCATCCATAGCTACCATCTTCTGTCCTCCTCCTCCAGTTGTCTATTGAGCAAGGGGCTTAGCTACAGCAGTTCAATTCAGGAGGGGATTTGCTGTCGTAGGTTGGGTACATAGGTACCGCATTCTAACAGCGTTAATTACTGCTCATTAGGTACCCGGTCAGTGTCAGTGAGGAGGACCTGGGTGGCCCTCTGGAGCATCGGCCCACCAGGAAATTTCCCTGTATGGTCTATGACCAATCCGCCCCTACCGCAGGGCATTGTTCACAATGAAGCGTTCATTAGTATGGGATGTGGCCAAAGGACATCCCCTTCTATACCTTTCTGTGACTCTTCAAGTCTCTTTGTATCTCTGTTGCAACTTGCTGATGACACTCTGTGACACTCTAAGCTCAGTGGCCACTTCCGTCTCAGAAGATCCTGCTTGAAGCATCACAATGACAAGGTACTGTTGATCAATTGTTAGGTGTCGTCTTGGTCTCATGATGTCAAAATGTGAACAGCATGATGAGGAGGACTGTTTAAATATTAATTCTAATTGAACCAGGAAATCTCACACCTGTTGTCAATTTTGCCCTTAAGCTCCTTGTTTGAGATCAGCAAAAAGTACTGAAACATTGAACAGTTGGACATGTGCATTCAGAAGTTTAGAGAAGGTCACATGAAGGTTAGAGTACATTTTAGGTTCATCCTGAAATTTCACCCACAAGCCAAATATCCCTAACTTTTTGTGAGTAGTGTATATCAGGAGGCTTCATCTCTTCCTTCAGAAGGTTGAGTACTGGCGTTATCCCTTACTGCGGTACTGGACGGGCCACACAGCTCTGAGGTGCTTCAGGCAACAGAAATACTCGATTTTCAGGGGGATTCAAAAACGAGGAGAAATCGTATCTGTCCTTTATACTTTCTCTCCTTTATAGTCACTCCTGATTTTTGCTTATGAAAACGTGTAGACATCTGAGTCTCACTTCCTTCTGGAATTTGCGTCCGCCTTGGTTGAACTTGTTGGACTTTTGTCTTTTTTCAGCCGTATCAACTATGTAACTGCATGCAGAAACCTGACCGTGTGACCGTACCGTCACAGTTGTGTCATGTGCCAGGTGACCACATTGCTCTGGTCAGTAGGTAGATCTTTGGCACTACCTCCAGATGCAGGATCTGTCATTACCAG
Organism: Bufo gargarizans; assembly: GCF_014858855.1. Classification (NCBI taxonomy): domain Eukaryota; kingdom Metazoa; phylum Chordata; class Amphibia; order Anura; family Bufonidae; genus Bufo; species Bufo gargarizans. The sequence goes on from NC_058088.1 coordinate 12,244,393, forward strand.
GCGGGTGCATTTATCTTTCAGTTTACGGGAGGATAGCTCTATTGCTAAACGCTCTATCTGGTAAAGTTAGGCTGGTGTTACATCAGCAGGGTGATCCAGCCACCAGAGAATGCTTGGAATCGGCCGGACACAAACCGCAGACTGCAGTGTTTTTTGTCCCCATTATAGTTAGGCGTCAGGCAGTCTTTATTTGTCCCCGGCTCTGCGCACTGATATTTCTTTATGAATGGAGCGATGAGCAGGAGGGGGCTGCGTGTCTGTGTGCAGAGCCTAGTGTCATCCAGAAGACAGGCCAATGGGAGACGGGATGTAGCAGAGTGGATGCAGACCGGTGGCCGCTCTGCTTTACAGGCTGATTGAATCGATTATAAAGCACCACAGTAAATATCGATGGCGTGTGGCGTATTACGCGGGGGGTTGTTCACAGTTTTTGTTATATCTGTTGCTGGGTGAGAAATTAATTGAGTTGCCATTACAATTCATCTTTCCTTGAGTCCTGATCAGTGGTGCACACATGGGGGTCCAATTTGTGTAGACCCTCCAGACTGGATTGGCACTGAGAGCTTTTCATATGATTTTAATAGCATCATGCAAATCAAATCCACTATATAACACCACTGGCGGCATCCTCACCTCTGCAGGTCCTCTCTCACCGGCCACTGCCACAGCAGCATCGGGTCCTGTAAACAGTGCCAGGACTCAAGGGCTCATGCACACAACCGTAGCTTTGTTTCGAATCAGATACAAATGTTTTGCAGAATGGATGTGTATCCATTCATTTCAGTAGGGCCGCAAAAGATGCGGACAGCACACTGTGTGAGGTCGACATCCGTGTGTCCGTTCTGTGGCCCCGCAAAAAAAATAGAACCTGTCCTATTCTACAAGAAAAGGCATCTGAACTCTACGACAGAAGAGGGATTCACACGGCCGATGTCTGTGATTTGCAAGACGCAAAAACAGATAATGTCATGTGCAGGAGGCCGTAGTGTGGGGGCAGTGCCCAAAGGAGAAGGGGCTCCAGAGCTGGGAACAAGAAGTATATTATTCAATGGTCTGATGTCTACTTTATTTGTTTGAAGACTATTAATGTTTGGGTAATGGGGCTTGAATTCTTGAAGGGGTCTGAGGTCTGTGTATATACAGGAGTTGGGCACTGATATATTTAGGGGTTCTGATTTATTTAGGGTGTCTGATCTGAGGTCTGATATACACTCACCTAAAGAATTATTAGGAACACCTGTTCTATTTCTCATTAATGCGATTATCTAGTCAACCAATCACATGGCAGTTGCTTCAATGCATGTAGGGTTGTGGTCCTGGTCAAGACAATCTCCTGAACTCCAAACTGAATGTCAGAATGGGAAAGAAAGGTGAATTAAGCAATTTTGAGCGTGGCATGGTTGTTGGTGCCAGACAGGCCGGTCTGAGTATTTCACAATCTGCTCAGTTACTGGGATTTTCACGCACAAACATTTCTAGGGTTTACAAAGAATGGTGTGAAAAGGGAAAAACATCCAGTATGCGGCAGTCCTGTGGGCGAAAATGCCTTGTTGATGCTAGAGGTCAGAGGAGAATGGGCCGACTGATTCAAGCTGATAGAAGAGCAACGTTGACTGAAATAACCACTCGTTACAACCGAGGTATGCAGCAAAGCATTTGTGAAGCCACAACACGCACAACCTTGAGGCGGATGGGCTACAACAGCAGAAGACCCCACCGGGTACCACTCATCTCCACTACAAATTGGAAAAAGAGGCTACAATTTGCACGAGCTCACCAAAATTGGACTGTTGAAGACTGGAAAAATGTTGCCTGGTCTGATGAGTCTCGATTTCTGTTGGGACATTCAAATGGTAGAGTCCAAATTTGGCGTAAACAGAATGAGAACATGTATCCATCATGCCTTGTTACCACTGTGCAGGCTGGTGGTGGTGGTGGTGGTGTAATGGTGTGGGGGATGTTTTCTGGGCACACTTTAGGCCCCTTAGTGCCAATTGGCCATCGTTTAAATGCCACGGGCTACCTGAACATTGTTTCTGACCATGTCCATCCCTTCATGACCACCATGTACCCATCCTCTGATGGCTAATTCCAGCAGGATAATGCACCATGTCACAAAGCTCGAATCATTTCAAATTGGTTTCTTGAACATGACAATGAGTTCACTGTACTAAAATGGACCCCACAGTCACCAGATCTCAACCCAATAGAGCATCTTTGGGATGTGGTGGAATGGGAGCTTCATGCCCTGGATGTGCATCCCTCAAATCTCCATCAACTGCAAGATGCTATCCTATCAATATGGGCCAACATTTCTAAAGAATGCTATCAGCACCTTGTTGAATCAATGCCACGTAGAATTAAGGCAGTTCTGAAGGCAAAAGGGGGTCCAACACCGTATTAGTATGGTGTTCCTAATAATTCTTTAGGTGAGTGTATATAGGGGGTCTAGACTGAGGTCTGACTTATTTAGCTAGTCAGGGTTGGTTCTGATTTATTCTCACCCAAGATTTTAGATCTTATATATTATATAGTGGATCTACAGTTAGTTTTGGATGTTAATTTGGATTTACATAGAGGATCTAGTGTAGGGGATGATTTATTTAGGGGGTCTGGGTCTGAATTATTTAGAGTGTAATTTATTCTGGGGTTTGATCTGAGATCTGATTTATATTGGGGGTCTAGTCTGGACTCTTATTTATTTAGGGGTCCTATTTGTTTAGTCTGGAGTCTGACCTAAAGTATTTAGGAGGTCTGATTTATTTTGGGGTCTGAACTGAGGTCTGATTTACATACATGATCTAGTTTGGGGTCTATTTGTTTAAGTGGTCTGGTTTGGGTCTGCTTTATTCAGAGATCTGATCTTAGATCTGATTGATATAGGGGGTCTAGTGTAGGGTGTGATTTACTTATGAGGTCTGATTTTGAGTTTGATTCATTTGGGACATCTGGTGATTTATTTAGGGGTTTGTTTAGAAGATCTGGATGGGAGTCTGATTTGTTTAGGGGGTTGGAGGTCTGAATTCATTGTGGGGTCTTATCTGGGGTTTGATGGCTCCCCTGCCCCATTCTTATATTTTCCAGCTGTTGGGCTGATAGTGTTTGTGGTACCATTGTCTTTTCCACCCTTCCTAGACTTTATTCCTGAGAGCAGCGTGTCACACCAGAGGGGCTTCCATTCAGCAGAACACACCGGCCAGGACCACGGTACAGAGACCCCGACCAGAGTGCCTATGGCTCCACACCTAGTTAGAAGTAAAAGAGAAGAAGGATGGACCATTGCTGATGTCAGTGAACTGGGAATGTGCGAGGCTCTGCAGGAAGGTTGGGGCAGGGGGCACTGAAAGAAAATTTCTGGGTGCACCTGTGGTCCTGATATGCAAATTTGGGAACCTAAGACATATTACTATATAATACATATATCTAACTAGTGTAAAGTAGAACTGGCTTAGTTGCCCACAGCAACCGATCAGATTCCACCTCAGCTCCTTTTGGAAAATTAAAGTAGGAATCTGATTGGTTGCTATAGGCAACTAAGCCAGTTCTACTTTACACCGGTTTGACTTGGCCGCTCTAAGGTTCGAAATAATAACCGATACAGTTGGATGCTAATGTCTGTAAAGCTCTGCGGAATATAGTGGTGCTATATAAGTGCATAAAATAATAATACACAAGATATACACAGAGACCCTTACAGATTGCATATGCTGGCTACATCCCACTATGGGCTGAAGCTCTGGTTAAACAGTATAAAAGCTGGACCTTTTCAGCCACCAGTTGAAGCTCAACTACGAAAGGACGCTTCGCCTAGAAATGCTTTCCCGATCGAGACTGTCTGCTTTTCGCTGAAATGGGCTTCACAGCTGATGTGTCGCTGTCAGAGGATGTTAACTCAATCGGTGACGCACGTTCTCTATTCTTTGCACATAATTAACTTGCAAAATAAAGGACATGAAATCTCTCTATATCTTTATGCTATTGTTATATTTATTAAAATCATATTATTAACCTTCATTTGAAGTTGCAGTGAAGAGTCTCTCTATAAAGAGTATCCGAAACGGAAGTCTTGCTCTTCAAAACACATTTAGAAATCCAGATGAACTGATTATCCATAGAAAAGAGGACAGAGCAGGGGCTGCGCATTTCTATGGAGCCTGGGCGACCGTGTGACTGAAATGCATTAGACAGTTCTATTATTCTATACAGTCTATGACTCTCTGGTATCAGATATTTGAAGAGGAGACTATCCCCATAAATGTGTCTCGTATTATGGTTATACACAGTAGTAGGTGTAGGGTTCCTTTAAGAGAAGAGCAGGAACAGCAGAGTAAACTTGGGATGTAGTGTCATCCTGTTAGATGTGTAGGTGACCGGCAGAATAATTGCAGAGAAGAAAGGGAAGATTATGATACAGAATAGTGAAAAGAGGAAAGGCAGGTAGGGGGGCGCCTATTCTTCACATAGGTACAGATTAGAGACGAGTGAATAGATTTCTCTGATCAGCGAGACTTCTTCATCTGTGAGCGGCTGTCCTACAGGTGAAGACGTGTCCACCTGCCACAAGATTGACCGGCTGGACATATGGCCAGGCCCTGACTATTTCCTACCGGTGCCGCTGCTCTAATTGTTAGAGCGAGGGCAGAGGCTCTGGCTGAGGAGCAGCGACGCTACACTTCCGGGAAATTGTCAATCTTGTGACAGGTGGGCAGCTCTTCACCTGCAGGGACAGCACCTCACAGGAGAAGAAGAAGTCCTGCGGAGGAATCGCTCATCTTTCATACAGATCCCAGAGATGGTATCATACATTTATAACATATCCTGCACACATGCCGTAAATCTCCTGGCACAGGGACAGCCCAAGATGTGCCAGATTACTAGTAGGTACGTGCTTCTTAATAACTCTGCCACATCTTACACCAGTATAGCATCTGTGTCAGAGTTGCATACTAAAAAATAAATTGCCTCTATAGTGTTTCTATGTGTTTATTTCCTTTTTTTATTGTATTGACCATACCAACCATCATTACTCATCATTTTCTACACTGCTCCTAAAAGGGTTGTCCCACCAAAAATATTTTACAGTTTTCAAACCGGCACCTGGATCTGAATACTTTTATGATTGCATGAAATAAAAAAATTTGTATAGCTACTGAGTTATTTAATAAAATGTATCTGTATACTGCCACTTATTTTCTTATTTCTTTGTCCTGCTCACTGAGATGGTCGCACATGCTCAGTTTCATCGAGCGTGGACACTCCCCCTGAGCTGCAGCAGAAAAGACACACCCCCTGAGCTGCAGCAGAAAAGACACGCCCCCTGAGCTGCAGCAGAAAAGACACTCCCCTTGAGCTGTCAGCTGGATATAAATCTAGCAGCAATGAATGTGGAGATCTCTGGATCCATGTAAGGTACAGGGCTGGTCATGTACTATAAAATGTCAGATTTTTATTTTTTACATTAATCATGGGATAACCCCATTAATAAAAACTAAACTTAGACTCCGACTGTTTGCCATGGGAGAAAAAAAGGACACTTTTCTCCTAAGGTCTTATGCACATGGCCGTGTGCTGGCTGTGCCTGTGCTGCAGACTGCCATGGTGTCCACAATCCGCATCCGACAGTCAGCAACGCAAAAAAGTACTGCATGCACTACTTTTTTCCGGTGCGGAGGAATGGACAGAAAACCCACGGAAGTACTCCATAGTGCCTCTGAGTCGTGCCGTCATTCCGCACTGTATCTTCCAGATTGTGGACTGCATTATGGGCATGGGCAGCACATGCCTGTGTGTATGAGGCCTAACACACTGAGTAAATGAGGCCTATGGTTTCTACACATGCAGCCAACATGGTACAACGTTCACGTAGCTGATTGTTTTATTAGTGTGAACGACCCTGGATACAATGTATGAAACTCTTGGTGAAAAAAAGAATTATGTGTGAACCCAGGGACCTTACAGGGAAATTTCCCGGTGGGCCGATGCCCAGGAGGCTGCCCGGGCCCTCCTCACAGCCGGCCACTGGAAGTTTTTGGGGATGTATCCTGTGCTGCTGACAGTATTTTGTGAGTGTGGTCTTTGGCTCTGTTGGGGTGGAAAAAATGTGCCACAATATGGTGTTGCTGTCTCTACCTTCCATCAATTTGAACCCAATTTCAAAACGGGGCCCCTTTAAGTTCCCAGTCCACACCTATCTGTTCCAGTTGTTGTGACAGAAGGGGGAAGGGCTGTGATTGGCTGCAGAAGTCACATGTACCCCCGTCGATGGACGTTTTCAGGAGAGCAGGGCTGGGTGCAACAGACACAAAGCCCAGAGCTATGACTAGGTAAGTTTGATCACCACTAGGGGTTGGTCGTTATTAGTCTTGGATAATCCCTTTAAATATATGAAGTCACCTCCTAATCTAAAAGATGCCTGGATGTTGCAAGACGTAAGCATCATGGGCAAAACCGTGATCCTCCCGTAAAACATGGTCCATGTGACGGCCACAGCTCCCCAGAAGAGACTGCATCCTAGTAATTTGTGATGCACCCAGTTAATCTGATCACAGGGCTATTGCTGTATACTGACATCATCTGGTGAGTGTTCTGCTGTAGACGGCCCATCAGATATAAACTGACTGTGACATAAATTACTATAATACAGTCAGTTTGGGTCTGAGGAGCCGCAGTTGGCCTGGGACATGCAGGCAAACACACAAACCACACTTGAGTGACCCTCTGTTGTAGGGGGGGGGAAAAAATCACATTAAGGGTCCATTCACACGGGCGAGTTTTCCGTGCGGGTGCGATGCGTGCGGTGAAAGTATTGCACCCGCACTGAATCCTGACCCATTCATTTCTATGGGGCTGTGCACATGAGCGGTGATTTTCACGCATCACTTGTGCGTTGAGTGAAAATCGCAGCATGCTCTATATTGTCCGATTTTCACGCGACGCAGGCCCCATAAAAGTGAATGGGAAGCGTGAAAATCGCATAGCATCCGCAAGCAAGTACGGATGCGGTGCGATTTTCATGCACGGTTGCTAGGAGACGATCGGGATGGAGACCCGATCATTATTATTTTCCCTTATAACATGGTTATAAGGGAAAATAATAGCATTCTGAACACAGAATGCATAGTAAAACAGCGCTAGAGGGGTTTAAAAAAAAGGAAAAAAATTATTTAACTCACCTTAGTCCACTTGATCGCGAAGCCGGCATCTCCTTGTGTCTCCGCTGCGCTGAACAGGACCTGGGGTGAGCTGCTGCATTAAATACCGGTTAAGGACCTTTGATGACGTCACTCCGGTCATCACATGGTACGTCACATGATCTTTTACCATGGTGATTCACCATGGTGAAAGACCATGTGATGACCGGAGTGACGTCATCAAAGGTCCTTAACCGGTATTTAATGCAGCAGCTCACCCCAGGTCCTGTTCAGCGCAGAGGAGACACAAGGAGATGCCGGCTTCGCGATCAAGTGGACTAAGGTGAGTTAAATAATTTTTTTTCTTTTTTTTAAACCCCTCTAGCGCTGTTTTACTATGCATTCTGTGTTCAGAATGCTATTATTTTCCCTTATAACCATGTTATAAGGGAAAATAATACAATCTTCAGAACATCAATCCCAAGCCCGAACTTCTGTGAAGAAGTTCGGGTTTGGGTACCAAACATGCGCGATTTTTCTCACGCGAGTGCAACGCATGACAATGTATTGCACTCGTGCGGAAAAATCGCGCATTTTCCCGCAACGCACCCGGCTCTTATCCGGGCAAAAAAACCTGACGCCCGTGTGAAAGAGGCCTAAGGGTCCATTCACACGTCCGCAAATGGGTCTGCATCCGTTCCACAATATCGGGAACTGGTGTTGACCCATTCATTCTCTATGGTGCTGTGAGAGATGTGGAGAGCACACTATGTGCTCTCCGCATCCGCATTTACGGAGCGTGGCCCCGAACTTCTGGGCCACGGCTCTGCAAAAAAATAGAACATGTCCTATTCTGAATAGGCAGTTCTATGGGGGGTGCCGGCCGGGTGTATTGCGGATCCGCAATACACTATGGACGTGTGAATGGACCCTAACTGGGGGGACAAACAGAACACTTACATGGTGACCTTCTTTTCATTTGCAGGTTCCTAGGCTTCTCTTTTGTCATCCATAATGGCTGTTCACATAAGTAGTGGTGGCCAATCCTAGAGCAGGGCCCGACAAGCAGGAAGTCTCTTAGGACTACCGATGCACAGTGTGCAGCAGTACGGCCATCTTTGATGACAGAAGAGGATCCTGGGAATCGATGAAGCTGCAACCGCAAAGGAGATCACTATGTAAGTGCTGTTATTCCTCAGTTAATGTGATTTTTTATTTATTTTTGTATGCGGAGTGTCCCTTTAAATATTGATGACCTATCCTTAGTAGGTCATCAATATCTGATCAGTGGGGGTACTTCTCCCAGCACGGGGAGAATGCGGCTCTGTACACTGGGCAGTGGCTGTGGAATACTATCGTAGCGCTGCTCCCATTCCTGTCTATGGGCTGTATCTGGTATTACAAGTCAGTCCTATTGAGTAACTACTGCAATACCAGACACAAGCAACAGACTATATAAAACTATTTACGGTATGTTGTGTTAAAACAGTTTATATATTTTATGAGAAACACCAAAAACACTAGAAATACCTGGTAAACTTAAAATAAAAAACTTAACACGATCTAGTGGTAAAATAAATTTATTTACACAAAAAGAAAAACACAAAGTATCTAATAAACAGTTACAGTAACACATACTTAGGACAAATTAGATAAAAAAATATATATTTTTTTAAATCATTAAAAAAAGACAACAAACATTCAAATAAAATATATCAACATTTTTCTCCAGGAAAAATACTCTCTTAGGGCTTTTTGGGACCGTATACGGAACCAATTATTTCAATCGGGCCGCAAAAAAACCCGAAGGTACACCGTGTGCATTCCGTTTCCGTATGTCCGTTCTGCAAAAAAAATAGAACAGGATTGTACACGGACGTCATCCGTACTTTTTGCGTATCCATTTTTTGCAGACCGCAAAATACATACGGTTGTGTGCATGAGGCCTTAAGGTCCTTAGCTTATAAAAAAATAAAACAGAACCAAAAAGTCCATTTATCAGACTTGAGCATAAAAAAGTCAAACAGTTCATACTTTTTAATCCACCTCCTCAATGGTGGGCCCAGAGCTGCTGCCCTGTCTGGCCTGTGCACCACAGCTGGAGCCAGGCATACCTCCTGGCATACCTCCCTGGTACATCTTGGTGATGATTGGTTGGTACACCTTCTCCAGCTCTTTCTGCTTATGGGTATACTCATCTTTCTCTGCAAGTTGGTTGTTCTCCAGCCAGGCAATGATCTCCTTACACTTGTCCGAGATGACCCTCTTATCTTCATCACTGATCTTCCCCTTCATGTTCTCATCTTCCACCATGCTCTTTATGTTGAAGGCATAGGACTCCAGAGAGTTTTTGGCAGTAATTTTCTCTCTCTGGTCATCATCATCCGCTTTGTATTTCTCAGCATCTTGCACCATCTTCTCTATCTCCTCTTTGCTCAGTCGGCCTTTGTCGTTTGTAATAGTGATCTTGTTCTGTTTGCCTGAGCTCTTGTCCACAGCAGATACGTTGAGGATACCGTTGGCATCTATATCAAAGGTCACCTCGATCTGGGGTACACCCCGAGGAGCAGGGGGAATTCCACTCAGCTCAAATTTACCCAGCAGGTTGTTGTCCTTGGTCATGGCTCTCTCACCCTCATACACCTGAATGAGGACACCTGGCTGGTTGTCAGAGTAGGTGCTGAAGACCTGGGTCTGCTTGGTGGGGATGGTCGTGTTGCGTTTGATGAGGACGGTCATAACCCCTCCAGCTGTCTCCAGGCCCAAAGAAAGAGGAGCCACATCCAGTAGAAGGAGGTCCTGCACATTCTCTGACTTGTCTCCCATGAGGATGGCAGCTTGGACAGCAGCCCCATAGGCCACAGCTTCATCTGGATTAATGCTCTTGTTCAGCTCTCGGCCATTGAAGAAGTCCTGCAGCAGCTTCTGCACCTTGGGGATACGTGTGGAACCTCCCACTAGGACAATTTCATGGATCTGTGACTTGTCCATCTTGGCATCTCGCAAGGCTTTCTCAACAGGCTCCAGGGTACCACGGAAGAGGTCGGAACACAACTCCTCAAAGCGGGCTCTAGTGATGGAAGTGTAGAAGTCAATGCCCTCGTACAGGGAGTCAATCTCAATGCTTGCCTGGGTGCTGGAGGACAGGGTGCGCTTGGCTCTCTCGCAGGCTGTCCTCAGTCTCCTCAGGGCCCTCTTGTTTTGGGTAATGTCCTTTTTATGTTTGCGTTTGAATTCTTCCACAAAGTGGTTGACCATTCTGTTATCAAAGTCCTCTCCTCCCAGATGAGTGTCACCCGCTGTGGCCTTTACCTCAAAGATGCCGTCATCAATGGTAAGGATGGAGACGTCGAAGGTGCCACCTCCCAGGTCAAAGATGAGGACGTTGCGTTCCCCACGGGCTCCCTTGTCCAGGCCGTACGCAATGGCAGCTGCTGTAGGCTCATTGATGATTCTCAGCACGTTGAGTCCGGCGATGACACCGGCGTCTTTGGTGGCCTGCCGCTGGGAGTCATTGAAGTAGGCTGGCACGGTGATGACCGCATTGGTGACTGGATGACCCAGATAAGCCTCTGCTGTTTCCTTCATTTTCAGCAGCACCATAGAGGAGATCTCCTCAGGGAAGAAGGTCTTGTCCTCTCCTTTATACTGCACTTGGACCTTGGGCTTTCCTCCATCACTCACCACCTGGAAGGGCCAGTGCTTCATGTCAGACTGCACCACCGGCTCATCAAACCTTCTGCCAATCAGCCTCTTGGCATCAAAGACTGTGTTCTGGGGGTTGAGGGCCACCTGGTTCTTGGCAGCGTCTCCGATGAGTCTCTCGGTGTCGGTGAAGGCCACGTAGCTGGGGGTGGTGCGGTTGCCCTGGTCGTTGGCGATGATCTCCACCTTGCCATGCTGGAAGACCCCCACACAGGAGTAGGTGGTGCCCAGGTCAATGCCAATGGCGGTTCCTTTAGGTGCCATCTTCTGTCAGGATGTGAGTGCTGCTGGACGTATCAGAGGGATGAGTGCAGGTGGCAGAGCGGCTTCTTAGTGAACAGCTTCTCCTGAGGTTGCGCTCTGCAGCTCGTGTCTTGTGGAGGAGAGTTATCAGTAACTGCTGCTCCACGCTGCACGGCGCCTATATATATGTGTACAGTGGAGACACGTCACAGCCTTCTACCCAATCACAGCGCTCCTCACCACGCTCCCGCATCGCTTAGCAACTATCCCGAAGTTTCCCGAACGTTCCCCGCAGAAGCAGCCAATCACAGAGCCGCATGACACACAGCCCGATGGAGAATATTCGGGAGCTTTCCAGTCAGTCTAAAGCTCGACCAATCAGCGGCGGCGGCTGTCCGTGACGTCACGGAGCAGAGAGAATTTTCGCGATAGTTCCAGGCTGCGCTGTCAGTCAGAGAACTTCTGAGCCAATCAGCGCGAGGAAGGGGCGGGGCGTGCGAGACAGCTCCCGAAGAGTCTGGAAGATGCCCGGAGACTGTGTGACCGGGAGCGGCGATTATCGGCGATGAGAAGGTTCTCGGTTGTTCTCGTCCCGTCTGCTGTGTGTGAGGGGAGGACGCAGCGGCGGGGACAGGTCTGACAGGAAAACGGGAAAGTAGAGGCGCCGGGTATATGACAGCTGTGGGGAAATAGCTGGAAGTGTCCTGAAAAGTCGCAGAGTTACCTGACACTTTGGGGTTATTAGAGGTCATGACCCCACCAGGAAAAAATAATACATAGATTTTGTGGGATAATTTAAAAACCGTTACCTGTGAAATAAATAGAAGAACCTTCCATCAGAGGGAGCGCGCTGTGACCGCACCGTGTGACCGCGGCCTTTTATCCTGCAGGGGCTCCGCATGAGCTGTGACTGTAAGGCCGTGCTCCAGATGTTCGCTGCGGTCTGTGGGCAATGTGACAGCGGGACAGAAGAGGGGTTTGCGCCTGGAGTTTTTGTTCCTTAGACGGCGTTTTCAGGCATTTTTGTAAAATTTCTTTCACTGAATGGAAAAAAAAAACACGCTTCACATGATGGCACTTAAAAAATGAAAATCAAAGCAAAATAATGATGTTTATTTTGGTGGTTTTTTATATGGTTTAACCCTTTAGGGACTCATGACGTACCTGTACGTCATGGGTCCAATCCCTAAACATGGCGCCTGCTCGCACGTGCAGTGGGGCGCCATAGCCGCTGGGTTTCTGCTATTTTAAATAGAAAAGACACGTGGCACATGTATGCGATCAGCCATAAGGCTGATCGCATACATATTACCCTTCAGATGCCGTGGTCAAATGTGACCACGGCAACTGCGCAGACCGGAACCGGAAGTCACGCGCTTCCGGTTTGGTAACAGCGTTCCCCGGCTGAGATTGGGGAACCTGTTACCTAAGGCTACTTTCACACTTGCGGCAGTGTGATCCGGCGGGCAGTTCCGCCGGATCCGCCGATCTGCTGCTGACTGAAAGCATTTGTGAGACGGATGCGGATCCGTCTCACAAATGCATTGCAAGGACGGATCCGTCTCTCCGTTTGTCATGCGGACCGATGGATCCGTCTTGTACATTTTTCTCATTTTTACTGATCTGCGCATGCGCATGCCGGAACGACTGAAAAAAACTTCAGTTTTTTTCGCCGGAGATAAAACGGTAGCATGCTACGGTTTTCTCTTTTGCCTGATCAGTCAAAACGACTGAACTGAAGACATCCTGATGCATCCTGAACGGATTACTCTCCATTCAGAATGCATGGGGATAAAACTGATCAGTTCTTTTCCGGTATAGAGCCCCTAGGACGGAACTCTATGCCGGAAAAGAAAAACGCTAGTGTGAAAGTACTCTTACGCTAATTGACCAAAGCCTCAAGCAGGATGTATATATCAATACAGGCCACTAGGTGGCAGCTTTCTGTTGATATAGTGCAAATGAAGTCTTTCATGATGCTATTTAGCCATCACTAAATACTATGGGCAATCTAATGATTGCCAGTTATTGTCACCCAAGGTGACTTAAAAAAAGGTAAAAAAAACGAATACAAATATAAAAAAATACTAAAAGTTCAAATCACGGAACGGCGGCAGGCAGGGAGTTATAAAGCGCACTGTTATGTACTGCTGACATTTATTAGCACATCGCTAATATCAGCCAGCTACATAACGTTATTTCTCATGACAGAAACCCTTTAAGGCTCCATTCACACATCCGCAAAATGGGTCCGCACCCGTTCCGCAATTTTGCGGAACGGGTGCGGACCGATTCATTCTCTATGGGGACGGAATGGATGCGGACAGCACACAGTGTGCTGTCTGCATCCGCAATTGCGGAGCGCTGCCCCGATCTTTGGGACAAGAATAGGCATTTCTATAGGGGTGCCGGGCGGGTGTCTTGTGGATCCGCAATTTGCGGGTCCGTTGCGTATCCCACAATGGAGCCTTAGGGGTTAAAAACGCCAGTAAACTATTCATGTGTGGAAGGATCCTGAAGAATAAGCATTTACCCCCCCTTCCCTTTTTTTAGTACATGTAAGGCTACTTTCACACTTGCGGCAGAGGAATCCAGCAAAACACATGCAAACTGATTGCATTTTAAGACCGGTCTGCGCATGCGCAAACCGGAATGGGATCCGGCATTCCGGTATTTTGAAAGCTGGATCCGGCACTAATACATTCCTATAGAAAAAAATGCCGGATCCCGCATTCAGGCAAGTGTTCAGTTTTTTGGGCCGGAGTTAAAACGGTAGCATGCTGCGGTATTATCTCCGTCCTGATCAGTCAAAAAGACTGAACTGAAGACATCCTGATGCATCCTGAACGGATCGCTCTCCATTCAGAATGCAAGGGGATAAAACTGATCAGTTCTTTTCCGGTATAGAGCCCCTAGGACGGAACTCAGTGCCGGAAAAGAAAAACGCAAGTGTGAAAGTACCCTAAACTTTTTATTTTCGTTCAGTTATTTAATTAATTTTGCCTAATACTAATTTTTATCATTTTTAATTTCTCACTGTTGTCATTGGGGGAGACAAGATACTGCGGTTATAGCCGCTGCCACTAGGAGGAGACACTAAGTGAATAACAAGCTCAGTCCACCGGCTGTACCCGTCCAGTCATGGGGTCACCACCCCCCATCTGCTACCACATTGTGTGCCAGCGACTGAAGGGGTGACCCCGCTGGTATCCTGTGGGGGAAGCTAAAGGGAAGAAGGGGAAGGCGGGGTGAGTATGTTAGGATTTGGGTAAGTAACCCCTTCTCTTCCATTACCTCTGGTTTTCCCTTATCTACACTCCTTCTCTTGTCCGTCGTACAGCAGTCATGGCCAGCATATTGCAGAGCTACCGTTGCGCTCTTCAGAGGACTCTGCAGTTTGCTTCACTCCCCCTCGACCCATCTCCAGGCCTCCCCGCGGTATCTTCTGGCTTACAATCCCATGCTTTGGTTCAACAAGCGACCACTTCCGTCCAGCCCACGATCGATGTGACCTACTGGGAAGGGGGCGTGGCCTCCTCCTCATCTTCTCGGTGTGAACGGAGACCTGCCCTGAACTTTCTTCAAGCCCCGACTCTGCTCTAGGTTTGGCTGCCACTGCAAGCATGTCGCTGGGGGAACCAAGCTGATTTCCTCCTTTGTTTTCTTCTGGTGCCTTCATCACCGTGGAAATGACCCAGCTCCTCAGCCCATGGCTCCATCCATCTCCAGTCTAGGCCTTACTCCTGGAGGCGGGATGTGCTTCTCTCCTGGAGGCAGGGTGTGCGTCTCTCCTGGATGGCGGGGTGTGCTTCTCTCCTGGAGGCTGGATGTGCTTCTCTCCTGGAGGCGGGGTGTGCTTCTCTCCTGGAGGCGGGGTGTGCTTCTCTCCTGGAAGGCGGGGTGTGCTTCTCTCCTGGGAGGTGGGATGTGCTTCTCTCCTGGGAGGCGGGATGTGCTTCTCTCCTGGGAGGCGGGATGTGCTTCTCTCCTGGATGGCGGGATGTGCTTCTCTCCTGGATGGCGGGATGTGCTTCTCTCCTGGATGGCGGGGTGTGCTTCTCTCCTGGATGGCGGGGTGTGCTTCTCTCCTGGATGGCGGGGTGTGCTTCTCTCCTGGATGGCGGGGTGTGCTTCTCTCCTGGATGGCGGGGTGTGCTTCTCTCCTGGATGGCGGGGTGTGCTTCTCTCCTGGATGGCGGGGTGTGCTTCTCTCCTGGATGGCGGGGTGTGCTTCTCTCCTGGATGGCGGGGTGTGCTTCTCTCCTGGATGGCGGGGTGTGCTTCTCTCCTGGATGGCGGGGTGTGCTTCTCTCCTGGATGGCGGGGTGTGCTTCTCTCCTGGATGGCGGGGTGTGCTTCTCTCCTGGATGGCGGGGTGTGCTTCTCTCCTGGATGGCGGGGTGTGCTTCTCTCCTGGATGGCGGGGTGTGCTTCTCTCCTGGATGGCGGGGTGTGCTTCTCTCCTGGATGGCGGGGTGTGCTTCTCTCCTGGATGGCGGGGTGTGCTTCTCTCCTGGAGGCGGGGTGTGCTTCTCTCCTGGATGGCGGGGTGTGCTTCTCTCCTGGATGGCGGGGTGTGCTTCTCTCCTGGATGGCGGGGTGTGCTTCTCTCCTGGATGGCGGGGTGTGCTTCTCTCCTGGAGGCGGGATGTGCTTCTCTCCTGGATGGCGGGGTGTGCTTCTCTCCTGGATGGCGGGGTGTGCTTCTCTCCTGGATGGCGGGGTGTGCTTCTCTCCTGGATGGCGGGGTGTGCTTCTCTCCCGCCAACGTTTTTAACACACAGTGATGCTTTTTCGTGTACTTCTGCCCCCCTCCCATCCCCAACATAAAAGAATGCTTTATTCTGGACTCCATCCTCCACAGCTCCTGCCAGACTCTTTTCCCTTGCCTGGGGGACTACATTTGCGGCACAATAGGTAAGATCTGCCCTGTTGGCACACCCACTTTAAAGGGGTTTTGCCGCAATTTTAATATTGATGACCTCTCCTCAGGATAGGTCATCAGTATCAGACCAGCGGGCTGCTGGGTGTCGGACACCCGGCACCCATCAGCTGTTTGAAGAGAGAGCCATGCTCCATGCAAGCGCTGCCCTGTATGCATTATTTATCTGCTTGCCGTTGACATCGTAGTGGTGAGCGGGTGTAACTACAAGACGTCCTATTCACTTCTATGGGATGGCTCTGTAGTGTACAATTGAATAGGAACGAGCCGTCCACTTGAAGTCAGTGACGACTTGTAATTACACTGCTGTGATGTCGACGGCGAGCAGGCAAACAATGAAGAGAAGGCAGCGCTCGCATGGGGCATGGCTTTCTCTTCAAACAGCTGATGGGTGTCGGGTATCGGACCCTCACCAATCTGATATTGATGATCTATCCTGAGGAAAACCCCTTTAATATTTCAGGCATCTCGTACACCTGTGACTGATAATTACCCCTTTTTATTTTTTTAGTGGCTGTCCTGTCCTCCTCTAGTCTCTTTATATAGAAGCATAAACCAGTCATTAACATTACCTTTATCTACCGGCGGAGTAGTTGTGTTATCAGTAGGCACCATATCTGACCGGCCGTGCACCAGGCAGCAGCTTTACCGCTATCTGTACGGCTGGGTAATTGTGTTGTCACTAAACTACGTAGGTGGCAGGCCTACATAACTGAGGCGCTCCAGGCAGCAGGCGGGGTGTTTGTGATTTGACAGGACACTGTACCTGAAGCCTAATCAGTACTTTACCTCCTTGCCCCAGACAACAGCAGTACCTTCTCAATGGGTGGAGTACTGCCCTGTCCCCAGAGGCCAGGTTTGTGAACCCTGCTCTGTTCCACTCTGCACCAAGCATCACCATTAGTCCCTTCTATGGCAGAGTAACAGATCCCTCCCTAAATGCAGTATTTGAAAGGCCTATGCATCCTCTCATGCACCAGACAACCGCAAGGAGGAGTAACTGAGCCACAGATAGATACATGACAGTTCTATCTAGCTGTCGGGCTCCGGTCAACCTCATTACGCTCTTCTCCACGTCGTGTAATTGTACCATCCCTACAGTTTCTGTTCTCTTGCCTGCTGTGTTCTGGAAGGCGCCACACGTATTACACAGTGCAGTTTTGCGCCGGTCATCCACCTTATCCTCGTCACAGGTGAAATTATTACACCTGCTCTTGCTCCCTGGCCCATGCAAGACCATGCCGACTGTGCCTGGTGGTGTGATCAGGTACTTTTGCAGGTCGGTTTCGAATGGTCTGACATGACACTTGGGGGCCTCTTACCTCCCTTAAATGTTAAATGTGCCTGGAGTTGTGTGGCATTCATCATCCCATTCCGCAGGGCAGGGGCAGACTGGGCCCTGGAAAAAAAAAAAAAGTAGCCCCATTTTGTAGGCAGGTCCAAATTAACAGAAGGCAGGGTCAACAATACCATAGTGCAAAATATCATCCCAGCAGAACCAAATAACACAGTGTAGAACAATATACTGCCCCAAAAGCTGGCCCTCTGTGATGACCCTCCATAGCTACCATCTTCTGTCCTCCTCCTCCAGTTGTCTATTGAGCAAGGGGCTTAGCTACAGCAGTTCAATTCAGGAGGGGATTTGCTGTCGCAGGTTGGGTACATAGGTACCACATTCTCACAGCGTTAATTACTGCTCATTAGGTACCCGGTCAGTGTCAGTGAGGAGGACCTGGGTGGCCCTCTGGAGCATCGGCCCACCAGGAAATTTCCCTGTATGGTCTATGACCAATCCGCCCCTACCGCAGGGCATTGTTCACAATGAAGCGTTCATTAGTGTGGGATGTGGCCAAAGGACATCCCCTTCTATACCTTTCTGTGACTCTTCAAGCCTCTTTGTATCTCTGTTGCAACTTGCTGATGACACTCTGTGACACTCTAAGCTCAGTGGCCACTTCCATCTGAGAAGATCCTGCTTGAAGCATCGCAATGACAAGATACTGTTGATCAATTGTTAGGTGTCGTCTTGGTCTCATGATGTCAAAATGTGAACAGCATGATGAGGAGGACTGTTTAAATATTAATTCTAATTGAACAAGGAAATCTCACACCTGTTGTCAATTTTGCCCTTAAGCTCCTTGTTTGAGATCAGCAAAAAGTACTGAAACATTGAACAGTTGGACATGTGCATTCAGAAGTTTAGAGAAGGTCACATGAAGGTTAGAGTACATTTTAGGTTCATCCTGAAATTTCACCCACAAGCCAAATATCCCTAACTTTTTGTGAGTAGTGTATATCAGGAGGCTTTATCTCTTCCTTCAGAAGGTTGAGTACTGGCGTTATCCCTTACTGCGGTACTGGACGGGCCACACAGCTCTGAGGTGCTTCAGGCAACAGAAATACTCGATTTTCAGGGGGATTCAAAAATGAGGAGAAATCGTATCTGTCCTTTATACTTTCTCTCCTTTATAGTCACTCCTGATTTTTGCTTATGAAAACGTGTAGACATCTGAGTCTCACTTCCTTCTGGAATTTGCGTCCACCTTGGTTGAACTTGTTGGACTTTTGTCTTTTTTCAGCCGTATCAACTATGTAACTGCATGCAGAAACCTGACCGTGTGACCGTACCGTCACAGTTGTGTCATGTGCCAGGTGGCCACATTGCTCTGGTCAGTAGGTAGATCTTTGGCACTACCTCCAGATGCAGGATCTGTCATTACCAGGCGGGTGCATTTATCTTTCAGTTTACGGGAGGATAGCTCTATTGCTAAACGCTCTATCTGGTAAAGTTAGGCTGGTGTTACATCAGCAGGGTGATCCAGCCACCAGAGAATGCTTGGAATCGGCCGGACACAAACCGCAGACTGCAGTGTTTTTTGTCCCCATTATAGTTAGGCGTCAGGCAGTCTTTATTTGTCCCCGGCTCTGCGCACTGATATTTCTTTATGAATGGAGCGATGAGCAGGAAGGGGCTGCGTGTCTGTGTGCAGAGCCTAGTGTCATCCAGAAGACAGGCCAATGGGAGACGGGATGTAGCAGAGTGGATGCAGACCGGTGGCCGCTCTGCTTTACAGGCTGATTGAATCGATTATAAAGCACCACAGTAAATATCTATGGCGTGTGGCGTATTACGCGGGGGGTTGTTCACAGTTTTTGTTATATCTGTTGCTGGGTGAGAAATTAATTGAGTTGCCATTACAATTCATCTTTCCTTGAGTCCTGATCAGTGGTGCACACATGGGGGTCCAATTTGTGTAGACCCTCCAGACTGGATTGGCACTGAGAGCTTTTCATATGATTTTAATAGCATCATGCAAATCAAATCCACTATATAACACCACTGGCGGCATCCTCACCTCTGCAGGTCCTCTCTCACCGGCCACTGCCACAGCAGCATCGGGTCCTGTAAACAGTGCCAGGACTCAAGGGCTCATGCACACAACCGTAGCTTTGGTTCGAATCAGATACAAATGTTTTGCAGAATGGATGTGTATCCATTCATTTCAGTAGGGCCGCAAAAGATGCGGACAGCACACTGTGTGAGGTCGACATCCGTGTGTCCGTTCTGTGGCCCCGCAAAAAAAATAGAACCTGTCCTATTCTACAAGAAAAGGCATCTGAACTCTACGACAGAAGAGGGATTCACACGGCCGATGTCTGTGATTTGCAAGACGCAAAAACAGATAATGTCATGTGCAGGAGGCCGTAGTGTGGGGGCAGTGCCCAAAGGAGAAGGGGCTCCAGAGCTGGGAACAAGAAGTATATTATTCAATGGTCTGATGTCTACTTTATTTGTTTGAAGACTATTAATGTTTGGGTAATGGGGCTTGAATTCTTGAAGGGGTCTGAGGTCTGTGTATATACAGGAGTTGGGCACTGATATATTTAGGGGTTCTGATTTATTTAGGGTGTCTGATCTGAGGTCTGATATACACTCACCTAAAGAATTATTAGGAACACCTGTTCTATTTCTCATTAATGCGATTATCTAGTCAACCAATCACATGGCAGTTGCTTCAATGCATGTAGGGTTGTGGTCCTGGTCAAGACAATCTCCTGAACTCCAAACTGAATGTCAGAATGGGAAAGAAAGGTGAATTAAGCAATTTTGAGCGTGGCATGGTTGTTGGTGCCAGACAGGCCGGTCTGAGTATTTCACAATCTGCTCAGTTACTGGGATTTTCACGCACAACCATTTCTAGGGTTTACAAAGAATGGTGTGAAAAGGGAAAAACATCCAGTATGCAGCAGTCCTGTGGGCGAAAATGCCTTGTTGATGCTAGAGGTCAGAGGAGAATGGGCCGACTGATTCAAGCTGATAGAAGAGCAACCTTGACTGAAATAACCACTCGTTACAACCGAGGTATGCAGCAAAGCATTTGTGAAGCCACAACACGCACAACCTTGAGGCGGATGGGCTACAACAGCAGAAGACCCCACCGGGTACCACTCATCTCCACTACAAATAGGAAAAAGAGGCTACAATTTGCACGAGCTCACCAAAATTGGACTGTTGAAGACTGGAAAAATGTTGCCTGGTCTGATGAGTCTCGATTTCTGTTGGGACATTCAAATGGTAGAGTCCAAATTTGGCGTAAACAGATTGAGAACATGTATCCATCATGCCTTGTTACCACTGTGCAGGCTGGTGGTGGTGGTGGTGGTGTAATGGTGTGGGGGATGTTTCCTGGGCACACTTTAGGCCCCTTAGTGCCAATTGGCCATCGTTTAAATGCCACGGGCTACCTGAACATTGTTTCTGACCATGTCCATCCCTTCATGACCACCATGTACCCATCCTCTGATGGCTAATTCCAGCAGGATAATGCACCATGTCACAAAGCTCGAATCATTTCAAATTGGTTTCTTGAACATGACAATGAGTTCACTGTACTAAAATGGACCCCACAGTCACCAGATCTCAACCCAATAGAGCATCTTTGGGATGTGGTGGAACGGGAGCTTCGTGCCCTGGATGTGCATCCCTCAAATCTCCATCAACTGCAAGATGCTATCCTATCAATATGGGCCAACATTTCTAAAGAATGCTATCAGCACCTTGTTGAATCAATGCCACGTAGAATTAAGGCAGTTCTGAAGGCAAAAGGGGGTCCAACACCGTATTAGTATGGTGTTCCTAATAATTCTTTAGGTGAGTGTATATAGGGGGTCTAGACTGAGGTCTGACTTATTTAGCTAGTCAGGGTTGGTTCTGATTTATTCTCACCCAAGATTTTAGATCTTATATATTATATAGTGGATCTACAGTTAGTTTTGGATGTTAATTTGGATTTACATAGAGGATCTAGTGTAGGGGATGATTTATTTAGGGGGTCTGGGTCTGAATTATTTAGAGTGTAATTTATTCTGGGGTTTGATCTGAGATCTGATTTATATTGGGGGTCTAGTCTGGACTCTTATTTATTTAGGGGTCCTATTTGTTTAGTCCTAAAGTATTTAGGAGGTCTGATTTATTTTGGGGTCTGAACTGAGGTCTGATTTACATACATGATCTAGTTTGGGGTCTATTTGTTTAGGTGGTCTGGTTTGGGTCTGCTTTATTCAGAGATCTGATCTTAGATCTGATTGATATAGGGGGTCTAGTGTAGGGTGTGATTTACTTATGAGGTCTGATTTTGAGTTTGATTCATTTGGGACATCTGGTGATTTATTTAGGGGTTTGTTTAGAAGATCTGGTTAGGAGTCTGATTTGTTTAGGGGGTCAGAGGTCTGAATTCATTGTGGGGTCTTATCTGGGGTTTGATGGCTCCCCTGCCCCATTCTTATATTTTCCACCTGTTGGGCTGATAGTGTTTGTGGTACCATTGTCTTTTCCTAGACTTTATTCCTGAGAGCAGCGTGTCACACCAGAGGGGCTTCCATTCAGCAGAACACACCGGCCAGGACCACGGTACAGAGACCCCGACCAGAGTGTCATGGAACCATGAACCAGACGTACAACAAGAGATAAGTGGAAATAAGAAGGCTTTATTGAAAATCAAGCTGTAAGGCAAAAGTCCAAACGGATGGCTAAACCGAAGCAGGGTCTTGCGAAGCCAGAGGTCAGGAACCAGAAGGGTAGTCAGACGAAGCCTGGATCAGGAACCAGCAGGGTAGTCAGACGAAGCCTGGATCAGGAACCAGCAGGGTAGTCAGATGAAGCCTGGATCAGGAACCAGCAGGGTAGTCAGACG
The DNA here is from genome assembly GCF_014858855.1 of Bufo gargarizans. Taxonomy (NCBI): domain Eukaryota; kingdom Metazoa; phylum Chordata; class Amphibia; order Anura; family Bufonidae; genus Bufo; species Bufo gargarizans. Next base: position 12,266,607 of record NC_058088.1, read on the forward strand.
AAGCCAGGATCAGGAACCAGAAGCAGCAGCAGTCTTAGAAGCATGTGAACACAGGAGGACCAAGCAAGGAACTGAAGCCACAGACCTCCTATATATATGAGCTAGGCATCCAGCTCCTCCCAGTGGGAAGGAGAAGCCGCAGGGTGGGAGGCTACAAGAAACCCAGAAACCAAGATGGCCGCCAGCACATGTCAAACGAAGGAGAACAGCAAGAAGGTAAGACCATGACAGTACCTCCCCCTCAAGGGCCCCTCCTCCGCGGAGTAAAGAACGGTTTCTGAGGGAAGCGTGCGTGGAAGGCTCGGAGCAAGGCAGGAGCATGGACATCTGCGGAGGGAACCCAGGAACGCTCCTCTGGACCATAACCACGCCAATGGACCAAAAACTGCACCCGACTGCGGACCAGGCGTGAGTCCAGGATATTGCTCACCTCATACTCCTCACGATTGCCCACTTGGACCGGACGAGGCCGAGGAACCGAGGAAGTGAAACGATTACACACCAGTGGCTTCAACAGGGAGACATGAAACACGTTGGAGATCCGCATGCCAGGAGGAAGCGCAAGGGCATAGGCTACCGGGTTTACCCTGCGAAGCACTCGGAAGGGACCAACAAAGCGAGGCGCCAGCTTGGGAGTGGGCACTCGAAGGTTGAGGTTGCGGGTGGACAACCATACGCGGTCTCCGACTTGGTAGGAAGGAGCGGGCGCTCGTCTGCGATCAGCCTGGAGTCTCTGGCGCTGCGCAGAGACCTCAAGGGACCTCTGGATCTGTACCCAAGAAGCACGTAGGACGGAAAGGTGATCCTCCACAGCCGGAATATCCTGGGGAGAGAATACCTCCGATAACACGGCAGGTTGGAACCCATAATTGGCCATGAAGGGAGACGTCCCAGAGGAAGAGTTCACCGCCGTGTTCCTGGCAAACTCAGCCCAAGGCAGGAGGTCAACCCAATTGTCTTGGTGATCGGAGACATAGCAACGAAGGAATTGCTCCAAGGCCTGATTGGATCGTTCTGCGGCCCCATTGGACTGAGGGTGGTAGGCCGAGGAGAAAGAGAGATGAATCCCCAACTAGGAGCAAAAGGCGCGCCAGAACCTGGACACAAACTGACTCCCCCGATCCGACACAATCTCCTTGGGCAAACCGTGCAACCGGAAGACCTCCCTGGCAAAAATCGAGGCCAACTCTTGTGCAGAGGGTAACTTCTTGAGAGGAACACAGTGGCACATTTTGGAAAACCGATCCACAATCATGAGAATGACCGTATGGCCTCGGGATGCAGGGAGGTCCACAATGAAATCCATCCCCAGGTGTGACCATGGACGCTCCCCGGTGGCTATGGGTTGCAAAAGGCCCAACGGAAGGTGCCGAGGGGACTTACTCTGGGCACAAACGGAGCATGCCGCTACATATGCGGCGATGTCGGAACGTAGAGAAGAACAGACGTGAAACAGCCCAGGACAGCTGATTCTTTCCAGGATGCCCCGCGGCCTTGGAGTTATGGTAGGTTCGCAACAACCGAGTGCGCAACTCCTCAGGCACAAAACATCTGCCGTTGGGTCTCCCAGAGGGAGCACCAGATTGAGCCGCCAAAATCTGCTCACCCAGGGGAGAGGTCAGGCTGGTGCGAATAGCGGCCAGGATCTGATTCGGAGGTATGACCGAAGTCGGAATCGACTCCTCCCCGGACAGCTCGGAGTACTGCCGTGATAAGGCATCCGCTCTGATGTTCTTGGAACCGGGTAGGTAGGAGACCACGTAATTAAAACGTGACAAGAACAGAGCCCATCTGGCCTGACGTGGTGTCAATCTCTTGGCCTCAGAGAGGTAGGTCAGATTCTTGTGGTCCGTCAGGATGAGAACCGGAACCACCGAGCCCTCGAGCAAGTGCCTCCATTCTTTAAGGGCCTGCACGATGGCCAATAACTCCCTGTCACCAATCTGATAGTTGCACTCCGCGGAAGACAGTTTCCGGGAGTAAAACCCACAAGGAAGCAGAGGACCCTCTGGTGTTCTACGCTGAGACAGAAGGGGGCCTACTCCCGTCTCAGACGCGTCCACCTCGAGGACAAAAGGCAACCCAGGGTTGGGATGCGACAGAATCGGAGCCGACACAAAGGCGGACTTTAGAGCCTCAAAAGCTCGGATGGCCTCGAGCGGCCAGACCTGGGGATTACTGCCCTTCCTGGTCAGATCCGTGAGAGGCTTGGCTAGCATGGAAAAGTCCCTGATGAACTTCCGATAATAATTGGCGAAGCCCAAAAAGCGCTGCAGGGCACGAAGACCACTGGGCTGGGGCCACTGTAAGACAGCCGAAACCTTCTCAGGATCCATGGAGAACCCCTCAGCGGAAATGATGTAACCTAAGAAGGTTACCTGGGATCGGTGAAATTTGCATTTCTCAAGCTTACCGAACAGCTTGTTCTCTCGTAACCGTTGCAACACTCGTCTGACATCCAGAATGTGGGCCTCCATGGATTCAGAATATACCAAGATGTCATCCAAATAGACCACCACACACTGCTGCAACAGGTCACGGAAAACATCGTTGATGAATTCCTGGAAGACTGCGGGCGCATTGCACAACCCAAAGGGCATAACCAAGGATTCATAATGACCGGTCCTGGTGTTAAACGCGGTCTTCCACTCATCGCCCTCCTTGATCCTTACCAGGTTATATGCCGCCCTCAGGTCGAGTTTGGTAAAGACCGTGGCCCCTTTGAGGCGATCGAACAGCTCGGAAATCAAGGGTATCGGGTAAGCGTTCTTGATCGTGATGCGATTGAGACCCCTGTAATCGATGCAAGGCCTCAACTCACCGCCCTTCTTTTCACAAAGAAAAATCCAGCCCCTGCCGGGGACGAGGATTTGCGAATGTGTCCGCGTGAAAGCGCCTCCCTCACGTACTCCTCCATGGCCTCATTCTCCGCTACCGACAGTGGATAGACTTTGCCACGAGGAGGAACGGCACCAGATTGTAACTCTATGGCACAATCGTATGGGCGGTGCGGAGGTAGGGCAACCGCACGCACCTTATCGAATACATCCCGGTACTCCTCGTATTCAGGAGGCAACAGAGAGTCCGAGGAAGTACACAGCAACTTGACAGGCCCATAGATGCAACTAGCCCCACACTGCGGTGACCACGAGAGGATCTCGGCCGATCTCCAATCGAAAGTCGGATTATGCTTCTGGAGCCAGGGGTACCCCAAGACCACCGAGTAGTGTGGAGACGAAATAACCTGGAGACAGACCGACTCTCTGTGAACGGCACCAATGGCCATCCCCACTGGAAGGGTCTCCTGAGTCACGTGTGGCGGCAGAAGGGGTCTGCCGTCTATCGCCTCAAGAGCCAGTGGGGAACCTCGAGGCTGCAGAGGAATGGAATTGGCGGCAGCGAACACACTATCAATGAACAAACCACCAGCACCAGAGTCCACCAACGCCTGGGTCGTCACCGAGCCCCCGACCCAGGAGAGGACAACAGTAATCAGTGGTTTGTCAACACGGGAAACCGGGGACGAGGAGACTCCACCCAAGATCTGCCCCCGACAGGATCTCAGGTGCGAGCGTTTCCCGGACGGTTCGGGCATGCCAACCGAAAATGCCCACCGACCCATCGGCAACGGAAGCTAAATGAGCCGTGCGTTCAAGCAGGGTTTGCAACGCCACAGCGAACCGACCCAACAGGTGATCCTGCTGATCAAGTCTGGCAACCAGCGTAGGTAGCGAGGATGGCCCTGTACCGTCAGAATTCATGGCTTGGTCCTAATGTCATGGAACCATGAACCAGACGTACAACAAGAGATAAGTGGAAATAAGAAGGCTTTATTGAAAATCAAGCTGTAAGGCAAAAGTCCAAACGGATGGCTAAACCGAAGCAGGGTCTTGCGAAGCCAGAGGTCAGGAACCAGAAGGGTAGTCAGACGAAGCCTGGATCAGGAACCAGCAGGGTAGTCAGACGAAGCCTGGATCAGGAACCAGCAGGGTAGTCAGACGAAGCCTGGATCAGGAACCAGCAGGGTAGTCAGACGAAGCCAGGATCAGGAACCAGAAGCAGCAGCAGTCTTAGAAGCATGTGAACACAGGAGGACCAAGCAAGGAACTGAAGCCACAGACCTCCTATATATATGAGCTAGGCATCCAGCTCCTCCCAGTGGGAAGGAGAAGCCGCAGGGTGGGAGGCTACAAGAAACCCAGAAACCAAGATGGCCGCCAGCACATGTCAAACGAAGGAGAACAGCAAGAAGGTAAGACCATGACACAGAGTGCCTATGGCTCCACACCTAGTTAGAAGTAAAAGAGAAGAAGGATGGACCATTGCTGATGTCAGTGAACTGGGAATGTGCGAGGCTCTGCAGGAAGGTTAGGGCAGGGGGCAATGAAAGAAAATTTCTGGGTGCACCTGTGGTCCTGATATGCAAATTTGGGAACCTAAGACATATTACTATATAAAACATATATCTAACTAGTGTAAAGTAGAACTGGCTTAGTTGCCCACAGCAACCGATCAGATTCCACCTCAGCTCCTTTTGGAAAATTAAAGTAGGAATCTGATTGGTTGCTATAGGCAACTAAGCCAGTTCTACTTTACACCGGTTTGACTTGGCCGCTCTAAGGTTCGAAATAATAACCGATACAGTTGGATGCTAATGTCTGTAAAGCTCTGCGGAATATAGTGGTGCTATATAAGTGCATAAAACAATAATACACAAGATATACACAGAGACCCTTACAGATTGCATATGCTGGCTACATCCCACTATGGGCTGAAGCTCTGGTTAAACAGTATAAAAGCTGGACCTTTTCAGCCACCAGTTGAAGCTCAACTACGAAAGGACGCTTCGCCTAGAAATGCTTTCCCGATCGAGACTGTCTGCTTTTCGCTGAAATGGGCTTCACAGCTGATGTGTCGCTGTCAGAGGATGTTAACTCAATCGGTGACGCACGTTCTCTATTCTTTGCACATAATTAACTTGCAAAATAAAGGACATGAAATCTCTCTATATCTTTATGCTATTGTTATATTTATTAAAATCATATTATTAACCTTCATTTGAAGGTTGCAGTAAAGAGTCTCTCTTTAAGGAGTATCCGAAACGGAAGTCTTGCTCTTATCAGCAAAACACATTTAGAAATCCAGATGAACTGATTATCCATAGAAAAGAGGACAGAGCAGGGGCTGCGCATTTTTATCGAGCCTGGGCGACTGTGTGACTGAAATGCATTAGACAGTTCTATTATTCTATACAGTCTATCCACAAGATTGACCGGCTGGACATATGGCCAGGCCCTGACTATTTCCTACCGGTGCCGCTGCTCTAATTGTTAGAGCGAGGGCAGAGGCTCTGGCTGAGGAGCAGCGACGCTACACTTCCGGGAAATTGTCAATCTTGTGACAGGTGGGCAGCTCTTCACCTGCAGGGACAGCACCTCACAGGAGAAGAAGAAGTCCTGCGGAGGAATCGCTCATCTTTCATACAGATCCCAGAGATGGTATCATACATTTATAACATATCCTGCACACATGCTGTAAATCTCCTGGCACAGGGACAGCCCAAGATGTGCCAGATTTACTAGTAGGTATGTGCTTCTTAATAACTCTGCCACATCTTACACCAGTATAGCATCTGAGTCAGAGTTGCATACTAAAAAATGTATTGCCTCTATATTGTTTCTATGTGTTTATTTCTTTTTTTATTGTATTGACCATACCAACCATCATTACTCATCATTTTCTACACTGCTCCTAAAAGGGTTGTCCCACCAAAAATATTTTACAGTTTTCAAACCATCACCTGGATCTGAATACTTTTATGATTGCATGAAATTAAAAATTTTGTATAGCTACTGAGTTATTCAATAAAATGTATCTGTATAGTGGCACTTATTTTCCTATTTCTTTGTCCTGCTCACTGAGATGGTCGTACATGCTCAGTTTCATCGAGCGTGGACACGCCCCCTGAGCTGCAGCAGAAAAGACACGCCCCCTGAGCTGCAGCAGAAAAGACATTCCCCTTGATCTGTCAGCTTGATATAAATCTAGCAGCAATGAATGTGAAGATCTCTGGATCCATGTGAGGTACAGGGCTGGTCATGTACTATATGATGTCTGATTTTTATTTTTTACATTAATCATAGGATAACCCCTTTAATAAAAACTAAACTTAGACTCCGACTGTTTGCTATGGGAGAAAAAAAGGACACTTTTCTCCTTCTATGGTCTTATGCACATGACCGTGTGCTGGCTGTGCCTGTGCTGCAGACTGCCATGGTGTCCACATTCCGCATCCGACAGTCCGCAATGCAAACAAGTATTGAATGCACTACTTTTTTCCGGTGCGGAGGCATGGACAAAAAACCCACGGAAGCACTCCATAGTGCCTCTGATTTCGTGCCGTCATTCCGCACTGTATCTTCCAGATTGTGGACTGCATTATGGGCATGGGCAGCACCTGCCTGTGTGTATGAGGCCTAACACACTGAGTAAATGAGGCCTATGGTTTATACACATGCAGCCAACATGGTACAACGTTCACGTATCTGATTGTTTTATTAGTGTGAACGACCCTGGATACAATGTAGGAAACTCTTGGTGAAAATAATTATGTGTGAACCCAGGGACCTTACAGGCAAATTTCCCGGTGGGCCGATGCCCAGGGGGCTGCCCGGGCCCTCCTCAAAGCCGACCACTGGAAGTTTTTGGGGATGTATCCTGTGCTGCTGACAGTATTTTGTGAGTGTGGTCTTTGGCTCTGTTGGGGTGGAAAAAATGTTCCGCAATATGTTATTGCTGTCCCTACCTTCCATCAATTTGAACCCAATTTCAAAATGGGGCCACTTTAAAGGGCTTCTGTCGGCGCATGCGCACTGAGAGGAGGACGCTCGCTCGGCCGCTCCTTCCTCAGTGCGCCGGGTGTAGATGTGACATCATCAGCGCAGGCGCACTGAGGAAGGAGCGGCCGAGCGAGGTCCTCCTCTCAGTGCGCCTGCGCCAACTGAAGACCGGTACGGCGCAGGCGCGAGATTTAGAACACAGACAGGGCCAGCCGAAGGAGGAGAGCGCTCACTGGCCCTGTCAATCAACAGGAGGAGGAGGATGCGGCGGCTACCAGCAAGCAACCGCCCTACTTGCTGGTAGCAAGGTAATTAACATATTCTAAAAGTGTGGTTTTTAAAGAAACTAGACAACAGAAAAGGGTAAGAGCACTATACAGGTCCTTCTAAAAAAAATTGCATATTGTGATAAAGTTCATTATTTTCTGTAATGTACTGATAAACATTAGACTTTCATATATTTTAGATTCATTACACACAACTGAAGTAGTTCAAGCCTTTTATTGTTTTAATGTTGATGATTTTGGCATACAGCTCATGAAAACCCAAAATTCCTATCTAAAAAAATTAGCATATCATGAAAAGGTTCTCCAAACTAGCTATTAACCTAATCATCTGAATCAACTAATTAACTCTAAACACCTGCAAAAGATTCCTGAGGCTTTTAAAAACTCCCAGCCTGGTTCATTACTCAAAACGGCAATCATAGGTAAGACTGCCGACCTGACTGCTGTCCAGAAGGCCATCATTGACACCCTCAAGCAAGAGGGTAAGACACAGAAAGAAATTTCTGAAGGAATAGGCTGTTCCCAGAGTGCTGTATCAAGGCACCTCAGTGGGAAGTCTGTGGGAAGGAAAAAGTGTGGCAGAAAACGCTGCACAACGAGAAGAGGATGACCGGACCCTGAGGAAGATTGTGGAGAAGGACCGATTCCAGACCTTGGGGGACCTGCGGAAGCAGTGGACTGAGTCTGGAGTAGAAACATCCAGAGCCACCGTGTACAGGCGTGTGCAGGAAATGGGCTACAGGTGCCGCATTCCCCAGGTCAAGCCACTTTTGAACCAGAAACAGCGGCAGAAGCGCCTGACCTGGGCTACAGAGAAGCAGCACTGGACTGTTGCATGTCATTCGGAAATCAAGGTGCCAGAGTCTGGAGGAAGACTGGGGAGAGGGAAATGCCAAAATGCCTGAAGTCCAGTGTCAAGCACCCACAGTCAGTGATGGTCTGGGGTGCCATGCCAGCTGCTGGTGTTGGTCCACTGTGTTTTATCAAGGGCAGGGTCAATGCAGCTAGCTATCAGGAGATTTTGGAGCACTTCATGCTTCCATCTGCTGAAAAGCTTTATGGAGATGAAAATTTCATTTTTCAGCACGACCTGGCACCTGCTCACAGTGCCCAAACCACTGGTAAATGGTTTACTGGCCATGGTATTACTGTGCTCAATTGGCCTGCCAACTCTCCTGACCTGAACCCCATAGAGAATCTGTGGGATATTGGGAAGAGAAAGTTGAGAGACGCAAGACCCAACACTCTGGATGAGCTTAAGGCCGCTATCGAAGCATCCTGGGCCCCCATAACACCTCAGCAGGGCCACAGGCTGATTGCCTCCATGCCACGCCGCATTGAAGCAGTCATTTCTGCAAAAGGATTCCCGACCAAGTATTGAGTGCAGAACTGAACATAATTATTTGAAGGTTGACTTTTTTTGTATTAAAAACACTTTTATTGGTCGGATGAAATATGCTAATTTTTTTAGATAGGAATTTGGGGTTTTCATGAGCTGTATGCCAAAATCATCAATATTAAAACAATAAAAGGCTTGAACTACTTCAGTTGGTGTGTAATGAATCTAAAATATATGAAAGTCTAATGTTTATCAGTACATTACAGAAAATAATAAACTTTATCACAATATGCTAATTTTTAGAGAAGGACCTGTATATTGTAAAATCGCACTATAAGGATTTTAATTAGCCCAAAAATGAAAAATGACTTTTGGGGGGGTGACAGAAGCCCTTTAAGTTCCCAGTCCACACCTATCTGTACCAGTTGTTGTGACACAAGGGGAAGGGCTGTGATTGGCTGCAGAAGTCACATGTACCCCCGTCGATGGACGTTTTCAGGAGAGCAGGGCTGGGTGCAACAGACACAAAGCCCAGAGCTATGACTAGGTAAGTTTGATCACCACTACGGGTTGGTCGTTATTAGTCTTGGATAATCCCTTTAAATATATGAAGTCACCTCCTAATCTAAAAGATGCCTGGATGTTGCAAGACGTAAGCATCATGGGCAAAACCGTGATCCTCCCGTAAAACATGGTCCATGTGACGGCCACAGCTCCCCAGAAGAGACTGCATCCTAGTAATTTATGATGCACCCAGTTAATCTGATCACAGGGCTATTGCTGTATACTGACATCATCTGGTGAGTGTTCTGCTGTAGACGGCCCATCAGATATAAACTGACTGTGACATAAATTACTATAATACAGTCAGTTTGGGTCTGAGGAGCCAGAGTTGGCCTGGGACATGCAGGCAAACACACAAACCACACTTGAGCGACCCTCTGTTGTAGGGGGGGGAAAAAAATCACATTAAGGGTCCATTCACACGTCCACAAATGGGTCTGCATCCGTTCCGCAATATCGGGAACGGGTGCGGACCCATTCATTCTCTATGGGGCTGTGAGAGATGTGGAGAGCACACTATGTGCTCTCCGCATCCGCATTTACGGAGCGTGGCCCCGAACTTCTGGGCCGTGGCTCCGCAAAAAAATAGAACATGTCCTATACTTGTCCGCAATTGTAGTTCTATGGGGGGTGCCGGCCGGGTGTATTGCGGATCCGCAATACACTACGGACGTGTGAATGGACCCTAACTGGGGGGACAAACAGAACACTTACATGGTGACCTTCTTTTCATTTGCAGGTTCCTAGGCTTCTCTTTTGTCATCCATAATGGCTGTTCACATAAGTAGTCGTGGCCAATCCTAGAGCAGGGCCCGACAAGCAGGAAGTCTTTTAGGACTACCGATTAGGGATCGACCGATTATCGGATTTACCGATATTATCGGCCGATATTCAGGATTTTGAACGCTATCGGTATCAGCATTTATTTTGCCGATATTCCGATAGCGTAGGGGGAACACAGATCGCGCTGCTGACAGCGCTCTCCGTGTTCCCCTTAGCAGCAGCACAGGGGAGAAGGAAGCAGTGTCTCCTCCCCCTGTGCTGCTGCTGCCGCTGCCGCCAATGAAAGGACAGGGGACAGGAGGAGGGGAGGAGCTATGGCCACTGCACCACCAATGAAGCTTAATCTCTCATTTATTCATATACAGGAGGCGGGAGCTGCAGAATCACATAGCCGGCTCCCGACCTCTATGAGCGGTAGCTGCGATCTGCGGTAGTTAACCCCTCAGGTGCCGCGGATCGCAGCTACTGCTGATAGAGGTCGGGAGCCGGCTATGTGATTCTGCAGCCAGCTCCCGCCTCCTGTATATGATTGAATGAGAGAGGGGTTGTCCAAGTTATATTTATTGATGACCTATCCCCAGGATAGGTCATCTCAATATCAGATCGGAGGGGGTCCAACACCCGGCACCCCCTCCGATTAGCTGTTTGAAGAGGAGACTCGCACGGTGTCAGCGCTGCCTCCTCTTCACTGTTTACCTTCTAGCCCAGGGGTGTCAAACTCAAATTCATCGGGGGCCGCATCAGCAGTTTGGTCACCCTCAAAGGGCCGGGGGCCGGCATCTGCTTTTATAATGACAGCGGGGCCCGTGCAGTGACTGTATTCTACTACACGGGCCCCGCTCACTGTATAATCGTATCTCTAATAGTTAATGGTTACCGTATGTATATAATCGCATAAGGAGCGCTGTGTATTACCGGTACTTACAACTACAATCGCTCGCCGAGAGGAGGGAGGCCGGGAGGACAGGCGCTGGCAGCGTGAGTCATACGTCATGCGCCCACGCCGCCTGCTTCATTCATAAAGTGAGCGGCGCAGGCGCGTGACGTATGACTCACACACTGCCAGCGCCCGTCCTCCCAGCCTGCCTCCTCCCTCTTCTCGGCGAGCGTTTGTAGTTGTAAGTACTCCGCTCATTATGCGATTATGTACATAACTATTTACTATTAGACATACGATTATACAGTGAGCGGGGCCCGTGTAGTAGAATAGTCACTGCACGGGCCCCGCTGTCATTATAAAAGCAGACGCCGGCCCCCAGCCCCTCCTCCCTCACAGCTGATACACCCGCCGCGCGGCATCGCGGCGGGTGTATCATTGAAAATCGCAAAAAAAATTGCGCAAAAAATTGCGCGGAAATTCGCACGGAAATTTGCAAATCGCAAAATAAGCTGCATTCGCCATATAAGACGCACTGCTATTTCCCCCCCACTTTTGGGGGGGAAAAAGTGCGTCTTATACGGCGAAAAATACGGGTATGTTTTTAGGAGAATCTACTCAACCAAAATGATATATAACCTTATGTATTGATAAATCGCAGTTAAGGATTATAAGTAGCAAAAAAAATATATAAAAGACTTTAGTGGGGTGACACTGTTACAATACACTTCAAATGTTTTATATTTATACCTTTTTAGAAAAAACACTGCTGCACTGTCTGCAGGCAGGGCACAGTGGGCACTGGGCTGGGCACTACTTGGGCGCTGGAGCTGGACTGGAGAGGAGAAGAATGATTTCAATTCTCCCTCCCTGCCTCTCTCTCTGATGTCACTTCCTGTATGGACCTGACTTCCTTATCAGAGAGGAGGAGGGAGGGACTAGTCTGGGAGGAGCGAGGAGGAGCAAAGACTGGAGACCGGAGACTGAACACAGTGAGTGAGCAGCTGCGCTGCCTGGAATCATTCACTGTGTAGTGACTGTGTAGACTAGAGGAGGGAGGGAGGGGAGGGACTCGGGGAGGCTTGGGAGGAGCGCTGGCTGCGCTCAGCTGATCACCCGGCCCGGCTGCCGCAGTGAGTGACAGCAGCTAAGCTTAGGTCGGACAAACACTGTCTGCTACGCGGGCCACATGACGAGGTCTGGCGGGCCGGATTCGGCCCGCGGGCCTTGTGTTTGACACCCGTGTTCTAGCCGTTGCATCTGCAGTGGTGAGCAGGTGTAATTACACCCAAGCCGTCCCATTCATTTCAATAGGAAGGCTTGGGTGTAATTACACCTGCTCACCACTGCAGATGCAACGGCTAGAAGGTAAACAGTGAAGAGGAGGCAGCGCTGACACCCTGCGAGTCTCCTCTTCAAACAGCTGATCGGAGGGGGTGCCAGGTCATCAAGAAATATAATTTGGACAACGCCTTTAATCTTCATTGGTGGTGCAGTGCGCCCCCCCCCCCAACCCCAGTATTAGACATTGGTGGCGCAGTGCGCCCCCCTCCCCCCCAGTATTAAGCATTGGCGGCGCAGTGCGCCTCCCCCCCCAAGCCCCCCAAGTATTAAGCATTGTTGGCGCAGTGCGCCCCTCCACAGGATCGCCTTTCCCCTCCGATCCTTAGGCTAGGTCATCAAAATCTGATCAGTGGGGGTACTTCTCCCAGCACGGGGAGAATGCGGCTCTGTACACTGGACAGTGGCTGTGAATGCTATCGTAGCGCTGCTCCTATTCCTGTCTATGGGCTGTGTCTGGTATTACTATTCAGTCCTATTGAGTAACTACTGCAATACCAGACACAAGCAACAGACTATATAAAACTATTTATGTTGTGTTAAAACAGTTTATATATTTTACGAGAAACACCAAAAACACTAGAAATACCTGGTAAACTTAAAATAAAAAACTTAACACGATCTAGTGGTCAAATACATTTATTTACACAAAAAGAAAAAAACAACACAAAGTATCTAATAAACAGTTACAGTAACACATACTTAGGACAAATTAGATAAAAAAAAATATATTTTTTAAATCATTAAAAAAAAGACAACAAACATTCAAATAAAATATATCAACATTTTTCTCCAGGAAAAATACTCTCTTAGGGCTTTTTGGGACCGTATACGGAACCAATTATTTCAATCGGTCCGCAAAAAAAACGGAAGGTACACAGTGTACATTCCGTTTCCGTTTGTCCGTTCCGCAAAAAAATAGAACAGGATTGTACACGGACGTCATCCGTACTTTTTGCGTATCCGTTTCTTGCAGACCGCAAAATACATACGGTTGTGTGCATGAGGCCTTAAGGTCCTAAGCTTATAAAAAAATAAAACAGAACCAAAAAGTCCATTTATCAGACTTGAGCATAAAAAAGTCAAAGTTCATACTTTTTAATCCACCTCCTCAGTGGTGGGCCCAGAGCTGCTACCAAAAGTCAGTCAATAAGGGCAACAGCTCAGCAGCAAGTCTGTGTCCGTTCTGTTCATAGCTGGACCCTTATAAAAGTTCTTAATCCACCTCCTCAATGGTGGGCCCAGAGCTGCTGCCCTGTCGGGCCTGTGCACCACAGCTGGAGCCGGGCATACCTCCTGGCATACCTCCCTGGTACATCTTGGTGATGATTGGTTGGTACACCTTCTCCAGCTCTTTCTGCTTATGGGTATACTCATCTTTCTCTGCAAGTTGGTTGTTCTCCAGCCAAGCAATGATCTCCTTACACTTGTCCGAGATGACCCTCTTATCTTCATCACTGATCTTCCCCTTCATGTTCTCATCTTCCACCATGCTCTTTATGTTGAAGGCATAGGACTCCAGGGAGTTTTTGGCAGTAATTTTCTCTCTCTGGTCATCATCATCCGCTTTGTATTTCTCAGCATCTTGCACCATCTTCTCTATCTCCTCTTTGCTCAGTCGGCCTTTGTCGTTTGTAATGGTGATCTTGTTCTGTTTGCCTGAGCTCTTGTCCACAGCAGATACATTGAGGATACCGTTGGCATCTATATCAAAGGTCACCTCGATCTGGGGTACACCCCGAGGAGCAGGGGGAATTCCACTCAGCTCAAATTTACCCAGCAGGTTGTTGTCCTTGGTCATGGCTCTCTCACCCTCATACACCTGAATGAGGACACCTGGTTGGCTGTCAGAGTAGGTGGTGAAGACCTGGGTTTGCTTGGTGGGGATGGTTGTGTTGCGTTTGATGAGGACGGTCATAACCCCTCCAGCTGTCTCCAGGCCCAAAGAAAGAGGAGCCACATCCAGTAGAAGGAGGTCCTGCACATTCTCTGACTTGTCTCCCATGAGGATGGCAGCCTGGACAGCAGCCCCATAGGCCACAGCTTCATCTGGGTTGATGCTCTTGTTCAGCTCTCGGCCATTGAAGAAGTCCTGCAGCAGCTTCTGCACCTTGGGGATACGTGTGGAGCCTCCCACTAGGACAATTTCATGGATCTGTAACTTGTCCATCTTGGCATCTCGCAGGGCTTTCTCAACAGGCTCCAGGGTACCACGGAAGAGGTCAGAACACAACTCCTCAAAGCGGGCTCTAGTGATGGAAGTGTAGAAGTCAATGCCCTCGTACAGGGAGTCAATCTCGATGCTTGCCTGGGTGCTGGAGGACAGGGTGCGCTTGGCTCTCTCGCAGGCTGTCCTCAGTCTCCTCAAGGCCCTCTTGTTTTGGGTAATGTCCTTTTTATGTTTGCGTTTGAATTCTTCCACAAAGTGGTTGACCATTCTGTTATCAAAGTCCTCTCCTCCCAAATGAGTGTCACCCGCTGTGGCCTTTACCTCAAAGATGCCGTCATCAATGGTAAGGATGGAGACGTCGAAGGTGCCACCTCCCAGGTCAAAGATGAGGACGTTGCGTTCTCCACGGGCTCCCTTGTCCAGGCCGTAAGCGATGGCAGCTGCTGTAGGCTCATTGATGATTCTCAGCATGTTGAGTCCGGCGATGACACCGGCGTCTTTGGTGGCCTGCCGCTGGGAGTCATTGAAGTAGGCTGGCACGGTGATTACCGCATTGGTGACTGGATGACCCAGGAAAGCCTCTGCCGTCTCCTTCATCTTTAGCAGCACCATAGAGGAGATCTCCTCAGGGAAGAAGGTCTTGTCCTCTCCTTTATACTCCACTTGGACCTTGGGCTTTCCTCCATCACTCACCAACTGGAAGGGCCAGTGCTTCATGTCAGACTGCACCACCGGCTCATCAAACCTTCTGCCAATCAGCCTCTTGGCATCAAAGACTGTGTTCTGGGGGTTGAGAGCCACCTGGTTCTTGGCAGCGTCTCCGATGAGTCTCTCGGTGTCGGTGAAGGCCACGTAGCTGGGGGTGGTGCGGTTGCCCTGGTCGTTGGCGATGATCTCCACCTTGCCATGCTGGAAGACCCCCACACAGGAGTAGGTGGTGCCCAGGTCAATGCCAATGGCGGTTCCTTTAGGTGCCATCTTCTGTCAGGAGGAGAGTGCTGCTGGACGTATCAGAGAGATGAGTGCAGGTGGCAGAGTAGCTTCTTGGTGAAGAGCTTCTCCTGAAGTTGCGCTTTGCAGCTCGTGTCTTGTGAGGAGAGTTATCAGTAACTGCTGCTCCACGCTGCACGGCGCCTATATATATGTGTACAGTGGAGACACGTCACAGCCTTCTAACCAATCACAGCGCTCCTCACCACGCTCCCCTACATCACTTAGCAACTATCCCGAAGTTTCCCGAACGGTCCCCGCAGAAGCAGCCAATCACAGAGCCGCATGACACACAGCCCGATGGAGAATATTCGGGAGCTTTCTAGTCAGTCTGAAGCTCGACCAATCAGCGGCGGCGGCTGTCCGTGACGTCATGGAGCAGAGAGAATTTTCGCGATAGTTCCAGGCTGCGCTGTCAGTCAGAGAACTTCTGAGCCAATCAGCGCGAGGAAGGGGCGGGGCGTGCGAGACAGCTCCCGAAGAGTCTGGAAGATGCCCGGAGACTGTGTGACCGGGAGCGGCGATTATCGGCGATGAGAAGGTTCTCGGTTGTTCTCGTCCCGTCTGCTGTGTGTGAGGGGAGGACGCAGCGGCGGGGACAGGTCTGACAGGAAAACGGAAAAGTAGAGGCGCCGGGTATATGACAGATGTGGGGAAATAGCCGGAAGTGTCCTGAAAAGTCGCAGAGTTTTACCTGACACTTATTAGAGGTCATGACCCCACCAGGAAAAAATAATACATAGATTTTGTGGGATAATTTAAAAACCGTTACCTGTGAAATAAATAGAAGAACCTTCCATCAGAGGGAGCGCGCTGTGACCGCACCGTGTGACCGCGGCCGTATATTCTGCAGGGGCTCCGCATGAGCTGTGACTGTAAGGCCGTGTTCACATGGTCAGGATTGCTCCGGTGATGGAGGCGAGTGCGGTGTATGAGACGTCGTCCACGTGTCTGGGGGAAACCTGCGCAGAAAAAGCCCCCTTTCCTTTCACACTTGGGGTACACAGTTGCACAACATTTTTTGTGTGGTCTCCCTGTCGGATCCGTCCTTCCGCTGTTTCGCCGGACCGCCACTCCGTCTCCATTGACTAGGACAAAAGCCGCCGGACTAAAAAGTCGGACATGCAGGACTTTTTAGTCCGGCAGCTTTCGCCGTACTGCACCGAAGCTCAGCCCCCGTCCCCATTATAGTCAATGGGGACGGAGCGGCGATATGGCGAAACAGCGGAAGGACGGATCCGACAGGGAGACCAGCCTGCCGGATCCGTCCTGCCGCAAGTGTGAAAGTAGCCTAAAGCGCTTAGGCCGGGTTCACATCACGTTTTTGTCATCCATTTAACGTACTGGTATATGTTGGGGGGGAAAAAGGATGCAAAACTGTAGCACACTGCGCTTTTTTATCCTTTAGGGCTCATGCACACAAGATAGGATTTTTGGTAAAAATAAAAAATAATTTAACTCACCTTAATCCACTTGTTCGCGCAGCCGGCATCTCTTCTGTCTTTATCTGTGAGGAATAGGACCTTTGATGACGTCACTGCGTTCATCACATGATCCATCACCATGGTGATGGATCATGTGACGGACCATGTGATGAGCGTAGTGAACCATATATAATATCCCAATATATCAACATAATTAATATAATATACAATATAACAGTGATTACGGTTCCATTAATTATCAAGTAACATAGTACATAAGGCCGAAAAAAGACATTTGTCCATCCAGTTCGGCCTGTTATCCCGCAAGTTGATCCAGAGGAAGACCCCTCTCTAGTAGCTATAGCCTGTAATATTATTACGCTCCAGAAATACATCCAGGCCCTCTTGAATTCCTTTATTGTACTCACCATCACCACCTCCTCAGGCAGAGAGTTCCATAGTCTCACTGCTCTTACCGTAAAGAATCCTCTTCTATGTTTGTGTACAAACCTTCTTTCCTCCAGACACAGAGGATGTCCCCTCGTCACAGTCACAGTCCTGGGAATGAATAGCTGATGGGATAGATCTCTGTACGTCGTCAGCAAAAAATAACAATTCGAAATGTCCCACAGGGGACCCCAATAGTAGTCATCCCAACTCCAATGGTCTCCTATACGCATGTGGCCGACGTACATCTTCAATCTAAATATCCCAGGTATAAGGAGGTGATACAGGAAGAGATTGTTTCTCAATGGTCAAAAATAAATCAAATAGACATCAAACATATTAATGTTTTAAAAGACGGAATCCAGCCAGAGGAGCTCACAGAGAGCTAAAGAAAAGAAGCTTCACTGAGACCATGTGGTGTGACAGTGTTTGATAGATAAATCCATCTAGTCTTTTTTTGACTCAGGGATTTTTTCCAACTACCTCCTCCAGGGGAAACGATCAACCAGTCGATGCCCCTAAATCGGAGGAGTGAACTATCCTCGTTATGTTGATCCCTGAAGTGTCTAGTAATCGTTTGTAGATTCTCCAAATCCTGTGAGTCCTTCGCTGCTTGTATTGCTAGAACGTGTTACCTGATATGTCTCTTCAGGGGGCGAGAGGTCATGCCCACATAAATTAATTTACATGGACAGATGGCCCAATAGCTCACACCCAGCGCTGCACAAGTTATTACATACTGTTTCTTATGTGCACAATCCCAAAAGTGCTCTGCCCTGTCCATGTTAACACAAGCAACACATTTACCACGTCCCTTACTGCCCCACGAAGGGCCCTTGGTACCAATTAATCCTGGTTTTAACATTGTATAGTGTCTTCTAACTAAATGATCCTTTAGGTTTATAGACTACTTTCATGCTCGCGTTTTGGCTTTCCGTTTGTGAGATCCATCATGGGCTCTCACAAGCGGTCCAAAACGGATTAGTTTTGCCCTAATGCTTTCTGAATGGAAAAGGATCCGCTCAGAATGCATCCGTTATCCTCCGATCAGTCTCCATTCCGCTCTGTAGGCGGACACCAAAACGCTGCTTGCAGCATTTTGCTGTTTGCTTGACGTAACTGAGCCAAACGGATCCGTCCTGGCACACAATGTAAGTAAATGGGGACGGATCCATTTTATCTGGCACAATAGAAAGCTGATCCATCTCCCATTGACTTTCAATGGAGTTCCATCTTGGCTATGTTACTGATAATACAAACGGATCCGTTTAAGACGGTTGTATTATTGTAATGGATCCATTTTTGCAGATCCATAATGGATCCGCCCAAAATTTGAGTGTGAAAGTAGCCTTAGCTCTACGTTATGTAATTGATTGACGATTAGGGAATTTTCTCTCCAATTGTGGGTCAGCCTGCAAGATTTTCCAATGCTTACTCAACACCTGCCGAACATTTCTCCACCGTGAGTTATATTCAGTGATGAAGCGTATTTTCTCTGTTTCCTCTCCTCATTTTTGTACAGTAGACCAGATCGCTTGGACCCCAGGGCTCTTCGGTATCCTGTCTCTATGGACCTCTGTCCTGGAATCTCTGACGAAGTTCCTCAGCTCAAAATTCAAAGTTACGCTCAGTTGAACATATTCTCCTCAGTCTTAGGAATTGTCCCACTGGTATGCTGTTGATGAGATTGCCAGGGTGGGACGATTTTGCATGTAATAGACAGTTTACAGAAGTATGTTTCCTATATAGCTCTGTCAATATTCGCCCCCTACCGTCAACCTAAAAACATACATCCAAGAAATCAATACTGGTCCGACTGATCTTGAAGGTAAGTTTGATATTCATGTTGTTTGTATTAAGCTGTTGCATAAATGACCCAAATTCCTCCTCATTTCCCTGCCAGATGATCAACAAATCATCTATATAACGGCCCCAATACTGAACTTTGCGGGCCATAGGCAGGGGGTCTTTCTGGAGGACCTCCCTCTCTCACAACCCCAGGAACAAATTAGCATATGAGGGCGCACAAGATACCCCCATTGCGGTGCCCTGGAGCTGTAGGTAGAAAGACCCCCCAAACAGAAAGAAATTGTGAGTCAAAACAAATTCCAACAAAGATATAAGAAACATTTTTCTTTGGCCATGTTAGTGGCCTGAAGAAAAAAGTCGGCCACCCTTAGACCATCATCATGTCTAATTGAGGTATATAATGACTCGACGTCACAAGTTGCTATGGTCATGTCAGGTTCAAGTTGGATCTCCTCCACTATCTTCAGGATGTCTACAGTATCTTTCAAATAGGAGGGAAGGCCTTCCACTAGAGGATATAAAAAAATTTCAATGTATTTACAGGTAGAATCATTTAGGCCATTCACCCCTGACACTATCGGTCTCCCCGGAGGTTGCTCAATGTTCTTATGTACATTTGAGAGAAAATGAAGAGTGGGGATTACTGAGTGTTCGGGCATCAAACATTAGTATTGTTTCTTAGAAATTAATCCCGCTTCAACATTCTGGCAGAGAATGGCGTCTTTCCTGAATTTCTCAGTCGGATTGAAAGTCAGTTTTCTATAACAATTAGGGTCATTCAGATTGAACCGGATTGAACAAGGCTGATCCCTTCTTATACTAAACTAATTATTTTGATGTCTGAGTTTGTCCAATTGTCCATACTATATTGAGGTTATTGTTATATTATTTTTGCTGGACATGGTTGGCCACTGACATCAACTAATTGGGTATGCACTATAGGGGATACGTTTAGGGGCCTCTCTATCCAGTACAACTATTACTGCACAAGTGGTACATAATAACATCACATATGTAAATTTGGAGTCTGGTGGGGTATATCATCTATCATAGTACCTACCTGCAATGTTTTTAATATTGTCTTTTATATTACCAGTGTATGTCTAATTGTCGACATGTAATAAAGATATATTTTTGTATTATACATGTGTGGTGTTTTTTAATAGCTTTTTGATAATACAACCATCTGCATCTGTTATGAAAGGATCAGTTTGTATTATCTTTAACATACCCAAGATGGATCCGACATGAACTTCATTGAAAGTCAATGGAGGACGGATCAGTTTTCTATTGTGTCAGAGAAAACAAATCTGTCCCCATTGACTTGCATTGTGGGTCAGGACGGATCTGTCTTGCTCCGCATTCCAGGACGGAAAGCAAACCGCAGCATGCTGCAGTTTGCTCTCCGATATTAGAATGGAACGGAATGCATTATGGAGCATTCCGTTCTGTTTAGTTACGTTTTGTCCCCATTGACAATAAATGGGGCCAGAATGGAATCGTTTTTTTTTCTGGTATTGAGCCCCTATGATGGATCTCAATACCGTAAAATATTAACGGTAGTGTGAAAGTAGCCTTAGCTCCTCCTCTCAGCTATACCCCTCCTGCATACACTGAGCTAATCAGTTTATACAAAAGCAGTAGGAGAAGCCAAAGGAAACCAATTGTATGAAAGAGAGCTGGAGATGGGTCAGAACCAAGAACAGGTGGGACCCACCAAAAAGAACCAGCAATGAACTTACTGGGTGGGAGCTGGGTCCCCCAATCAACTCAACGTGAAAATGATTTTTATAGGTAAGCACAAAAAAATCGAATTTTCTCGCTCGTATCATTGGGGGACACAGGAGACCATGGGATGTTCCAAAGCAGTACCATGGGGAGGGAATAAAAGACCAGAACAAATCTAAGGCTGGCCATGGGATCCTGCACAGAAATGTTGGGAAAGGATGTACAGGAACCCTTTATAGGACAGGGAGAGCATGAACCAGGAAGACCAGCCAGAGAGCGTAGAACGCACAACATCTTAGACTGCGTAAAAAAAAGGAAAACCCAGTGAAACAAAGCCCAAGGCCTCGAGAGGCTTCAGATTATGTGGATAGCAGCACATAATATCCACAAGATGGATAAGCATGTCTGACGACTGAAGATGATGTGCGGAAGGTACTTCTGGATAGCGAGGACCACAGAATTGCTGTGGGGACCTGGCCAGGATGTCTTGCATGGCAATAGCCCCCATGGAAAACCGAGGGGTGTCTACTCAACAGAAATGAACTGTAGAATCTGAGTTCAACAGGAAAACCCAGACACAACCTTACCAAATGTGTAAGTATCAGGATGGGAAACATTAACCCAGGAAAAAACTGGGAAAACTGGAAGGAGTTACAGGGCAACTGGCAGAGGACTAGTTTTGTAGGGATCTCCCAGGTACGTGAGGAGACCCCTGTGGGCCAATTTGTAAAAGAAAATAGCGAGTAGCCACTCCCTTGTAAAGAATCCACCACAAGAAGAGACTAAAAAGTATGGAATTTGATCACTCATCAAGACAGAGATAAGGGATAGCCAAGGGGGACAAGAAGCCACAACGGGAACCAATCAGAGGAAGAAAATGAAAAACCATAGACAAATGGGGAGTAATTTAAGAGGAAAAGAATCCTAGATAAATGGAATGTCTTTATGTCCAGGCATTTACCTGCAGATGACATTATGTCCCTTATGGCAAATTTTCAACATACAGAGTGGTATTTGTTGAGAGATCTGAAAGGAACTTTGGGAAAATTTACAGTGAGATAGAGACATAACTGTACCACAGCATTCGCACAGATATAAATGTCATAGATTGGTGGGTAGTATCCAGATGAAGGAAGTTGGAGGGGGGAAGGGTGTTTGAGGGATTATTAGAAATGTAGTTTCTATTTTTGTCAAATGGATGTCATTTCAACAGATGTACAATGTTGATTACTGAACATGTCAAAATTCTATTTTGTATCTGATTATTTTCAAATGAAACTTTCAATAAAATGTTAAATATTAAAAAAAAAAAAAAAAGAGGAAAAGAATGTGTCCCCAGGGATAAATAGCATCCCAGCCATGCAGCAGAGAGCAATGCGGCAAAAGAGTGCAGCCAAAGCAACCTCCGCCACTAGACACAAGGAAGACTACAAGTGATGCTGGAACCAAGACCATATCATAACTGGCATTAGACAGCCTGAGCAAACTGAGCAACTGCACTCTTAAAAGAAAGTAGGCTACAATACACAAGAGAGATCACATACACTCGCCAGAATACACTCATGGAAGCCGTTCCAAAAGGTAAGGATCGCAGCATACATCTCTGCTTAAAAAGGAAACGCCCGCTAAGGAGCAGGTATTGTGGAAGACAGATGCCCCCAGAGCCGTAGAGGCTTGTCGTGAGACTTCTAACAAAAAAAGCATCCGACAGTCCGCAACGCAAAAAAGTATTGCGTGCACTACTTTTTTTCCGGTGCGGAGGCAGGGACAGAAAACCCACTGAAGCACTCCATAGTGCTTCTGATTCATGCCGTCATTCCGCACTGTATCTTCCAAATTGTAGACTGCATTATGGGCATGGGCAGCACATGCCTGTGTGTATGAGGCCTAACACACTGAGTATATGAGGCCTATGGTTTCTACACATGCAGCCAACATGGTACAACGTTCATGTAGCTGTTTTATTAGTGTGAACGACCCTGGATACAATGTAGGAAACTCTTGGTGAAAATAATTATGTCTGAACCCAGGGACAGATTGGCCATAGACCTTACAGGGAAATTTCCTGGTGGGCCGATGCCCAGGCCCTCCTCACAGCCGGCCACTGGAAGTTTTTGGGGATGTGTTTTGTGCTGCAATGTAGTCTTTGGCTCTGTTGGGGTGGAAAAATGTGCCACAATATGGTATTGCTGTCCCTACCTTCCATCAATTTGAACCTAATTACAAAACGAGGCCACTTTAAGTTCCCAGTCCACACCTATCTGTACCAGTTGTTGTGACACAAGGGGAAGGGCTGCAGAAGTCACATGTACCCCCGTCGATGGACGTTTTCAGCACCACAAGGAGAGGAAGAGCAGGGCTGGGTGCAACAGACACAAATCCCAGAGCTATGACTAGGTAAGTTTGATCACCACTACAGGTTGGTCGGTATTAGTCTTGGATAACCCCTTTAAATATATGAAGTCTCCTCCTAATCTAAAAGATGCCTGGATTTTGCAAGACGTAAGCATCATGGGCAAAACCGTGATCCTCCCGGAAAACATGGTCCATGTGACGGCCACAGCTCCCCAGAAGAGACTGCATCCTAGTAATTTGTGATGCACCCAGTTTATCTGATCACAGGGCTATTGCTGTATACTGACATCATCTGGTGAGTGTTCTGCTGTAGACGGCCCATCAGATATAAACTGACTGTAACATAAATTACTATAATACAGTCAGTTTGGGTCTGAGGAGCCGCAGTTGGCCTGGGACATGCAGGCAAACACACAAACCACACTCTGTTTTAGGGGGGAAAAAAATCACATTAAGGGTCCATTCACACGTCCGCAAATGGGTCTCCATCCGTTCCACAATATTGGGAACTGGTGTGGATCCATTCATTCTCTATGGGGCCGTGAGAGATGTGGAGAGCGCACTATGTGCTCTCTGCATCCGCATTTCCGGAGCGTGGCCCCGAACTTCTGGGCCGCAGCTCCGCAAAAAAATAGAACATGTCCTATTCTGAATAGGCAGTTCTATGGGGGGTGCCGGCCGGGTGTATTGCGGATCCGCAATACACTACGGACGTGTGAATGAACCCTAACTGGGGGGACAAACAGAACACTTACATGGTGACCTTCTTTTAATTTGCAGGTTCCTAGGCTTCTCTTTTGTCATCCATAATGGCTGTTCACATAAGTAGTGGTGGCCAATCCTAGAGCAGGGCCCGACAAGCAGGAAGTCTCTTAGGACTACCGATGCACAGTGTGCAGCAGTACGGCCATCTTTGATGACAGAAGAGGATCCTGGGAATCGATGAAGCTGCAGCCGCAAAGGAGATCACTATGCAAGTGCTGTTATTCCTCAGTTAATGTGATTATTATTATTTTTGTATGCGGAGTGTCCCTTTAAATATTAATGACCTATCCTTAGGCTAGGTCATCAATATCTGATCAGTGGGGGTACTTCTCCCAGCACGGGGAGAATGCGGCTCTGTACACTGGGCAGTGGCTGTGAATGCTATCGTAGCGCTGCTCCCATTCAGTTTTTGGAGCTTTCCTAATTACACCGTCTATGGGCTGTATCTGGTATTACTATTCAGTCCTATTGAGTAACTACTGCAATACCAGACACAAGCAACAGACTATATAAAACTATTTATGTTGTGTTAAAACAGTTTATATATTTTACGAGAAACACCAAAAACACTAGAAATACCTGGTAAATTTAAAATAAAAAACTTAACACGATCTAGTGGTAAAATAAATTTATTTACACAAAAAGAAAAAAACAACACAAAGTATCTAATAAACAGTTACAGTAACACATACTTAGGACAAATTAGATAAAAAATATATTTTTTTTTAAATCATTAAAAAAAGACAACAAACATTCAAATAAAACATATCAACATTTTTCTCCAGGAAAAATACTCTTAGGGCTTTTTGGGACCGTATACGGAACCAATTATTTCAATCGGTCCGCAAAAAAAACGGAAGGTACACCGTGTGCATTCCGTTTCCGTATGTCTGTTCCGCAAAAAAATAGAACAGGATTGTACACGGACGTCATCCGTACTTTTTGCGTATCCTTTTTTTGCAGACCGCAAAATACATACGGTCGTGTGCATGAGGCCTTAAGGTCCTAAGCTTATAAAAAAATAAAACAGAACCAAAAAGTCCATTTATCAGACTTGAGCATAAAAAAGTCAAAGTTCATACTTTTTAATCCACCTACTTAGTGGTGGGCCCAGAGCTGCTACCAAAAGTCAGTCAATAAGGGCAACAGCTCAGCAGCAAGTCTGTGTCCGTTCTGTTCATAGCTGGACCCTTATAAAAGTTTAATCCACCTCCTCAATGGTGGGCCCAGAGCTGCTGCCCTGTCGGGCCTGTGCACCACAGCTGGAGCCGGGCATACCTCCTGGCATACCTCCCTGGTACATCTTGGTGATGATTGGTTGGTACACCTTCTCCAGCTCTTTCTGCTTATGGGTATACTCATCTTTCTCTGCAAGTTGGTTGTTCTCCAGCCAGGCAATGATCTCTTTACACTTGTCCGAGATGACCCTCTTATCTTCATCACTGATCTTCCCCTTTATGTTCTCATCTTCCACCATGCTCTTTATGTTGAAGGCATAGGACTCCAGGGAGTTTTTGGCAGTAATTTTCTCTCTCTGGTCATCATCATCCGCTTTGTATTTCTCAGCATCTTGCACCATCTTCTCTATCTCCTCTTTGCTCAGTCGGCCTTTGTCGTTTGTAATGGTGATCTTGTTCTGTTTGCCTGAGCTCTTGTCCACAGCAGATACGTTGAGGATACCGTTGGCATCTATATCAAAGGTCACCTCGATCTCGGGTACACCCCGAGGAGCAGGGGGAATTCCACTCAGCTCAAATTTACCCAGCAGGTTGTTGTCCTTGGTCATGGCTCTCTCACCTTCATACACCTGAATGAGGACACCTGGTTGGCTGTCAGAGTAGGTGGTGAAGACCTGGGTTTGCTTGGTGGGGATGGTTGTGTTGCGTTTGATGAGGACGGTCATAACCCCTCCAGCTGTCTCCAGGCCCAAAGAAAGAGGAGCCACATCCAGTAGAAGGAGGTCCTGCACATTCTCTGACTTGTCTCCCATGAGGATGGCAGCCTGGACAGCAGCCCCATAGGCCACAGCTTCATCTGGGTTGATGCTCTTGTTCAGCTCTCGGCCATTGAAGAAGTCCTGCAGCAGCTTCTGCACCTTGGGGATACGTGTGGAGCCTCCCACTAGGACAATTTCATGGATCTGTGACTTGTCCATCTTGGCATCTCGCAGGGCTTTCTCAACAGGCTCCAGGGTACCACGGAAGAGGTCGGAACACAACTCCTCAAAGCGGGCTCTAGTGATGGAAGTGTAGAAGTCAATGCCCTCGTACAGGGAGTCAATCTCGATGCTTGCCTGGGTGCTGGAGGACAGGGTGCGCTTGGCTCTCTCGCAGGATGTCCTCAGTCTCCTCAGGGCCCTCTTGTTTTGGGTAATGTCCTTTTTATGTTTGCGTTTGAATTCTTCCACAAAGTGGTTGACCATTCTGTTATCAAAGTCCTCTCCTCCCAAATGAGTGTCACCCGCTGTGGCCTTTACCTCAAAGATGCCGTCATCAATGGTAAGGATGGAGACGTCGAAGGTGCCACCTCCCAGGTCAAAGATGAGGACGTTGCGTTCTCCACGGGCTCCCTTGTCCAGACCGTAAGCGATGGCAGCTGCTGTAGGCTCATTGATGATTCTCAGCACGTTGAGTCCAGCGATGACACCGGCGTCTTTGGTGGCCTGCCGCTGGGAGTCATTGAAGTAGGCTGGCACGGTGATGACCGCATTGGTGACTGGATGACCCAGGAAAGCCTCTGCCGTCTCCTTCATCTTTAGCAGCACCATAGAGGAGATCTCCTCAGGGAAGAAGGTCTTGTCCTCTCCTTTATACTCCACTTGGACCTTGGGCTTTCCTCCATCACTCACCAACTGGAAGGGCCAGTGCTTCATGTCAGACTGCACCACCGGCTCATCAAACCTTCTGCCAATCAGCCTCTTGGCATCAAAGACTGTGTTCTGGGGGTTGAGGGCCACCTGGTTCTTGGCAGCGTCTCCGATGAGTCTCTCGGTGTCGGTGAAGGCCACGTAGCTGGGGGTGGTGCGGTTGCCCTGGTCGTTGGCGATGATCTCCACCTTGCCATGCTGGAAGACCCCCACACAGGAGTAGGTGGTGCCCAGGTCAATGCCAATGGCGGTTCCTTTAGGTGCCATCTTCTGTCAGGATGTGAGTGCTGCTGGACGTATCAGCGGGATGAATGCAGGTGGCAGAGCGGCTTCTTGGTGAAGAGCTTCTCCTGAGGTTGCGCTTTGCAGCTCGTGTCTTGTGAGGAGAGTTATCAGTAACTGCTGCTCCACGCTGCACGGCGCCTCTATATATGTGTACAGTGTAGACACGTCACAGCCTTCTAACCAATCACAGCGCTCCTCACCACGCTCCCCTACATCACTTAGCAACTATCCCGAAGTTTCCCGAACGTTCCCCGCTGAAGCAGCCAATCACAGAGCCGCATGACACACAGCCCGATGGAGAATATTCGGGAGCTTTCTAGTCAGTCTGAAGCTCGACCAATCAGCGGCGGCGGCTGTCCGTGACGTCATGGAGCAGAGAGAATTTTCGCGATAGTTCCAGGCTGCGCTGTCAGTCAGAGAACTTCTGAGCCAATCAGCGCGAGGAAGGGGCGGGGCGTGAGACAGCTCCCGAAGAGTCTGGAAGATGCCCGGAGACTGTGTGACCGGGAGCGGCGATTATCGGCGATGAGAAGGTTCTCGGTTGTTCTCGTCCCGTCTGCTGTGTGTGAGGGGAGGACGCAGCGGCGGGGACAGGTCTGACAGGAAAACGGGAAAGTAGAGGCGCCGGGTATATGACAGCTGTGGGGAAATAGCTGGAAGTGTCCTGAAAAGTCGCAGAGTTTTACCTGACACTTTGGGGTTATTAGAGGTCATGACCCCACCAGGAAAAAATAATACATAGATTTTGTGGGATAATTTAAAAACCGTTACCTGTGAAATAAATAGAAGAACCTTCCATCAGAGGGAGCGGCTGTGACCGCACCGTGTGACCGCGGCCGTATATTCTGCAGGGGCTCCGCATGAGCTGTGACTGTAAGGCCGTGTTCACATGGTCAGGATTTGCCTGGAAATTCTGTCAGAAACCACAGACATTGCTCCAGTGATGGAGGCGAGCGCGGTGTATGAGACGTCGTCCACGTGTCTGGGGGAAACCTGCGCAGAATAAGCCCCCTTTCCTTTCACACTTGGGGTACACAGTTGTGCAACATATTTTTTGTATTGCTATTGAATGGTTTTGCAACGCATCCTGCTGCGGATGTGACTGCGACTTGGATGGATTTTTTTGCAACATCATTATATCATTACAGAAAATGTAACGTGGTTTTGCTTCTTTTTTTTTTGTAAAAACAGCAGTTTCAGGTGTTAGCTGAAGGTCTATTGTCTTTTATGGTCATTCGGTGACATTTTTACTCTTATTTTTTTTTTACGTTTCTTTCAATGCATGGAAAAATAAGGAGCTTAGGCTGGGTTCACATCACGTTTTTGTCATCCATTTAACGTACCGGTATATGTTGGGGAAAAAAAGGATGCAAAAGTGTCGCAAACAATGCTTTTCTATCCTTTAGGCCCCATGCACACGGCCGTTGTTCACGGCCGTGTGCGGGCCGTGGAACCGCGGCCTGGATCCCTTCCTGTGAGCTGGAGCGCACGGCGTCACTGGTTGCTATGACGCCGTGCGCTCCCTGCTGCCGCCGCAATACAGTACTACACTGGTATGATCTATACCAGTGTATTACTGTACTGTGCCGGCAGCAGGGGGCGCACGGCGTCATAGCAACCAGTGACGCCGTGCGCTCCAGCTCACAGGAAGGGATCCAGGCCGCGGTTCCACGGCCCGCACACGGCCGTGAACAACGGCCGTGTGCATGGGGCCTTAGGGCAGTGTTTCCCAACCAGTGTGCCTCCAGCTGTTGCAAAACTACAACTCCCAGCATGCCTGGACAGCCTTTGGCTGTGCGGGCATGCTGGGAGTTGTAGTTTTGCAACAGCTGGAGGCACACTGGTTGGGAAACACTGCTTTAGGGCTCATGCACACAAAATAGGATTTTTTGTGCTTACGTGTAAAATCTTTTTCTCGCTGAGTTAATTGGGGGACACAGGAGACCATGGGTATAGCTGCTGCTGCCACTAGGAGGCGACACTAGGCAAAAAAGTGTTAGGCTTCTTTCACACAGGCGCCATGTTTTGGGGCCAGATAAGATGCGGATGCGTTGTGGGAAAATGCGCGATTTTTCCGCGCAAGTGCAAAACATTGTAATGCGTTTTGCACGCGCGTGAAAAAAATCGGCATGTTTGGTACCCAAACCCGGACTTCTTCACAGAAGTTCGGGTTTGGGTTAGGTGTTGTGTAGATTTTATTTTCCCTTATAACATGGTTATAAGGGAAAATAATAGCATTCTGAATACAGAATGCATAGTACCATAGCGCTGGAGGGGTTAAAAAAATAATAATTTTTTTAACTCACCATAATCCACTTGCTCGCGCAGCCCGGCTTCTCTTCTCTCTTCTCTTCATCTTTGCTGTGCACAGGAATAGGACCTTTGATGACGTCACTGTGCTCATCACATGGTCCGTCACATGATCTTTTTTTGCCATGGTGATGGATCATGTGACGGACCTTGTGATGAGCGCAGTGACGTCACCACAGGTCCTTTTCCTGTGCACAGCAAAGATGAAGAGAGAAGAGAAGCCGGGCTGCGTGAGCAAGTGGATTAAGGTGAGTTAAATTTTTTTTTTATTTTTTTTTTAAACCCCTCCAGCCCTATTGCACTATGCATTCTGTATTAAGAATGCTATTATTTTCCCTTATAACCATGTCATAAGGGAAAATAATAATGATCGGGTCCCCATCGTCTCCTAGAAACCGTGCGTGAAAATCGCACCGCATCCGCACTTGCTTGCGGATGCTTGCAATTTTCACGCAGCCACATTCACTTCTATGGTTGAAAAACGCACAAAATAGAGCATGCTGCGATTTTCACGCACCGCACAAGTGATGCGTGAAAATCTCCGCTCATGTGCACAGCCCCATAGAAATGAATGGGTCCGGATTCAGTGCAGGTGCAATGCGTTAACCTCACGCATTGCACCTGGGCGGAAATCTCGCCCGTGTGAAAGGGGCCTTAGGCTACTTTCACACCAGTGTTTTTGCTGGATCCGGCAGGGTTCAGCAAAAACACTTCTCTTGCAGTCACTGATAGCCGGACCCCTGCTGTATGCGCCGGCATTAGTGAAAACACAGATGCCGGCACATTAGCCCTTGATGTGCCGCGGTCAGCGCTGACCGCGGCAAGTGCGATGTGTGCAGCGGCAGAGAGCTTCCATCGAGTCCCCGTGCTGCTGTGACGGGGACCCAATGGCAGGGAAGGCAGCCTGATGCCTTCCGTGACAGCCTGTGAGATCCAGCCCCCTGGATATCACAGGCAGGAAGCTGTAAGTGTGTAATACACTTACAGCCAGTGCATGACAATACAGAAGTATTGTCATGCATTGTAAAGGGGATGAGACCCCAAAAAGTTGGAAGTCCCAGAGTGGGACAAAAAATAAAGTTTAAAAAAATTACGTTTTACCAAAAAATCCAAAGTTTCAAATAAAAGAAAAAAAAGCGTCCTTTTCCCAAAATAAAGTAATTTTTTTTTAAAATAGGGAAAAAAGAAAAGTAGACATATTAGGTATCGAACGCGTCCGTATCGACCGACTCGATAAAAATATCACATGACCTAACCCCTCAGATGAACACTGTCAAAAAATAATAAAATTGTGCTAAAAAAAACATTTTTTGGTTACCTTACATCACTTAAAGTGCAACACAAAGTGATCAAAAAGGCGTATGCATCCCAAAATAGTGCCAATCGAACCGTCATCTCATCCCGCAAAAAAAGAGCCCCTAACTAAGACAATCGCTCAAAAATTTAAAAAAAACTATGGCTCTCAGACTATGGAGACACTAAAACATGATTTGTTTTGTTTCAAAAATGCTTTTATTGTATTAAATGTAAAAAAATTAATTAAAAAAAAGTTGACATATTACGTATCGCCATGTCCGTAAGAACCTGCTCTATAAAAAAATCACATGACCTAACCCCTCAGATGAACACTGTAAATAAAATAAAAACCGTGTCAAAAGGCCATTTTTTTTTGTCACCTTACATTACAAAAAGTGTAATACCAAGTGATCAAAAAGTTATATGCACCCTAAAATAGTACTAATCAAACCGTCATCTCATACCGAAAAAAATGAGCCCATACATAAGAAAGTCGCCCAAAATTTTAAAAAACTGGCTTTCAGAATATGGAGACACTAAAAAAATCATTAAAAAAAAAAATAATACTTTATCATGTAAAACTGAAACAAACAACTAAAATAAGTAGTCATATTTGGTATTGTTACATGTAACAACCTGCTCTATAAAAAAAACACATGATCTAACCTGTCAGATGAACATTGTAAATAAAAAATGAAAACAGTGCCAAAACAGATATTTTTTGGTACCTTGCCTCTCAAAAAGTGTAATATAGAGCAACTAAAAATCATATGTACCCTAAAATAGTACCAACAAAACTGCCACCTTATCTCATAGGTTTTTTGGAGTTTCTACTCTAGGGGTGCATCAGGGGGTCTTCAAATGTGACATGACAGCTTACAATTATCCCAGTGAAATCTACCCTCCAAAAACCATATGGTGTTCCTTTCCTTGTGTGCCCTGCCGTGTGCCCGTACAGCAGTTTACGACCACATATGGGGTGTTTCTGTAAACTACAGAATCAGGGCAATAAATATTGAGTTTTGTTTGGCTGTTAGGCCTCTTTCAGACGGGCGTTGCGGGAAAATGTGCGGGTGCGTTGCGGGAACACCCGCGATTTTTCAGCGTGAGTGCAAAACATATGCGTTTTGCACTCGCGTGAGAAAAATCGCACATGTTTCGTACCCAAACCCGAACTTCTTCACAGAAGTTCGGGTCTGGGATCGGTGTTCTGTAGATTGTATTATTTTCCCTTATAACATGGTTATACTGGAGTTTATACTCTAGGGGTTATACTTAGTTCACAATGTTTTTCCAGGTGAAAGGTCCTCTTTAAAAACAAATTAACGTTTTAAAAGACGAAATCCAGCCAGAGGAGCTCACAGAGAGCTAAAGAAAAGAAGCGGAACTGTTGCCTTCACTGAGACCATGTGGTGTGACAGTGTTTGATAGATAAATCCATCTAGTAATTTTTTCCAATTACCTCCTCTAGGGGAAACAATCACCCAGTCGATGCCCCTAAATCGGAGGAGTGAACTATCCGAGTTATGTTGATCCCTGATGTGTCTAGTAATCGTTTGTAGATTCTCCAAATCCTGTGATTCCTTCGCTGCTTGTATTGCTAGAACGTGTTACCTGATATGTCTCTTCAGGGGCGAGAGGTCATGCCCACATAAATCAATTTACATGGACAGATGGCCCAATAGCTCACACCCAGCGCTGCACAAGTTATTACATACTGTTTCTTATGTGCAGAATCCCAAAAGTGCTCTGCCCTGTCCATGTTAACACAAGCAACACATTTACCACATCCCTTACTACCAAATAATCCTGGTTTTAACATTGTATAGTGTCTTCTAACTAAATGATCCTTTAGGTTTATAGACTACTTTCACACTCGCATTTTGGCTTTCCGTTTGTGAGATCCATCATGGGCTCTCACAAGCGGTCCAAAACGGATTAGGCTACTTTCACACTAGCGTTCATGGGTCCGTTCGTGAGCTCCGTTTGAAGGGGCTCACGAGCGGACCCGAACGCAGCCGTCCAGCCCTGATGCAGTCTGAATGGAGCGGATCCGCTCAGACTGCATCAGTCTGGCGGCGTTCAGCCTCCGCTCCGCTCGCCTCCGCACGGACAGGCGGACAGCTGAACGCTGCTTGCAGCGTTCGGGTGTCCGCCTGGCCGTGCGGATCCGTCCAGACTTACAATGTAAGTCAATGGGGACGGATCCGTTTGAAGATGCCACAATGTGGCTCAATCTTCAAGCGGATCCGTCCCCCATTGACTTTACATTGAAAGTCTGGACGGATCCGTCCGAGGCTATTTTCACACTTAGCTTTTTTTTTGCCATTTTAATGCAGACGGATCCGTTCTGAACGGAGCCTCCGTCTGCATTATTATGAGCGGATCCGTTCAGAACGGATCCGCCCGAACGCTAGTGTGAAAGTAGCCTTAGTTTTGCCCTAATGCATTCTGAATGGAAAAGGATCCGCTCAGAATGCATCCGTTTGCCTTGGATCAGTCTCCATTCCGCTCTGTAGGTGGACACGTTTTGCTGTTCGTTTGACAGAACTGAGCCAAACGGATCCGTCCTGGCACACAATGTAAGTCAATGGGGACGGATCCGTTTTATCTGGCACAATAGAAAACTGATCCATCTCCCATTGACTTTCAATGGAGTTCCGTCTTGGCTATGTTACTGATAATACAAACGGATCCATCCAAGACGGATGCATGCGGTTGTATTATTGTAATGGATCCATTTTTGCAGATCCATAACGGATCCGCACAAAATTTGAGTGTGAAAGTAGCCTTAGCTCTACGGTATGTAATTGATGGACAAGGGGGTAATTTTCTCTCCAATTGTGGATCAGCCTGCAAGATTTTCCAATGCTTACTCAACACCTGCCGAACATTTCTCCACCGTGAGTTATATTCAGTGATGAAGCGTATTTTCTCAGTTTCCTCTCCTCATTTTTGTACAGTAGACCTGATCGCTTGGACCCCAGGGCTCTTCGGTATCCTGTCTCTATGGACCTCTGTCTTGGAATCTCTGACGAAGTTCCTCAGCTCGAAATTCAAAGTTACGCTCAGTTGAACATATTCTCCTTAGTCTTAGGAATTGTCCCACTGGTATGCTGTTGATGAGATTGCCAGGGTGGGACGATTTTGCATGTAATAGACAGTTTACAGAAGTATGTTTCCTATATAGCTCTGTCAATATTCGCCCCCTACCGTCAACCTAAAAACATACATCCAAGAAATCAATACTGGTCCGACTGATCTTGAAGGTAAGTTTGATATTCATGTTGTTTGTATTAAGCTGTTGCATGAATGACCCAAATTCCTCCTCATTCCCCTGCCAGATGATCAACAAATCATCTATATAACGGCCCCAATACTGAACTTTGTGGGCCATAGGCAGGGGGTCTTTCTGGAGGACCTCCCTCTCTCACAGCCCCAGGAACAAATTAGCATATGAGGGCGCACAAGATACCCCCATTGCGGTGCCCTGGAGCTGTAGGTAGAAAGACCCCCCCAAACAAAAAGAAATTGTGAGTCAAAACAAATTCCAACAAAGATATAAGAAACTTAAATTTTTCTTTGGCCATGTTAGTGGTCTGAAGAAAAAAGTCGGCCACCCTTAGACCATCATCATGTCTAATTGAGGTAAATAATGACTCGACGTCACAAGTTGCTATGGTCATGTCAGGTTCAAGTTGGATCTCCTCCACTATCTTCAGGATGTCTACAGTATCTTTCAAATAGGAAGGCCTTCCACTAGAGGATATAAAAAAAATTCAATGTTTTTACAGATAGAATCATCGGTGTCCCCAGAGGTTGTTCAATGTTCTTATGTACATTCGAGAGAAAATGAAGAGTGGGGATTACTGAGTGTTCGGGCATCAAACATTAGTATTTTTTCTTAGATATTAATCCCGCTTCAACATTCTGGCAGAGAATGGCATCTTTCCTGAATTTCTCAGTCGGATTGAAAGTCAGTTTTCTATAACAATTAGGGTCAGTCAGATTGAACCGGATTGAACAAGGCTGATCCCTTCTTATACTAAACTAATTATTTTGATGTCTGAGTCTGTCCAATTGTCCATACTATATTGAGGTTATTGTTATATTATTTTTGCTGGACATGGTTGGCCACTGACATCAACTAATTGGGTATGCACTATAGGGGATACGTTTAGGGGACCAGTCCTCTCTATCCAGTACAGCTATTACTGCACAAGTGGTACATAATAACATTTGGAGTGGGTTATATCATCTATCATAGTACCTACCTGCAGTGTTTTTAATATTGTCTTTGATATTACCAGTGTATGTCTAATTGTGGACACGTAATAAAGATGTCTTTTTGTATTATACATGTGTGGTGTTTTTGAATAGGTTTTTCATAATACAACCATCTGCATCTGAAAGGATCAGTTTGTATTATCTTTTAACATACCCAAGATGGATCCGTTATGAACTCCATTGGAAGTCAATGGGGGACGGATCCGTTTTCTATTGTGTCATAGAAAACAAATCCGTCCCCATTGACTTGCATTGTGGGTCAGGACGGATCTGTCTTGCTCCGCATCCCAAGACGGAAAGCAAACCGCAGCATGCTGCAGTTTGCTCTCCGCTCTCCGATATTAGAATGGAACGGAATGCATTTTGGAGCATTCCGTTCTGTTTAGTTACGTTTTGTCCCCATTGACAATAAATGGGGCCAGAATGGAATCGGTTTTTTTTTCTGGTATTGAGCCCCTATGATGGATCTCAATACCGGAAAATATTAACGGTAGTGTGAAAGTAGCCTTAGCTCCTCCTCTCAGCTATACCCCTCCTGCATACACTGAGCTAATCAGTTTATACAAAAGCAGTAGGAGAAGCCAAAGGAAACCAATTGTATGAAAGAGAGCTGGAGATGGGTCAGAACCAAGAACAGGTGGGACCCACCAAAAAGAACCAGCAATGAACTTACTAGGTGGGAGCTGTGTCCCCCAATCAACTCAACGAGAAAATGATTTTATAGGTAAGCACAAAAAAAATCAAATTTTCTCGCTCGTATCATTGGGGGACACAGGAGACCATGGGATGTTCCAAAGCAGTACCATGGGGAGGGAATAAAAGACCAGAACAAATCTAAGGCTGGCCATGGGATCCTGCACAGAAACAGGCGCATTGAGGATGGAGCGGCCGCCTCTCAGTGCGCATGCGCCGATTGAAGACAGGTACAGCGCAGGCGCGATATTTTGAATTCAAACAGGGCCAGCAGAGAACGATCTTGTTCCCTGGCCCTGTCAATCAACATGCGGAGGGGGCGTCTTTAGGATCGGAGGATGCGGCTGCTACCAGCAAGTAGCCGCCCTACTTGCTGGTAGCAAGGTAATTTGCATATTTTAAAATTACGTTTTTAACAAATTCTACTGAACCGAAATTATTATTTAGCTTATGTATGCAGAAATTGCACTATAGGGATTATAAGTAAACAAAAAAACAAAAACGGTTTAGTGGGGTGACAGAAGCCCTTTAAGGGGTGTATGCGTTCCTAGTGAGAAATATATAAGATAATAGATGCATTGACGTCCTACATAATATTCAACAATACAAAACAATATATGTCCTATTGATCTTATACTAAATCTTAATGTTCATTATACATATACAGATTTTCTGCTTCATCAATAGACATTAAACCATAGGGATAATTAGTTCCATCTAGAGAATATTTGTATCTCAGTCCTAAATCCATAAGGAGACAAGAATGACTCTTCTCAGATTGGCACATCTTATAGAAAAGAAACCTTATGAACTGTGTCCTTTCCATGAACCTCTTTTGGCCTACTTTAAAATACATACACAATGGTGAATATAACACAATATGGCCTATTAAATATCAAATCCACTATAATTAGGATATTTTGATATAAATGTCATATACCTATGAAAAAGCACAACAACAGAGCCAGTGCCGAAACATGGAACAGAACAGAAGGTAATGTGGTAGAAACCACAGA
The DNA here is from genome assembly GCF_014858855.1 of Bufo gargarizans. Classification (NCBI taxonomy): domain Eukaryota; kingdom Metazoa; phylum Chordata; class Amphibia; order Anura; family Bufonidae; genus Bufo; species Bufo gargarizans. Next base: position 12,303,078 of record NC_058088.1, read on the forward strand.
ACCATATCCAGTGCAAATGCAAGTGTAACACCCCAGTATGGTGTTACCACTCCTGCACCCTGCTACTATCTCTAATGGGCTAACAAAACGTCATCTTATGTATTTTGTTCAGGTCCTCCACAATGTGCGTTCCTAATATGTTTATGCAATTGTTTATATGTAATGTGCCTGGTTCACCAGCAGGTGGCAGCATTTCTGGCAGAGCTATCTTAAGACAGAATGGAACTCACCATTCCATTCGCCCCCCCTTTTGGGCAGAAGTGGGTAAGTCCTGCTTTCTACCAGAAGGAAGTGGGGCAGTTCTGGTTTGTTCTGGTTGAGACTCCATGTTGGAGCTTTCAGGATTCTAACCTATTCTTTGGCTGAAGATAAGTCTGACTAAAAAGTGCAGCATAAAGAAGAAGCCAAGTTATCCAGCCAGCTTGTCAGTACAGCAGTGTGAGAGAAAGCTATAGCAGAGTTGAGTTTGCCTGCCAGTTCATGCTAAAGCCTGCTGTAACCAAGACAAAGCCTGTAAACTGTTTGAAGAAACGTTTATTCAAAGTAAAGCTTCTATTGAACTTCATCTCAAGGTCTGGACTCAAATTATTCTTTCCAATCCCTCGAATATTCCCCCTATTTATTGCTTCTGAGCCAAAGCCTGGGGTCCAGTGGTATCCAGGTAGGAGCACTGTGACACACAAAGAGGTATTTAGGCCGCACTACACCACTCTGCATTTCCTACACCTTGGACGCTATAGGAAGGACCCTGGGGGGAGGCACCTGTTGCACAAGGAGAGAGGAAGAAAGCAATGCGGGTGGCCACCATGGCTTGCAGGGGGAACGTAAGCCCCGAGCCTGAGAAGGGAACCACACAGTGGAAGACAAGGCACTTAGGGATAAGGCAAATTCTCCACCAGAGAATGGGGCCAGACAGGAGTAGCCACAGGAACTAGTGCTGGCGCAATACTCCACCTGAGGGGGAGGTCATACCATAGAAGACATAGTATATGGTGATAACACCATACTCCACCTGATGAGGAGACCATACAGAAGGTGCTATGGTATGTAGTACTAAAGCAAATAGTCCACCCAAGGGGGAGACTGTTCAGTAGGAGACATGGCATGCAGTGTTAACACAAATCCTTCACCTGAGAAGAAGCTCATACAGATAGTAACCACCGAAACAAGGGCTAGCACAATACCTGAGAAGGCCATACCGTAGTAGCCATGATATGTAGCGCAAGCATAAATACTCCCCCTGAGAAGGAGGCTATACCGTAGTAGCTACGATCTCTAGTGCTAGCGTAAATACTCCACCTGCAGAAGAGGACATACAATAGTATCCATATAATGGAGTGCTAGCCTAAATACGCCACCTGAAAAGGAGGAGCGCTAGAAGTGGAAACAGTATTTAGAGGCAGTGTACTATTCAATTTGCTTGGTAGTAACCACCGAATTCTCTTCTAAGGCAGATACACCACCTAAGAAGGTGTTGAGTATCATGACCAATCATGTAGTGTGGAGTCCCACCGGGACTTAAAGCAATGTTGTGGGGAAACACCCTGGAAGGACAGGGATTGCCATATCGGCACTCAAAACCAACAACCAAAAACAAAGGGGATAATGCGGTAGAAGCTGCCATATCCAGTGGTTGGGTCCGTATTCCACTTGTGGGGGAGGACCAGGTAATAGTAGGTATCGTCTCTTGGCATACACCCCTGTGGAAGAATATGATAGGAAATATAGCATCTGGTGCTGTGGCGTAGTAGACAGTTTCCAATGATGGTGCAATTACTTCACCCATTTATGTAAATACTGAACTCGTGGGAGTAGATAACGCAGGATATACTATCCAGTTATAGAGCAATTACTCCTCCTATGGAAGGGTGTAAGCCGTGTACTCCCCAGGTGTGGTGGGCTCCCCAGGATACAGTGAAGTCACGAACGAGGAAAGCAACCCCAACACTAGCTTTTGCCAAAACAGAATTTTACTTAAATGTGGCAATAAACACAACCTCAAATGTGGAGAACATACAATAAATTTACATACACCCAGCCCGAAGGCTGCACAGCATTGCGCCCTCCGATGGATGCAGGAGAAAAGAGCAGTAATTTACCTACTGGCGGGCACAACTAAACTGCCACACATTACCTGTTATTACCCTAAAAGAACAAGAATCACTGAATGGGAATGTGGTACGGGCTAGCCTGCCGTGCAGCACAACAGCGTACAATCTTACACAGATCTAAAGTATTCTGTGCCTGAGTATTCCTTCTGAGCAAAATGCCAGCCTGGCTTGAGTTCGTGGAAATGTTATCAGCTTTCCAATGTGAAATGTCACTAAGTTATGGAGTCCTTGCAATGAACAGTAGTAACACTTATGGCATGACGCAATCAGGGACCCTAACTAACTACAGGCTTGGTCTCAGTCAGGCACCAACACTGTAATGAGGTGCGTGCACGATCTTACCGACCCGGGTCTGCTTTGCATCCACTGGTGACTGAACAGAACAAATGCCCCTCCAACAAGCATTCGGTTCTGCAGTGTATGTAGCTTTGCTCCTCAGCTCTCATCAGCGTTCCTGGAAGCAACCCTCGTTCCTCTGGACAGGATCAGGGTCTTGAACATGATCAGCTTCACTTAGCTGCAGCTCTGGTCACTCTCACACCAGGATGCCATCGGATTCACTGCTCACACAGTTCCTTAGTGTCTCTCACAGCCTCACTAGAAGATGGCTGCTGCCTTCCTCTCCAGACTTGTAACTCCACCCCCTGAGAGTTCCCAACATCACATGAAATGCAGTCTGTTGCTGTGCTTAGAAAACAGCGGCATCTTGTGGCCAAACAGCAGAATGTCAGTCCAGATCATTTAACTTAATTTAATCAAACACAATGTTCAGACAATGAGAGCTGTTTCTCCATCTCACAAGGGGGTAATGCGACCAGATGTGCCGTGTCCAGTGGTCATGCAATTATGCCACCTATGAAGGGAGGTAATGCGATAGGCTGTACAGTATGCAGTGGCCATACAATTACGCCACCTATGGAGGGGGGTAATGCGACCGGCTATAGAGTATGCAGTGGTAGTGCGTTTATGCCACCTATGGAGGGGGGTAATGCAACAAGCTGTACAGTATCCAGTGGTCGAGCAATTACACCTCCTATGGAGGAGGGTAATGCGACAGGCTGTACATTATGCAGTGGTAGTACTGTACAGTGCATTTACGCCACCTAAGAGGTGGGGCAATGCTGCGTAGTGTGAGGCATCCAGTGGTAATTACTCCACCCGAGGAGTGAGTAACACGACAGGATGCACGGTATACGTGGGTAGTGCAATTAGTCTGTCTATGGATGGAAGGTCATATGATGGGATGCACGGTATACATTGGTAGGGCCATTACTCTATCTATGGGAGGAGGGGAATATGAATGTACGGATGTACAGCAACCAGTGGTAGTGCAACTACTCCACTTAAGGAAGGGGGAATGCGACAGGATGTACAGTGCCAGTGCGTGTCCGTGGAAGTGGGGTTGCACGAAAAACATCCAGTGGACTTGTTGCAGGAATTGCGTCAGTAACCGAATGAGGGGAGCGCACATGCACCACCTTAGAGGGGGTTAATTCTGCAACAGACACCACACGTAGCCACAGGCCAACTGGAAAGACTTCCGGACGGAACAGAAGGCTGGGTAGAAGGGCCATGGGATTCCCAACCCCAGACCGAGGAGACCTGGGACGGGGGTACTCGATGCCCGGTAGCTGGATGCAGTGGTTGCCCCGGGAGGGGATGTGACCGCTGGGAAATGGTACCGTGGGGGCACAAGGAGAGAACCCGGGTCGGGGGGGAATACAGTAGGAAAACAGCACTTGACCGAGGAATAGAGGGGTGGAGAGGGGAGGTGGGGGTGAGAGATTGAGGGAGAGGTGGATGGAGGGGGTTATACTCACCCTGTGTTCACAATACTCACCCCATCTACATCCTCTTCTCCCCCCCTCGGGGTACCAGCAGGGTCACCTCTTCAGCCACTAGCACTCTGAGGTGGTAGTGAGACTGGAGGAGGGGGGGACTGCAGAAATGGCTTCCTCCCCGTGTAAACAGAGAGGCCGGGCGTCTCTCTTTCCCGTACCTAAAGGGGGAAAAAGGAAAAATAACAAAAGAAGACGCCCTGAAAAATACGGAATGCACACGGACGTCATCCGTATTTTTTGCAGATTCGCGTATACTTGGTGTATGGCATCAGTCTGAGGCATCCGTTAACGTATGCTTTTTTTTTGTATACAATAAATGGATGGAAAAAGTGTGATGTGAACCCAGGCTTAGCCAATTAGAAAAAAAAAGTCACAAAAAAAACACTGCAAAAAATGCTAGTAAAAAATTAATGTGCCTAAAGATCCTAAAGAACAAGCGATTAACCCGCCCCTTTCCTGATCACACATTCTACGTCATTTGTCAAAGACCAGCTATTTATGTCAGTCCCTGGGCTGCCAGAGGTCGCGCATCATTTATGAGTGGTTTTTTGACAACTTTTACGCCAGGAAATGGAATAAATGTTTGGGAATGTGTCAGGCCAATTGACCGGCCAGCACCACTTCCCAGTGGCAAAGTCGGTGTAAAGACACTGGAGTCTTGCAATTTCTTGTACGCCAAAAAGTACCATACCATGGTATTCGAAAACTTTTTTTTTTTTTTCGGTTTTACTACTTTTGTTCAATAAAACCCCTTTATAAGGGATAAAATCTTTTTGCATCAGCGATTCCCAAGACTTTTTTATTTTTCTTTCTTGATTTTTGCAGGACGACTTGTAGTTTTCATTAGTATCATTTTGGAGCAAATGACGCTTTTTGATCCATTGGCAACTAAGTATAAATTAGCAATTTTGTCATTTTTTTTATTTTTCTTTATTTTTACTGGATTTTTTTTAAATTTAATAAATGTGTTTTTGTTTTGTTTTTTACTTTCTTCAACCACTTAATAGTCCCACAAGGGGACTATAACAGACAACATTCTGATTGATTTTCAAATTGCATTTCAATTTAAGTGCTATACTGACATTGACCAGCAGGCTGCGCCAGAAAGGTGCAGCCGGCTGGCAGCTACTCAAGGCTGGTTTGGGGCCTACATCAGACTGTAGCCAGCCTTCACACACATCGGCACACAGCGATCGCATTTGCGGTGTGCCAATGTGAGACAGAGGGAGTCCGCTCACTCTGTCAGCGCTTTACATGCTGCGGGCACCATTGCCCGCCATATGTAAAGCGTTAAACAGCCAGGATCGGCACCACTGCTGGTCTGGGCTATTAGAGCAGGAGCTCTTTAACTGGGCCATTGTAAAAAAGCAGCGGCTCAGACTAAAGCCCCTTAGTTATCGCCGTAAAAAGTCATATGGGTGGTCACAAGGGGTAAAGTGATATAAAAAAATCGGAAGAGTAGCTGATAAACTGAAAGAGGCCAAACATATTATGGGTGCATTCACACAACTGTATTTTTGGTCTGCATCCGATCCACATTTTTTGTAGATAGGATGTGCACCCTTTCATTTCAACGGGTCCGTAAAAAATGCGTACAGCACACCGTGTGCGGTCACACCCGTATGTCCATTCCATAGCCCTGCCATAGAGATAGAACATGTCCTATTCTTGTCCATTTTGGGGACAAGGATAGGCATTGTTAGGGCTCATGCACACGACTGTATGTATTTTGCGGTTTACAAAACACGGATTCACAAAAAAAATAAAAAAATGGATGTCCGTGTTGCACCCTTTTTTTTTTTTTTGCATCCGTACGAACGCTACGTTCTCTTCAAACAGCTGATCGGCGGTGGTGCCTGCAGTCGGAACCCCCGACAATACGATATTGATGACCTATCCTGACAATAGGTCATTAATATAACAACAGCAGACAACCCCTTTAATCTGTATAGCCTACCACGGTCTTTGATTGCCCCTGGGCTGCTTTAGGATGTGCATAATTTATGAGGAGGCGTGCACCTGGAGTAAAATTTTACTCCGCTCCCTTAGTGGAATCGTTTTCGACACCTTTTCCACCTGGAAATTGCATAAATGTTTGTTAATGTGCCAGGCCAATTGACCGGCCCCCACCACTCCTCAGTGGCAAGGACGGCCTAAAAAGAGTCCGGGGACTTGCTGCTTTTTTTAAGATAAGAATTGAGCTATAAGGTGTGTTTATAAGATCACAGATAAGGAGCCGTCAGCTGAGCTGCCTGACGGAACAGAGTGAAAATTCAGATCCTGCTACTAGAGAAACTCAAGGCTGCACAAAGACAGGGGTTCAACATTTTTAATAAAAACCAATAGAAAAAATTATTTTTAGTTCAAAATCAGTAGACTGCAATAATAAAAAAGCATTTAATGTATGTTTAAGTATGTCAAGAAATACTTTTACACAGAGAGTGTAGGTCAGGCTTGGAACAATCTACCAGCAAAAGTGATTGGAAATCGACAGTAAGTAAATTTAACCCCCTCCAGACACTTGACAAACTGCTACGTCACAGCGGGAAGTGACTTCCTGCAAATTGATGTAGCAGTACGTCATGATGAGCGGGCAGGCACCTGAGCTGTGTGCGCGAAATCAATGCAGGGGCCCGTCTGTGACTGACAGCATGGCACCCCGTTGTAACTGCCGGCATCACTGTAAACGGTGGGTTAACCCCTGATATGCCTAAGTACCGACCGCAGAGGAAGGGAGCTCCCTCTGCCTCTCCATCGGCCCCCTGTCTTCGCAGTGAAGGGGGCCAATGGAGAGGCAGATTGAGCCCCCTCCCTTTGTGGTGACTGCCATGGCAACCCCAGGCCTCACAAAGGCTTTGGGGCTGCCATGTATGGAAGCTTTAGAGGCACACTGGCAGTGTATTACACCGACAGTCAATGTAGTGCAATACAGCAAAAAGTGTTTTATAAAAAATAAATATTTAACAGTAAAAAAGTGCACCTTTTCCCTTCATCAAGC